>NC_142171.1:9472454-10096238 GCF_029865625.1 Vigna umbellata | reverse complement strand
AGTGGGCGAGTGAACGAAGTTGGAACTTGACAAGTTGAACAAAGTGGCGAAGTGAAAGTCGAGGAAGTGGAGGAAGTGGTCGAAGTGGGCGAAGTGGACGAAGTTGACGAAGTGGACGAAGTGGGCGAAGTGGACGAAGTTGACGAAGTGGACGTAGTGGAGGAAGTGGAGGAAGTGGAGGAAGTTGACGGAGTGGACGAAGTGGAGGAAGTGGAGGAAGTGGAGGAAGTGGAGGAAGTTGACGAAGTTGACCAAGTGGACCAAGTGGAGGAAGTTGACGAAGTTGACCAAGTGGACGAAGTTGACGAAGTGGACGAAGTTGACGAAGGGGAGGAAGGGGAGGAAGTGGAGGAAGTGGAGGAAGTGGACGAAGTTGACGAAGTTGACGAAGTGGACGAAGTCGACGAACGAAGTGGACGAAGTTGACGAAGTTGAAAAAGTTGACGAAGTTGACGTAGTGGATGAAGTTGGTGAAGTGGAGGAACTGGAGGAAGTGGATAAAGTTGACGAAGTTGAAGAAGTGGAGGAAGTGGACCAAGTGGACGAAGTTGACGAATCGACGAAGTTGACGAACGAACTGGACGAAGTTGAAAAAGTTGACGAAGTTGACGAAGTGGAGGAAGTTGGTGAAGTGGAGGAAGTGGAGGAAGTGAACGAAGTGGAGGAAGTGGAGGAAGTGGACGAACTTGACGAAGTGGACGAAGTGGAGGGAGTGGAGGAAGTGGACGAAGTTGACGAAGTGGAGGAAGTGGATGAAGTGGACAAAGTTGACGAAGTTGACGAAGTGGAGGAAGTGGATGAAGTTGATGAAGTTGACAAAGTTGACGAAGTTGACGAAGTTGAGGAAGTGGAGGAAGTTGACGAAGTGGACGAAGTTGACAAAGTGGACGAATTGGACGAAGTGGACGAAGTGGAGGAAGTCGAGGAAGTGGAGGAAGTGGACTAAGTGGATGAAGTGGACGAAGTGGGGGAAGTGGACGAAGTGGATGAAGTTGACGAAGTGGACGTAGTGGACGAAGTGGAGGAGGTGGAGGAGATGGAGGAAGTGGAGGAAGTGGAGGAAGTGGAGGAAGTTGACGAAGTTGACGAAGTGGACGAAGTGGACAAAGTGGACGAAGTGGAGGAAGTTGACGAAGATGACGAAGTGGACGAAGTGGAGGAAGTGGACGAAGTCGAGGAAGTGGACTACGTTGACGAAGTTGGCGAAGTTGACGAAGTTGGCGAAGTTGACGAAGTTGGCGAAGTTGACGAAGTTGGCGAAGTTGACGAAGTTGGCGAAGTTGACGAACTGGACGAAGTGGAGGAAGTGAAGGAAGTGGACGAAGTGGAGGAAGTGAAGGAACTGGACGAAGTTAACAAACTTGAAGACGTTGATGAAGTGGTCGAAGTGGAGAAAGTAGATGAAGTGGAAGAAGTGGACGAAGTGGTAGGAGTGGACAAAGTTGACGAAGTGGACAAAGTTGACGAAGTGGACGGAGTTGACGGAGTAGAGGAAGTGGACGAAGTTGACGAAGTGGAGGAAGTGGAGGAAGTGGAGGAAGTGGAGGAAGTGGAGGAAGTGGAGGAAGTGGATGAAGTGGACGAAGTTGACGAAGTTGACGAAGTGGACGAAGTGGAGGAAGTGGACGAAGTGGACGAAGTTGATGAAGTTGACGAAGTTGACGAAGTTGACGAAGTGGACGAAGTGGATGAAGTGAACGAAGTGGACGAAGTGGAGGAAGTGGGCGAAGTGAACGAAGTTGATGAACTTGACAAAGTTGACAAAGTGGACGAAGTGGAGGAAGTCGAGGAAGTGGAGGAAGTGGGCGAAGTGGGCGAAGTGGACGAAGTTGACGAAGTGGACGAAGTGGACGAAGTGGACGAAGTTGACGAAGTGGACGTAGTGGAGGAAGTGGAGGAAGTGGAGGAAGTTGACGGAGTGGACGAAGTGGAGGAAGTGGAGGAAGTGGAGGAAGTGGAGGAAGTTGACGAAGTTGACCAAGTGGACCAAGTGGAGGAAGTTGACGAAGTTGACCAAGTGGACGAAGTTGACGAAGTGGACGAAGTTGACGAAGGGGAGGAAGGGGAGGAAGTGGAGGAAGTGGAGGAAGTGGAGGAAGTGGACGAAGTTGACGAAGTGGACGAAGTCGACGAACGAAGTGGACGAAGTTGACGAAGTTGAAAAAGTTGACGAAGTTGACGTAGTGGATGAAGTTGGTGAAGTGGAGGAACTGGAGGAAGTGGATAAAGTTGACGAAGTTGAAGAAGTGGAGGAAGTGGACCAAGTGGACGAAGTTGACGAATCGACGAAGTTGACGAACGAACTGGACGAAGTTGAAAAAGTTGACGAAGTTGACGAAGTGGAGGAAGTTGGTGAAGTGGAGGAAGTGGAGGAAGTGAACGAAGTGGAGGAAGTGGAGGAAGTGGACGAACTTGACGAAGTGGACGAAGTGGAGGGAGTGGAGGAAGTGGACGAAGTGGACGGAGTCGAAGAAGTGGAGGAAGTGGACGAAGTTGACGAAATGCACAAAGTTGATGAAGTTGACGAAGGTGATGAACTTGACGAAGTTGACGAAGTTGACGAAGTTAACGAAGTGGAGGAAGTGGAGGAAGTGGAGGAAGGGGAGGAAGTTGACTAAGTGGATGAAGTGGACGACGTGGACGAAGTGGGCGAAGTTGATGAAGTTGACGAAGTGGACTAAGTTGACGAAGTTGACGAAGTTCACGAAGATAACGAAGTGGACGAAGTGGACGAAGTGGACGAAGTCGAGGAAGTGGACTACGTTGATGAAGTTGACGAAGTTGGCGAAGTTGACAAAGTTGGCGTAGTTGACGAAGTGGACGAAGTGGACGAAGTGGATGAAGTGGAGGAAGTGGAGGAAGTGGAGGAAGTGGAGGAAGTGAAGGAAGTGGACGAAGTTGACGAACTTCAAGACGTTGATGAAGTGGACGAAGTTGAGGAAGTAGACGAAGTGGAAGAAGTGGACGAAGTGGAGGAACTGGTACCATAGGACGAAGTGGAAGAAGTGGACAAAGTTGACGAAGTGGACGAAGTGGACGAAGTTGACGAAGTGGACAAAGTTGACGAAGTGGAGGAAGTAGAGGAAGTGGAGGAAGTGGACGAAGTTGACGAATTGGTCGATCGAAGTTGGCGAAGTCGACGAAGTTGATGAAATTTAACAAGTTGACGAAGTAGACGATGTGAACGAAGTGGAGGAAGTGGACTAAGTGGAGGAAGTGGACGAAGTTGACGAAGTGGACGAAGTAGACGAAGTAGAGGAATTGGACGAAGTGGAGGAAGTGGACGAAGTTGACGAAGATGACGAAGTGGACGAAGTGGAGGAAGTGGAGGAAGTGGACGAAGTTGAGGAAGTGGACTACGTTGACGTAGTTGGCGAAGTTGACGAAGTTGACGAAGTTGACGAAATGGACGAAGTGGACGAAGTGAAGGAAGTGGACGAAGTTGACGAACTTGAAGACGTTGAAGAAGTAGACGAAGTGGAGGAAGTAGACGAAGTGGAAGAAGTGGACGAAGTGGACGAAGTTGTAGAATTGGACGAAGTGGACGGAGTTGACGAAGTGGACAAAGTTGACGAAGGGGACGAAGTTGACGAAGTGGAGGAAGTGGATGAAGTTGACGAAGTGGAGGAAGTGGAGGAAGTGGACGAAGTGGACAACGTTGACGAAGTTGACGAAGTTGACGAAGTTGACGAAGTGGACGAAGTGGACGAAGTGGACGAAGTGGACGAAGTGGACGTAGTGGACGAACTGGACGAAGTGAACGAAGTGGAGCAAGTGGAGGAAGTTGACGAAGTGGACGAAGTTGACAAAGTGGACGAAATGGACGAAGTGGACGAAGTGGACGAAGTGGACGAAGTGGAGGAAGTGGAGGAAGTGGAGGAAGTCGACGAAGTGGACGAAGTGGACGAAGTGGACGAAGTGGACGAAGTGGACGAAGTCGAGGAAGTGGAGGAAGTGGAGGAAGGGGAGGAAGGGGACGAAGTGGAGGAAGTTGACGAAGTGGACAAAGTGGAGGAAGTGGACGAAGTGGAGGAAGTGGACGAAGTGGAGGAAGTGGAGGAAGTGGAAGAAGTTGACGAAGTGGACGAAGTTGACGAACTGGACGAAGTGGAGGAAGTCGAAGAAGTGGAGGAAGTGGACTAAGTGGATGAAGTGGACGAAGTGGACGAAGTGGGGGAAGTGGACGAAGTGGACGAAGTGGACGAAGTTGACGAAGTGGACGTAGTGGACGAAGTGGAGGAGGTGGGGAAGTGGAGGAAGTGGAGGAAGTTGACGAAGTTGACTGATAACAGTTGAAAAACTGTTATTTTCATGATTAAAATTGACACTAAAAGCAACCTTCACACTTAGAAATTAGCTTGAAATCATGTTTTTCTGTATATTTTTAGAAATAAGAGAGTTGGACAGGTTTATGCTTGATTTCAGTGTTTTTGTGCAGGTTTTAAGGTGAATTTGGTAAAAGAAGTGAAGAAGGAGAGAGATGAAATCAGAAAAGACAACAAAAAGTGCAAAAGGAGAAGCCGAAGTCACCGCTCAGCGGCAGTTTACCGCTGAGCGGCACTCAGGAGTTTGCGGGAGGTCCGCTGAGGGGCAAATTGGCCGCTGAGGGGAGAAAACAAGTCACGCACTCACCGCTGAGCGGTATTTTACCGCTGAGCGGTACTCTGGAAGTCACGGGAGATCCGCTGAGGGGCAAAATGGCCGCTGAGGGGAGAAAACAAGTCACGCAATCACCGCTGAGCGGTAGTTTACCGCTGAGCGGCACTTTAATGGGCTTGGACTTGACTTTTTGTAATTTACGAATGATACATAAGCTTTAGGGTTTCCTAGGGTTAGGTATCTCTGGCTGGAACGAGGCAAACACTCTCTCTACCACCCCTTTGAAGGAGGATCTTGGATGCTGAGGCTTTCGCTTCACCTTTTTAGGGTTTATTCTTTCATTCTTTCATTGTAATTCATCTAGGTTCACCATGAATATGGTGAACTAACCTCTTTATGTTTGTTGGGGAATCAATGTAGTCTTATGAAACTCTCATATATGGAATCTGTTTTTACATCTTAATCTAAGATTTATGCTTTCTTTCATCATTAGTTAGGGTTTTTCCTCTTTGTTTAATGCTTGCATGGTTTAACTCATTCGATGCATGATTATTGGTTTTGTCGATACGGGAACGTACGGGGAAGTCTAGATCCGGGGAATTTCTCCCAATTTTATATTAGTTGTCGTTAAGCTCCTGAACTTATGAACTAATCATTAGGAATGCTAGGAATTGTATGAACTCGTGATTAGGGAGAAGCCTTCTGGACAGGTACATTAGAGAGTGGCATTAACAATGGTGATTTGATCGTTGAATTCCTAAAATATATGAGAGTGGATAAGATGAAATTGAACCCCAACAACATATCCATACATAAATTTCATTGAAAGTGTTTATCCTTTGTTTTTTTTGCCATTGATCACAATTCATGCATACATGTTTATTTTCTGTCTTGCATTTTAAACCTCAATTAATTCGTTTGTAAGTCTTAGTTAATTAAGAAATCACATAACTAAACTAGGCCGTGAGTCCTTTGGGAAGAACGATACTTGGTCTTACCAAGTTTTATTACTTGAACGATTCGGTCATACTTGCCGATTGAAAACAAGTTTGTGACATCATAATTTGGTGTTCATAAATTTGTCCATCAAGTTTTTGGCGCCGCTGCCGGGGGCTCGTGGTTTAACTGGTTAATTTGTGTGATTATTGATTATCTTTGACTTATTTTTTTTATTTTTTTTATTTATTTATTTTAAATTTCAAATTTTTATTTTATTTTATTTTCTGTTTTTATTTTATTTTATTTTATTTTATTTTTCTGTTTTTATTTTATTTTATTTTATTTTTCTGTTTTTATTTTTCTGTTTTTATTTCCTATCTTCTTATCTTTTCAATTATATCCTTTGATTTTTTTTTCTCTATCTTTTTGTGCTAACAATTGTTTTTAGGGTTTTGTGCCTAATGTCTGCAGAATGCAATTTGGTCAAGAATTTAACTATATGGGCACTCAATTCTACCAAAGTAATCTCAACCACTGGTGGGAACATGACTCAAGCATGGATCAAAGCCAATTTTGGCAAGCTGCCGGACAATTTGAGAACCAACCACAACAACAATGGCAGCAACAAAGCTTTAAAATCAACAAAGGGAAGCAAGAGATCTCTTCATTTAGACAAGGCATGGAAGAATCACTGGGGCATGCATGGGACAGGTATAAAAGCCTATTACGAAAGACTCCCACGCATGGATTTAACGAAGAAGAAGTAGTCCTAATCTTCCTTGGAGGTCTTGGTTCACAAACCAAGATGATGCTTGACGCCTCAGCTGGAGGCAATATCAAATGGAAGACTCCAGAGGAAGCCACAGAAATAATTGAAAACATGACTACTAATAAGTGGAACAGTGAAAGAGGAGCTCCTATTCAACAAAAAGGAGTTCTATAGTTGCAATCCAATAATGCCTTGATAGCTCAGAACAAGTTAATAACTCAACAATTGGAGAATCTCTCAAAGATACTTGAACAATTGCCACAAGAGTTAAAGACTGTTGCACAGGTACAATCCCAGTTATGCGAATTGTGTGGAGGTGACCATATCAATGGTCAATGTGCCTTTCCAGTTGAAGCCGTAGAGGATGTAAACTACATGACCAATCAGTACCGTCAAGGGAGCTACAATCAAGGGTGGAAACCACACCCAAGTATTGGTCAGGAACAAAGTGGGCAAGCTGGACAAACTGGGCAATTTAACAAGCAACAGCAACAAACCTTTCTATCAGGAAGTTTGGATGACACCCTTCAACAATTTTTGAAAAATTCTGACGCTACTCAGAAAAGCATTGAAGAATCATGTAAAAGGATGGAGATGCAGCTTCATTCCATTAGTCAGAGATTGAATGATGAGGTTAATACTGAAGTTAACCCTAAGGAGGAAGGGCAAGCCATTATCACTGAAAGTGACAAGATTCTTGATGAGAAAAAAATAGGGGGCGATGAGGAAAAGATAGAGAGAAAAGAAAAAGAAGAATTGAGTGAGAGAAATAAAGATGAAGAAAAAGAGAAAGAAGTGGTTGAGAGAGAAGAGAGAAAGAAAATTTGTGTGGAAATAAAGAAGTTGAAAAGAAAAAGAAAAGGGAAGAAAAAAATAAAAGAAAAGAAAAAGAGAAAATTTAGGGAGAGAAAAAGGAAGAAAAAAAAGATGAGAGGAAAGAAGAAGAAATCATATGAAAAATCACATCCTCATCTAAAGAAGAATCATAGGAAGGAAAAGAAATTCAAGTGCTTTATGGAAATCTTCAAGAAATTGGAGATTAAAGTTCCTATGGTTGAGACATTGCAACAGGTTCCTGGTTTGATCAAATTTCTGAAGAAGTTCAGTAGAAAGAAGAAAAAGAAGAAGGAACTTGAGGTTGGGTCAAGCTAATGACGTTAAAAGAGCGCTTGCTGGGAGGCAACCCAGTGATTTAAGAACTTTTGATTTTATTTTGGTTTTGTAATTTTTAATTTGTGGACATTATTTCTGTATTTATTTTGTTGGATATAGCATCTACTGAAGGATGCTAGGTGGTTAAGTATCTACTGAAGGATACAATGGCTGTAACACCTACTAATGGGTGTTGGTGGATTTTGGGTCAGGCTCGTGACGTTAAACAAGCGCTACCTGGGAGGCAACCCAGTTGATTGAATATTTCTGTTTGTTTGTTTTAGTTAGGGTTTGCATAAGCATTTTGAACATTGAATTGCAGGGAGCCAGTGAGGAGCATGTCTAGGAGGCACGTAGGTTAAGAAAAGAAGGAGAAGAGCACTTCACGAAAGTGCCGCTGTGCGGTACTTTACCGCTGAGCGGTACTCTCGCAGAATAGGGTTTTTGTTCCCCTTAGCGGGACCCGAGCCCATTAGGGTATTTTTAAACCCTAAGCTACGCATTCTTTCATACTTTCAGACTTTTCTTTGCACAAACACTCCCACATACCTTCTCCAAGGTTTTCCACATCTTTTCACTCTTCCCTCTTAAGAAAATTTCTCTTCCACTCACTTTTTCACTAGTGTGCCATCAAAGTTTGGGGTTGGGAGAGAGCATTCTAGCTTGGAAGCATTCTCATTGCATCTAGTATCTCCACCCAAGTAAGTAAAATGCATTTTGTTCATTCTAGGGTTTTTGATTTTGAATATGATTGTCAAAGCATGAAGATTTAGGGGTTTTGATTTCTTTGCATGATTTGATGATATATTTGATGTTTGAACCGATTAAACTGCATGATTATGAACTGGAAAACTGAAAATTGCATTTGGGTGGAGTTAGGAAAGCTTTAAAACAGGTTTTTCAAAAATCTGCAGAGTTACCGCTGAGGGGTAAATTGCCGCTGAGCGGCACTCTGCCAGATTTGATTTTTTTGGTTTTGTGTGATCTGGAATGTGGTACTGGTGGTGCTGAGGGGAAATTCTGGCCCTCAGCGGTGGTTTAGCTTCGAAAGGAGTTGTGTTCTGTGTTTTACTAATGATTAACATCATGTTCTGTGGTTTGGTTTTGTGTTTTGAATGTAGGAATGGCATCCTCATCCGGAAAAAGATTGAAAACCATGGCAAACAAGAGAAAGGAAAAGGAACCAGAGCAACCCCATTCTAGCAGGTTCCTCTCTAGGAAACATGAGAAGCACTTTAAAGTGGTTCAGGACAGGAGACTTCTGATGGAGAGAAAGGTTGGAATGATACCTAACCTTGCTCCTCAATTTGGAGAGCAAGTTTTAGGGAATGACTGGGGAAAGCTAGCCACTTATCCTGCACCTGCCAACATAGCTGTGGTTAAGGAATTTTACACCAATGCAAAGAAGATTGGTGATTATCCAGTTGAGAATTATTTGGGCTATGTTAGAGGCCATGCTATCAGGTATGATCCTGATTCAATTAATAACTTTCTGGACACTGTATGGGCTGGTGAGCAGTGCCAGTTTGCTCTTTGCATGGAGGAAGGTGCTGATTATGAGGATGTGGAGAGAGTACTGTGTATACCTGGAGGACACTTCCAAAGGAATAGATCTGGCTCAGTGGTTAACATTAGGAGGACGGATTTGACTCCTCTTGCAAAGTATTGGATGGCGTTTTCTCATGCCAACATTCAGCCATGTTCACATGTGTCAGATATTACTCTCAGCAGGGCATTCTTCATCTACTGTGCTATCAGAAACTTGAATGTTAATGTTGGGCAGGTGATAGCTGATGAGATTAGTGTGTGCGCTAATACATCAAACAACAAAGCACCACTAGGACATCCTTCTTTGATCACACACCTTTGCAAGATAGCTGGGGTGGACACTTCTGCTCCACCTTTTGAGAGGCCAAGAAAAGCTATTGATGAGGCCTACTATAGACAGTACTGTGGAGGTGATGATGAAGCTCAGCCAGTTCCACCACGCCGTGCTCGTAGAGAGAGAGGGCCAGCACAGAGCCAGACATCTGCTGAGACACATGAAGCAGAGCCATTCCAGATGAGGGACATGTATATGTCTCTTATAGGGGCTCAGTTGCAGTCCATTCACAGAGGGCAGGTGGCCACTGCTGAGATGATTGTGGGGATGTATGATACACCTCCAGCCCACAGGTGGACTATGGATGAATTCCATAATGTGGTAGCTTGGCCAGAGGAGCCAGTGCATGGAGGAGGAGCTGGAGCAGCTGAAGCTTCAGCTAGAGATATGGAAGAAGATGAAGCTGATGAGGATGATGCATTTGAAGATGATGCGGATGAGGAGGAAGAGGAAGATACAGAGGACAGCTCAGATTGATGAGGAGCTGAGATAGCATTTACTGATGAATGCTATCATGTGTTTATGCTTTGTGGTTTAAGTTTTCTGAACTTATTTATTTTCTGTTTTTAGATTAGGGCTGATGTACTCTATTTGAAACCTGGTTTCTTGTGATGGTTTGCTATTAACTGTGATGTTGTGATAAGTAATTCTGAATGATGCTTATGATTAACTGATGTTGAGATGATGTGCACATTAAAATGCTTATACAGGTGATTCACAAGCTTTGTGAACAAATGCATGATATCATGATTGTGATTGTGAAATTAAGCAGGATGTGTATGTTAAATGTGAATGAGCTTATGTGTGAGATTTTGAGCTCCAGAGTTGTTATTGTTGAATGCTATTACTTTGAAAGCATGAATGATTTTGCCCAGGTTTTCTATGATTGAATCAATTGCTTGTTTTGCATCACATGATCAAGGCCATTTGTTGAAAACCTTTTTATTGGCCAAATTTGTAAAAAATTAGCCCACTAAAAGAGAACACTTTGTGTTCTATCCTTTGAACCCTTAGCCTTGAATATACACTGAAAACCCTTAGTTGAAAATCTTTACCTTGAGTTAAGTAGAAGATCTTGTGTGGTATTGTTAAATGTTCAAGTTTGGGGTTGTTGGGAAAACATGAAAAGCATTGAGCTAAGAGCTAAAAAGTAAGAATATGCAAAGAAAAAGAAAAGAAAAGAAAAAGAAGCAAAGCTCAATGCAAAGGCAAAAGAAAGTCGGGAATGAATAAGATGATTGTGTTGTTATGATTCTATTAACTCAAGGATTTTGTGATCCAGAAAAACCAATTTTCTTGTTAGCCCAGCCACATTATAAGCCATTGAAAAGTCCTTGTGATGGTGCATGCTTGTGAATGTTTTTGATTGTGGTAAAATGAAAGGCGAAGTTGATTCATGTAACATTGTGATAGTAGAGTGAATGAGTGATCATCTCTTATACACTTGAGTGTGAGTGAAACACTTGACTTAGTGAGGAAATATCACATGAACACATGAACATCCATGTTTAATTGATTGATCATTCATGAAAATAGCATTTGTTGGAATTTAAATGACTTTGTGAACACTAAAGCATGTGCACATCTTGATTGAACTCTTGGTCATAAGTTTGAGTGAAGTTTTTGCTTATCTTGAAAAGAAGATTTTTGAATGAAGTGAATCATCATATGAATTGGTTGAAGATAGAGTTACATCTTATTTGCTTGAGGACAAGCAAAGTTTTAAGTTTGGGGTTGTGATAACAGTTGAAAAACTGTTATTTTCATGATTAAAATTGACACTAAAAGCAACCTTCACACTTAGAAATTAGCTTGAAATCATGTTTTTCTGTATATTTTTAGAAATAAGAGAGTTGGACAGGTTTATTCTTGATTTCAGTGTTTTTGTGCAGGTTTTAAGGTGAATTTGGTAAAAGAAGTGAAGAAGGAGAGAGATGAAATCAGAAAAGACAACAAAAAGTGCAAAAGGAGAAGCCGAAGTCACCGCTCAGCGGCAGTTTACCGCTGAGCGGCACTCAGGAGTTTTCGGGAGGTCCGCTGAGGGGCAAATTGGCCGCTGAGGGGAGAAAACCAGTCACGCACTCACCGCTGAGCGGTATTTTACCGCTGAGCGGTACTCTGGAAGTCACGGGAGATCCGCTGAGGGGCAAAATGGCCGCTGAGGGGAGAAAACAAGTCACGCAATCACCGCTGAGCGGTAGTTTACCGCTGAGCGGCACTTTAATGGGCTTGGACTTGACTTTTTGTAATTTACGAATGATACATAAGCTTTAGGGTTTCCTAGGGTTAGGTATCTCTGGCTGGAACGAGGCAAACACTCTCTCTACCACCCCTTTGAAGGAGGATCTTGGATGCTGAGGCTTCCGCTTCACCTTTTTAGGGTTTATTCTTTCATTCTTTCATTGTAATTCATCTAGGTTCACCATGAATATGGTGAACTAACCTCTTTATGTTTGTTGGGGAATCAATGTAGTCTTATGAAACTCTCATATATGGAATCTGTTTTTACATCTTAATCTAAGATTTATGCTTTCTTTCATCATTAGTTAGGGTTTTTCCTCTTTGTTTAATGCTTGCATGGTTTAACTCATTCGATGCATGATTATTGGTTTTGTCGATACGGGAACGTACGGGGAAGTCTAGATCCGGGGAATTTCTCCCAATTTTATATTGGTTGTCGTTAAGCTCCTGAACTTATGAACTAATCATTAGGAATGCTAGGAATTGTATGCACTCGTGATTAGGGAGAAGCCTTCTGGAAAGGTACATTAGAGAGTGGCATTAACAATGGTGATTTGATCGTTGAATTCCTAAAATATATGAGAGTGGATAAGATGAAATTGAACCCCAACAACATATCCATACATAAATTTCATTGAAAGTGTTTATCCTTTGTTTTTTTTGCATTTGATCACAATTCATGCATACATGTTTATTTTCTGTCTTGCATTTTAAACCTCAATTAATTCGTTTGTAAGTGATGAGAGGGTCGCACCTCCCACAAAAGTTGTGCATAAAAGAATGCAGTATAGTACTAGGAAATGACTCCTAGGTCGTCTCTCAAGGACCAAATGTGGCTCGAGTCTCAGGTCAAACACGTAGGGGGGTTTTGTGAAGATTTTGTGAATGCGAGTGAACTAAATTAAAATGGAAATTAAACACAACCGAACATAACTAAAAAAAACATTAAAGTGAATGAAAATAGTAAACCGAACATTGCACACTAGTCAGATAATTAAATTTGGCGTGAAAACTAAATACGTGACCCACACTTGAAATTGCTAAATCATAAATTGCATAAGTTGGAAACGAAATTGCTAAATGGAAGTGAAATTGTGAAATTAGAAAAATTATCATTGCGGCAGGAATAAAAAGGAGAATGCAACATCCAAGCTAAAGCTAATAATTGAGAGGCACATTGTGGTTTGGAACTCCGTGCAGCTGAAATAAAAGTTTAAAGCAAAAGTTTGTTAAGCAATTGAAAATGCAATGCAACGTTAAGCTAAAAATTAAATGCACCGAAAATTGGAAAGCAAAGACAAAAATAAAAGCTAGCATGTTCCTTCCTATCCGCGTGAAAACCTCCTGCTTCCATCATTCTCCGCACTTCTCCAAAAACATGAAAGCTTCTCCTTCAAAATAAAACTAAATGGTTCCAGCAAAAATGGGAGAGTCCCTTCCATAACCCTCCTGGTCTCCACGGGTCTCTCCAGAAACATTCAAAAGCTAAAACCTCCTACCCCGCCTCCATGTACATCCACTTCTTCCAGCATTTTCTCCTAATAAATCACCGTGACAGCAGCTTCTTCTCTTCATCTCCACGCTCCAGTTCATGCATCTAAAGAAAAGAAAGTTTAAAGTATTATGCTACTGGAATAAAAGAAACTTGTGCTTGCTAAATACTGCTCCACTTCAGCCATGACAACATGCTCTTCTCCAAATTCAATCACGCTCTCTTCCTCAACCGTAACCCTCCATCTCTCAATCTCCGTTCTCCCTCCTGCGTGGCGGCTTGCCTACGCTCTCAATGCCTCCCCACTTGCCAATTCCAGGACCTATTTTAAGGTTGAATGACCCGTGGAGATCTTTCTTGCTGTCAGCGTGTCCAGCCCCCTCTCCAAGCTTCCTGGACCCTCCAGCCCATTGCTTGCGTGCTTCTGCTGTTGGACGTGAAGGCTTTTTCTTTTTTTCCACTTCTTTGACGCGTGTTGAAGCTGCTTACTGGATGCACCAAGTGTGGGCCGTGTGTTGCTGTCCACGCTCCCCTTCTCATGCTACTGGGCCGCCTGCTGGACGTAGCTCTTCATTGATGTTGGACCGAGTGCACCCCTCAACGTGGCTGCTGTTGGGCGGAAGAAGGTGTGGGCCGTGCTGGACAGCGCGCCTTTTCTCCCATTCTCGTGCTATTGCTTCTTGCTCCAGCTGGACGTGGCAGTGTGTCTAAAGCTGCTGGAAGCGTGAAGCCCGCGTGGACGTGTGTCCCCTGATGTGCTGCTGCTTCTGCTTTGGGCCGTGACCGTGCTGGAGCATTATCATTCTTTTTTTTCAATTGTGGGCCACGACATCCCTTTTTCTTCCAGCAATGAATCACTTTCTTAAATCCACACCTCTCTTTCATTTTATTTCAAAAATATATATGATGTGGCATTTTCTTTTGACCTCCAAATGTCCCAAATAATATCCAACAATTTCCCTACAATTAATAATGCAAATAATTAGTCCAAATAATTCAAATTAATTAAAATAAGATTTTTTGGTCAAATTAAGCACAATTAGCAAAAACGGGAAAATACCGGACAATTAAGCACAATTCCCCGATTAAATTCGGTACAATAAGCTAAGTGAAATTGAGAAAATATTGATTCATCAAAATAGACCACACTTAGTCTTTTGCACTCCTGGGCAAAATCAAGACGCAGATCAGGGAATAGTGCAAAGGACTTTTAGGAAGGTGACACAAACTCAGCATACAGAAAACAAAGACTAACAAGGACAGAAACAGAATTTACACAGTCCTCAAGAAATTTGGACAGAGAAAAGAAGTAGACAATTCCAACACATAATGAATCAGAGAAAGCAGATACTCATGAAATCATCCAAGCAATTCAAGACATGGCAAAATGATCAATCAGCTCAAGAGGTGAATCAAAAGTAACAAAACCTCACAGATGCACACAATCAGTGTTTCTCTCAAGTGTTTAAGGTAAATCAATGTCACTCAATGCACTCAAGAAAGCAATCACAAACAGACTTGGCAAGCCTCTAATATCAACACTCAAGCACATACGCATGTTCAAATCAAAAGGTCTTTTCATGGTTGTAATGGGGCCAAGGACAAGGGAGGATATATCTGGATAAGAAGCTACAAACCATAAGGAACAGAGGAGCAATGGGGAACAAGTGTAAACACATTCAAACACACCCACAACCTCTAATTCCATCCTCTTCTTGACTCCATTATTCACATTTTTTTTTCACTATTTTTCTGCTCTTCTTTTTTTCTTCATCTTGTCTCTTTTCTTTTCTCTCTTTCCAAAACAAAACTGTAAAAGACAAGATACACATATATTTACCAAAACAAAACAAGAAGAGGAACCAACTAGCCAATTCATCAAAATCCCCAGGAAGACCACACTTGTTCCCAAAACACTTCCAAAGCTCACAAATTCCCTAAGGTTAAGGTAATCATTGTTTTTCACTGAGGGCTAGTGTATGAGCTTCAAAACAAAGAAATGGGGGAAAGTATAGGCTCAAAAGGGGTTATCAAAGGATCAAAACAAGGTAAGCTTATTTGGCTAGAGAGGCTCAAGAACAAAATTGCCTTTATCACTTCCAAACATGCATATCAATCAAGAATCATCAAAAAGAGTCAAGCCAAGGCACATGCGCAAGCAATCAAGAGACATATCACACACAAGAAAGAACATAAAGTGGCTCAAATCTCACACAGGGTAATTCTGTCACAATCAATTCAACTCTCAAAAATCATAACCATCTTCCCAAGCAAAGAAAAGCAAGGATTCCAACATCTCAGAGTATCAATGAAGTGAAGGAAATGATAAGTCTACAACCCAAACAAGGTTCAGAAATGAAGAGAATCATGCACAACTGTATACAAGACACGACAAAAATAACCTAGAAAAGAAAAAAATTTAACCAAGAAATCAAAAACTAACAAAGAAAAATAAAAATCTCCCCCAATAGACCACACTTAAACTACACAGTGTCCTCAATGTGTCACAAGCCCAAGATCAGCAATCAAATCAGTAATCATATCATGGACAAGTGCAATAAAAGTAGGAAAAAGGGGGAGAAGAGAAAAGAAATACTCCCCTGATCATGGTGGCAGTTGCCAATTTTGGACTTGTAGGGAGATGTCTTCTGTCTTAGGGTCCAACAAGGAAGTTTTGAGGAAGAATTGCTTCATCCTCCAGATTTGATCTAGCAGGGAAATGTCTTCCACAGCTGGATCTAAGAAGTGATTGTTGATGAGCGGGTTCAGCTGGTGCCTATTGATGTTGAAATTGTTGTGTATGTAAGCACCCTTGTCTTCCACTGGGGGTGCATGTTGGTCAAATTCATATGTACCTCCTGCAGCATGGTTAGTACATTGTGGTTCCAAAGAATTGACACACAGGGGTATAACACCCAATCCCAGTGTAACAGGCTGAACAACAGATAAACTCTCAGAACATGAATCAATTTCAAATTCAGAAACAATATCAACCACAGACTCAGATTCATGTTCAGTGCATGGAGAATAAACATACGAATTTGATATCAAACATTGATTCTCATCATGCAGAGAGGAAGAATTAAAAACAGACTCATCAACAATACAATCACCAACATACCTATCAACAACATAATCATCGACAGCATAGTCAAAATTAGGTATGTTTTCCTCCACTTCCCTAAAGATTGGAAAAGTGGTGGAAGATGAAAATTGTCTACCTGATTCAAAATTACTGCTTATACCTGCCTGGTCCTCAAGATCTTCAGCAGTCTCCTCAGGTGCAAGAGTGGGGCCATAGGGCGATGGGAAAGTAGGTGGCGCAATAGTAAGCTCATGACTCTTCTCCCCATCTTCTATGTTGATGCCACTATCATCATCATCTGGAATCTGAACAGTCTGAAATGGTAACTCTGAATCTTGAGACTGTTCCTCAGTGAGTTGAGTGGCCATCTGCCCTATCTGATCAGTCATACTCTGAATGACAGCTCCTATTTCTTGCTGGAACTGCATGTTCTCTTGCTGGAACTGAAGGTTCTGCATGGTCATCTGCTCCAACAACTCCTGCAATGTAGGCTCAGAAGTAGAAGGTTGAGGAGCTATCTGGGCCGACTCATAAAGTTGCAGCTGTTGTTGTTGCTGGACTAGCGGAGGCATACAAGCATTCTGAGATGGTGCTTCCTGATATTGCTGTGGAGCATCATACCATCCCAAACTAGGGTCATTCCATCCAGGATCGTTGCTGTAACCATACTGAGCGGGGAAGAATTCATCCAAAAACATATGCTTAAGATCTTCCCAAGAAGTGATAGATCCTGGAGGAAGACAATACAGCCAATCCCTTGCTGCTTCTTGTAATGAATGTGGGAATGCCCTTAAGAACATGTGATCAACCGGTACATGTGGAGGCTTCATTGAAGAGCAAATGCTGTGGAATTCCTCCAAATGTCTGTGTGGGCATTCACCTGCAAAACCATGAAACTTAGGCAGCAAATGTATCAGTCCAGTCTTGAGAACGCAATGAACATCATCCTTAGTAGGTGGAACCGGTTCCCAAAGAGAACTCTCAGAAGTCGGAGGATGAGCCATATTGCTCTCAACATACAAATCAGCAGAATATGAATCACAATCAAAGTAACATGCAGAAGGAGAATCATAATCAGAGGCACTGGTAGAATAAGCACTATTCACGAAATCAAAATAGGTAGACATGGAAAAAGAAGAATACTAAAAATCACGAAACAAATAAAACACAACACATTTATACATGCAACACGCACACACAAAACAGAACATCACATCACATCACATCACAACACAAGACAAAACACAACACACACAAACACAACAAAAAGACCTAAGACTGAACCGTTGGTCCCCGGCAACGGCGCCATTTTGATGAGAGGGTCGCACCTCCCAACAAAAGTTGTGCATAAAAGAATGCAGTATAGTACTAGGAAATGACTCCTAGGTCGTCTCTCAAGGACCAAATGTGGCTCGAGTCTCAGGTCAAACACGTAGGGGGGTTTTGTGAAGATTTTGTGAATGCGAGTGAACTAAATTAAAATGGAAATTAAACACAACCGAACATAACTAAAAAAAACATTAAAGTGAATGAAAATAGTAAACCGAACATTGCACACTAGTCAGATAATTAAATTTGGCGTGAAAACTAAATACGTGACCCACACTTGAAATTGCTAAATCATAAATTGCATAAGTTGGAAACGAAATTGCTAAATGGAAGTGAAATTGTGAAATTAGAAAAATTATCATTGCGGCAGGAATAAAAAGGAGAATGCAACATCCAAGCTAAAGCTAATAATTGAGAGGCACATTGTGGTTTGGAACTCCGTGCAGCTGAAATAAAAGTTTAAAGCAAAAGTTTGTTAAGCAATTGAAAATGCAATGCAACGTTAAGCTAAAAATTAAATGCACCGAAAATTGGAAAGCAAAGACAAAAATAAAAGCTAGCATGTTCCTTCCTATCCGCGTGAAAACCTCCTGCTTCCATCATTCTCCGCACTTCTCCAAAAACATGAAAGCTTCTCCTTCAAAATAAAACTAAATGGTTCCAGCAAAAATGGGAGAGTCCCTTCCATAACCCTCCTGGTCTCCACGGGTCTCTCCAGAAACATTCAAAAGCTAAAACCTCCTACCCCGCCTCCATGTACATCCACTTCTTCCAGCATTTTCTCCTAATAAATCACCGTGACAGCAGCTTCTTCTCTTCATCTCCACGCTCCAGTTCATGCATCTAAAGAAAAGAAAGTTTAAAGTATTATGCTACTGGAATAAAAGAAACTTGTGCTTGCTAAATACTGCTCCACTTCAGCCATGACAACATGCTCTTCTCCAAATTCAATCACGCTCTCTTCCTCAACCGTAACCCTCCATCTCTCAATCTCCGTTCTCCCTCCTGCGTGGCGGCTTGCCTACGCTCTCAATGCCTCCCCACTTGCCAATTCCAGGACCTATTTTAAGGTTGAATGACCCGTGGAGATCTTTCTTGCTGTCAGCGTGTCCAGCCCCCTCTCCAAGCTTCCTGGACCCTCCAGCCCATTGCTTGCGTGCTTCTGCTGTTGGACGTGAAGGCTTTTTCTTTTTTTCCACTTCTTTGACGCGTGTTGAAGCTGCTTACTGGATGCACCAAGTGTGGGCCGTGTGTTGCTGTCCACGCTCCCCTTCTCATGCTACTGGGCCGCCTGCTGGACGTAGCTCTTCATTGATGTTGGACCGAGTGCACCCCTCAACGTGGCTGCTGTTGGGCGGAAGAAGGTGTGGGCCGTGCTGGACAGCGCGCCTTTTCTCCCATTCTCGTGCTATTGCTTCTTGCTCCAGCTGGACGTGGCAGTGTGTCTAAAGCTGCTGGAAGCGTGAAGCCCGCGTGGACGTGTGTCCCCTGATGTGCTGCTGCTTCTGCTTTGGGCCGTGACCGTGCTGGAGCATTATCATTCTTTTTTTTCAATTGTGGGCCACGACATCCCTTTTTCTTCCAGCAATGAATCACTTTCTTAAATCCACACCTCTCTTTCATTTTATTTCAAAAATATATATGATGTGGCATTTTCTTTTGACCTCCAAATGTCCCAAATAATATCCAACAATTTCCCTACAATTAATAATGCAAATAATTAGTCCAAATAATTCAAATTAATTAAAATAAGATTTTTTGGTCAAATTAAGCACAATTAGCAAAAACGGGAAAATACCGGACAATTAAGCACAATTCCCCGATTAAATTCGGTACAATAAGCTAAGTGAAATTGAGAAAATATTGATTCATCAGTAAGTCTTAGTTAATTAAGAAATCACATAACTAAACTAGGCCGTGAGTCCTTTGGGAAGAACGATACTTGGTCTTACCAAGTTTTATTACTTGAACGATTCGGTCATACTTGCCGATTGAAAACAAGTTTGTGACATCATAATTTGGTGTTCATAAATTTGTCCATCATTGACGAAGTGGACGAAGTGGACGAAGTGGACAAAGTGGACAAAGTGGACAAAGTGGAGGAAGTTGACGAAGTTGACGAAGTGGACGAAGTTGACGAAGTTGACGAAGTGGACGAAGTTGACGAAGTGGACGAAGTTGACGAAGTGGACGAAGTTGACGAAGTTGACGAAGTGGAGGAAGTGGAGGAAGTTGACGAAGTTGACAAAGTGGACGAGGTGGACGAAGTGGACGAAGTGGGCAAATTGGACGAAGTGGACGAAGTTGACGAAGTGGACGAAGTGGAGGAAGTGGAGGAAGTGTAGGAAGTTGACGAAGTTAACGAAGTGGACGAAGTTGACGAAGTTGACGAAGTGGACGAAGTGGACGAAGTGGAGGAAGTCGACATAGCGGAGGAACTGGAGGAAGTTGACGAAGTGGACGAAGTTGACGAAGTGGACGAAGTGGACGAAGTGGACGAAGTGAACGAAGTGGAGGAAGCGGAGGAAGTTGGCGAAGTGGACGGATTGGACGACGTGGACGAAGTGGAGGAAGTCGAGGAAGTGAAGTGGACTAAGTGGACGAAGTGGAGGAAGTGGACGACGTGGACGAAGTGGACGAAGTGGACGAAGTGGACGAAGTTGACGAAGTGGACGTAGTGGACGAAGTGGAGGAAGTTGAGGAAGTGGAGGAAGTGGAGGAAGTTGACGAAGTTGACGAAGTTGACGAAGTGGACGAAGTGGACGAAGTGGAGGAAGTGGAGGAAGTTGACGAAGTGGACGAAGTGGACGGAGTCGACGAAGTGGAGGAAGTGGACGAAGTTGACAAAGTTGATGAAGTTGACGAAGTTGACGAAATTGACGAAGTTGACGAAGTGGACGAAGTGGAGGAAGTCGAGGAAGGGGAGGAAATTGACAAAGGGGACGGAGTTGACGAAGTGGAGGAAGTCGAGGAAGTGGACGAGGTTGACGAAGTGGATGAAGTGGAGGAAGTGGAGGAAGTGGACGAAGTTGACAACGTTGACGAAGTGGAGGAAGTGGAGGAAGTAGACGAAGTGGACGAAGTTGATGAAGTTGACGAAGTTGACGAAGTGGACGAAGTTGACGAAGTGCATGAAGTGGAGGAAGTGGACGAAGTGGACGAAGTGGACGAAGTTGACAACGTTGACGAAGTGGACGAAGTGGAGGAAGTAGACGAAGTGGACGAAGTTGATGAAGTTGACGAAGTTGACGAAGTGGACGAAGTCAACGAAGTGGAGGAAGTGAAGGAAGTTGACGAAGTGGACGAAGTTGACAAAGCGGACGAATTGGACGAAGTGGACGAAGTGGAGGAAGTTGAGGAAGTGGAGGAAATGGACTAAGTTGACGAAGTGGACGAAGTTGACGAAGTGGACGAAGTGGACGAAGTGGACGAAGTGGGCGAAGAGGACGAAGTGGACGAAGTTGACGAAGTGGACGTAGTGGGAGAAGTGGAGGAAGTGGAGGAAGTGGAGGAAGTTGACGAAGTTGACGAAGTGGACGAAGTGGAGGAAGTGGACGAAGTTGACCAAGTGGACGAAGTAGACGAAGTGGACGAAGCGGGCGAAGTGGGCAAAGTGGACGAAGTGGACGTAGTTGACAAAGTGGACTAAGTTGACGAAGTTGACGAAGTGGACGAAGTGGGCGAAGTGGACGAAGTGAACGAAGTTGACGAAGTGGACGTAGTGGACGAAGTGGAGGAAGTGGAGGAGGTGGGGAAGTGAAGGAAGTGGAGGAAGTTGACGAAGTTGACGAAGTTGACGAAGTGGACGAAGTGGACGAAGTGGACGAAGTGGACGAAGTGGACGAAGTGGACGAAGTGGACGAAGTGGACGAAGTGGACGAAGTGGACGAAGTGGACAAAGTGGACGAAGTGGAGGAAGTTGACGAAGTTGACGAAGTGGACGAAGTTGACGAAGTTGACGAAGTGGACGAAGTTGACGAAGTGGACGAAGTTGACGAAGTTGACGAAGTGGTGGAAGTGGAGGAAGTGGAGGGAGGAAGTTGACGAAGTTGACAAAGTGGACGAGGTGGACGAAGTGGACGAAGTGGGCAAATTGGACGAAGTGGACGAAGTGGAGGAAGTGGAGGAAGTGTAGGAAGTTGACGAAGTTAACGAAGTGGACGAAGTTGACGAAGTTGACGAAGTTGACGAAGTGGACGAAGTGGACGAAGTGGAGGAAGTCGACATAGTGGAGGAACTGGAGGAAGTTGACGAAGTGGACGAAGTTGACGAAGTGGACGAAGTGGACGAAGTTGACGAAGTGGACGAAGTGGACGAAGTGAACGAAGTGGAGGAAGCGGAGGAAGTTGGCGAAGTGGACGAATTGGACGACGTGGACGAAGTGGAGGAAGTCGAGGAAGTGAAGTGGACTAAGTGGACGAAGTGGAGGAAGTGGACGACGTGGACGAAGTGGACGAAGTGGACGAAGTGGACGAAGTGGACGAAGTGGACGAAGTTGACGAAGTGGACGTAGTGGACGAAGTGGAGGAAGTTGAGGAAGTGGAGGAAGTGGAGGAAGTTGACGAAGTTGACGAAGTTGACGAAGTTGACGAAGTGGAGGAAGTGGAGGAAGTTGACGAAGTGGACGAAGTGGACGGAGTCGACGAAGTGGAGGAAGTGGACGAAGTTGACAAAGTTGATGAAGTTGACGAAGTTGACGAAATTGACGAAGTTGACGAAGTGGACGAAGTGGAGGAAGTCGAGGAAGGGGAGGAAATTGACAAAGGGGACGGAGTTGACGAAGTGGAGGAAGTCGAGGAAGTGGACGAGGTTGACGAAGTGGATGAAGTGGAGGAAGTGGAGGAAGTGGACGAAGTTGACAACGTTGACGAAGTGGAGAAAGTGGAGGAAGTAGACGAAGTGGACGAAGTTGATGAAGTTGACGAAGTTGACGAAGTGGACGAAGTTGACGAAGTGGATGAAGTGGAGGAAGTGGACGAAGTGGACGAAGTGGACGAAGTTGACAACGTTGACGAAGTGGACGAAGTGGAGGAAGTGGAGGAAGTAGACGAAGTGGACGAAGTTGATGAAGTTGACGAAGTTGACGAAGTGGACGAAGTCAACGAAGTGGAGGAAGTGAAGGAAGTTGACGAAGTGGACGAAGTTGACAAAGCGGACGAATTGGACGAAGTGGACGAAGTGGAGGAAGTTGAGGAAGTGGAGGAAATGGACTAAGTTGACGAAGTGGACGAAGTTGACGAAGTGGACGAAGTGGACGAAGTGGGCGAAGAGGACGAAGTGGACGAAGTGGACGAAGTTGACGAAGTGGACGTAGTGGGAGAAGTGGAGGAAGTGGAGGAAGTGGAGGAAGTGGAGGAAGTTGACGAAGTTGACGAAGTGGACGAAGTGGAGGAAGTTGACGAAGTTGACTAAGTGGACGAAGTTGACGAAGTGGACGAAGTTGACGAAGTGGAGGAAGTGGAGGAAGTGGAGGAAGTGGACGAAGTTGACCAAGTGGACGAAGTAGACGAAGTGGACGAAGCGGGCGAAGTGGGCAAAGTGGACGAAGTGGACGTAGTTGACAAAGTGGACGAATTGGACGAAGTGGACGAAGTGGAGGAAGTCGAGGAAGTGAAGGAAGTGGACTAAGTTGACGAAGTTGACGAAGTGGATGAAGTGGACGAAGTGGGCGAAGTGGACGAAGTTGACGAAGTGGACGTAGTGGACGAAGTGGAGGAAGTGGAGGAAGTGGAGGAAGTGGAGGAAGTTGAGGAAGTTGACGAAGTGGACGAAGTGGACGAAGTGGACGAAGTGGACGAAGTGGACGAAGTGGACGAAGTGGACAAAGTGGACAAAGTGGACGAAGTGGACGAAGTGGACGAAGTTCACGAAGTGGACGTAGTGGGAGAAGTGGAGGAACTGGAGGAAGTGGAGGAAGTGGAGGAAGTTGACGAAGTTGACGAAGTGGACGAAGTGGAGGAAGTTGACGAAGTTGACTAAGTGGACGAAGTTGACGAAGTGGACGAAGTTGACGAAGTGGAGGAAGTTGACGAAGTTGACCAAGTGGAGGAAGTGGACGAAGTTGACCAAGTGGACGAAGCGGGCGAAGTGGGCAAAGTGGACGAAGTGGACGTAGTTGACAAAGTGGACGAATTGGACGAAGTGGACGAAGTGGAGGAAGTCGAGGAAGTGAAGGAAGTGGACTAAGTTGACGAAGTTGACGAAGTGGATGAAGTGGACGAAGTGGGCGAGGTGGACGAAGTGGACGAAGTTGACGAAGTGGACGTAGTGGACGAAGTGGAGGAAGTGGAGGAGGTGGGGAAGTGGAGGAAGTGGAGGAAGTTGACGAAGTTGACGAAGTGGACGAAGTGGACGAAGTGGACGAAGTGGACGAAGTGGACGAAGTGGACGAAGTGGACAAAGTGGACGAAGTGGAGGAAGTTGACGAAGTTGACGAAGTGGACGAAGTTGACGAAGTTGACGAAGTGGACGAAGTTGACGAAGTGGACGAAGTTGACGAAGTGGAGGAAGTGGAGGAAGTGGAGGGAGGAAGTTGACGAAGTTGACAAAGTGGACGAGGTGGACGAAGTGGACGAAGTGGGCAAATTGGACGAAGTAGACGAAGTTGACGAAGTGGACGAAGTGGAGGAAGTGGAGGAAGTGTAGGAAGTTGACGAAGTTAACAAAGTGGACGAAGTTGACGAAGTTGACGAAGTGGACGAAGTGGACGAAGTGGAGGAAGTCGACATAGTGGAGGAACTGGAGGAAGTTGACGAAGTGGACGAAGTTGACGAAGTGGACGAAGTGGACGAAGTGGACGAAGTGAACGAAGTGGAGGAAGCGGAGGAAGTTGGCGAAGTGGACGAATTGGACGACGTGGACGAAGTGGAGGAAGTCGAGGAAGTGAAGTGGACTAAGTGGACGAAGTGGAGGAAGTGGACGACGTGGACGAAGTGGACGAAGTTGACGAAGTGGACGTAGTGGACGAAGTGGAGGAAGTTGAGGAAGTGGAGGAAGTTGACGAAGTTGACGAAGTGGACGAAGTGGACGAATTGGACGACGTGGACGAAGTGGAGGAAGTCGAGGAAGTGAAGTGGACTAAGTGGACGAAGTGGAGGAAGTGGACGACGTGGACGAAGTGGACGAAGTGGACGAAGTTGACGAAGTGGACGTAGTGGACGAAGTGGAGGAAGTTGAGGAAGTGGAGGAAGTGGAGGAAGTTGACGAAGTTGACGAAGTTGACGAAGTGGAGGAAGTGGACGAAGTGGACGAAGTGGACGAAGTGGACGGAGTCGACGAAGTGGAGGAAGTGGACGAAGTTGACAAAGTTGACAAAGTTGATGAAGTTGACGAAGTTGACGAAATTGACGAAGTTGACGAAGTGGACGAAGTGGAGGAAGTCGAGGAAGGGGAGGAAATTGACAAAGGGGACGGAGTTGACGAAGTGGAGGAAGTCGAGGAAGTGGACGAGGTTGACGAAGTGGATGAAGTGGAGGAAGTGGAGGAAGTGGACGAAGTTGACAACGTTGACGAAGTGGAGGAAGTGGAGGAAGTAGACGAAGTGGACGAAGTTGATGAAGTTGACGAAGTGGACGAAGTTGACGAAGTGGATGAAGTGGAGGAAGTGGACGAAGTGGACGAAGTGGACGAAGTTGACAACGTTGACGAAGTGGACGAAGTGGAGGAAGTAGACGAAGTGGACGAAGTTGATGAAGTTGACGAAGTTGACGAAGTGGACGAAGTCAACGAAGTGGAGGAAGTGAAGGAAGTTGACGAAGTGGACGAAGTTGACAAAGCGGACGAATTGGACGAAGTGGACGAAGTGGAGGAAGTTGAGGAAGTGGAGGAAATGGACTAAGTTGACGAAGTGGACGAAGTTGACGAAGTGGACGAAGTGGACGAAGTGGACGAAGTGGGCGGAGAGGACGAAGTGGACGAAGTGGACGAAGTGGACGAAGTTGACGAAGTGGACGTAGTGGGAGAAGTGGAGGAAGTGGAGGAAGTGGAGGAAGTGGAGGAAGTTGACGAAGTTGACGAAGTGGACGAAGTGGAGGAAGTTGACGAAGTTGACTAAGTGGACGAAGTTGACGAAGTGGACGAAGTTGACGAAGTGGAGGAAGTGGAGGAAGTGGAGGAAGTGGACGAAGTTGACCAAGTGGACGAAGTAGACGAAGTGGACGAAGCGGGCGAAGTGGGCAAAGTGGATGAAGTGGACGTAGTTGACAAAGTGGACGAATTGGACGATGTGGACGAAGTGGAGGAAGTCGAGGAAGTGGAGGAAGTGGACTAAGTTGACGAAGTTGACGAAGTGGATGAAGTGGATGAAGTGGGCGAAGTGGACGAAGTGGACGAAGTCGACGAAGTGGACGTAGTGGACGAAGTGGAGGAAGTGGAGAAAGTGGAGGAAGTGGAGCAAGTTGTCGAAGTAGACGAAGTAGACGAAGTGGACGAAGAGGAGGAAGTGAAGTTGACGAAGTGGACGAAGTGGACGAAGTTGACGAAGTGGAGGAAGTGGACGAAGTGGAGGAAGTCGACGAAGTGGAAGAAGTGGACGAAGTTGACGAATTTGACGAAGTGGACGAAGTCGAAGAACGAAGTGGACGAAGTTAAAAAAGTTGACGAAGTTCACGAAGTGGAGGAAGTTGGTGAAGTGCAGGAAGTGGAGGAAGTGGACGAAGTTGACGAAGTGGACGAAGTGTACGAAGTGGAGGAAGTGTACGAAGTTGACGAAGTGGACGAAGTTGACGAAGTGGACGAAGTTGACGAAGTGGACGAAGTTGACGAAGTGGACGAAGTGGACGAAGTGGAGGAAGTCGACATAGTGGAGGAAGTGGAGGAAGTGGAGGAAGTTGACGAAGTTTACGAAGTGGACGAAGTGGACGAAGTGAACGAAGTGGAGGAAGCGGAGGAAGTTGGCGAGGTGGACGAATTGGACGACGTGGACGAAGTGGAGGAAGTCGAGGAAGTGAAGTGGACTAAGTGGACGAAGTGGAGGAAGTGGACGACGTGGACGAGGTGGACTAAGTCGACGAAGTGGACGAAGTTGACGAAGTGGACGTAGTGGACGAAGTGGAGGAAGTTGAGGAAGTGGAGGAAGTGGAGGAAGTTGACGAAGTTGACGAAGTGGACGTAGTGGACGAAGTGGAGGAAGTGGAGGAAGTGGAGGAAGTTGACGAAGTTGACGAAGTGGACGAAGTGGAGGAAGTGGAGGAAGTGGACGAAGTGGAGGAAGTGGAGGAAGTGGAGGAAGTGGACGAAGTTGACGAAGTGGACGAAGTGGACGGAGTCGACGAAGTGGACGGAGTCGACGAAGTGGAGGAAGTGGACGAAGTTGACAAAGTTGATGAAGTTGACGAAGTTGACGAAACTGACGAAGTTGACGAAGTGGACGAAGTCGAGGAAGTCGAGGAAGGGGAGGAAATTGACAAAGGGGACGGAGTTGACGAAGTGGAGGAAGTCGAGGAAGTGGACGAAGTTGACGAAGTGGATGAAGTGGAGGAAGTGGACGAAGTGGACGAAGTGGGAGAATGGTAGCTGGAAGCACACACCGTGTGATGTTCACTGATAACAGTTGAAAAACTGTTGTTTTCATGATTAAAATTGACACTAAAAGCAACCTTCACACTTAGAAATTAGCTTGAAATCATGTTTTTCTGTATATTTTTAGAAATAAGAGAGTTGGACAGGTTTATGCTTGATTTCAGTGTTTTTGTGCAGGTTTTAAGGTGAATTTGGTAAAAGAAGTGAAGAAGGAGAGAGATGAAATCAGAAAAGACAACAAAAAGTGCAAAAGGAGAAGCCGAAGTCACCGCTCAGCGGCAGTTTATCGCTGAGCGGCACTCAGGAGTTTGCGGGAGGTCCGCTGAGGGGCAAATTGGCCGCTGAGGGGAGAAAACAAGTCACGCACTCACCGCTGAGCGGTAGTTTACCGCTGAGCGGTACTCTGGAAGTCACGGGAGATCCGTTGAGGGGCAAAATGGCCGCTGAGGGGAGAAAACAAGTCACGCAATCACCGCTGAGCGGTAGTTTACCGCTAAGCGGCACTTTAATGGGCTTGGACTTGACTTTTTGTAATTTACGAATGATACATAAGCTTTAGGGTTTCCTAGGGTTAGGTATCTCTGGCTGGAACGAGGCAAACACTCTCTCTACCACCCCTTTGAAGGAGGATCTTGGATGCTGAGGCTTCCGCTTCACCTTTTTAGGGTTTATTCTTTCATTCTTTCATTGTAATTCATTTAGGTTCACCATGAATATGGTGAACTAACCTCTTTATGTTTGTTGGGGAATCAATGTAGTCTTGTGAAACTCTCATATATGGAATCTGTGTTTACATCTTTTAATTAAGACTTGTGCTTTCTTTCATCATTAGTTAGGGTTTTTCCTCTTTGTTTAATGCTTGCATGGTTTAACTCATTCGATGCATGATTATTGGTTTTGTCGATACGGGAACGTACGGGGAAGTCTAGATCCGGGGAATTTCTCCCAATTTTATATTGGTTGTCGTTAAGCTCCTGAACTTATGAACTAATCATTAGGAATGCTAGGAATTGTATGAACTCGTGATTAGGGAGAAGCCTTCTGGAAAGGTACATTAGAGAGTGGCATTAACAATGGTGATTTGATCGTTGAATTCCTAAAATATATGAGAGTGGATAAGATGAAATTGAACCCCAACAACATATCCATACATAAATTTCATTGAAAGTGTTTATCTCTTGTTTTGCCATTGATCACAATTCATGCATACATGTTTATTTTCTGTCTTGCATTTTAAACCCCAATTAATTCGTTTGTAAGTCTTAGTTAATTAAGAAATCACATAACTAAACTAGGCCGTGAGTCCTTTGGGAAGAACGATACTTGGTCTTACCAAGTTTTATTACTTGAACGATTCGGTCATACTTGCCGATTGAAAACAAGTTTGTGACATCATAATTTGGTGTTCATAAATTTGTCCATCAAGTTTTTGGCGCCGTTGCCGGGGACTCTGGTTTAACTGGTTAATTTGTGTGATTATTAATTATCTTTGACTTATTTTTTTTATTTTATTTTTAAATTTCGAATTTTTATTTTATTTTATTTTTCTGTTTTCTGTCTTTATTTTCTGAATCTTATATTCTTTTATATTTTTTTGTGCTAACCAAATCTTCTAGGGTTTTGTGTTCTTGTGTATGCAGGAGGCAATTCGAACTAGGAGCAAGAAGACAACAGAACCGTTGCTTGAAGGATTAGAAGACAGTAGACGGAGGAGAAGAATCAGAACATCTAGAGAACTGTTTCCTCCTCCGGAAACTCTGTTGCAACCATCACCACAAGGTTCTGACAATAGCACAGAAAACATGGAGAATAATCATATCAGAAGAACTCTTGCTGATTACACTAATGTAGCTGGACCTCAACATTTTAACAGCATAGCTAGACCTAGGGTCAATGCAGCCAATATGGAGGTCAAACCAGCATTGATCCAACTGGTGAAGAGTAATCAATTCAATGGGTTATCTCATGAAAGCCCATATGAGCACCTGACTACATTTAATGAAATTTGCAACACAGTGAAAATCAATGGGGTGCCAGACGAAGCAATCAAACTTAGTTTGTTTCCTTTCTCATTGGGAGGCAATGCTAAGCTTTGGTTGAACTCTTTTCCAGAAGGAAGTTTCACAGAGTGGGAAGTAGTGGTAACAAAGTTTTTGAACAAGTACTTTCCACAATCAAAAGTGACAAAAGGCAAGCAAGAGATATCTTCATTTAAGCAGGGCATGGAAGAGTCACTGGGGCATGCATGGGATAGATACAAAAGTCTGCTAAGAAAAACACCCACGCATGGCTTCAAAGAAGAAGAAGTAGTCCTAACTTTCCTTGGAGGTCTTGGTTCACAAGCTAAGATGATGCTTCATGCTTCAGCAGGAGGAAACATTAAATGGAAAACTCCAGAGGAAGCAACTGAAATTATTGAAAATATGGCTACTAATGACAATGAACTCAATATTGAAAAAGGAGATTTTAGTCAGAAGGAGTTGTTACAATTAAATGAGGCTTTGCTTATTCAAAATAGAATGATCTCTCAACAGCTTGAAGAATTAACTATGAAACTTTCTCAAATACCACAGGAAATACAACAGGTCTCAATGGTTCAAGTGCAACAACCAAAATGGCAGATGCAATGTACTCCAGTTGAGAAAACAACAAAGCTTGAAGAGACTTTCCAAAGATTCTTGAAGACGAATGCGTCTTATTGTCATAATGTAGATGTTGCATTTAAAAAAATGGAGGTTTATGTTGAGAGAATAGTTGACGAGATGAAACATGATAATCTGGGAAAGGAGTGTAAAACTATTGTGACTAGAAGTGGTAGAGTGTTAGAGGAGAAACAAAAAGAAAGAGAAGGGAAAGAAAATGAGAGTGAGAGTGAAAAAGAAACATGTGAGTGGAAAGAAAGAGTTGAGAGAGAGAAAAAGGAAAAAGAAGAAGAGGAGAGGAGAGAAAAAAAAGAGAGAGAAGAGAGACAGAAAGAAAAAGAGTATGAAAAGCCACTTCCTTATCCAAAGAGTTATTCGAGGAAGGAGAAAGAAAAGCAGTTGGAAAGATTCATGGAATTGTTTAAGAAGTTGGAGATCACTATACCATTCTCTGAAGCATTGCAACAGATGCCAGCATATGCGAAATTTTTGAAGGAACTCCTCACAAAGAAACACAAGTACATTGAGAAGGAAACTATCAATATACAGGGCAACTGCAGTGCAATCATACAGAAACTACCTCCTAAACTTAAAGATCCAGGAAGCTTCACTATTCCATACACCATAGGAGATGTGAAAGTTGGAAGAGCATTGATTGATTTGGGAGCTAGCATTAATCTAATGCCGCTATCCATGTGCAGAACAATTCAGGGGCTGGAAATTAAACCAACCAGAATGGCTCTTCAATTGGCAGACAGGTCTCTTAAGTATCCATATGGAGTTGTTGAAAATGTTCTAGTGAAGGTTGACAAATTTGTATTCCCAGTGGATTTTATTGTGATGGAGATGGAAGGAACTAGTGATGTTCCTCTTATTCTTGGGAGACCTTTTATGAAGACTGCTAGAGTTTTGATTGATGTAGAGAATGGTAAGCTTAAATTGAGAGTTGACGATGAAGAAGTCACTTTTGACGTATCCAAGGCCATGACATATCCAAATGATGACAAAGCATGTTTTCAATTTGATGAACTTGACGAAGTTTGTATGGTGCAAGAAAGGATGGTGCGAAATATTTCTCCATTGGAAAAAACTCTCATTGATGCGTGTGAAGATTTAGATGAAGAAGAAGAGAAATTGATTGATGAATGTCTGATGGACTTGGAAACATTGAAAAAGAGTCCAGAGGATGATCCAAGATTTGAAATAATTGATAAGGAAGAAACAGTCAAAACACAGACACCAGAATTAAAAAGATTGCCATCACATCTGAAATATGTGTTTCTAGAAGAAGATGGAACAAAGCCAGTTATCATCAATAATTCTTTATCTCTACAAGAAGAAGAGCAATTGATAGAAATTCTGAAAGCCAACAAAGAAGCAATTGGGTGGTCAATATCAGATCTCAAAGGTATTAGCCCAACTTACTGCATGCACAAAATTTTTATGGAAGAAGATTATAAACCAAGTGCTCAACCACAGAGAAGGTTAAATCCTGTTATGAAGGAGGTTGTCAGAAAAGAAGTGTTGAAACTGTTAGAAGCTGGTATCATCTATCCAATCTCTGACAGTGAATGGGTGAGTCCAGTACAGGTGGTTCCAAAGAAAGGTGGGATGACAGTAATTTATAATGATAAGAATGAACTTATTCCTACTCGGACAGTTACTGGTTGGCGTATGTGCATTGATTACAGGAAGCTGAATAAAGCTACTAGGAAAGATCATTTTCCTCTTCCTTTCATGGATCAAATGCTAGAAAGGTTATCAGGGCAGGCTTTTTATTGTTTTCTAGATGGATATTCTGGATATAATCAAATTGTGGTGGATCCAAAAGACCAGGAGAAGACGGCTTTTACTTGTTCTTTTGGTATCTTTGCGTATAGAAAGATGCCTTTTGGATTATGTAATGCTCCAGCTACGTTTCAGAGGTGTATGCAGGCACTTTTTGCGGATCTTTTAGAAAAATGCATTGAAGTATTCATGGATGATTTCTCAGTTTTTGGAAATTCTTTCCAAAGATGTTTGGCTAATTTGAACACTGTCCTCAAAAGATGTGTTCAGACAAATCTTGTTTTGAATTGGGAAAAATGTCATTTCATGGTAACTGAAGGAATTGTATTGGGGCACAAAATCTCTGCTAAAGGAATTGAGGTAGACAAAGCTAAAGTAGAAGTCATTGAGAAACTACCTCCACCAACAAATGTAAAGGGGATTAGAAGTTTTCTTGGTCATGCTGGGTTCTATAGAAGATTCATCAATGACTTCTCAAAAATTGCTAAACCATTGAGTAATCTTTTGATGAAGGATGCACCTTTTGTGATGAATGAAGATTGCTTGAAAGCTTTTGACACATTGAAGAAGAAGTTAGTGTCAGCTCCAGTAATTGTAGCACCAGATTGGAATCAAAACTTTGAATTAATGTGTGATGCAAGTGATTATGCAATAGGAGTTGTCCTTGGCCAGCGGAAAGAACAAAAGTTTCATCCAATTTATTATGCTAGCAAGGTTCTGAATGATGCTCAATTGAATTATGCTACAACCGAGAAAGAATTTCTTGCTATTGTGTATGCTCTAGAGAAATTTAGACCTTATCTTATTGGGTCCAAGGTAACTGTCTATACAGATCATGCAGCTATCAAATATTTGTTGACAAAACCAGATTCTAAGCCACGTCTGATTAGATGGGTTTTACTATTGCAAGAATTTGATGTAGACATCCGTGATAAGAAAGGAAGTGAAAACTTAATTGCTAATCATTTGTCACGGTTAGTCAATAATGAAGTCACTAGCAAGGAGTCTGAAATCTGGGAATCTTTTTCAGATGAATCACTCATGTATATTCAGCAGAGACCCTGGTTTGCTGATATGGCTAATTTCAAAGCTGCAAGGGTCATGCCGGAAGACTTAACTTGGCAACAAAGAAAGAAATTTTTGCATGATGCCAAACAGTTTGTTTGGGATGATCCTTATTTGTTCAAAATTGGAGCAGATAATCTTCTGAGGAGATGTGTTACAAATGAAGAAGCAGAAGGAATTCTCTGGCATTGTCATGATTCACCTTATGGAGGACATTTTAATGGAGAAAGAACAACAGCAAAAGTCCTTCAATCAGGATTTTATTGGCCAACTTTGTTTAAAGATGCTCATAATCATGCTAAAAATTGTGACAAATGTCAAAGAGCAGGGACAATCACTAAACGTCATGAGATGCCTTTACAAGGTATTTTAGAGGTGGAGGTTTTTGATTGTTGGGGTATTGACTTTGTTGGACCCTTCCCTCCATCTTTCAACAATGAATATATTCTGGTAGCAGTGGATTATGTGAGTAAATGGGTGGAAGCATTAGCTTGTCCTAAAAATGATGCTAGCACGGTAATTAAATTCCTGAAGAGGCAGATATTCTCACGTTTTGGCACTCCAAGAGTGTTGATCAGTGATGGAGGATCTCATTTTTGCAATTATCAGCTAGAGAAAGTACTCAAACACTATGGAGTAAAACATAAGGTAGCTGCACCTTATCATCCGCAAACCAGTGGACAAGCTGAGGTATCTAACAGGGAGATAAAACGGATCCTGGAAAAAACAGTGACTTCATCAAGAAAGGATTGGTCTCTCAAATTGGATGATGCTCTTTGGGCTTATAGGACAACAATGAAGACGTCTATGGGATTATCACCATTCCAATTAGTCTATGGGAAAGCATGCCATTTGCCTGTAGAATTGGAGCATAAAGCATTATGGGCTTTGAAATTCTTGAATTTCGATCCTTATGAAACTAAATGCACACGCAGACGGCAGATTTTGGAGCTTGAAGAAATGCGATTACATGCATATGATTCATCCAAGGCTTACAAAGACAAAATTAAATTTTATCATGACAGAAAGTTGGTGAACAGAGTTTTCAATCCAGGACAACAGGTATTATTGTTCAATTCAAGATTGAAGATATTTCCTGGGAAGCTGAAGTCAAAATGGTCAGGACCATATGTGATAAAAGAAGTGCATCCGCATGGAGCAATTGAAATATTTAATCCAGTTGTTGCTGATCCACAAAAGAGTTGGGTGGTGAATGGTCAACGTCTCAAACCTTATCTAGGGGGAGAGGTGCAACAATTTTCCACAATGATGTTGTTGGTTGATCCTTGAAAGTTTTGGTCAGGCTCGTGACGTTAAACAAGCGCTCACTGGGAGGCAACCCAGAGTTTTGTAAGTATTTTCTGTTTTTAGATTAGGGCTGATGTACTCTATTTGAAACCTGGTTTCTTGTGATGGTTTGCTATTAACTGTGATGTTGTGATAAGTAATTCTGAATGATGATTATGATTAACTGATGTTGAGATGATGTGCACATTAAAATGCTTATACAGGTGATTCACAAGCTTTGTGAACAAATGCATGATATCATGATTGTGATTGTGAAATTAAGCAGGATGTGTATGTTAAATGTGAATGAGCTTATGTGTGAGGTTTTGAGCTCCAGAGTTATTATTGTTGAATGTTATTACTTTGAAAGCATGAATGGTTTTGCCCAGGTTTTCTATGATTGAATCAATTGCTTGTTTTGCATCACATGATCAAGGCCATTTGTTGAAACCCTTTTTATTGGCCAAATTTGTAAAAAAATTAGCCCACTAAAAGAGAACACTTTGTGTTCAATCCTTTTGAACCCTTAGCCTTGAATATACACTAAAAACCCTTGATTGAAAATCTTTACCTTGAGTTAAGTAGAAGATCTTGTGTGGTATTGTTAAATGTTCAAGTTTGGGGTTGTTGGGAAAACATGAAAAGCATTGAGCTAAGAGCTAAAAAGTAAGAATATGCAAAGAAAAAGAAAAGAAAAGAAAAAGAAGTCAAGCTCAATGCAAAGGCAAAAGAAAGTTGGGAATGAATAAGATGATTGTGTTGTTATGATTCTATTAACTCAAGGATTTTGTGATCCAGAAAAACCAATTTTCTTGTTAGCCCAGCCACATTATAAGCCATTGAAAAGTCCTTGTGATGGTGCATGCTTGTGAATGTTTTTGATTGTGGTAAAATGAAAGGCAAAGTTGATTCATGTAACATTGTGATAGTAGAGTGAATGAGTGATCATCTCTTATACACTTGAGTGTGAGTGAAACACTTGACTTAGTGAGGAAATATCACATGAACACATGAACATCCATGTTTAATTGATTGATCATTCATGAAAATAGCATTTGTTGGAATTTAAATGACTTTGTGAACACTAAAGCATGTGCACATCTTGATTGAACTCTTGGTCATAAGTTTGAGTGAAGTTTTTGCTTATCTTGAAAAGAAGATTTTTGAAGGAAGTGAATCATCATATGAATTGGTTGAAGATAGAGTTACATCTTATTTGCTTAAGGACAAGCAAAGTTTTAAGTTTGGGGTTGTGATAACAGTTGAAAAACTGTTATTTTCATGATTAAAATTGACACTAAAAGCAACCTTCACACTTAGAAATTAGCTTGAAATCATGTTTTTCTGTATATTTTTAGAAATAAGAGAGTTGGACAGGTTTATGCTTGATTTCAGTGTTTTTGTGCAGGTTTTAAGGTGAATTTGGTAAAAGAAGTGAAGAAGGAGAGAGATGAAATCAGAAAAGACAACAAAAAGTGCAAAAGGAGAAGCCGAAGTCACCGCTCAGCGGCAGTTTACCGCTGAGCGGCACTCAGGAGTTTGCGGGAGGTCCGCTGAGGGGCAAATTGGCCGCTGAGGGGAGAAAACAAGTCACGCACTCACCGCTGAGCGGTAGTTTACCGCTGAGCGGTACTCTGGAAGTCACGGGAGATCCGCTGAGGGGTAAAATGGCCGCTGAGGGGAGAAAACAAGTCACGCAATCACCGCTGAGCGGTAGTTTACCGCTGAGCGGCACTTTAATGGGCTTGGACTTGACTTTTTGTAATTTACGAATGATACATAAGCTTTAGGGTTTCCTAGGGTTAGGTATCTCTGGCTGGAACGAGGCAAACACTCTCTCTACCACCCCTTTGAAGGAGGATCTTGGATGCTGAGGCTTCCGCTTCACCTTTTTAGGGTTTATTCTTTCATTCTTTCATTGTAATTCATTTAGGTTCACCATGAATATGGTGAACTAACCTCTTTATGTTTGTTGGGGAATCAATGTAGTCTTGTGAAACTCTCATATATGGAATCTGTGTTTACATCTTTTAATTAAGACTGATGCTTTCTTTCATCATTAGTTAGGGTTTTTCCTCTTTGTTTAATGCTTGCATGGTTTAACTCATTCGATGCATGATTATTGGTTTTGTCGATACGGGAACGTACGGGGAAGTCTAGATCCGGGGAATTTCTCCCAATTTTATATTGGTTGTCGTTAAGCTCCTGAACTTATGAACTAATCATTAGGAATGCTAGGAATTGTATGAACTCGTGATTAGGGAGAAGCCTTCTGGAAAGGTACATTAGAGAGTGGCATTAACAATGGTGATTTGATCGTTGAATTCCTAAAATATATGAGAGTGGATAAGATGAAATTGAACCCCAACAACATATCCATACATAAATTTCATTGAAAGTGTTTATCTCTTGTTTTGCCATTGATCACAAGTGGACGAAGTGGAGGAAGTGGACGAAGTTGACGAAGTGGATGAAGTGGAGGAAGTGGACGAAGTGGACGAAGTGGACGAAGTGGGAGAATGGTAGCTGGAAGCACACACCGTGTGATGTTCACGTGAAGACACACGCCACCACGGTTGGAAGCAAAGAGCGAGTGGAGAGAACGCTCGGTCACGTGGAGAGAGCGCTCGGTCACGTCACAATAAAGGAGCGCTCGATTCCTTTTATTTGTTTCAGCTGCTGTCACGGAGGAGGGAGCAGTGTGTGCAGAAGCATTTCATTTTCTTTTTCTTGAAGCATGGTGATTTGATGGAGGCGTGATTCACTTTGTTGGAAAGCACGCCGATTGAAGTCTCAATCAATTGGAATTGACATGGATAGCTCAAAAGAAATTCTGGTGTCTTTACTGTTCACGCGTCTTTACTTTGTGTTTTTTTTCGTGATGGAGGTGTATTGCTAGAAGACTTCAACACTTCATTTATTAGGTCTAGGATGCAATTTATTATTCCAGCTGCACGGTGTTTTCAAGCTGCATTGTTCATTTAATGTTTTAGCTTAAGTGTTCTGTTTGAATAGCATATCATGTGTTTCTTTATTATTTTCTACATTCTGATTAGTGCACACATCTTGATTTAGGACAGTTCGGTTTACTGTTTTCATTCACTATAATGCTTTTATTTATGTTTGGTTATATTTAATTTTCAGTTTTAATTTAGTTGACTTGCATTCACAAAAAAACACTTTCAAAACCCCACCCCCACTACGTGTTTGACTTCAGACTCGAACCACAATTTGGTCCTTGAGAGACGACCTAGGAGTCACTTCCTAGTTTATACTACATTAATTTTGCAATCAACTTTTGTGTGAGGTGCGACCCTCTCAACACTCGTAATTAAGGATAGGCCTTCTTGCAAGGTGATTTAGAGAGTGGCATTAGCATTGATGATAAGAATGATGAATTCTTAAAAATATATGAGAGTGGATAAGATGAAATTGATAACCCCAACAACATACTCATCCATCTAATTCGTTGAAGTGTTTATATTTTGTTTTTCTCCACTGATCAAATTCATGCATACATATTTAATTACTGTCTCTTGCATTTAAACCTACAATCAATTTGTTCTTAAGTCTTAAATAATCAACAAATCACATAGCTAAACTAGGCCGTGAGTCCTTTGGGAAAACAATACTTGGTCTTACCTTGTTTTATTACTTGATACGATTCGGTCACACTTGCCGATTGTTAAACAAGTTTGTGGCGCCGTTTTTCGGTGTTCATAAATTTGTCATCACCCCCTCCGGGACGGACGTTCAATAGGCTGACGGGGGGAGTTGAAGAGTTGATTGCTTAAGCTTTCTGAACGTCCGTTCTGGAGGGGGCCGGACGTCTACAATATTATAGACGTCCGCCCCATCCAGAACGGACGTTCAAAAGGCTGAAGCAATCAACTCTTCAACTCCCCCGTCAGTCTCTTGAACGTCTGTTCTGGAGGGGGCGGACGTCTATAATATTGTAGACGTCCAGCCCCCTCAAGAACGGACGTTCAAGAGACTGACGGGGGAGTTGAAGAGTTGATTGCTTCAGGTTGTAGATGTCCGGCCCCCTCCAAAACGGATGTTCAAGAGACTGACGGGGGGAGTTGAAGAGTTGATTGCTGCAGCTTGTAGACGTCCGGCCCCCACCAGAACGGACGTTCAAGAGGCTGACAGGGTAGTTGAACCCGTCAGCCTTTTGAACGTCCGTTCTGGAAGGGGCCGGACGTCTACAATATTATAGATGTCTGCCCCCTCCAGAACGGACGTTCAAGAGACTGACGGGTTCAACTACCCTGTCAGCCTCTTGAACGTCCGTTCTGGAGGGGGTCGGACGTCTATAATATTGTAGACGTCCGGCCCCCTCCAGCACGGACGTTCAAAAGGCTGACGGGGGGAGTTGAAGAGTTGATTGCTTCAGCCTTTTGAACGTTCGTTCTGGAGGGGGCCGGACGTCTATAATATTATAGACGTCCGGCCCCCTCAAGAACGGACGTTTAAAAGACGTTTAAAAGAAGGACATATATACCAAAACGCGAACCCGCGAGGAGTTACGCGCTTCCGTGAGAGTTCCCTCTGCGCCTTGCATTTCTAGGTTGGTTTTTATCTGTTTTGGACCATTTAATCTTACTTTTATTCCGATTAAATTGTTTAGTGATGAAATATATTTCATTTGGACCGATTAAAAATCGTTTTCGGTGCGTTTTGGTGTAGTTAGTTCCGTGTTCTTGGGCGGCGTTTTTTGGCCTACGTTTTAGGTCGTGCACTCCTCCATTTCCCTCCATTTTCATTTTGAATCTGCTCTTCAGGTTAGTTTCTTCGTTAATAATTTTTTGATAGCGTTTTGTGTATGCATGTTTTTGACGTGTTATTATAATTTTCATTGAGTGACCCTTAGACGTCTGACAGTGCACAAACAGACGTCCAAACCCCGTAACCCTAAATAACCCGTTCAGCCATATAGACGTCAGGTGCATGTCAGACGTCAAAAGGCCAAAATAACAGACATCTAAAGCCCTTTCTGCACTAGTGCTAGGTCAATCATCTTTGGCTAGGCGAAGTAGAAACACACTTTTTCACCCCTTGGAGGAGGATTTTGGATGCTAAGGCTCCTTTCTCAACTTTCCAGGGTTCTATCTTTCACTCTTTCATTGTATTTCATCTAGTTTCACCATGAATATGGTGAACCAAACATTTATTGTTGTTGGGGAATCAATGTAATCCTTTTGAAACTCTCATGTATGGAATTTGTTCTTCAAAATCTTCTTTAAGATACATGCTTTCTTTCATTAATTGTTAGGGTTTTTCCTCTTTGCTCAAAGCATGCATTGTTTAACTCATTCGATGTCATGATCATTGATTTTGTTGATATGGACACATACGGGGAAATCTAGATCTGGGGAATCTCTCCCAATAGTAATATAAACCTAGACATAGGAGTATGATGGTTGGTTGCCTTTAAGCTTCTATTCACTATAATGCATGATTAATTGTTAGGGAGACAAGATATTGTAAACTAGTGATTATGATTAGGCTTTCTTCGCCGAGTCATCAGGTTTAAGGTAATTTAGAAAGTGGCATTAACAATTAATGAAGAAAGATGAATTCCTGAATACATGATGACAAATTTATGAACACCGAAAAACGGCGCCAAAAACTTGTTTAACCCTCGGCAAGTTTGACCGAATCATATCAAGTAATAAACTCGGTAAAACCAAGTATCGTTCTCCCAAAGGACTCAAAGCCTAGTTAGTTATATGATTTCTTGATTATTTAAGACTTTTGAACAAATTGTTATAAGTTTCAAATGCAAAAGACAAAAAGTAAACATGTATGCATGTGATGATCAATGGGAAAGAAGAAACAAAACACATGAATTGAAATATGTGGATGGGTATGTTGTTGGGGCAATCAATTTCATCTTGTCCACTCTCATATATTTTAGGAATTCATCATTCTTTTCATCAATGTTAATGCCACTCTCTAAATTACGTTAAACCCGATGTCTCGGCGAAATTATGGTGAACGGAAGCTTAACGACAACCAACGATCATATTCCTATGTCTAGGTTTATACTACTGTTGGAAGAGTTTCTCCGAATCTAGATTTTACCGTATGTGCCTGATAACAGTTGAAAAACTGTTATTTTCATGCTTAAAATTGATACTAAAAGCAACCTTTAACACTTAAAAACAAGCTTGAAATCATGCTTTTGGTTTTATTTTTAGAAATAAGAGAGCTGGACAGGTTTATGCTTGATTTCAGTGTTTTATGCAGGTTTTAAGGTGAATTTGGTGAAAGAAGTGAAGAAGGATATAGATGGAATCAGAAAAGACATCAAAAAGTGCAAAAGCAGAAGTCGCAAATACCGCTCAGTGGAAGTTTACCGCTGAGCGGCACTCAGAAGCTCACGGGGGATCCGCTGAGGGGTGAAAAGGCCGCTGAGGGGAAGAAACGACTCACGCACTTACCGCTGAGTGGTAGTTTGCCGTTGAGCGGCACTATTTTGGGCTTGGGCCTAATTTTCTGTATATTTTAGAATAGTATATAAGCTTTAGGACGTTCTAGGGTTTGTATCTTTGGCTGAGACGAAGCAAACACTCACTTTTCCACCCCTTGAAGGAAGATCTTGGATGCTCAGGCTACCTCCTCATCTTTCTAGGGTTCTATCTTTCTTTCATTCATTATTGTTCATCTAGTTTCACCATGAATATGGTGAACTAAACCTTGTATTGTTGTTGGGGAACCAATGTAGTCTTGTGAAACTCTCATATATGGAATTTGTGTTAGGGTTTCACAAGACTACATTGATTTCCCAACAACAATACAAGGTTTAGTTCACCATATTCATGGTGAAACTAGATGAACAATAATGAAAGAATGGAAGAGATAGAAAAACCCGAGAAAGAGAAGAGGAGAGCCGTCACCATCTCCCAATCTACCCCCAAGGGGTGAAAAGTGTGTTTCTGCTTCCTCCCAGCCAAAGATACAAACCCTAAGACATCTAGGTCTTTAAATAGGACATAAAAATAATAGAAAACGGGTCCAGGCCCAAACAGATCATAAAATCGCAGAAAACTGGCCCAAAACTCGTCTGGTTGACTTTTTCCGTATTTTGGTTGACTTTTCAGCATTTTGGTTGACTGGTTGACTTTTCTGGTTGACTGGTTGACTTTTCTGCTTTATGGTTGACTTTTCAGCATTCCAATCATTCGGTACTTCAATTCTTCTTTCAAATCATTCAATTAGCCTACAAAATCAAGAGAATCTTGCACAAAACCATTAAATTCACATTTAACTCTCTTATTCAAAAAACTAAAGAAAAAATATGAGTTCAAGCTAGTTTCTAAGTCTTAAAGGTTGCTTTTGGTATCAATTTTAAGCATAAAAATAACGGTTTTTCAACCGTTATCATAACCCCAAACTTAAAACTTTGCTTGTCCTCAAGCAAACAAGATGTAACTCAATCTTCCATCAATCCATATAATGGTTCACCACATTCAAAAATCCTTCTTTCAAGACAAGTAAATACTCAATTTAGCTCATCATCAAGACTTCAATCAAGATGTGCACATGCTTTTAGTGATCACTCAAACACATACTATCCAACAAATGCTATTTTCATGAATGATCAATTAACTAAGCAAAGATGTTCTTATGTGTTCATGGAATCTATCCTCTCTAGATAAAGTGTTTCACTCAAACACACAAGTGTATAGGATATATTCACTCATTCACTCTACTATTACAATGTCACATGAATCAACTTTGCCTTTCATTTAACCATAATCAAAAACACTTACAAGCACACATCATCACAAGGACTTTTCAATGGCTTATAATGTGGCTGGGCTAGCAAGAAAATTGGTTTTTCTAGATCACAAAACCCTTGAGTTAAGAGAATCATATAAACACAACCATTCTTACTTATTCCCAACTTTCCTTTGCATTGAGCTTTGCTTTTTCTTCTCTTTTCTTTCTCTTTTTCTTTTTCTTTTCACATACTTAATTCTTAGCTCTTAGCTCAATGCTTTCAATTTCCCTTTCATAACTTCCCAGCAACCCCAAACTTGGACATTTGTCAATACCATAAAATATTTTCTACTTAACTCAAGGTAAAGCTTTTCACAAGGGGTTTTCAAATTATGTTCAAGGCTACGGGTTCAAATGATAGAACACATAGTGCTCTCTTTTAGTGGGCTAAATTTATCAATTTGGCTAATAAAAGGGTTACCAACAAATGACCTTGATCATATGATGCAAACAAGCAAGTAATTCAATCATAGAAAACCTGGGCAAAGTCATTCAAGCTTTCACAGTAATAGTATTCAACAATAACAACTCTGGAGCTCAAAACCTCACATATAAGCTCATTCACATTCCACATATAACATCCTGCTTAGAATCATAATCACAATCACAATATCTTGCATTTGTTCACAATGCTTGTGAACCACCTGTATAAGCATATAATGTGCACATCTCAACATCAATCAATATTAAAGCATCATCAAGCATTACTTATCAAACAACAATCATAAGCAAACCATCACAATAGACAAAATTTCCAATTGAGTACATCAAATCCTATTATAAAAACAAAAGTGATTGATAAAACAAATCCTACTCTAGTGCTTTGAAAAAATCAGCCCCATCAATGATGCTCTCTCCCAACCCCAAACTTAGATGGAAAACTAGTGAGAAAGTGAGTGGAAGGGAGATTTTCTAAAAAGGAATGAAAGGAAAAATGTAGAGAATCTTTGGAAAAGTGTTTAGGAGTGTGTGTGCAGAGAAGAATTTGAAAATAGAGGCCAAAGCGTGACTTAAGGTATAAAAATACCCTAATGGGCTCGGGTTCGCTAAGGGGCAACCTAAGCCCATTTTACGATACCATCGCTCAGCGGCAATTTGCCGCTCAGCGGCACTTTCTTGTTGTGCTTTTCTTCTTCCTAGCTTACCCTAGGTGCCTTCTACTCATGCCCCTCACTTGCTCCCTGCAATTAAGTTCTCAGATCACTCAAACATTCAATCCCTATCATGCAACTAAAGCAGAATCAAAACAAACAATACAACTAAAATCAATCAACTGGGTTGCCTCCCAGGTAGCGATTGTTTAACGTCACGAGCCTGACCCAAAATCCTCCAGCACCCTTCAGTAGATGCAAATCTTTCTTACCAACACCCATCAGTAGGTGTATACAAACATAGTAGTATCCTTCAGTAGACACTCTTCCGCCTAACATCCATCAGTAGATGTAAACCCTGTAACAAACTTATAACAAAAACAAAAATACCCAAAAGTTCAAAATTACATCACCAAACCAAAAATTAAAAGTTCTTAAATCACTAGGTTGCCTCCTAGCAAGCGCTCTTTTAACGTCACTAGCTTGACCCAATAAAGCTCATGTTCCATCTTCTTTTTCTTCTTTCTACTGAACTTCTTCAGAAATTTGATCAAACCAGGAACCTGTTGCAATGTCTCCATCATAGGAACTTTAATCTCCAATTTCTTGAAGATTTCCATAAAGCGCTCAAATTTCTTCTTCCTATGATACTTCTTTGGATGAGGAAGAGGTTTTTCATATGATTCTTTCTTTTTTTCTCTCGTCCTCTTTTTCTTTTCTCTTAGTTTCTTTTTACTCTTTTTCTTTTCTCTTATTTTTTTCTTCCCTTCTCTTTTTCTTCTCAACTTCTTTATTTTCACACAAATTTTCTCTCTCTTTTCTCTCAACCACTTCTTTTTCCAACTCAACTTTTTCAACATTTACACTCACTAGCACTTCACACTCTTCCCTGGGGTTAACCTCAGTATTAGCCCCACAATTCTTGTCAAGCCTTTCTTCCAACTGCTTAGTGATCTGACCCACTTGAATCTCCAAGTTTTTAATAGCAGCTTCAGTGCTCTTTTGAGAAGATTTAGTTTTCTGTATGAATTGCTGAAGAGTTTCTTCCAACCTTGTTGATCTTTCATTAAGTATAGAAATTTGTTGCCATAAGGTTGGTTGTTGCTGTTGCTTGTTAATTTGCCCAGTCTGTCCAGCTTGCCCACTTTGTCCTTGACCAATGCTTGGGTGTGGTTTCCACCCTTGATTGAAATTACCCTAACGGTATGGAAATTGATTGGCCATGAAGTTAACATCCTCTAAGGCTTCTGCTGGAAAGGCGCATTGACCATTGATATGGTCACCCCCACATAATTCACACAATTGTGGTTGAACCTATGCAACAGTCTTTAACTCTTTTGGTAGTTGTGCAAGTGTTTTTGTGAGATTCTCCAATTGTTGAGTTAGTATCTTGTTCTGAGCTAGCAAGGCATCATTGGATTGCAACTGTAGAACTCCTTTTTGTTGTATAGGAGCTCCTATTTCACTGTTCAGCTCATTATCATTAGTAGCCATGTTTTCAATTATTTTCGTAGCTTCCTCTGGAGTCTTCCATTTGATATTGCCTCCAGCTGAGGCGTCAAGCATCATCTTGGTTTTTGAACCAAGACCTCCAAGGAAGATTAGGACTACTTCTACCTCGTCAAATCCATGTGTGGGAGTCTTTCTTAATAGGCTTTTGTACCTGTCCCATGCATGACCTAGTGATTCCTCCATTCCTTGCCTGAAAGATGAGATCTCTTGCTTTCCTTTGTTGACCTTGAAGAATTGAGTGCCCATATAGTTAAATTCTTGTCCGAATTGCATCCTGCAAGCATTAGGCACAAAACTCTAGAAAATATTTGTTAGCACAAAAAGATGGAGAAGATAGATAAAGAATCAAAAGATATAATTGAAAAGATAGGAAGATAGGAAATAAAAACAAAAAAAAATAAAAAAATAAAAAAAATAAAAATCAAAAACAGAAAATAAAATAAAATAAAATAAAAACAGAAAATAAAATAAAATAAAATAAAGTAAAATAAAATAAAATAAAATATAATATAATAAAATAAAATAAAACCAGAAAAAATAAAAAATAGAAATTCAAATTTCAAAATTCAAAAACAAATCAAAGATAATCAATAATCACACAAATGAACTAGTTAAACCACGAGTCCCCGGCAACGGCGCCAAAAACTTGATGACAAATTTATGAACACCAAAAAACGGCGCCACAAACTTGTTTAACAATCGGCAAGTGTGACCGAATCGTATCAAGTAATAAACTCGGTAAGACCAAGTATCGTTCTCCCAAAGGACTCACGGCCTAGTTAGTTATCTGATTTGTTGATTATTTAAGACTTGTTAACAATTGATTCTAGGGTTTAAATGCAAGAGACAGTAATTAAATATGTATGCATGAATTTGATCAATGGAGAAAAACAGAATACAAACACTTCAATGAATTAGATGGATGAGTATGTTGTTGGGGTTATCAATTTCATCTTATCCACTCTCATATATTTTTAGGAATTCATCATTCTTATCATCAATGCTAATGTCACTCTCTAAATCACCTTGCAAGAAGGCCTATCCGTAATTACGAGTTCATACAATTCCTAGCATTCCTAGTAATTAGTTCTTAAAGTGCAGGAGCTTAAAGGCAACCAATATGCTATTGGGAGAAATTCCCCGGATCTAGACTTCCCTGTACGTTCCCATATCAACAAAATCAATAATCATGGCAATGAATGAGTTAAACAAAGCAAGCAATAAGCAAAGAGGAAAAACCCTAGCTAAAGATGAAAGAAAGCATATACCTTAAGATAAGACATTAAATCAAATTCCATATATGAGAGTTTCACAAGACTACATTGATTCCCCAACAACAATACAAGGTTTAGTTCACCATATTCATGGTGAAACTAGATGAACAATAATGAAAGAATGGAAGAGATAGAAAAACCCGAGAAAGAGAAGAGGAGAGCCGTCACCATCTCCCAATCTACCCCCAAGGGGTGAAAAGTGTGTTTCTGCTTCCTCCCAGCCAAAGATACAAACCCTAAGACATCTAGGTCTTTAAATAGGACATAAAAATAATAGAAAACGGGTCCAGGCCCAAACAAATCATAAAATCGCAGAAAACTGGCCCAAAACTCGTCTGGTTGACTTTTTTCGTATTCTGGTTGACTTTTCAGCATTTTGGTTGATTGGTTGACTGGTTGACTTTCCTGGTTTCTGGTTGACTTTTCAGCGTTCCAATCATTCGGTACTTCAATTCTTCTTTCAAATCATTCAATTAGCCTACAAAATCAAGGGAATCTTGCACAAAACCATTAAATTCACATTTAACTCTCTTATTCACAAAACTAAAGAAAAAATATGAGTTCAAGCTAGTTTCTAAGTCTTAAAGGTTGCTTTTAGTATCAATTTTAAGCATAAAAATAACGGTTTTTCAACCGTTATCATTCACCATATTCATGGTGAAACTAGATGAAATACAATGAAAGAGTGAAAGATAGAACCCTAGAAAGTTGAGTAGGTAGCCTTAGCATCCAACATCTTCCTCCGAGGGGTGGAAAGGTGTGTGTTTGCTTCGTACTGTGCCAAGGATACAAACTCTAGGACGTCCTTAAGCTTATATACTATTCTAAAAAATACAAAAAATTAGGCCCAAGCCCATAACAGTAACAAAAAACCGGTCCAAGCCCATTTCGAATGGCGCTCACAAAAGCGGTACTAGCGCATGATCCATTTTGCCCCCTAGCTGCTGTTTTGCCCCTCAGCGGTGATTTCGGCACCTGAAAACTGTCGCTCAGCACCACTCGGTCGCAACTTTTTCAGCATTTTGGTTATTGGTTGACTTTTATGGTTGACTGGTTGACTTTTCTAGTTTCTGGTTGACTTTTCAACATTCCAATCATTCGGTACTTCAATTCTTCTTTCAAATCATTCAATTAGCCTACAAAATCAAGAGAATCTTGCACAAAACCATTAAATTTACCTTTAACTCTCTTATTCACAAAACTAAAGCAAAAATATGAGTTCAAGCTAGTTTCTAAGTCTTAAAGGTCGCTTTTGGTATCAATTTTAAGCATAAAAATAACGGTTTTTCAACCGGTATCACAACCCCAAACTTAAAACTTTGCTTGTCCTCAAGCAAACAAGATGTAACTCAATCTTCCATCAATCAATACAATGGTTCACCCCATTCAAAAATCCTCTTTTCAAGATAAGTAAGTACTCAATTAAGCTCATTGCAAAGATTTCAATCAAGACATGCACATGCTTTCGTGTTCACACAATCACATACTATCCAACAAATGCTACTTTTCATGAATGATCAATCAACTAAGCAAAGATGTTCTTATGTGTTCATGGAATCTTTCCTCACTGGATAAAGTGTTTCACTCAAACACACAAGTGTATAAGAGGTATTCACTCATTCACTCTACTATCACAATGTCACATGAATTGACTTTGCCTTTCATTTAACCACAATAAAATACATTCACAAGCATGCATCATCACAAGGACTTTTCAATGGCTTATAATGTGGCTGGGCTAACAAGAAAGTGGTTTTTCTAGATCACAAAACCTTTGAGTTAAGAGAATCATATAAACACAATCATTCTTACTTATTCCCAACTTTCCTTTGCATTGAGCTTTGCTTTGTCTTCTCTTTTCTTTCTCTTTTTCTTTTTCTTTTCACATACTGTGTTCTTAGCTCAATGCTTTCTATTTTCCCTTTTTCTAAATTTCCCAATAACCCCAAACTTAAACATTTATAAATACCACAAAATATTTTCTACTTAACTCAAGGTAAACCTTTTCACAAAGGGTTTTCAAATCATTTCAAGGCCAAGGGTTCAAAGGATAGAACACATAGTGCTCTCTTTTGTGGGGCTAAAATCATGCATTTGGCTAATAAAAGGATTACCAACAAATGACCTTGATCATATGATGCAAACAAGCAATTGATTCAATCATAGAAAACCTGGGCAAAGTCATTCAAGCTTTCAAAGTAATAGCATTCAATCACAACAACTCTGGAGCTCAAAGCCTCACATATAAGCTCATTCACATTCCACATATACACATCCTGCTTAGTATCATAATCACAACCACAACATCATGCATTTGTTCACAAAGCTTGTGAACCATCTGTATAAGCATATAATGTGCACAATCTCAACATCAAAGCATCATCAAGCATTACTTATCAAACAACAATCATAAGCAAACCATCATAACATACAAAGTTTCCAATTGAGTACATCAAACCCTATTCTAAAAACAGAAGAAAATAAGTTCAATCATATAAAACCAAACAAAAGCATAAAATAAATCCTGCTCTAGTGCTGATAGCATCCATCAGTAAATGCTATCTCAGCTCCTCATCAGTCTGTGTTGTCATCTGCATCCTCCTCCTCTTCCTCATCTTCAGCATCCTCAAATGCGTCATCATCAGCATCATCTTCATCCTTCTCCATGGTTGAAGCTTCAGCCACTCCAACTCTGCCGCCTTGGACCTACTCCTCTGGCCAAGCTACCACATTATGGAACTCATCCATAGTCCACTTGTGTGCTGGGGGTGTATCATACATTCCAACAATGATGCTCTCTCCCAACCCCAAACTTAGATGGAAAACTAGTTAGAAAGTGAGTGGAAGGGAGATTTTCTAAAGAGGAATGAAGGGAAAAATGTAGAGAACCTTTAGAAAAGTGTTTAGGAGTGTGTGTGCAGAGAAGAATATGAAAATAGAGGCCAAAGCGTGACTTAGGGTATAAAAATACCCTAATGGGCTCAGGTTCCGCTAAGGGGCAACCTAAGCCCATTTTGCGATACCACCGCTCAGCGGCGCTTTCGTGTTGTGCTTTTCTTCTTCCTAGCTTAACCTAGGTGCCTTCTACTCATGCTCCTCACTTGCTCCCTGCAATTAAGTTCTCAGATCACTCATGCATCCAATCCCTATCATACAACTAAAGCAGAACAAAGATACAATCAATCAACTGGGTTGCCTTTTTGGTAGCGCTTGTTTAACGTCACGAGCCTGACCCAAAATCCTCCAGCACCCTTCAGTAGATGCAAATCTTTCTTACCAACACCCATCAGTAGGTGCATACAAACATAGTATCCTTTAGTAGATATTCTTCCGCCTAACATCAATCAGTAGATGTAAACCCTGTTATAAACTTATAACAAAAACAAAAATACCCAAAAGTTCAAAATTACATCACCAAACCAAAAATTAAAAGTTCTTAAATCACTGGGTTGCCTCCCAACAAGCGCTCTTTTAACGTCACTAGCTTGACCCAATAAAAGTCAAATTTGTGAACACCGAAAAACGGCGCCACAAACTTGTTTAACAATCGACAAGTGTGACCGAATCGTTTCAAGTAATAAACTCGGTAAGACCAAGTATCGTTCTCCCAAAGGACTCACGGCCTAGTTTAGTTATGTGATTCGTTGATTATTTAAGACTTAAGAACGAAATAAGTGGAGTTTAATATTCAAAAAAGAAAATAAACATGTATGCATGAATTTGATCAATGGCTAAAACAAAATACAAACACTTCAATGGAATATATGGATGAGTATGTTGTTGGGGTTAACATTTTCATCTTATCCACTCTCATATACTTTAGGAATTCAACATTCTTTTCATCATTGTTAATACCACTCTCTAAAAGGTCTATCCCTAATTACGAGTTCATACGATTCCTAGCATTCCTAATAATTATTTCTTTTAGTGCAGGAGCTTAACGGCAACCAATATACTATTGGGAGAAATTCCCCGGATCTAGACTTCCCCGTACGTTCCTGATGGACAAATTTATGAACACCAAATTATGATGTCACAAACTTGTTTTTCAATCAGCAAGTATGACCGAATCGTTCAAGTAATAAACTTGGTAAGACCAAGTATCGTTCTTCCCAAAGGACTCACGGCCTAGTTTAGTTGTGTGGTTTCTTGATTAGCTAAGACTTAAAGACGAAATATTTGGATTTTTATATGCAAAAGACGAAAATTAAATATGTATGCATGAAGTTTTTGATCAATGGCAAAAAGCAAAAGATAAACACTTTCAATGAAATATATGTATGAATATGTTGTTGGGGGTCAATTTCATCTTATCCACTCTCATATATTTTAGGAATTCAACATTCAAATCATCATTGTTAATGCCACTCTCTAAAGGACCTTTCAAGAAGGCTTCTCTCTAATCACGAGTTCATACAATTCCTAGCATTCCTAATGATTAGTTCATAAGTGCAGGAGCTTAACGACAACCAATATAAAATTGGGAGAAGTTCCCCGGATCTAGACTTCCCCGTACGTGCCCGTATCGACAAAACCAATAATCATGCATCGAATGAGTTAAACAACGCAAGCATTGAGCAAAGAGGAAAAACCCTAACTAATGATGAATGAAAGCATAAATCTTAAATAAAAGATGTAAAAACAGATTCCATATATGAGAGTTTCAAAAGATTACATTGATTCCCCAACAAACATACAGAGTTTAGTTCACCATATTCATGGTGAACCTAGATGAATAACAATGAAAGAATGAAAGATAAAACCCTAAAAAGGTGAAGAGGAAGCCTCAGCATCCAGGATCCTCCTTCAAAGGGGTGGAAGAGAGAGTGTTTGCTTCGTTTCTGCCAAAGATACCTAACCCTAGGAAACCCTAAAGCTTAAATACCATTCGTAAATTACAAAAACTTAGGTCCAAGCCCATTAAAGTGCCGCTCAGCGGTAAAATACCGCTCAGCGGTAAGTGCGTGTCTTGCTTTCTCCCCTCAGCGGCCATTTTGCCCCTCAGCGGACCTCACGTGACTTCTAGAGTGCCGCTCAGCGGTATACTGCCGCTGAGCGGTGACTTCGGCTTCTCCTTTTTGCACTTTTTGTTGTCTTTTCTGATTTCAACTCTCTCCTTCTTCACTTCTTTCACCAAATTCACCTTAAAACCTGCACAAAAACACTGAAATCAAGCATAAACCTGTCCAGCTCTCTTATTTCTGAAAATATCAATAAAAGGCATGATTTCAAGCTAGTTTTTAAGTGTAAAGGTTGCTTTTAGTATGAATTTTAAGCATGAAAATAACAGTTTTTCAACTGTTATCAGTTCCCGTATCGACAAAATCAATAATCATGCATTGAATGAGTTAAACAAAGCAAGCATTGAGCAAAGAGGAAAAACCCTAACTAATGATGAAAGAAAACATAGGTCTTAAATATAAGATGTAAAAACAAATTCCATATATGAGAGTTTCACAAGACTACATTGATTCCCCAACAACAATACAAGGTTTAGTTCACCATATTCATGGTGAAACTAGATGAATAATAATGAAAGAATGAAAGATAAAACCCTAGAAAGGTGAACAGGTAGCCTGAGCATCCAAGATCCTCCTTCAAAGGGGTGGAAGAGAGAATGTTTGCTTCGTTTCTGCCAAAGATACAAACCCTAGGATGTCCTAAAGCTTATATACTATTCTAAAATTACAAAAAATTTAGGCCCAAGCCCATAAGTGTGCCGCTCAGCGGTAAAGTACCGCTCAGCGGTAACTGCGTGAGTTGGTTTCTTCCCCTCAGCGGCCATTTTGCCCCTCAGCGGATCCCCCGTGAGCTTCTGAGTGCCGCTCAGCGGTAAACTGCCGCTGAGCGGCAGTTGCGGCTTCTCCTTTTGCACTTTTTGATGTCTTTTCTGATTTCATCTCTCTCCTTCTTCACTTCTTTCACCAAATTCACCTTAAAACCTGCACAAAAACACTGAAATCAAGCATAAACCTGTCCAGCTCTCTTATTTCTGAAAATATGAATAAAAGCATGATTTCAAGCTAGTTTCTAAGTGTTAAAGGTTGCTTTTAGTATCAATTTCAAGCATGAAAATAACAGTTTTCAACTGTTATCATTGGCCATGAAGTTAACATCCTCTAAAGCTTCCACTGGAAAGGCACATTGACCATTGATATGGTCACCACCACATAGTTCACACATTTGTTGTTGAACCTATGCAACAATCTTTAACTCTTTTGGCAGTTGTGCAAGTGCCTTTGTGAGATTCTCCAGTTGTTGAATTATTATTTTGTTTTGAGCTAACAAGGCATCATTGGATTGCAACTGTAGAACTCCTTTTTGTTGAATAAGAGCTCCTCTTTTACTGTTCAACTCATTGTCATTAGTAGCCATGTTTTCAATTATTTCAGTTGCTTCCTCTGGAGTCTTCCATTTAATATTGCCTCCAGCTGAGGCGTCTAGCATTAACTTGGCTTGTGAACCAAGACCTCCAAGGAAGAATAGGAATACTTCTCCTTCGTCAAATCCATGCGTGGGAGTCTTTCTTAATAGGCTTTTGTACCTATCCCATGCGTGACCTAGTGATTCCGCCATGCCTTGCCTGAAAGATGAGATATCTTGCTTTCCTTTGTTTACCTTGGATTGTGGGAAGTATTTGTTCAAAAACTTTGTCACCACAGCTTCCCACTCTGTAAAGCTCCCTTCTGGAAAAGAGTTCAACCAAAGCTTAGCATTGCCTCCCAATGAGAAAAGAAACAAGCTAAGTTTGATTGCTTCGTCAGGCACCCCATTTATCTTCACTGTATTCTAGATTTCATTAAATCCTGTGAGGTGCTCATATGGGCTTTCATTTGACAACCCATTAAATTGATTACTCTTAACCAGCTGGATCAATGCCGGTTTCACCTGCATGTTGGCTGCATTGACCCTCGGTCTTGCTATGCTGTTAAAATGTTGAGGGTCAACTACATTGGTGTAATCTGCAAGAGTCCGTCTAACATTATTATTCTCCATCTCCTCAGTGCTATGGTGAGAACCTTGTGGTGTAGGTTGTAAAAGATCTTTCGGAGGAGGGAAAAGTTCTCTAGATGTATGGATTCTTCTCCTCCGTCTACTCTCGTCTAAGCCTTCAAGAAGAGGTTCTGAGGTTTTCTCGCTTCTAGTTCAAATTGCTTCCCGCATACACAAGAAAACAAGTCCCTAGAAAAATTTGTTAGCACAAAAAGATAGAGAAGATATAAAATAAGAGATAAGTAGATAAAAGATAGAAAGATAAAAACAGAAATTCAAAATTCGAAATTTAAAATTCAAAATTCAAAAACAAGTCAAAGATAATCAATAATCACACAAATAAACTAGTTAAACCACGAGTCCCCAGCAACAGCGCCAAAAACTTGATGACAAATTTATGAACACCGAAAAACGACGCCAAAAACTTGTTTAACCCTCGGCAAGTGTGACCAAATCGTATCAAGTAATAAACTCGGTAAGACCAAGTATCGTTCTCGCAAAGGACTCATGGCCAAGTTAGTTATATGATTTCTCGATTATTTAAGACTTGTGAACAAATTGTTATAAGTTTCAAATGCAAAAGACAAAAAGTAAACATGTATGCATGTGATGATCAATGAGAAAGAAGAAACAAAACATGTGAATTGAAATATGTGGATGAGTATGTTGTTGGGGCAATCAATTTCATCTTGTCCACTCTCATATATTTTAGGAATTCATCATTCTTTTCATCAATGTTAATGTCACTCTTTAAATTACCTTAAACCCGATGTCTTGGCGAAGAAAGCCTAATCATAATCACTAGTTTACAATGTCTTGTCTCCCTAGCAATTAATCATGCATTATAGTGAACGGAATCTTAACGGTATCCAACCATCATATTCCTATGTCTAGGTTTATACTACTGTTGGGAGAGTTTCCCCGGATCTAGATTTTACCGTATGTGTCCATATCAATAAAACCAATAATCATGACATCGAATGAGTTAAACAATGCATGCTTTGAGCAAAGAGGAAAACCCTAACTAATGATGAAAGAAAGCATGTATCATAAATATGATGTTTAAACACAAAATTCCATATATGAGAGCTTCAAAAGATTACATTGATTCTCCAACAACAAGAAGAGTTTAGTTCACCATATTCATGGTGAAACTAGATGAAATACAATGAAAGAGTGAAAGATAGAACCCTAGAAAGTTGAGTAGGTAGCCTTAGCATCCAAGATCTTCCTCCAAGGGGTGGAAAGGTGTGTTTGCTTCGTACTCTGCCAAAGATAAAAACCCTAGGATGTCCTAAAGCTTATATACTATTCTAAAAAATACAAAAAATTAGGCCCAAGCCCATAAAAGTAACAGAAAACTGGTCCAAACCCATTTAGAATGGCGCTCAACGGTATTTTACCGCTAAGCAATACTAGTGCATGATCCATTTTGTCCCCCAGCTGTTGTTTTGCCCCTCAGTGGTGATTTCGGCACTTGAAAACTGCCGCTCAGCGCAAAATTACCGCTCAGCACCACTCGGTTGCAACTTTTTCTACATTCTGGTTGACTTTTCAGCATTTTGGTTGACTGGTTGACTTTTCTGGTTGACTTTTCTAGTTTCTGGTTGACTTTTCAACATTCCAATCATTCGGTACTTCAATTCTTCTTTGAAATCATTCAATTAGCCTACAAAATCAAGGGAATCTTGCACAAAACCATTAAATTCACCTTCAACCCTCTTATTCACAAAACTAAAGCAAAAATATGAGTTCAAGCTAGTTTCTAAGTCTTAAAGGTTGCTTTTGGTATCAATTTTAAGCATAAAAATAACGGTTTTTCAACCGTTATCAATACATGAGACTAGATAAGGATGAAATTGATAAACCCCAACAACATAATCATCCATATATTTCAATTCACGTGTTTTTGTTTCTTCTTACCATTGATCAATTCATGCATACATATTTACTTTTGAGTATTTGCATTTAAATCTTAATCAATTGGTTTTACAAGTCTTATCTAATCAACAAACGACACAACTGGCTAGGCCGTGAGTCATTTGGGAGAACGATACTTGGTCTTACTAGGTGTATTACTTGATACGATTCGGTTACATTTGCCGAGGTATTAACAAGTTTTTGACTTCGTTTTCGGGGATTAAAGATTTGTTCATCAAACCTTGAGGAAAACAAAGAGAAAAAGAGAAAGAGCGAGTGAGAGGTAAAGAAAAAGAGAGAGTGCGAGAAAGAAATACCTCTCACAAAGAATCTTCAAGAGACATAAAGGGTAGAGAGACAATGCTTTAACTGTGGAGAGAGAGGACATTATTCTTCTGAGTGTCCTCACAAACGGTCTACTTATCTCTTAGACCATCAAAGTCAAAATGAATATTCTCCTAGTGACTCAAATACTTCTATATCTGAGGAAGAAGCCTTACCTTGTGAAGGTGAGTTATTATTGGTAAGAAGACTTCTTGGAAGTCAATCCCAAGAACTAGAACAATCACAAAGGGAAAATCTATTTAGAACAAGATGCAAAATCTTTGAAAACATTTGTTCATTGATTGTGGATAATGGTTCCTCTTGCAATTGTTGTAGTTCTAGAGTGGTTAACAAATTGGCCTTACCTATTATTCCTCATCCCAAACCTTATAAGCTTCAATGGATAAAAGCGGATGACGAAATAGTAGTGAACACACAAGTAAACATACCAATATCCATTGGCAACTATGAAGAAATAGTTTTATGTGATGTTGTTCCAATGGATGCTGGGCATGTTCTACTCGGTAGGCCATGGCAATTTCATCATAATTCCACTCATGATGGCTATACCAACAAAATAACTTTCCTCCATAAAGGAAATCAAATCACATTGATTCCTCTTACACCTAAATAAGTGAAAGAGGATGAGATAACAATTAAAGAAAAAATTGAAAAAGAAAGAAAACAAGAAAATAGGTTGGAAAAGCAACCTTCTCAAGAAAAGAAGATGGAAACAAAGGTATGCATGTTGTTAACTTCTTCATTAACAGGTAAATACCTTGACTCTTCTAAAAAACATCACTTTGTTTCTACATTTCAACATGGGGAATGTTCCAAACAAAGTGAAACCAAAAATAAATTAAAGGCCACGACTTCTTCTCATAAAATTTTTCTCAAAAGGCCTTCATTTTATCTTCTTATCTTTGCATACATCCTTTTACTCATACTAATTATTGCTATTTTTTGTAGATATATTTTTGACCCAAGTGGAAAATAGAAACCAAAGTTGTCCTTCTTTCTTTCTTCCCGATTTGAGGACAAATCGTTTTTAAAGAGGGAGAGAATGATAGCAACCCCTTTAGGGACTTTCCATCCAAAGAAGTATCAACTTAAAACTAAGAAAGGGAAGTTCAATAAACAAAAGGATCTTTTCTTTCTAAGTCTTAGAATGTTTTCTTTAACTAAATTCCATTCACATTGTTTTGTAGGACATTAATAAGGTTGGAAAGTATGCTTATACATCCTAAAAACCTTACCAAGCAAGGGAGCACAATAAAGACAAGTTAAGCTGTGAAGCCCTTCTCTTTGGAGCACGTTTTCAACCCTTTCCATGTCAAACATATTCAACCGTGCATATTTCTCTTGTGGAGTACATTCCAACCGTGAAGCATATTTACCACATGGAACACACCAGCCGTAGCTTCTTTTCCAACATGTTCCACGTGCAAAATGCAGCTAGTTGACTACTGTCTCTTGCACACTTCTCTTTGCTTCAAGCACATTGTAAATATGCAGCTTTACTTGCATGTTTCCAAGATTCTCTTCATCTATAAAAGAGAGCTTGATTCATTGTAAAACTCAACTTGACTTGATATAGTGAAATGCTGTTGAATTGTTTCCAGCCACTTCTTCTTCAAGTTCTCGGTGTTGTGCCACTTTAGCACACTCATCCTCTAGCTTCCTTCCCTCTTGGAAGGCTTTCTAAGTTAGAACCACTGCATACACACTTCCAAAACCGCACCAAACATTTTCACAAACACCTACCGTGCATTGCCTTTACCACTCACTTTTTCACTCTGCTACCACTTTTTGCTTCAAAGAGCGGGTCCAATTTTGAAGATCGGGAACGCTTCTATCAACTAATGTACAAAACTACGTTATAATATGTCTTACCTTTATTACGATTCTTCCACCGATCAACCTATTATGATGGATAATTTTTGTCCGTCATAATAGGTCGTCATAGAAAGCTATTTTTCCACTAGTGTATTATGCAATTTTGTACTCTTGTTGCAAAACCTGGTATTGATCCGAAGTAGCAATGTTGAGGCCGAGCGCACGTCTACACGTCTGGTTCCTCGTAGTTTCATGGGGATGTCGCTCGGCCCCACGGTGGGCGCCAAAATGTTTCGGTTAAATTGGTCTAAGGGTCGGTCGTCCTTCCTTGCTCTACTATCTTTTGATCTTCAATCCTCTCCGAGAATGCAATCCACTTTGATGAGTTGTTGACCTGCAGAAGACACTCCGACGCTCAAGTCAGATATGTTTCATAAATAGAGGTCACTATTTTATTATGATAGAAAAAGATGATTGTACCTGGACATCATCAATTGTATATTTATAGGACTTGTGACAGTCAAGTTCATTGATTAACCATTAGTGAAATATATTTTTAGGCAATCAAACCCGAATAATACCGTATATTTGTAAAGCGTAAGACCATTTGACCTATTAATACCTGTTAATTGTCCATAAATGACAATTAATTCCAATCGATATATTTCATATAGTACAACATATAAGTTATGTTATGAATTATAATAAATAATTTAAAGTTAATATCATATTACTTTAACTTTAACAATTTTAGAAATTCAACATAAGGAATTTAAAATAGATAGAAAAATATAAATAATCAATAACATCAACTTAAAATTATCATTTAAAGATAAAATAAGATAATATTGTATGAATGAGAGATAGAATACAGGTAGAAAAATCACACGTGAAATGCATATTAAAAGAGAGAGAAGTTCTTCAACTGAGAGCCAGAAGAGTGTTTTTTAATGTACAATGTAAAAAATATTTTAAAAATTTTGTTAGGAAACAAAGTATTCTATCATTTAATTTATTTTAAGATATTGTATAAAAAAAAAGGAATACTACACTGAAAACACGTGGTGGAAAAAGCAAAAGAGAACCATTTGAAGTAAACCCTAAATTCAAACGGAAGTTATTAAAAAGGCTTAAGGCACCTATATTTAGTGATAACAAAATGCAAAAGATAGTTTAAAGAAAGGGAAGTAATAATAAGCAGAAGCTGAAAGTAAATATTAAACCATAAAAGAGAGCAGTGAATCATAGTTATTTTCCTATTTAGAGTATGGCGGCAAAAAAGAAGAACATGGATCCACCATATACCATTATCATGATTTGAATTCCAACACATTCGCATCACTGGAGACTTTACAGGTAAAGGTGTATAATGAATCACAATGCCACCTTCTATCACTGTTGAAATTCCAAACCCAGCCAATCTTCTGCTGCGAGAAATCACTTTCGCCTATGTCAAATTAACAGGAAATGTCCATTAACTGCACCAAAACAAAACCTGACCCCATCAATTCATCTCCATCACCAAAACAAGACCCCAGTATGCGTACCTATACACACGTCAAACTCACTTCTGATGTCATAAATCTTGGAATTTTGAGTTCCATCAGCGTTGAGAATAAGCTTCCACACTGCGATGCAATAAAGGAAAGGCGCAGACGGAGGAGCAAGTGTTCAATATTGCAACTTACGCTTGGCTTTTACTTTCTTTTGGTTCTCTCTCTCTCTCTATTGATGAAATCAGAAGAAAGAGACAAAACAAATACAGAGAGATGAGTTATAAATCAGTGAGACCTAGAAATAAAGCGAGGGAGGGGATTTATCCGTAGTGGATGGACACAAAAACACATACAAAACCACACCACACCAAACCAAGCAGAAGGAACAAGAGGTGACTTCTGCTGATGTTAGAAACAGGCAACCACAACACTTGCCACGTTCTCCACTGCCACACTTTTTCCAAATCAAGAAAGCTATGCACAGTGCCACCAGTCACCAACTTGCATCGCGTTATCTTCTCCCAATAACCTCTGCTACACTGCACCCACAATAATGCATCATATCCCAGTCTCACTCTTCAAACCAATTAACCCCCATTATTTCCCTTAACCACCCCGTAACTCACTATGCAACCTTCTTCTCAATCTATTACACCCTTTGCTTCTAATAATCCAAATGTGGTCCAAGACACCAGAAAGTTCCATTTTGGACGTTACACGTAGTGTATACAAATTTCCCTCCTTTAAAAATCACTTTTTTATCTTCTTCAAGTAATATTTTAAACATCACCAACTAAAGTTCCAATGTTTTATAGATCATTAATTACGCGATTTAGAGTTTATACATAAGTAAGATACAATGTGTTGGATACAGAATATGAAAAATAACAAGATAGTACCGAAAGAGAGTTTATTCACCAGCGGTTAAACATGTTTTACCCAATGAAGTCTTAGCAAATTTGAAGAATTAAATGATGTAAAGAAAGAAAGAAAAGACGAAACAATAAGAACGCATGCATTAAGCATTATTCTAAAACTCTAAACCAGAGTATTCTATCCAGAACTAGAGCTAAATAAGTAGCTAGCAGCAACATTACAACTAAATAAAGAAACTCCAGAAAGAAAAAAATAGCGAAACAAAAATGCCCACGATTAACGAAACAAAATTCACAGAACAGCGACCAATTAAGATAGTCAGAAAGGTGGTCTGGCCGTCGGAGCCCAAATCACATCCGAAGGGAGGTGACAGCTGTACATACACGACTCCGCCGGAAGTTGTCCGCTCTCCGCGCCGCCAGTAGAGGCAGGCGGCGATTGCTCATCGCCGACACCGCCGCCGGACGCGGAGCTATTCTGCGCGTCGTCCTCTGACGAGAGCCGGTGGAAGGAGGGGTTGTTGAACGACGCGGCGACGATGAACACCGTCCCAGCAGCGAGCAGCCTTCCAGCGACGTGTCCGCCGACGATCTGCCCCTGCGGTCCGGCGAGCGAGACGGCGAAGGTAGAGGGAGAGGCCGACGGCAGGGTTGCGTGGAGGAGGAAAGTGGCGGACATGGAGAGGATGTCGAAGCGGCCATGGAAGGTAACAGTGCCGACGGGAGCGACGGAGGGTTGGCGGAGAGTGACGTTACCGACTGTTCCCGAACCGTTGAGGACACAGAGGCTCGTGTTCTTTCTGTGGCTGAACCGGGCTAGGGCATCCACGACGTCGTTTCCGCCGGGGATTTCTAAAATGAAGGGGCTCATGGAGGGGTCTGGCTCGCGGGTAATAATAAGAGGCGGCTTGGGCTTGTTTTTGGAGCCCGGTGGGCGGCCCCTGGGCCTCCGCACTACTTCAATTGTAGCTCCATCCCCTGTGCAGACGGGCTTCTGGGCCGCGAGGTTGGGCCCCCCGTTACTCCGGCTGTCATCCTCCTCGGATGTTTGACATTCCCGAGAGAACTGAAAAGGTTGGTGCTGTGGATGAAGTTTTGAGAACATGTTGATGTGCTTAAAACCTGAAGCTATTGTCTCATCACGTGTGCTTCGTTGTGGTTGCACTGTGTGAACCTGGGAAGGGTGAAGAAGGTTGGAGAAGGATTTTTGGATCAGAGAAGAAAAGCGTTGTGTTAAGGGTTTTATCGAGAGAGAGAAAGAGAAAGAGTAATGGTGAAGGTGGTGGGAGAGAGTGGGACCCACGGTGACAGATGAGACAGCAGAGATAGATGTTTGGGCGATGGAGAATGGGGTTTGTTTGGGAGAGGAGGTTCCTCTGTCTTGGAGGATCTGACCTTACTCTGGTACACAACTGATAAGGACGTGTTTGGCTGATGGGTTGTTTTTCTGTTAAGAATATGCCCTTTTTCTCCTCTCACCGTACACGCCCTTACTTCCAAGAAATTCAAAATCTTTGCCCTACCCTATCTATCACTATATCTCACATCTTCTAACTTCTACTTCTTCCCTAATTCAATAATCAATCATTGTTTACGTCCAATTATCCGCATTTTTTTAAATATTCTTACTTTCTAGATTCTATTATAATAAAAACTTATTTTAAAAAATTACCTATCTATTATTGTTGCTTAACATCCTTCTTGATATTCTGTTGTGACTACATATTGTTCATCAATAAAAACTACTTTTGAATATTTATTTTTAATGTTCTTCTAACTCAAATTTAATATCTTCAAAATCATTTGTTACTATTTAAAAGTAACATGGTACAATAATGTATTTATTATAAATCGCTGAAAACACCTAGCATACGTTATTTTTTATGATGATAAAGAATAATTTATATAATTTATATAATTTATATAATTTATATAATTTTATTGTAAATCTTAATAATTTTTATGATTTTATTGTAATTAGTTTTATTTTATTTTGTAAGTAGTTTTATAATTAAAAAAATATTAAGTTTAATAAAAAACAATTAAATTAAAAAAAATACTTAAAAAATAAAATTAATAAATAATTATATTAATTTTAAAAGTATTATGATGGAATGCTACTTCCAGCTAGATTCATGCAAGGAAGAGGTCCAAACCAGAGTAGAACAGTCATGAAAATAGGTGCAGCGAAAAATGGAAGATATTGAAGTGTTTGACGTGTTTAAGGTGAAGAGAAGTGTATGGGTGAAGCCTCACAGCTCAGAAGGTCTTCCTATAGAGGAAGGACGCTAGAGGAAGGATGGAGAAGTAGAACATCAAAAGTGACACAAGAGAAATAGGGCTGGGAAATGAACTCAGCAGCCTATCACTAAGCTCAAAAGTGAAAATTACAAAGGAGAGGCCCTCTTATTTATAGGTGAAGAAGGGCCTCAATTCTGTCCTAATTTCCCTCCAAAATTCAAAATAAGAAACGAGCTTGGAGGCCAAGCCAGCTGGGACACGGGAAGCATGCTGGGTCACATGGACAATCTGCCAAAACGTGCTTCAGGCAGCTCCGCTGGCGCTGGAGTTCCCCTCTCCTAAAGGCGCCTGGGCGCACGTGAGCTGGGAAGTCCATTTGGTGCATCTGCACTGGAGCCCCTGATAACGGTTGAAAAATCGTTATTTTTATACTTAATTTTGACATTAAAAACAACCTTTATGACTTAGAAACTAGCTTGAAATCATGCTTTTGGTTAAGTTTTGGAAATAAGAGAGTTGGATGGGTTTTATGCTTGGTTTTCCTTGTTTTGGCAGGAATTAAGATGAATTAGATGAAAGAAGTTGAAGTAGTAAGGAGTTAGACTCAGGAAAGGAAGTAAAAGTACACAAAAGAAGAGTCGCATTCACCGCTCAACGCCACTTTTACCGCTGAGCGGCGCTCTGAAGCACCGTAGTCACCGTTGAGCGCCATTTAATTGGGCTTGGACCTATTTTCTGTAATTCTTAATAAACTATATAAGGGTTTAGTGATAACAGTTGAAAAACTGTTATTTTTAGACTTAATTTTGACCTTAAAGACAACCTTTATGACTTAGAAACTAGCTTGTAATCATGTTTTTGCTTATGTTTTGGAAATAAGAGAGTTGGATGGGTTTTATGCTTGGTTTCCCTTGTTTTTGCAGGTTTTAAGATGAACTGAATGGAAGAAGTGAAGTAGCCATAAGTTGGAGTCAGAAAAGTCAGAAAAAGTGCATAAAAGAAGAGCCACAAGTACCGCTCAACGAAAATTACCGTTGAGCGACACTCTGAAGTCCCGCAGTCACCGTTGAGGGGCAAAACTGCAGCTGAGCGTCAAATAGAAGAATTGCACTTACCGCTGAGCGGTATTTTAATGGGCCTTGGGCCATTTTTCTGTAATCTTTAGGAGTCTATATAAGGTTTTAGTCGACCTAGGGTTAGTATCTTTTGGCAGAACGAAGCAAAATCACACTTTCTTCACCCCTTGGAAGAGGATTTTGGATGCTTAAGCTCCACTCTCTAAATCATAGGGTTCTATCTTTCATTCTTTCATTATTTTTCATCTAGTTTCACCATGATTATGGTGAACTAAACCTTCATTGTTGTTGGGGAATCGATGTAATCCTTTGAAACTCTCATGTATTGAATTGGTTCTTTAATTCATATGATTTCTTTCATTAATTGTTAGGGTTTTTCTTCTATACTCTATACATTCTTTGTTTAACTCATTAAATTGCATGATCGTTGATTTTATTTGTGTGGACACTGATGACAAATTTATGAACACCGAAAAACAGCGCTACAAACTTGTTTAACAATCGGCAAGTGTGACCGAATCGTTTCAAGTAATAAACTCGGTAAGACCAAGTATCGTTCTCCCAAAGGACTCACGGCCTAGTTTAGTTATGTGATTCGTTGATTATTTAAGACTTAAGAACGAAATAAGTGGAGTTTAATATGCAAAACAGTAAATAAACATGTATGCATGAATTTGATCAATGGCTAAAACAAAATACAAACACTTCAATGGAATATATGGATGAGTATGTTGTTGGGGTTATCAATTTCATCTTATCCACTCTCATATACTTTAGGAATTCAACATTCTTTTCATCATTGTTAACGCCACTCTCTAAATTACCTTGCAAGAAGGCCTATCCCTAATTACGAGTTCATACGATTCCTAGCATTCCTAATAATTAGTTCTTTTAGTGCAGGAGCTTAACAGCAACTAATATACTATTGGGAGAAATTCCCCGGATCTAGATTTCCCCGTACGTTCCCGTATCGACAAAATCAATAATCATGCATTGAATGAGTTAAACAAAGCAAGCATTGAGCAAAGAGGAAAAACCCTAACTAATGATGAAAGAAAGCATAGGTCTTAAATATAAGATGTAAAAACAAATTCCATATATGAGAGTTTCACAAGACTACATTGATTCCCCAACAATAATACAAGGTTTAGTTCACCATATTCATGGTGAAACTAGATGAACAATAATGAAAGAATGAAAGATAAAACCCTAGAAAGGTGAAGAGGTAGCCTAAGCATCCAAGATCCTCCTTCAAAGGGGTGGAAGAGAGAGTGTTTGCTTCGTTTCTGCCAAAGATACAAACCCTAGGACGTCCTAAAGCTTATATACTATTCTAAAATTACAGAAAATTTAGGCCCAAGCCCATAAGTGTGCTGCTCAGCGGTAAAGTACCGCTCAGCGGTAAGTGCGTGAGTTGGTTTCTTCCCCTCAGCGGCCATTTTGCCCTTCAGCGGATCCCCCGTGAGCTTCTGAGTGCTGTTGATGGACAAATTTATGAACACCAAATTATGATGTCACAAACTTGTTTTTCAATCGGCAAGTATGACCGAATCGTTCAAGTAATAAAACTTGGTAAGACCAAGTATCGTTCTTCCCAAAGGACTCACGGCCTAGTTTAGTTATGTGGTTTCTTGATTAACTAAGACTTACAAACGAAATATTCGGGGTTTAAAATGCAAGACAGAAAATAAACATGTATGCATGTATTTTGATCAATGGCAAAAAGCAAAAGATAAACACTTTCAATGAAATATAGATATGAATATGTTGTTGGGGGTCAATTTCATCTTATCCACTCTCATATATTTTTAGGAATTCAACAGTCAAATCATCATTGTTAATGCCACTCTCTAATGTAGCTTTCCAGAAGGCTTCTCCCTAATCACGAGTTCATACAATTCCTAGCATTCCTAATGATCAGTTCATAAGTACAGGAGCTTAACGACAACCAATATAAAATTGGGAGAAATTCCCCGGATCTAGACTTCCCCGTACGTGCCCGTATCGACAAAACCAATAATCATGCATCGAATGAGTTAAATGATGGACAAATTTATGAACACCAAATTATGATGTCACAAACTTGTTTTCAATCGGCAAGTATGACCGAATCGTTCAAGTAATAAACTTGGTTAGACCAAGTATCGTTCTTCCCAAAGGACTCACGGCCTAGTTTAGTTATGTGATTTCTTAATTAACTAAGACTTACAAACGAATTAATTGGGGTTTAAAATGCAAGACAGAAAATAAACATGTATGCATGAATTGTGATCAATGGCAAAAAGCAAAAGATAAACACTTTCAATGAAATTTATGTATGGATATGTTGTTGGGGTTCAATTTCATCTTATCCACTCTCATATATTTTAGGAATTCAACGATCAAATCACCATTGTTAATGCCACTCTCTAATGTACCTTTCCAGAAGGCTTCTCCCTAATCACGAGTTCATACAATTCCTAGCATTCCTAATGATTAGTTCATAAGTACAGGAGCTTAACGACAACCAATATAAAATTGGGAGAAATTCCCCGGATCTAGACTTCCCCGTACGTTCCCGTATCGACAAAACCAATAATCATGCATCGAATGAGTTAAACCATGCAAGCATTAAACAAAGAGGAAAAACCCTAACTAATGATGAAAGAAAGCATAAGTCTTAATTAAAAGATGTAAAAACAGATTCCATATATGAGAGTTTCACAAGACTACATTGATTCCCCAACAAACATAAAGAGGTTAGTTCACCATATTCATGGTGAACCTAGATGAATTACAATGAAAGAATGAAAGAATAAACCCTAAAAAGGTGAAGCGGAAGCCTCAGCATCCAAGATCCTCCTTCAAAGGGGTGGTAGAGAGAGTGTTTGCCTCGTTCCAGCCAGAGATGCCTAACCCTAGGAAACCCTAAAGCTTATGTATCATTCGTAAATTACAAAAAGTCAAGTCCAAGCCCATTTAAGTGCCGCTCAACGGTAAACTACCGCTCAGCGGTGATTGCGTGACTTGTTTTCTCCCCTCAGCGGCCATTTTGCCCCTCAGCGGATCTCCCGTGACTTCCAGAGTACCGCTCAGCGGTAAAATACCGCTCAGCGGTGAGTGCGTGACTTGTTTTCTCCCCTCAGCGGCCATTTTGCCCCTCAGCGGACCTCCCGCAAACTCCTGAGTGCCGCTCAGCGGTAAACTGCCGCTCAGCGGTGACTTCGGCTTCTCCTTTTGCACTTTTTATTGTCTTTTCTGATTTCATCTCTCTCCTTCTTCACTTCTTTTACCAAATTCACCTTAAAACCTGCACAAAAACACTGAAATCAAGCATAAACCTGTCCAGCTCTCTTATTTCTAAAAATATAAAGAAAAACATGATTTCAAGCTAATTTCTAAGTGTGAAGGTTGCTTTTAGTGTCAATTTTAATCATGAAAATAACAGTTTTTCAACTGTTATCACAACCCCAAACTTAGAACTTTGCTTGTCCTCAAGCAAATAAGATGTAACTCTATCTTTAAACCAATTCATATGATGATTCACTTTATTAAAAAATCTTCTTTTCAAGATAAGCAAAAACTTCCCTCAAACTTATGACCAAGAGTTCAATCAAGATGTGCACATGCTTTAGTGTTCACAAAGTCATTTAAATTCCAACAAATGCTATTTTCATGAATGATCAATCAATTAAGCATGGATGTTCATGTGTGCATGTGATATTTCCTCACTAAGTCAAGTGTTTCACTCACACTCAAGTGTATAAGAGATGATCACTCATTCACTCTACTATCACAATGTTACATGAATTAGCTTTTCCTTTCATTTTACCACAATCAAAAACATTCACAAGCATGCATCATCACAAGGACTTTTCTATGGGCTAACAAGAAAATTGGTTTTTCTAGATCACAAAATCCTTGAGTTAAGAGAATTATACAACACAATCATCTTATTCTTTCCCAACTTTCTTTTGCCTTTGCATTGAGCTTTGCTTCTTTTTCTTTTCTTTTTCTTTGCATATTCTTACTTTTTTAACTCTTAGCTCAATGCTTTTCATGTTTTTCCCAACAACCCCAAACTTGAACATTTAACAATACCACACAAGATCTTCTACTTAACTCAAGGTAAAGATTTTTCAATCAAAGGTTTCAGTGTATGTTCAAGGCTAAGGGTTCAAAGGATAGAACACAAAGTGTTCTCTTTTAGTGGGCTAATTGTATGAATTTGGCCAATAAAAAGGTTTTCAACAAATGGCCTTGATCATGTGATGCAAAACAAGCAATTAATTCAATCATAGAAAACCTGGGCAAAACCATTCATGCTTTCAAAGTAATAGCATTCAACAATAACAACTCTGAAGCTCAAAATCTCACATATAAGCTCATTCACATTCGACATACACCTCCTGCTTAATTTCACAATCACAATCATGATATCATGCATTTGTTCACAAAACTTGTGAATCACCTGTATAAGCATTTTAATGTGCACATCATCTCAACATCAGTTAATCATAAGCATCATTCAGTATTACTTATCACAACATCACAGTTAATAGCAAACCATCACAAGAAACCAGGTTTCAAATAGAGTACATCAGCCCTAATCTAAAAACAAAAACAAATAAGTTCAGAAAACTTAAACCACAAAGCATAAGCACATGATAGCATTCATCAGTAAATGCTATCTCAGCTCCTCATCAATCTGAGCTGTCCTCTGTATCTTCCTCTTCCTCCTCATCTGCATCATCTTCAAATGCATCATCCTCATCAGCTTCATCTTCTTCCATATCTCTAGCTGAAGCTTCAGCTGCTCCAGCTCCTCCTCCATGCACTGGCTCCTCTGGCCAAGCTACCACATTATGGAATTCATCCATAGTCCACCTGTGGGCTGGAGGTGTATCATACATCCCCACAATCATCTCAGCAGTGGCCACCTGCCCTCTGTGAATGGACTGCAACTGAGCCCCTATAAGAGACATATACATGTCCCTCATCTGGAATGGCTCTGCTTCATGTGTCTCAGCAGATGTCTGGCTCTGTGCTGGCCCTCTCTCTCTACGAGCACGGCGTGGTGGAACTGGCTGAGCTGCATCATCACCTCCACAGTACTGTCTATAGTAGGCCTCATCAATAGCTTTTCTTGGCCTCTCAAAAGGTGGAGCAGAAGTGTCCACCCCAGCTATCTTGCAAAGGTGCGTGATCAAAGAAGGATGTCCTAGTGGTGCTTTGTTGTTTGAAGTATTGGCGCACACACTAATCTCATCAGCTATCACCTGCCCAATATGAACATTCAAGTTTCTGATAGCACAGTAGATGAAGAATGCCCTGCTGAGAGTAATATCTGACACATGTGAACATGGCTGAATGTTGGCATGAGAAAACGCCATCCAATACTTTGCAAGAGGAGTCAAATCTGTCCTCCTAATGTTAACCACTGAGCCAGATCGATTCCTTTGGAAGTGTCCTCCAGGTATACACAGTACTCTCTCCACATCCTCATAATCAGCACCTTCCTCCATGCAAAGAGCAAACTGGCACTGCTCACCAGCCCATACAGTGTCCAGAAAGTTATTAATTGAATCAGGATCATACATGATAGCATGGCCTCTAACATAGCCCAAATAATTCTCAGCTGGATAATCACCAATCTTCTTTGCATTGGTGTAAAATTCCTTAACCACAGCTATATTGGCAGGTGCAGGATAAGTGGCTAGCTTTCCCCAATCATTCCCTAACACTTGCTCTCCAAATTGAGGAGCAAAGTTAGGTATCATTCCAACCTTTCTCTCCATCAGAAGTCTCCTGTCCTGAACCACTTTAAAGTGCTTCTCATGTTTCCTAGAGAGGAACCTGCTAGAATGGGGTTGCTCTGGTTCGTTTTCCTTTCTCTTGGTTGCCATGGTTTTCAATCTTTTTCCGGATGAGGATGCCATTCCTACATTCAAAACACAAAACCAAACCACAGAACATGATGTTAATCATTAGTAAAACACAGAACACAACTCCTTTCGAAGCTAAACCACCGCTGAGGGCCAGAACTCCCCCTCAGCGCCACCAGTACCACATTCCAGATCACACAAAACCAGAAAAATCAAATCTGGCAGAGTGCCGCTCAGCGGCAGTTTACCCCTCAGCGGTAACTCTGCAGATTTTTGAAAAACCTGTTTTAAAGCTTTCCTAACTCCACCCAAATGCAATTTTCAGTTTTCCAGTTCATAATCATGCAGTTTAATCGGTTCAAACATCAAATATATCATCAAATCATGCAAAGAAATCAAAACCCCTAAATCTTCATGTTTTGACAATCATATTCAAAATCAAAAACCCTAGAATGAACAAAATGCATTTTACTTACTTGGGTGGAGATACTAGATGCAATGAGAATGCTTCCAAGCTAGAATGCTCTCTTCCAACCCCAAACTTTGATGGCACACTAGTGAAAAAGTGAGTGGAAGAGAAATTTTCTTAAGAGGGAAGAGTGAAAAGATGTGGAAAACCTTGGAGAAGGTATGTGGGAGTGTTTGTGCAAAGAAAAGTCTGAAAGTGTGAGAGAATGCGCAGCTTAGGGTTTAAAAATACCCTAATGGGCTCGGGTCCCGCTAAGGGGAACTAAAACCCTATTCTGCGAGAGTACCGCTCAGCGGTAAAGTACCGCTCAGCGGCACTTTCGTGAAGTGCTCTTCTCCTTCTTTTCTTAACCTACGTGCCTCCTAGACATGCCCCTCACTGGCTCCCTGCAATTCAATGTTCAAAAATGCTTATGCAAACCCTAACTAAAACAAACAAACAGAAATATTCAATCAACTAGGTTGCCTCCCAGGTAGCGCTTGTTTAACGTCACGAGCCTGACCCAAAATGCACCAACACCCATCAGTAGGTGTTACTGCCATTGTATCCTTCAGTAGATACTTAACCACCTAGCATCCTTCAGTAGATGCTATATCCAACAAAATAAATACAGAAATAATGTTCAAAAATTACAAATTACAAAACCAAATCAAAAGTTTTTAAATTCACTGGGTTGCCTCCCAGCAAGCGCTCTTTTAATGTCATTAGCTTGACCCAATAAAGTTCAAGTTCCATCCTCTTTGTAATTGATGTTGTTATTCCACCAACTCCTCAGCTGTTTCCTTTGAACTGTTTTGGTTCTTCTAGAACATGGAGACTCTATCTCTATCATCTCCTTCTCTTTAAAGCCCTTCACAACCCACAACTTGTTCTTGATTCTAACAGGTGTGCCAAGTTGGAGTCTTCTTTTCTTCCAGTCTCTAGGAATTTCTTCTCCTCTTCCAATCTCTTCTACCTTGGGTACCTGAAACAACAAACAATGGTTACCTGAAACCTCAAGATTTTCATCTTTACGGCTAGTCATGGGTGCATCTCGAAATGCAGCTTTATAACTAGCTTCTTCCTCCTTTGCTTGCATCTCATCTTTGAAAACATCTACCACCACTCTCTCCTCTCTATCCTGGAGCACCATTATACCTTCATTTACATCTATGATAGCCCTGGCCGTTTTCATAAACGGTCTTCCAAGTATGATAGGTATCTTCTCAGTCTCCATCTTCATCACCACAAAGTCTGCCAAGAACTGAAGTTTGCCAACACAAACTATAATGTCCTCTACAATCCCACATGGCTCCTTTGAAGATCCATCGGCCATTACTATTTTAATCTTTGCATGTTTCATTTTAACATTGCCGATTTGCTCCAGTAAAGAATAAGGTATCAAGTTAACACTTGAACCTAAATCAAGGAGAGCTTTCTTTACCTTTTTCTTCCCTATAGTACAAGGGATAGAAAAACTACCTGGATCTGACGCTTTAGGAGGGAATGACTCTTTCTTAATAGTTATACACTCTTTTGCCTCATCATCTCTACGTCTCTTCTTTGTAAAAATTTCTTCATCAGATTTTGTGTAAACTGCAATTTTCTGTAAAATCTGTTCCCAAGGTGCTTTATTATCCACCATTCTGAATAATTCTGTGAAATCCATTTGTTTCTCTTGATTTATTGGAAAAGGAAAATTGTTTTTGCTCTCTATTTCTCTTCTTTCTTCTGTTTCTCCTTCTTCTAAATCAATTATCTCTTCATTCACACTCTTTACCACTTTGCACTCTTCTCTAGGGTTAACCTCAGTATTAGCCCCAAAATTTCTATTTGGCCTTTCTTCCAATTGCTTGGTAATCTGACCCATTTGAATCTCCAAATTCTTTATAGCAGCTTCAGTGCTCTTTTGAGAAGATTCAGTTTTTTGTATGAATTGCTGAAGAGTTTCTTCCAACCTTGTTGATTTTTCATTAAGCATAGATAACTGTTGCCAAAAGGTTGGTTGCTGCTGCTTATTATATTGATTTGCTTGCCCAGTTTGTCCTTGACCAATGCTTGGATGTGGTTTCCACCCTTGATTGTAATTCCCTTGACGGTATGGAAATTGATTAGCCATGAAATTAACATCCTCCAAGGCCTCCACTGGAAAAGCACATTGACCATTGATATGATCACCTCCACATAATTCGCACAACTGAGTTTGCACCTGTGCAGCAGTTTTCAACTCTTTAGGTAATAGTGCAAGAGTTTTAGTCAGATTCTCCAGCTGTTGAGTTAGAATTTTATTTTGAGCTAGCAAGGCATCATGTGTCTGTAATTGGAGAACCCCTTTTTGTTGCATAGGAACTCCTCTTTCGCTGTTGAGCTCATTATCACTAGTAGCCATGTTGTCAATAATTTCTATAGCTTCCTCTGGAGTTTTCCATTTAATATTGCCTCCTGCTGAGGCATCAAGCATCATCTTGGTTTGTGAACCAAGCCCTCCAAGGAAAGTTAAGACTACTTCCTGTTCTTCAAAGCCATGCGTGGGTGTTTTTCTTAGCAGACTTTTGTATCTATCCCATGCATGCCCCAGTGATTCTTCCATGCCCTGCTTAAATGAAGATATCTCTTGCTTGCCTTTTGTCACCTTTGATTGTGGAAAGTACTTGTTCAAAAACTTTGTTACCACTGCTTCCCACTCTGTGAAACTTCCTTCTGGAAAAGAGTTCAACCAAAGCTTAGCATTGCCTCCCAATGAGAAAGGAAACAAACTAAGTTTGATTGCTTCGTCTGGCACCCCATTGATTTTCACTGTGTTGCAAATTTCATTAAATGTAGTAAGGTGCTCATATGGGCTTTCATGAGATAACCCATTGAATTGATTACTCTTCACTAGTTGGATCAATGCTGGTTTGACCTCCATATTGGCTGCATTGACTCTAGGTCTAGCTATGCTGTTAAAATGTTGAGGTCCAGCTACATTGGTGTAATCAGCAAGAGTTCTTCTGATATGATTATTCTCCATATTTTCTGTGCTATTGTCAGAACCTTGTGGTGATGGTTGCAACAGAGTTTCCGGAGGAGGGAAAAGTTCTCTAGATGTTCTGATTCTTCTCCTCCGTCTACTGTCTTCTAATCCTTCAAGCAACGGTTCTGTTGTTTTCTTGCTCCTAGTTCGAATTGCCTCCTGCATACACAAGAACACAAAACCCTAGAAGATTTGGTTAGCACAAAAAGATATAAAAGAAAATATAAGATTCAGAAAATAAAGACAGAAAACAGAAAAAAAATAAAATAAAATAAAAATTCGAAATTTAAAAATAAAATAAAAAAATAAGTCAAAGATAATTAATAATCACACAAATTAACCAGTTAAACCACGAGTCCCCGGCAACGGCGCCAAAAACTTGATGGACAAATTTATGAACACCAAATTATGATGTCACAAACTTGTTTTCAATCGGCAAGTATGACCGAATCGTTCAAGTAATAAACTTGGTTAGACCAAGTATCGTTCTTCCCAAACGACTCACGGCCTAGTTTAGTTATGTGATTTCTTAATTAACTAAGACTTACAAACGAATTAATTGGGGTTTAAAATGCAAGACAGAAAATAAACATGTATGCATGAATTGTGATCAATGGCAAAAAGCAAAAGATAAACACTTTCAATGAAATTTATGTATGGATATGTTGTTGGGGTTCAATTTCATCTTATCCACTCTCATATATTTTAGGAATTCAACGATCAAATCACCATTATTAATGCCACTCTCTAATGTACCTTTCCAGAAGGCTTCTCCCTAATCACGAGTTCATACAATTCCTAGCATTCCTAATGATTAGTTCATAAGTACATGAGCTTAACGACAACCAATATAAAATTGGGAGAAATTCCCCGGATCTAGACTTCCCCGTACGTTCCCGTATCGACAAAACCAATAATCATGCATCAAATGAGTTAAACCATGCAAGCATTAAACAAAGAGGAAAAACCCTAACTAATGATGAAAGAAAGCATAAGTCTTAATTAAAAGATGTAAAAACAGATTCCATATATGAGAGTTTCACAAGACTACATTGATTCCCCAACAAACATAAAGAGGTTAGTTCACCATATTCATGGTGAACCTAGATGAATTACAATGAAAGAATGAAAGAATAAACCCTAAAAAGGTGAAGCGGAAGCCTCAGCATCCAAGATCCTCCTTCAAAGGGGTGGTAGAGAGAGTGTTTGCCTCGTTCCAGCCAGAGATGCCTAACCCTAGGAAACCCTAAAGCTTATGTATCATTCGTAAATTACAAAAAGTCAAGTCCAAGCCCATTTAAGTGCCGCTCAGCGGTAAACTACCGCTCAGCGGTGATTGCGTGACTTGTTTTCTCCCCTCAGCGGCCATTTTGCCCCTCAGCGGATCTCCCGTGACTTCCAGAGTACCGCTCAGCGGTAAAATACCCCTTAGCGGTGAGTGCGTGACTTGTTTTCTCCCCTCAGCGGCCATTTTGCCCCTCAGCGGACCTCCCGCAAACTCCTGAGTGCCGCTCAGCGGTAAACTGCCGTTGAGCGGTGACTTCGGCTTCTCCTTTTGCACTTTTTATTGTCTTTTCTGATTTCATCTCTCTCCTTCTTCACTTCTTTTACCAAATTCACCTTAAAACCTGCACAAAAACACTGAAATCAAGCATAAACCTGTCCAGCTCTCTTATTTCTAAAAATATAAAGAAAAACATGATTTCAAGCTAATTTCTAAGTGTGAAGGTTGCTTTTAGTGTCAATTTTAATCATGAAAATAACAGTTTTTCAACTGTTATCATTAAACAATGCAAGCATTAAGCAAAGAGGAAAAACCCTAACTAATGATGAAAGAAAGCATAAGTCTTAATTAAAAGATGTAAAGACAGATTCCATATATGAGAGTTTCACAAGACTACATTGATTCCCCAACAAACATACAGAGTTTAGTTCACCATATTCATGGTGAACCTAGATGAATTACAATGAAAGAATGAAAGAATAAACCCTAAAAAGGTGAAGAGGAAGCCTCAGCATCCAAGATCCTCCTTCAAAGGGGTGGAAGAGAGAGTGTTTGCTTCGTTCCAGCCAGAGATACCTAACCCTAGGAAACCCTAAAGCTTATATATCATTCGTAAATTACAAAAAGTCAAATCCAAGCCCATTAAAGTGCCGCTCAGCGGTAAAATACCGCTCAGCGGTGAGTGCGTGACTTGTTTTCTCCCCTCAGCGGCCATTTTGCCCCTCAGCGGACCTTACGTGACTTCCAGAGTGCCGCTCAGCGGTAAACTACCGCTCAGCGGTGAGTGCGTGACTTGTTTTCTCCCCTCAGCGGCCATTTTACCCCTCAGCGGACCTCCCGCAAGCTCCTGAGTGCCGCTCAGCGGTAAACTGCCGCTCAGCGGTGACTTCGGCTTCTCCTTTTTGCACTTTTTGTTGTCTTTTCTGATTTCATCTCTATCCTTCTTCACTTCTTTCACCAAATTCACCTTAAAACCTGCACAAAAACACTGAAATCAAGCATAAACCTGTCCAGCTCTCTTATTTCCAAAAATATAAAGAAAAACATGATTTCAAGCTAGTTTCTAAGTGTGAAGGTTGCTTTTAGTGTCAATTTTAATCATAAAAATAACAGTTTTTCAACTGTTATCACAACCCCAAACTTAAAACTTTGCTTGTCCTCAAGCAAATAAGATGTAACTCAATCTTCAACCAATTCATATGATGGTTCACTCATTCAAAAATGTCTTTTTCAAGATAAGTAACAACTTCACTCAAACTTATGACCAAGAGTTTAATCCAGATGCGCACATGTTTTAGTGTTCACAAAGTCATTTAAATTCCAACAAATGCTATTTTCATGAATGATCAATCAATTAAGCATGGATGTTCATGTGTTCATGTGATATTTCCTCACTAAGTCAAGTGTTTCACTCACACTCAAGTGTATAAGAGATGATCACTCATTCACTCTACTATCACAATGTAACATGAATCAAATTTGCCTTTCATTTTACCACAATCAAAAACATTCACAAGCATGCATCATCACAAGGACTTTTCTATGGCTTATAATGTGGCTGGGCTAACAAGAAAATTGGTTTTTCTGGATCACAAAATCCTTGAGTTAAGAGAATCATACAACACAATCATCTTATTCATTCCCAACTTTCTTTTGCCTTTGCATTGAGCTTTACTTCTTTTTCTTTTCTTTTCTTTTTCTTTGCACATTCTTACTTTTTAGCTCTTAGCTCAATGCTTTTCATATTTTCCCAACAACCCCAAACTTGAACATTTAACAATACCACACAAGATCTTCTACTTAACTCAAGGTAAAGATTTTTCAAAGGTTTCAGTGTATGTTCAAGGCTAAGGGTTCAAAAGGATTGAACACAAAGTGTTCTCTTTTAGTGGGCTAATTTTTACAAATTTGGCCAATAAAAAGGGTTTCAACAAACGGCCTTGATCATATGATGCAAAACAAGTAATTGATTCACTCAGAGAAAACCTGGGCAAAATCATTCATGCTTTCAAAGTAATAGCATTCAACAATAACAACTCTGGAGCTCAAAATCTCACACATAAGCTCATTCACATTTGACATACACATCCTGCTTAATTTCACAATCACAATCATAATATCCTGCATTTGTTCACAAAGCTTGTGAATCACCTGTATAAGCATTTAATGTGCACATCTATCTCAACATCAATCAATCATAAGCATCATTCAGCATTACTTATCATACAATCACAGTTAATAGCAAACCATCACAAGAAACCAGGTTTCAAATAGAGTACATCAAACCCTAATCTAAAAACAAAAACAAATAAGTTCAGAAAACTTAAACCACAAAACATAAGCACATGATAGCATTCATCAGTAAATGCTATCTCAGCTCCTCATCAATCTGAGCTGTCCTCTGTATCTTTCTCTTCCTCCTCATCTTCATCATCTTCAAATGCATCATCCTCATCAGCTTCATCTTCTTCCATATCTCTAGCTGAAGCTTCAGCTGCTTCAGCTCTTCCTCCATGCACTGGTTCCTCTGGCCATGCTACCACATTATGGAATTCATCCATAGTCCACCTGTGGGCTGGAGGTGTATCATACATCCCCACAATAATCTCAGCAGTGGCCACCTGCCCTCTGTGAATGGACTGCAACTGAGCCCCTATAAGAGACATATACATGTCCCTCATCTGGAATGGCTCTGCTTCATGTGTCTCAGCAGATGTTTGGCTCTGTGCTGGCCCTCTCTCTACGAGCACGGCGTGGTGGAACTGGCTGAGCTGCATCATCACCTCCACAGTACTGTCTATAGTAGGCCTCATCAATAGCTTTTCTTGGCCTCTCAAAAGGTGGAGCAGAAGTGTCCACCCCAGCTATCTTGCAAAGGTGCGTGATCAAAGAAGGATGTCCTAGTGGTGCATTGTTGTTTGAAGTATTGGCGCACACACTAATCTCATCAGCTATCACCTGCCCAATATTAACATTCAAGTTTCTGATAGCACAGTAGATGAAGAATGCCCTGCTGAGAGTAATATCTGACACATGTGAACATGGCTGAATGTTGGCATGAGAAAACGCCATCCAATACTTTGCAAGAGGAGTCAAATCTGTCCTCCTAATGTTAACCACTGAGCCAGATCGATTCCTTTGGAAGTGTCCTCCAGGTATACACAGTACTCTCTCCACATCCTCATAATCAACACCTTCCTCCATGCAAAGAGCAAACTGGCACTGCTCACCAGCCCATACAGTGTCCAGAAAGTTATTAATTGAATCAGGATCATACCTGATAGCATGGCCTCTGACATAGCCCAAATAATTCTCAGCTGGATAATCACCAATCTTCTTTGCATTGGTGTAAAATTCCTTAACCACAGCTATGTTGGCAGGTGCAGGTGATGGACAAATTTATGAACACCAAAATATGATGTCACAAACTTGTTTTTCAATCGGCAAGTATGACCGAATCGTTCAAGTAATAAACTTGGTAAGACCAAGTATCGTTCTTCCCAAAGGACTCACGGCCTAGTTTAGTTATGTGATTTCTTAATTAACTAAGACTTACAAACGAATTAATTGGGGTTTAAAATGCAAGACAAAAAATAAATATGTATGCATGAATTTTGATCAATGGCAAAAAGCAAAAGATAAACACTTTCAATGAAATTTATGTATGGATATGTTGTTGGGGGTCAATTTCATCTTATCCACTCTCATATATTTTAGGAATTCAACAATCAAATCACCATTGTTAATGCCACTCTCTAATGTATCTTTCTAGAAGGCTTCTCCCTAATCACGAGTTCATACAATTCCTAACATTCCTAATGATCAGTTCATAAGTGCAGGAGCTTAACGACAACCAATATAAAATTGGGAGAAATTCCTCGGATCTAGACTTCCCCGTACGTGCCCGTATCGACAAAACCAATAATCATGCATCGAATGAGTTAAACAATGCAAGCATTAAGCAAAGAGGAAAAACCCTAACTAATGATGAAAGAAAGCATAAGTCTTAATTAAAAGATGTAAAAACAGATTCCATATATGAGAGTTTCACAAGACTACATTGATTCCCCAACAAACATACAGAGGTTAGTTCACCATATTCATGGTGAACCTAGATGAATTACAATGAAAGAATGAAAGAATAAACCCTAAAAAGGTGAAGAGGAAGCCTCAGCATTCAAGATCCTCCTTCAAAGGGGTGGTAGAGAGAGTGTTTGCCTCGTTCCAGCCAGAGATACCTAACCCTAGGAAACCCTAAAGCTTATGTATCATTCGTAAATTACAAAAAGTCAAGTCCAAGCCCATTAAAGAGCCGCTCAGCGGTAAAATACCGCTCAGCGGTGAGTGCGTGACTTGTTTTCTCCCCTCAGCGGCCATTTTGCCCCTCAGCGGACCTTACGTGACTTCCAGAGTGCCGCTCAGCGGTAAACTACCGCTCAGCGGTGAGTGCGTGACTTGTTTTCTCCCCTCAGCGATCATTTTGCCCCTCAGCGGACCTCCCGCAAGCTCCTGAGTGCCGCTCAGCGGTAAACTGCCGCTGAGCGGTGACTTCGGCTTCTCCTTTTGCACGTTTTAATGTCTTTTCTGATTTCATCTCTCTCCTTCTTCACTTCTTTCACCAAATTCACCTTAAAGCCTGCACAAAAACACTGAAATCAAGCATAAACCTGTCCAGCTCTCTTATTTCTAAAAACATGAGGAAAAACATGATTTCAAGCTAGTTTCTAAGTGTAAAGGTTGCTTTTAGTGTCAATTTTAATCATGAAAATAACAGTTTTTCAACTGTTATCACAACCCCAAACTTAAAACTTTGCTTGTCCTCAAGCAAATAATATGTAACTCCATCTTTAAACCAATTCATATGATGGTTCACTTCATTCAAAAATCCTCTTTTCAAGATAAGCAAAAACTTCACTCAAACTTATGACCAAGAGTTCAATCAAGATGTGCACATGCTTTAGTGTTCACAAAGTCATTTAAATTCCAACAAATGCTATTTTCATGAATGATCAATCAATTAAGCATGGATGTTCATGTGTTCATGTGATATTTCCTCACAAAGTCAAGTGTTTCACTAACACTCAAGTGTATAAGAGATGATCACTCATTCACTCTACTATCACAATGTTACATGAATTAACTTTGCCTTTCATTTTACCACAATCAAAAACATTCACAAGAATGCATCATCACAAGGACTTTTCTATGGCTTATAATGTGGCTGGGCTAACAAGAAAATTGGTTTTTCTGGATCACAAAATCCTTGAGTTAAGAGAATCATAACAACACAATCATCTTATTCATTCCCAACTTTCTTTTGCCTTTGCATTGAGCTTTGCTTCTTTTTCTTTTCTTTTCTTTTTCTTTGCATATTCTTACTTTTTAGCTCTTAGCTCAATGCATTTCATGTTTTCCCAACAACCCCAAACTTGAACATTTAACAATACCACACAAGATCTTCTTCTTAACTCAAGGTAAAGATTTTCAACTAAAGGTTTTCAGTGTATATTCAAGGCTAAGGGTTCAAAGGATAGAACACACAGGGTTCTCTTTTAGTGAGCTAATTTTATGAATTTGGCCAATAAAAAGGTTTTCAACAAATGGCCTTGATCATGTGATGCAAAACAAGCAATTGATTCAATCATAGAAAACCTGGGCAAAACCATTCATGCTTTCAAAGTAATAGCATTCAACAATAACAACTCTGGAGCTCAAAATCTCACATATAAGCTCATTCACATTTGACATACACATCCTGCTTAATTTCACAATCACAATCATAATATCCTGCATTTGTTCACAAAACTTGTGAATCACCTGTATAAGCATTTAATGTGCACATCTATCTCAACATCAATCAATCATAAGCATCATTCAGCATTACTTATCACACAATCACAGTTAATAGCAAACCATCACAAGAAATCAGGTTTCAAATAGAGTACATCAAACCCTAATCTAAAAACAGAAACAAATAAGTTCAGAAAACTTAAACCACAAAACATAAGCACATGATAGCATTCATCAGTAAATGCTATCTCAGCTCCTCATCAATCTGAGCTGTCCTCTGTATCTTCCTCTTCCTCCTCATCTTCATCATCTTCTTCTGCATCATCCTCATCAGCTTCATCTTCTTCCATATCTCTAGCTGAAGCTTCAGCTGCTTCAGCTCCTCCTCCATGCACTGGTTCCTCTGGCCAAGCTACCACATTATGGAATTCATCCATAGTCCACCTGTGGGCTGGAGGTGTATCATACATCCCCACAATCATCTCAGCAGTGGCCACCTGCCCTCTATGAATGGACTGCAACTGAGCCCCTATAATTGACATATACATGTCCCTCATCTGGAATGGCTCTGCTTCATGTGTCTCAGCAGATGTCTGGCTCTGTGCTGGCCCTCTCTCTCTACGAGCACGGCGTGGTGGAACTGGCTGAGCTTCATCATCACCTCCACAGTACTGTCTATAGTAGGCCTCATCAATAGCTTTTCTTGGCCTCTCAAAAGGTGGAGCAGAAGTGTCCACCCCAGCTATCTTGCAAAGGTGCGTGATCAAAGAAGGATGTCCTAGTGGTGCTTTGTTGTTTGAAGTATTGGCGCACACACTAATCTCATCAGCTATCACCTGCCCAATATTAACATTCAAGTTTCTGATAGCACAATAGATGAAGAATGCCCTGCTGAGAGTAATATCTGACACATGTGAACATGGCTGAATGTTGGCATGAGAAAACGCCATCCAATACTTTGCAAGAGGAGTCAAATCCGTCCTCCTAATGTTAACCACTGAGCCAGATCTATTCCTTTGGAAGTGTCCTCCAGGTATACACAGTACTCTCTCCACATCCTCATAATCAGCACCTTCCTCCATGCAAAGAGCAAACTGGCACTGCTCACCAGCCCATACAGTGTCCAGAAAGTTATTAATTGAATCAGGATCATACCTGATAGCAAGGCCTCTAACATAGCCCAAATAATTCTCAGCTGGATAATCACCAATCTTCTTTGCATTGGTGTAAAATTCCTTAACCACAGCTATGTTGGCAGGTGCAGGATAAGTGGCTAGGTTTCCCCAGTCATTCCCTAAAACTTGCTCTCCAAATTGAGGAGCAAGGTTAGGTATCATTCCAACCTTTCTCTCCATCAGAAGTCTCCTGTCCTGAACCACTTTAAAGTGCTTCTCATGTTTCCTAGAGAGGAACCTGCTAGAGTGGGGTTGCTCTGGTTCCTTTTCCTTTCTCTTGGTTGCCATGGTTTTCAATCTTTTTCCTGATGAGGATGCCATTCCTATATTTAGAACACAAACAAAACCACAGAACATGATGTTAATCAATAGTAAAACACGGAACACAACTCCTTTCGAAGCTAAATCACCGCTGAGGGCCAGAATTCCCCCTTAGCGCCACCAGTACCACATTCCATATCACAAAAAACCAGAAAAATCAAATCTGGCAGAGTGCCGCTCAGCGGCAGTTTACCCCTCAGCGGTAACTCTGCAGATTTTTGAAAAACCTGTTTTAAAGCTTTCCTAACTCCACCCAAATGCAATTTTCAGTTTTCCAGTTCATAATCATGCAGTTTAATCGGTTCAAACATCAAATATATCATCAAATCATGCCAAGAAATCAAAACCCCTAAATCTTCATGCTTTAACCATCATATTCAAAATTAAAACCCTAGGATGAACAAAATGCATTTTACTTACTTGGGTGGAGATACTAGATGCAATGAGAATGCTTCCAAGCTAGAATGCTCTCTTCCAACCCCAAACTTCGATGGCACACTAGTGAAAAAGTGAGTGGAAGAGAAATTTTCTTAAGAGGGAAGAGTGAAAAGATGTGGAAAACCTTGGAGAAGGTATGTGGGAGTGTTTGTGCAAAGAAAAGTCTGAAAGTGTGAAAGAATGCGCAGCTTAGGGTTTAAAAATACCCTAATGGGCTCGGGTCCCGCTAAGGGGAACTAAAACCCTATTCTGCGAGAGTACCGCTCAGCGGTAAAGTACCGCTCAGCGGCACTTTCGTGGTGTGTTCTTCTCCTTCTTTTCTTAACCTACGTGCCTCCTAGACATGCCCCTCACTGGCTCCCTACAATTCAATGTTCAAAATGCTTATGCAAATCCTAACTAAAACAAACAAACAAAAATATTCAATCAACTGGGTTGCCTCCCAGGTAGCGCTTGTTTAACGTCACGAGCCTGACCCAAAATCCACCAACACCCATCAGTAGGTGTAACAAACTTACCAACACCCATCAGTAGGTGTTACAAACTGAGTATCCTTCAGTAGATACTTAACCACCTAGCATCCTTCAGTAGATGCTATATCCAACAAAATATTTACAAAAATAATGTCCACAGATTAAAAGTTACAAAACCAAAATCAAAATCAAAAGTTTTTAAATCACTGGGTTGCCTCCCAGCAAGCGCTCTTTTAATGTCATTAGCTTGACCCAATAAAGTTCAAGTTCCATCTTCTTTGTAGTTGATGTTGTCATTCCACCAACTCCTCAGCTGTTTCCTTTGAACTGTTTTAGTTCTTCTAGAATATGGAGACTCTATCTCTATCATCTCCTTCTCTTTAAAGCCCTTCACAACCCACAACTTGTTCTTGATTCTAACCGGTGTGCCAAGTTGGAGTCTTCTTTTCTTCCAGTCTCTAGGAATTTCTTCTCCTCTTCCAATCTCTTCTTCCTGGGGTTCCTGAAACAATAAACAATGGTTACCTGAAACCTCAAGATTTTCTTCTTTACGGCTAGTCATGGGTGCATCTCGAAATGCAGCTTTATAACTAGCTTCTTCCTCCTTTGCTTGCATCTCATCCTTGAAGACATCTACCACCACTCTCTCTTCTCTGTCCTGGAGCACCACTATACCTTCATTTACATCTATGATAGCCCTGGCCATTTTCATAAACGGTCTTCCAAGTATGATAGGTATCTTCTCAGTCTCCATCTTCATCACCACAAAGTCTGCCAGAACTGAAGTTTGCCAACACAAACTATAATGTCCTCTACAATCCCACATGGCTCCTTTGAAGATCCATCGACCATTACTATTTTAATCTTTGCATGTTTCATTTTAACATTGCCGATTTGCTCCAGTAAAGAATAAGGTATCAAGTTAACACTTGAACCTAAATCAAGAAGAGCTTTCTTTACCTTTTTCTTCCCTATAGTACAAGGGATAGAAAAACAGCCTGGATCTGATGCTTTAGGAGGGAATGACTCTTTTTTAACAGTTATACAATTTTTTACCTCCTCATCTCTACGTCTCTTCTTTGTAGAGATTTCTTCATCAGATTTTGTGTAAACTGCAATTTTCTGTAAAATCTGTTCCCAAGGTGCTTTATTATCCACCATTCTGAATAATTCTGTGAAATCCATTTGTTTCTCTTGATTTATTGGAAAAGGAAAATTGTTTTTGCTCTCTATTTCTCTTCTTTCTTCTGTTTCTCCTTCTTCTAACTCAATTATCTCTTCATTCACACTCTTTACCACTTTGCACTCTTCTCTAGGGTTAACCTCAGTATTAGCCCCAAAATTTCTATTTGGCCTTTCTTCCAATTGCTTGGTAATCTGACCCATTTGAATCTCCAAATTTTTTATAGCAGCTTCAGTGCTCTTTTGAGAAGATTCGGTTTTCTGTATGAATTGCTGAAGAGTTTCTTCCAACCTTGTTGATTTTTCATTAAGCATAGATAACTGTTGCCAAAAGGTTGGTTGCTGCTGCTGCTTATTATATTGATTTGCTTGCCCAGTTTGTCCTTGACCAATGCTTGGATGTGGTTTCCACCCTTGATTGTAATTCCCTTGACGGTATGGAAATTGATTAGCCATGAAATTAACATCCTCCAAGGCTTCAACTGGAAAAGCACATTGACCATTGATATGATCACCTCCACATAATTCGCACAACTGGGTTTGTACCTGTGCAGCAGTTTTCAACTCTTTAGGTAATTGTGCAAGAGTTTTAGTCAGAGTCTCCAGCTGTTGAGTTAGAATTTTATTTTGAGCTAGCAAGGCATCATGGGTCTGTAATTGGAGAACCCCTTTTTGTTGCATAGGAACTCCTCTTTCACTGTTGAGCTCATTATCACTAGTAGCCATGTTGTCAATGATTTCTATAGCTTCCTCTGGAGTTTTCCATTTAATATTGCCTCCTGCTGAGGCATCAAGCATCATCTTGGTTTGTGAACCAAGCCCCCCAAGGAAAGTTAAGACTACTTCCTGTTCTTCAAAGCCATGCGTGGGTGTTTTTCTTAGCAGACTTTTGTATCTATCCCATGCATGCCCCAGTGATTCTTCCATGCCCTGCTTAAATGAAGATATCTCTTGCTTGCCTTTTGTCACCTTTGATTGTGGAAAGTATTTGTTCAAAAACTTTGTTACCACTGCTTCCCACTCTGTGAAACTTCCTTCTGGAAAAGAGTTCAACCAAAGCTTAGCATTGCCTCCCAATGAGAAAGGAAACAAACTAAGTTTGATTGCTTCGTCTGGCACCCCATTGATTTTCACTGTGTTGCAAATTTCATTAAATGTAGTAAGGTGCTCATATGGGCTTTCATGAGATAACCCATTAAATTGATTACTCTTCACCAGTTGGATAAGTGCTGGTTTGACCTCCATATTGGCTGCATTGACTCTAGGTCTAGCTATGCTGTTAAAGTGTTGAGGTCCAGCTATGTTGGTGTAATCAGCAAGAGTTCTTCTGATATTATTATTCTCCATATTTTCTGTGCTATTGTCAGAACCTTGTGGTGATGGTTGCAATAGAGTTTCCGGAGGAGGGAAAAGTTCTCTAGATGTTCTGATTCTTCTCCTCCGTCTACTGTCTTCTAATCCTTCAAGCAGAGGTTCTATTGTTTTCTTGCTCCTAGTTCGAATTGCCTCCTGCATACACAAGAACACAAAACCCTAGAAAAGATTTGGTTAGCACAAAAAAATATAAAAGAAGATATAAGATTCAGAAAATAAAGACAAAAAACAGAAAAACAGAAAACAAAAATAAAATAAAATAAATTCGAAATTTAAAAAAAAAAAAAAAAAATAAGTCAAAGATAATCAATAATCACACAAATTAACCAGTTAAACCACGAGTCCCCGGCAACGGCGCCAAAAACTTGATGGACAAATTTATGAACACCAAATTATGATGTCACAAACTTGTTTTTCAATCGGCAAGTATGACCGAATCGTTCAAGTAATAAAACTTGGTAAGACCAAGTATCGTTCTTCCCAAAGGACTCACGGCCTAGTTTAGTTATGTGGTTTCTTGATTAACTAAGACTTACAAACGAAATATTCGGGGTTTAAAATGCAAGACAGAAAATAAACATGTATACATGTATTTTGATCAATGGCAAAAAGCAAAAGATAAACACTTTCAATGAAATATAAATATGAATATGTTGTTGGGGGTCAATTTCATCTTATCCACTCTCATATATTTTTAGGAATTCAACAGTCAAATCATCATTGTTAATGCCACTCTCTAATGTACCTTTCCAGAAGGCTTCTCCCTAATCACGAGTTCATACAATTCCTAGCATTCCTAATGATCAGTTCATAAGTACAGGAGCTTAACGACAACCAATATAAAATTGGGAGAAATTCCCCGGATCTAGACTTCCCCGTACGTGCCCGTATCGACAAAACCAATAATCATGCATCGAATGAGTTAAACAATGCAAGCATTAAGCAAAGAGGAAAAACCCTAACTAATGATGAAAGAAAGCATAAGTCTTAATTAAAAGATGTAAAGACAGATTCCATATATGAGAGTTTCACAAGACTACATTGATTCCCCAACAAACATACAGAGTTTAGTTCACCATATTCATGGTGAACCTAGATGAATTACAATGAAAGAATGAAAGAATAAACCCTAAAAAGGTGAAGAGGAAGCCTCAACATCCAAGATCCTCCTTCAAAGGGGTGGAAGAGAGAGTGTTTGCTTCGTTCCAGCCAGAGATACCTAACCCTAGGAAACCCTAAAGCTTATATATCATTCGTAAATTACAAAAAGTCAAATCCAAGCCCATTAAAGTGCCGCTCAGCGGTAAAATACCGCTCAGCGGTAAAATACCGCTCAGCGGTAAAATACCGCTCAGCGGTGAGTGCGTGACTTGTTTTCTCCCCTCAGCGGCCATTTTGCCCCTCAGCGGACCTCACGTGACTTCCAGAGTGCCGCTCAGCGGTAAACTACCGCTCAGCGGTGAGTGCGTGACTTGTTTTCTCCCCTCAGCGGCCATTTTACCCCTCAGCGGACCTCCCGCAAGCTCCTGATTGCCGCTCAGCGGTAAACTGCCGCTGAGCGGTGACTTCGGCTTCTCCTTTTTGCACTTTTTGTTGTCTTTTCTGATTTCATCTCTATCCTTCTTCACTTCTTTCACCAAATTCACCTTAAAACCTGCACAAAAACACTGAAATCAAGCATAAACCTGTCCAGCTCTCTTATTTCCAAAAATATAAAGAAAAACATGATTTCAAGCTAGTTTCTAAGTGTGAAGGTTGCTTTTAGTGTCAATTTTAATCATAAAAATAACAGTTTTTCAACTGTTATCAGCTGCTCAGCGGTAAACTGCCGCTGAACGGCAGTTGCGGCTTCTCCTTTTGCACTTTTTGATGTCTTTTCTGATTTCATCTCTCTCCTACTTCACTTCTTTCACCAAATTCACCTTAAAACCTGCACAAAAACACTGAAATCAAGCATAAACCTGTCCAGCTCTCTTATTTCTGAAAATATGAATAAAAGCATGATTTCAAGCTAGTTTCTAAGTGTTAAAGGTTGCTTTTAGTATCAATTTCAAGCATGAAAATAACAGTTTTTCAATTGTTATCACAACCCCAAACTTAGAACTTTGCTTGTCCTCAAGCAAACAAGATGTAACTCAATCTTCTACCAATTCATATGATGGTTCACTCATTCAAAAATTTCTTTTCAAGATAAGCAAAGACTTCAATCAAACTTTTGACCAAGATTTCAATCAAGATGTGCACATGCTTTAGTGTTCACAACGTCTGTTAATATCAAACAAATGCTATTTTTCATGAATGATCAATCAATTAAGCATGGATGTTCATGTGCTCATGGAATACTTCCTCACCAGGTAAAGTGTTTCACTCACACACAAGTGTATAAGAGGTAATCACTCATTCACTCCACTACCACACAATGTCACATGAATCAACTTTGCCTTTCATTTAACCACAATCAAAACATTTACAAGCATGCATCATCACAAGGACTTTTCAATGGCTTATAACGTGGCTGGGCTAACAAGAAAATTGGTTTTTCTGGATCACAAAATCCTTGAGTTAAGAGAATCATAACAACACAATTATTCTTATTTTTCCCAACTTGTCTTTACATTGAGCTTTGCTTTTTCTTTTCTTTTCTTTCTCTTTTTCTTTTCTTTTCACATTCTTATTCTTAACTTTTAGCTCAATGCTTTTCCTTTTTCTTTTTCATGCTTTCCCAACAACCCCAAACTTGAACATTTAACAATACCACAAAAGATTTTCTACTTAACTCAAGGTAAAGCTTTTCAACAAGGGTTTTCAATTTATGTTCAAGGCTAAGGGTTCAAAGGATAGAACACAAAGTGTTCTCTTTTAGTGGGCTAACATCATGAATTTGGCCAATAAAAAGGGTTCCAACAAACGGCCTTGATCATATGATGCAAAACAAGCAATTGATTCAATCATAGAAAACCTGGGCAAAATCATTCATGCTTTCAAAGTAATAGCATTCAATCAATAAAAACTCTGGAGCTCAAAACCTCACAAATAGGCTCATTCACATTTAACATACACATCCTGCTTAATCTCACAATCTCAATCATAATATCCTGCATTTGTTCACAAAGCTTGTGAATCACCTGTATAAGCATTTAATGTGCACATCTATCTCAACATCAATCAATCAATAATCATCATCAAGCATTACTTATCACACAATCACAGTCAATAGTAAACCATCATAACAAACCAGGTTTCCAATAGAGTACATCAACCTTAATCTAAAACAAAAGTAAATAAGTTCAGAACACTTAAACCAATAAAAGCATAAGTTCATGATAGCATTCATCAGTAAATGCTATCTAAGCTCCTCCTCAATCTGAGTTGTCCTCTGTATCCTCCTTCTTCTTGGATCTTATAGTCTTGATTCTCTTTGTCTGATGAGGAGGCCATCCCTGCATCAAACATAATTCACAAAACCAAAAGATACATTGTTAAGCATTAGTACCACAATGAAGAAATCATCCCCTTCAATGATGCTCTCTCCCAACCCCAAACTTAGATGCAAAACTAGTGAGCAAGTGAGTGAAAGAGAGATTTTCTCAAGAGGGAAGAGGGAAAAGATGTGGAGAACCTTGTAAAAGGTATGTGTGAGTGAGTGTGCAGAGAAGAGCCTGAAAATATAAGCTTATGCGTAGCTTAGGGTATAAAAATACCCTAATGGGCTCGGGTCCCGCTAAGGGGAAACTAAATCCACTCTGCGATAGTACCGCTCAGCGGTAACTTGCCGCTCAGCGGCACTTTCGTGAAGTGTTCTTCTCCTTCTTTTCTTAACCTACGTGCCTCCTAAACATGCCCCTCACTGGTTCCTTGCAATTCAATCTTCAGAATACTTATGCAAAACCTATTATGAAACTAAAATGAACAAACAGAAACATTCAATCAACTGGGTTGCCTCCCAGGTAGCGCTTGTTTAACGTCACGAGCCTGACCCAAAATCCACCAACACCCATCAGTAGGTGTTACAATCTTACCAACACCCATTAGTAGGTGCAGAATTTTCTTACCAACACCCATCAGTAGTTGTTACAGACTTACCAACACCCATCAGTAGGTGTTACAAACTTAGTATCCTTCAGTAGATACTTAACCACCTAGCATCCTTCAGTAGATGCTATATCCAATAAAGTATTTACAAAAATAATGTCCACAAATTAAAAGTTACAAAACAAAATCAAAAGTTTTTAAATCACTGGGTTGCCTCCCAGCAAGCGCTCTTTTAACGTCATTAGCTTGACCCAGTAAAGTTCAAATTCTTTCTTCATAGTTGATGTTCTTGTCCCACCAACTCATCAGTTGTTTCCTGTGTACTGCTTTGATTTTTCTAGAATGTGGAGACTCTATCTCTATCATCTCCTTCTCTTTATAGCCTTTCACAACCCACAACTTGTTTTTGATTCTCACAGGTGTACCAAGTTGGGGTCTTCCTTTATTCCAGTCATCAGGAACTTTTCCTCCTCTTCCAATCTGTTCTCATTTATGCACCTGAAACAACAAACAATGGTTACCTGTAACCTTGGGCTTTTCATCTTTATGGCTAGTCATGTGTGCATCTTGGAATGCAGCTTTATAACTAGCTTCTTCCTCCTGTGTTTGCGTCTCATCTTTAAAGACATCTACAACAACTCTCTCCTCTTGGTCCTGGAGCACCACTATACCTTCGTTTACATCAATGATAGCTTTGGCCGTTTTCATAAACGGTCTTCCAAGAATGATAGGTATCTTTTCTGTCTCCATCTTCATCACCACAAAGTCTGCCAAGAACTGGAGTTTTCCAACACAAACTATGATGTCCTCTGCAATCCCACATGGTTCCTTTGAAGATCCATCGGCCATTACTAAATTAACCTTTACAGATTTCATATTAACATCGCCGATTTGCTCCAATAAAGAGTAAGGTATCAAGTTAACACTTGAACCTAAATCAAGAAGAGCTTTTTTAATCCTTTTCTTCCCTATGGTACAAGGGATAGAAAAGCCTCCTGGATCTGTTGCTTTTGGAGGGACTGGCTCCTTTTTAACAGTTTTACACTTCTTTGCCTCATCATCTCTACGTCTTTTCTTTATAGAGACGTCTTCATCAGATTTAGTGTAAACCGTAATTTGTTGTAGAATCTGCTCCCAAGGTGCATCATTATCCACCATCTTGAATAATTCTGTGAAATCCAGTTGTTTCCCTTGATGTATTGGAAAAGGAGAAGTATTTTTGCTCTCTATTTCTCTTTTCTCTTATGTTTCTCCTTTGTCTAACTCAACTATCTCATTTTTAGCACTCTCTACCACCTTGCATTCTTCTCTGGGGTTAACCTCAGTATTAGCCCCAAAATTTCTATTTGGCCTTTCTTCCACCTGCTTGGTGATCTGCCCCATCTGAATCTCCAAATTCTTGATAGCAGCTTCAGTGCTCTTTTGGGTAGATTTAGTTTTCTGTATTAAATTATTAAGAGTGTCTTCCATCCTCATGGACCTTTCATTAAGCATAGAAATCTGCTGCCATAAGGTAGGTTGCTGCTGCTGCTTATTAAATTGACCAGCTTGCCCAGTTTGCCCTTGACCAATGCTTAGGTGTGGTTTCCACCCTTGATTGTAGTTCCCTTGACGGTATTGATTGGTCATGTAATTCACATCCTCCACGGCTTTTGCTGGAAAGGCACATTGACCATTGATATGGTCGCTTCCACATAATTCACACAACTGAGATTGTACCTGTGCAGTAGTTTTCAACTCTTTAGGCAATTGTGCAAGTGTTTTAGTAAGAGTCTCCAGCTGTTGAGTTAGAATTTTATTTTGTGCTAGCAAGGAATCATGTGTCTTTAATTGTAGGACTCCTTTCTGTTGCATAGGAGCTCCTCTTTCACTGTTGAGCTCATTATCACTAGTAGCCATATTTTCAATAATTTTTGTTGCTTCCTCTAGAGTTTTCCATTTAATGTTTCCTCCTGCTGAGGCATCAAGCATCATCTTGGTTTGTGAACCAAGACCTCCAAGGAAGGTAAGGACTACTTCCACTTCATCGAATCCATGCGTGGGTGTTTTTCGTAGCAAGCTTTTGTATCTATCCCATGCATGACCCAGTGATTCTTCCATGCCCTGCTTGAATGAAGAAATCTCTTGCTTGCCTTTGTTCACCTTTGATTGTGGGAAGTATTTATTTAGAAAGTTGGTTACCACTGCTTCCCACTCTGTGAAACTTCCCTCTGGAAAAGAATTTAACCAAAGCTTAGCATTGCCTCCTAATGAGAAAGGAAACAAGCTAAGTTTGATCGCTTCATCTGGCACCCCATTGATTTTCACTGTGTTGCAGATCTCATTAAATGTAGTGAGGTGCTCATATGGGCTTTCATGAGATAACCCATTGAATTGATTGCTCTTCACCAGTTGGATCAATGCTGGTTTGACCTCCATGTTAGCTGCATTGACTCTAGGTCTAGCTATACTGTTAAAGTGCTGAGGTCCAGCTGTATTGGTGTAATCAGCAAGAGTTCTTCTGATATTATTGTTCTCCATATTTTCTGTGCTATGGTCAGAACCTTGTGGTGATGGTTGCAACAGAGTTTCCGGAGGAGGGAAAAGTTCTCTAGATGTTCAGATTCTTCTCCTCCGTCTACTCTCGTCTAAACCTTCAAGAAGAGGTTCTGCAGTTATCTTGCTCCTAGTTCGAATTGCCTCCTGTATACACAAGAACACAAAACCCTAGAATATTTGGTTAGCACAAAAAGATATAGGAGAAGATATAAGATTCAGAAAATAAAATAAAATAAAATAAAATAAAATAAAATAAAATAAAATAAAAACAGAAAAAATAAAAACAGAAAAATAAAAACAGAAATTCAAAATTAAAGTCAAAGATAATCAATAATCACACAAATTAGCCAGTTAAACCACGAGTCCCCGGCAACGGCGCCAAAAACTTGATGACAAATTTATGAACACCGAAAAACAGCGCCACAAACTTGTTTAACAATCGGCAAGTGTGACCGAATCGTTTCAAGTAATAAACTCGGTAAGACCAAGTATCGTTCTCCCAAAGGACTCACGGCCTAGTTTAGTTATGTGATTCGTTGATTATTTAAGACTTAAGAACGAAATAAGTGGAGTTTAATATGCAAAACAGAAAATAAACATATATGCATGAATTTGATCAATGGCTAAAACAAAATACAAACACTTCAATGGAATATATGGATGAGTATGTTGTTGGGGTTACCAATTTCATCTTATCCACTCTCATATACTTTAGGAATTCAACATTCTTTTCATCATTGTTAATGCCACTCTCTAAATTACCTTGCAAGAAGGCCTATCCCTAATTACGAGTTCATACGATTCCTAACATTCCTAATAATTAGTTCTTTTAGTGCAGGAGCTTAACGGCAACCAATATACTATTGGAAGAAATTCCCCGGATCTAGACTTCCCCGTACGTTCCCGTATCGACAAAATCAATAATCATGCATTGAATGAGTTAGACAAAGCAAGCATTGAGCAAAGAGGAAAAACCCTAACTAATGATGAAAGAAAGCATAGGTCTTAAATATAAGATGTAAAAACAAATTCCATATATGAGAGTTTCACAAGACTACATTGATTCCCCAACAACAATACAAGGTTTAGTTCACCATATTCATGGTGAAACTAGATGAACAATAATGAAAGAATGAAAGATAAAACCCTAGAAAGGTGAAGAGGTAGCCTGAGCATCCAAGATCCTCCTTCAAAGGGATGGAAGAGAGAGTGTTTGCTTCGTTTCTGCCAAAGATACAAACCATAGGACGTCCTAAAGCTTATATACTATTCTAAAATTACAGAAAATTTAGGCCCAAGCCCATAAGTGTGTCGCTCAGCGGTAAGTGCGTGAGTTGGTTTCTTCCCCTCAGCGGCCATTTTGCCCCTCAGCGGATCCCCCGTGAGCTTCTAAGTGTCGCTCAGCGGTAAACTGCCGCGGAGCGGCAGTTGCGGCTTCTCCTTTTGCACTTTTTGATGTCTTTTCTGATTTCATCTCTCTCCTTCTTCACTTCTTTCACCAAATTCACCTTAAAACCTGCACAAAAACATTGAAATCAAGCATAAACCTGTCCAGCTCTCTTATTTATGAAAATATGAATAAAAGCATGATTTCAAGCTAGTTTCTAAGTGTTAAAGGTTGCTTTTAGTATCAATTTCAAGCATGAAAATAACAGTTTTTCAACTGTTATCAGACACATATAGGTAAATCTAGACATGAAGAAATTCTCCCAAGAGCAATATTGCCTAGACATAGGGATAGGAGGAGTGGTTGCGTTTAAGCTTCTGTGCGAATGTAATGCATGAATAATTGCTAGGGAGACAAGACATTGTAAACTACTGATTAGGACTAGTGATTAGGACTAGTGCAGAATTGGCTTTTAACGTCCCCCCATAGACGTCCGTCCACAAAAGCCCCAACGTAAATAATTGACCGGTGGCATATTCCTAAATAAGTGAAACTCTAGACGTCCGTTGTGCTGGGGGACGGACGTCTATAATATTATAGATGTCCGTGGGAGGGACATGGACGTCTAAGAGGCTGAACAAATGAACGCTTCAACTCCCCTGTCAACCCACTAAACGTCCGTTTAGGAGGGGCCCGGACGTCTATAATATTATAGACGTCCGTCCTGGGTAGATGGACGTCTAAGAGGCTGAACAAATGAACGCTTTAACTTCCCTGTCAGCCCACTAAACGTCTGTTGGGGATGGGGATGGACGTTTATAATACTATTGACGTACGTCCCCCCTTATCGGACGTTTAGGGAGTTGACAGGTAGTTGAAGAATTAATTGTCTGTCAGCCCCTTAAACGTCCGTTGTGGAGGGGGACGGACGTCTATAATATTATAGACGTCCGTCCCCCAATATCGGACGTTTCGAGTGCTGACATGGGGGTTGAAGAGTTAATTGTCTTCAGCCCCTTAAACGTCCGTCCCCCCACAACGGACGTTTAAGAGGCTGAAGACAATTAATTCTTCAACCACCCTGTCAGCACCCGAAACGTCTGTTGTGAAGGGGGACGGACGTCTACAATTATATAGACGTCCGTCCCCCATATCAGACGTTTCGGGTGCTGACAAGGTGGTTGAAGAATTAATTTTCTTCAGCCCCTTAAACGTCCTTGTGGAGGGGGTCGGATGTCTATAATATTATAGACGTCCGGCCCCCTCCACAACGAACGTTTAAGGGACTGACAGAGGGGAGTTGAAGAGGTGATTGTCTAGCCTCTTAGATGTCCGTCCCCCCCCCCCCCCCCCCACAACGGACGTCGAGAATTTCACTTATTTAGATGACAACACCTTTTTCCTCTCTTCCTTACCGGGAGGGCAATCTTATGGCCTTCACCTCCCGCCCGGCCCGGAAATAGAACCCAGCCCCCCCTTCTGATCCATTCATTTCTACAAGCAGGGGGTATCTTCGATGCTGTCATTTCGAAATGTCCGCTTCAACCGCAGTTTCACCTCCCAAAAAGCAAAGTTGGCTTGACGAGCGCAGATGCAAGGAAGCAGGAGCAAGATAAGCGCTTTTGTTACTGAGAAGCTAGATTTACCAGGAGTAAGATAAGCGTGACGGTTCAAGACTTAGCCGAGCGTTAGCGAAGCTAGATTTACTGAGAGGCTTCGAGTTAGCGAAGCGCTGTAGTAGCGCCGGCCGAAGCCCTATGTGCTAAAATGCTGAGCCAAGGACGCTCCGCCTTATCTATAGAAGCAGTCAACCGAGTGCGCAAACGAACGTCCAACCCCAGCCCTACCATAAAACAATTCAGGAGGTGGTCGTCGCGGACGTCTGACGGGCATGTGGGACGTCTACGTGGACGTCCAAGGTGTACACCGGACGTCTATATATGCGTCGGGCCTGACACATCGGACGTCTATATACACGTCCGATGTGGACCCCTGACGTCTGAGTAACGTCACCCACAAAGACGTCGGAGGGAAGGTCGAACGTCAAAAGGCCAAAAGAACGGACGTCTAAAGCCCTTTCTGCACTAGTGTCCGGAGTAGGCTTTCTTCACTTTCGGATTTAAGGTAAATTAGAAAGTGACATTAACATTAATGAAGAAAGATGAATTCTTGAATACATGAGAGTGGATAGGATGAATCGGAAACCCCAACAACATAATCATTCATATTCTACATCAACCATTTTTGCATCTTTCAATTCCATTGATCAATGCATTCATGTTTATTTTTCGTAATTCAACAGCAATGTTTTCGTTTCCAAGTCTAATTTAATCAACAAATCACATAATTGTCTAGGCCGTGAGTCATTTGGGAAACGATACTTGGTCTTACCATTTTATTATTACTTGATACGATTCGGTACACTTGCCGAGTGTTAACAAGTTTTTGGCGCCGTTGTCGGGGAGTCGTGGTTTAACTATTCTGTTTGTGTGATTATTGATTAGCTTTGACTTGATTTTTTTATCTTTTTGTTTATCTTTTTATCTTTTTGTTTTATCTTTTTATCTTTTTGTTTTTATCTTTTTATGTAGTTATCTCTTTAGTTTATCTTTTCTATCTTTTTGTGATAACAATTGTTTTAAGGATTTTATGTTCTTGTGTATGTAGGATACAATTCAGAATAGGAGCAAGAAAATTTCGGAACCTCTTCTTGGAGGATTGGACGAAAGTAGAAGGAGGAGGAGAGTTCGAACTTCTAGAGAATTATTTCCTTCTCCGGAAACACTTCTACAACTCTCACCACAAAGGTCTAACCAGAGCACTGAAGAGATGGCCGAAGAGAACAATGGTAGACGTACTCTGGCGGATTACACCAATGTTGTTGGCCCTCATCACTTTAATAACATTGCTAGGTCGAGGGTCAATGCTGCAAGCATGGAGGTGAAACCAGCGTTGATACAATTAGTGAAGAGCAACCAATTTAATGGGCTATCACATGGAAGTCCATATGAACATCTAACCACATTCAACGAGATTTGCAACACTGTGAAGATCAATGGTGTGCTGGATGAGCAATAAAGCTAAGCTTGTTTCCTTTCTCATTGCGGAGGCAATGCTAAGTTATGGTTGAATTATTTCCCGGAGGATAACTTTACTAAATGGGAAGTCGTGGTTTCAAAGTTTCTTTACAAGTACTTCCCTCAATCTAAAATCAGCAAAGGGAAGTAAGAAATTTCTTCTTTTAGACAAGGCATGGAGGAGATGATAGGTCAAGCATGAGATAGATGCAAGAGCTTGTTGAGAAAGACGCCCACTCATGGCTTTGACGAAGCCACAATAGTCATTCTTTTCCTTGGAGGTCTTGGTTCACAAACCAAATTGATGCTAGATGCCTTAACTAGAGGTAATATTAAATGCAGGACTCTAGAGGAAGCTTTTGAATTGATAGATAACATGGCTACTAATGACAACGAGATGCATAGTGAAAGAGGAACTCTGATTCAACAGAAATGAGTCTTACAATGCAATCTCAAGATGTCTTGCTAGCTCAAAATAAAATCATATCTCAACAGTTGGAGAATTTGACAAAGGCACTTGCTCAATTGCCAAAGGAGCTAAAGAACGTTGCATAGGTTCAACAACAACTTTGTGAACTATGTGGTGGTGATCATATCAATGGTTAATGTGCTTTTCCAGTGGAGGCCTTAGAAGATGTCAATTTTATAGCCAATAAATTTCAATACCGCCAAGGGAACTACAATCAAGGGAGGAAACCTCACCCAAGCATGGGTCAAGGTCAGAATGGACAAGATGGACAAGCAGGACAATTCAATAGACCACAATAGCAACCATCAATATGGCAACAAGTATCTGCATTGAATGAGAAATCATCAAAGCTTGAAGAAACTCTTCAACAATTTATTCAGGTGACTATTTCCAACCATAAAAGCACTGAAGCTGCAATTAGAAATTTGGAGATACAAGTTGGTCAAATAGCTAAGAAGTTGGAGGATATGCCTGACAAGAGCTTTGGGGCTAATACTGAGGTTAACCCTAAGGAAGAGTATAAAGCTATTGTAAGTGCAGATGATGAGAGGGTGGACGAGAAAAAAGAGAGTGTTGAGTTAGATAAAAGAGAAGAGAAAGAAGAGAGAATAGGTGAGGTTGAGAGAGAAGAGAAAGAAAAGAAGAGGGGGGAAAAAATATTGAGAAAAATGTAAAAGTTCTTCCTTATCCTAAGGGGAGTGAGAAAATAGAAAAAGAGAGACAATATGAGCGTTTTAAAGATATTTTCAGGCAACTGGAGATTACTATACCTTTGAATGAAGCACTTCAACAAATTTCAGCTTATGCAAAGCACATAAAGAAGTTTCCACAAAGAAGAGATATCTAGATGAGGAGACTAAGGATGAAAAGGGAGATTGTAGTGTTATTAAGAAAAAGCCACTTCCTCCAAAAGTGAAACATCCAGGAAGTTTTACTATTCTTTGTATCATAGGGAAGGAGAATATAAGGAAAGCCCTAATTGATTTAGGGTCATGCATTAATTTGATGCCTTTATCTCTGCTCAAAAGGATTGGTGATGTTGAAGTCAAACCAACAAAGGTGACTTTGCTAATGGCGAATGGATCTTCAAAGAAACCCTATGGTGTGGCAGAAGATGTTGTGGTTTTCATAGACAAACTGAAATTTCTGGTAGACTTTGTGGTGATTGAGATGAAGGAGGATGAGAAGATCCCAATTATTCTTGGAAGACTGTTTATGAAAACGACAAAGGTAATAATCAAAGTGGATGATGGGATGATAGTGCTTCAAGACCGAGAAGAAAAGGTGATCTTTAATGTCTTCAAAGTGGAGCAACAGATTCAAGAGAAGGAGGCTAGTCATAAAGCTGCATGTAAAGATGCACCCGTGACTAGTTCTAAAGCTGCAAAGCCGGATGTCAAAGGTAAAAATTGTTTCTTGTCACAGGTTAGGGAAGAAGAAAAAGATGGCAAAGGAAGGTCCATGATGACTTGATAGAGGCACAACTCAAATTTGGTACACCAGTAAGATTCAAGAACAAGTTGTGGGTTATCAAAGATTTTAAAGAGAATGGAGTGATTGAGATTGAAGCTCCATATTCAAGAAAATTCAAAAAGGTGGACTGGAAGCAGTTGATGAGTTGGTGTGATGAAAGAAAGATGAACACCAACATTGAAGATGGAACTTAAACTTTATTGGGTCAAGCTAGTGACGTTAAAAGAGCGCTTGCTGGGAGACAACCCAGTGATTTAAGAACTTTTAATTTTTGGTTTGGAGATGTAATTTTGAACTTTTGGTATTTTTGTTATAAGTTTGTTACAAGGTTTACATCTACTCATAGATGTTAGGTGGAAGAATATTTACTGAAGGATACTATGTTTGTATACACCTACAGATGGGTGTTGGCAAGAAAGATTTGCACCTATTGAAGGGTACTAGAGGATTTTGGGTCAGGCTCGTGACGTTAAACAAGCGCTACCTGGGAGGCAACTGATAACGGTTGAAAAACCGTTTTTTTGATACTTAATTTTGATATTAAAAACACCCTTTATGACTTAGAAACTAGCTTGAAATCATGCTTTTGTTTAAGTTTTGGAAATAAGACAGTTGGATGGGTTTTATGCTTGATTTTCCTTGTTTTGACAAGAATTAAGATGAATTGGATGAAAGAAGCTGAAGTAGCAAGGAGTTGGAACTTAGAAAAGACAGAAACAATACTAGACCAAACGGTAGGATGTGGAAGAATCCAAACCGAACGGTTACTGAGACTGACCGAACGGTTAGATAGAGGAGAAGAGAAAGACCGAACGTTTCATAACAGAGACCGAATGGTGTGAAGGTGGTGGAACTAGGTCGAACGGTGTGAGCAAGAAAGACAACTGCCGAACGGTGTAACTGAGGAACATAGGCAAACAGAACGTTTTGTGAGAGGAGAAGCTGAATGAAGTGGTAGAAGTCATGCCGAACGGTCAACAGTGTAAGACCAATCGGTCAAAAGTGAAACCGAACGGTCATGCGTCATTTGAGTGCCGAGCTACCGTTGAGTGCCAAAAGTGTTGCTGAGCGCCGACGATGTGGGCTTGGACCTGTTTTCTATTATTTTTATGGGCTTGGACCTGTTTTCTCACTACAAGAAAAGTTGTTATTACCGACGGTACATTACCGAAGGCTTAAAGGCCTTCGGTAAGCGGTTAATTACCGAAGGCCTATGCCCCTCAGTAAGTGGTTCAGGTATATGAAATAACATTTGGGTTTTCTCTACTGTAATTGCATTTCGCGAAAACACTTCTTCCCCAAAACAGCAGAGCTCTCATTGCTAATCTCACTCTGTACTACCCCTACCCTAACCCCAATCGTGACCGGCGTTGTTCCCTAATCCACCATTGCATACCGCCGTTCCCCAATCTTCAGTGTACGGTTTCTTTTCAAACCCTTATTCTCCAATCCTCCATTATCGTTGCTCTTCAGTCGCGGTCCTCCATGGTAGTCGCATTGCGGGCTCGTGAGCAATCTGGTGGTTCAGGTGAGCTATTGTGGCGAGAGTATTGGAGGTGGTTGCCCCTATCGCCATTATCGCGAGACCAAGCGGCTGTCGGTGTGTGACGAGGGCATCCATTATCGTTGCGTGACTCTGTGCCTGCTGCTACGTGACTCCGCGCCTGCTGCTACGTGAGGAGGTGTTCCATTATCTCTAGGGAGGCTATTGGAGGGGGCTGCCGTGGAGGTAAGTTGTAAATTGTGATTGTTGCAACGTTGTAATGATAATTTTATCATCTTTCTGGTTTTAATAGTTGGTTATTCTGTGTTTTCATACCGTCTCTGTAATCCAATGTGTGTTTGATTGTGTTGAGTTGAAGTTGATGATATAGTTATAGACAAGTTAAATACTATGGTAGATTTCCAGTAGCTTTGCTTTGGAACCCTCCATCAGATCCCTTTGATTTGGTTATTGGAAAATGTATGTTTAAGGGAAACTTTATTGCTAGCTTTTCCAATCCTGTGATGTACAATTTAGGAATCACCAAAATTGAAACCATGATTTCCAACTCTCTGGCTCATAATTTGAGTACTGCAAACTCAAATGACTTTTTTTGTTGTTGATGCTGGGAACTTGAATAGCTTCAGATGGAGTGCATGAGTGTGAGTGAAGTCTCACATTACTGAACTTAGGATTGAATAGCTTCAGAACCTACTCCCGTAAGCCTTCCTTGTCTCCAGCAAGGTTTTGTCTTTTGTCTGCATAGCTTGAAGACTTTCTTCACTCCTAGATGTGCCAAGAAAATAGGTGGGCTCCCACTTCAAACTGTTGTAGCTTCCTCTGTTGTGCATGCTGGATGGTGATGCTTTTTCGTGTGTGTTTCTTCCTCTGAACGTGCTGGATATCATGCTGCCCTTGGACGCTTTTCTTCTTCTTTTCCAGCACTCACCGTGAAGTGCTCAACCAAGCTGCTGGACCTGTTTCATTTGCCGTGAACCATCCATTCTCTGTGCACCTCTTATGCTTGCTGCACTTGCTGGACTCCACTTCCTCAACAACATGTGTGCCACTCCTATTCTCTAGCAAAGTGAACCTTCAATGCACCGTGAAGGTGGCTTCAAGTTGGACGTTATGTTCTTCTTCCTGCTGCTGAACTTTTTCTTCTTCAAACTCAGCTGCTCCAACACGTCCCTATTCTCTTCTCTTCTCTTCCAGCAAGGCCAAGACACCCTCTTCACTGCTGCTGTCGTGATGCACCTTCTTCCAACAAAATAATCAGCCTTCACTCTTCTCTTTTGCCTTGCTGGTCCGTGGAAGTATAGCCTTTCACGTGTGCACCTTTCTAGGCTGGACCAAAATTAATTCCAAAACCGTGAACTCCACTTGCTGGAAGTGTGAAAGATGGTTTCCTCTTTAGGTGGCAGCTGCTGCATTTTCTTTTGGGTGGGGCCGTGACTCTCTAAAAACTTGAACAAAGATGAAGTGTTGCTCCCTCCAAACTACTGCAGCGTGTAACTCCAACCTTGGACACGTATGAAAATAGGTGAGGGCCCTCAATCTTGTCCTCTTGCACACCATTCCAGCCCATCACGGCTTTTGCTCCTCCAAGTTGCTGGCCGAGACATGTTCGTCCTTCTCCATTCTCCATTCCAACGTTTCACTTCTTCTTGCTGCTGGATGGTTCTCTTTATGGATGCTTCTTCTTCTTCCAAGGTCATGTGTTGGCTTCTCTTTGCTGGACTGTGAAGGTCTTCTCTATTGGACCAGCTGCCCTTTACTCCTTTGGTAGATTATGCAGGCCGTGAACTCTGCACTTTGCAGCTCCCAAGCTTCTCGTGGGCGTGTTGCTTCTTCCAGCTGAAATAAGACCGTGCACACCACCCCTCTTCCTTCTTTCAACGTTAGCTTCTCCTTCTTCTTTGCTTTGACTAGCTGCTGGATTCTTCTTGGACGTGTGAATGAAGAATGAATGGGCCGTGTGGAGCTGGATGTTCTTCAAAGAAAACCATGGATGGTGGCTGCTCCAAACTGCTGGACTTCTTCTTCATCAAGGTGCTGCACCGTGAGCTCCCTCTTCTACTGCCCTGTCCGTCAGCTTTCAACAAGTGTGACCCCTTTTTTTATTCCAAAACATGTGCTGGATGCTTGCTAAAATGAAAGGGCCGTGTGCTTTTCTATTTTCCATCCCTGATACTTCAGAAAATGAGTGGTGGTCGTGAGCTTGTTTTCCAATTAAGGTCCAAGACCAAATGCTTATGGGGAGTGGAAGAGCATGGTCAAAACAAAAATCTGCACATCTTTTGCACATGTGGGCCGTGAAACCACTTCCCTTAATAACATTAATTAAATCAAATTCAGCACTTCATTTTGCAACTCCTCCCATGTGTGGACGTTAGCTTCCAACTTCCAACGTGGCCCCTTCTCTTTTATTCCATATCATTCCAAAATGAATTGTCCAACATGGGGCCATGTGTTTGAAAAACCAAAAGCTTTGCATTTTGTAGTTCCTCCACTTTCACGTAAACTTTCAAAGTGGTGGCCCCTCCCATTATGTGCTTCTTCATGTGCTTAATGCTTTCACAATTGTCCAAAACCGTGGCCCCTTTGCAATGGCCCCTCCCATTTTGAGAAGTTGAAATCTGCACCTTCAACTATAGAAACTAGTTCAATTAACAAGTTTTCGAAATCCTTTTGATCATGTAAAATGTTTATCAAATTAGAAACTATAGAAACCACCTTGATAGCACAATTTAATTTGAGAAAATGAATTTTTCAGTGCCAAATTGATTTTCTGGTGTAGTCTTTTCCTTTGCTGTTTAAGTGTTTGCACACATCCAAATTGATGATACAAACTTCCTTGAGGTCTCAATTAAGCCTTAGACACCCTGCCATTCATTTTTGCCACTGCAAGAACCACTTTTAGTGTCATTTTCTGGTGCAGTTTGCTTATTTGAATGCTGTTTGATATTTCCAATCTTTTAATTTCATTTCTGGATTGGCAAAAGCTGGGTTTGATGTTTCCAAATGGAATTATTTGATCAAAAGATATGTATAGTTTGAAATGATTAGCAAAGTGTTAGATTGAGCAAGTTGTTGAAACTATTGATGTAGAAGGATAAAAGTACCTTAAACTATTTAATTCATCAATTTAAACTTGTTTGAACTCTAATTGGGTTCAAAACCAAACTGTATAGCAGATTCACCCTTTTAGTTCCCAATTTCACTCAAAAATCAGGTTTGAATATGCAAATTGCCCATAGATGAATGAGGCTTCAATTTGAATGTTCTAACAAGTTTAAAACAACAATTAGGACTCTAATTGAATGTTCTAACATTATTTTATATTTGCACTATAATTACATTATCTATACATTAATGGATGTTCGTTGGATTAATTGATGTTCAATGGATATTGATAATTGATTGCATCTTTGAGATGCACATTATGCATGTTTGTATGTGCTTGAAAACTGATATGCAGGTCTGTTTGTAATTGAAATTTGATATACAGGTCTGGGTTGCACAAGAAATACAATTGCTCTGAAACCTTCTCTGCAATTTACCGAAGGCTTTTGCCCTTCGGTAAATACCCTCGTATGGTCATTACCGAAGGCTTTTGGCCTTCGGTAATTACCGAAGGCTTTTGGCCCTCGGTAATTACCGAAGGGCAGAAGCCCTCGGTAATTGTTAGCGACAAGGGATTTACCGAAGGATTTTTGGCCGTCGATAAGCCTTCGGTAAACACCCTTTATCGACGGCTTATGGCACTTTCCGAGGGCTTCTGGCCTTCGGTAATGCCCAACTTTCTTGTAGTGCTATTATTTTTATGTTCTATTTAAGGACTTGCACATCCTAGGAATTGTATCTTTTGATGGCTTGTGCACCGAAACACATTTTTCATCCCTTGGGGGTAGAGTTGGGGATGTAGGAGTCTCCTCTTCTCTTTCTCGAGTTTTTTCTATCTCTTTCATTGTTTCATTCCATTGTTCATCTTGTTTCTCCATGATAACGGGGAACTAAACCTTATTTGTTGTTGGGAAGATGTAACCTCTTAAACTCTCATGTATTGAATTGATTTATGTTATGAATGATTTACTTCATTAATTGTTAGGGTTTTTCCTCTACACTCTATGCATGCTTTGTTTAACTCATTCAATTGCATGATTATTGGTTTTGTCACTATGGACACATATGAGAAAATCTAGAACTGGGAAAATTCTCCTGGAAGCAATATTACCTAGTGTGATTATTGATTATCTTTGACTTGAATTTTGAATTTCTGTTTTTATTATTTCTGTTTTTATTTTCTCTGTTTTTATTTTTATTTTATTTTATTTTATTTTATTTTATTTTTATTTTTATTTTATTTTTATTTTCTGTTTTTTATTTTTATTTTATTTTATTTTATTTTTCTGTTTTTATTTTTTCCGTTTTCTGTTTTTATTTTTTATCTGTTTTTATCCTTTTATCTCTAAATCTTATATCTTCTCTTATATCTTTTTGTGCTAACCAATTCTTCTAGGGATTTGTTTGTTTGTGTATGCAGGAAGCAATCTGAACTAGGAGCAAGAAAACTACAGAACCTCTTCTTGAAGGTTTAGACGAGAGTGGACGGAGGAGAAGAATCCGTACATCTGGAGAACTTTTTCCTTCTCCGGAAACTCTGTTACAACCATCACCACAAGGTTCTGACCATAGCACTGAGAATATGGAGAATAATAATGCCAGAAGAACTCTTGCAGATTACACTAATATAGCTGGACCTCAGCATTTCAATAGGATAGCAAGACCAAGAGTCAATGCAGCCAACATGGAGGTGAAGCCAACATTAATCCAACTGGTGAAGAGTAATCAATTTAATGGGTTGTCTCACGAAAGCCCATATGAGCACCTCACAACTTTTAATGAGATCTGCAACACGGTGAAAATTAATGGGGTGCCGGATGAAGCAATCAAACTTAGCCTGTTTCCATTCTCATTAGGAGGCAACACTAAGCTTTGGTTGAATTCTTTTCCAGAAGGAAGCTTTACAGAGTGGGAAGCAGTGGTGACCAAGTTCCTAAACAAATACTTTCCACAATCAAAGGTAAATAAAGGAAAGCAAGAGATTTCATCATTCAGGCAAGGCATGGAGGAATGACTAGGTCATGCATGGGACAGATATAAAAGCTTATTAAGAAAGACTCCCACGCATGCATTTGACGAAGTGGAAGTAGTCCTAATCTTCCTTGGAGGTCTTGGTTCACAAACCAAGATGATGCTTGACGCCTCAGCAGGAGGAAATATCAAATGGAAAACTCCAGAGGAAGCTACAGAAATCATTGACAATATGGCTACTAGTGATAATGAGCTAAACAGTGAAAGAGGACATCCTAGTCAGAAGGAGTTGCTACAATCAAATGATGCTTTGTTTATTCAAAATAAAATTATTTCTCAACAGTTGGAAGAAGTAATTATGAAACTTTCTCAATTACCACAAGAAATACAAAAAGTTTCAATGGTTCAATGGCAACAGCAAAAATGGCAAATGCAATCTACTCCATCTGAGAAGACAACAAAACTTGACGAGACTTTCCAAAAATTCTTGAAGACGAATGCATCTTATTGTAAGAATGTGGAAGTTGCATTTGAAAATATGAAGATCCATATTGAGCGAATAGTTGACAAGTTGAAAAATGGTAATATCAGAAAGGAGTGTAAAACTGTTGTGACCAGAAGTGGTAAGGTGTTAGAGGAGAGAAAAAAAGAAAGAGAGGAGAAAGAAAATGAGAGTGAAAAAGAAACATGTGAGTGGAAAGAAAGAGTTGAGAGAGAAAAAAAGAAAGAAGAAGAAGATGAGAAGAAAGAAAAAAAAGAAAGAGAAGAGAGAGATGAGAGACAAAAAGAAAGAGAGTTTGAAAAACCACTTCCTTATCCAAAGAGCTATTCAAGGAAGGAGAAAGAAAAACAATTGGAAAGATTCATGGAGTTGTTTAAGAAGCTGGAGATCATTATACCATTCTCTGAAGCATTGCAACAGATGCCATCATATGCAAAATTTTTGAAGGAACTGCTTACAAAGAAAAACAAATACATTGAGAAGGAAACTATCAAGGTACAGGGTAACTGTAGTGCAATCATACAGAAATTACCTCCTAAGTTTAAAGATCCAGGAAGTTTCACTATTCCATGTACCATAGGAACTTTGGAAGTTGGAAGAGCATTGATTGATTTAGGAGCTAGCATTAATTTAATGCCGTTATCCATGTGTAAAACAATTGAGGGTTTGGAAATCAAACCTACCAGAATGGCTCTTAAACTGGCAGATAGGTCTCTTAAATATCCATGTGGAGTGGTGGAAGACGTGTTAGTGAAGGTTGACAAGTTTGTATTCCCAATAGATTTTATTGTAATGGAGATGGAAGGAAACAGTGATGTACCTCTCATTCTTGGGAGACCTTTTATGAAGACTGCTAGAGTTTTAATTGATGTGGAAAATGGCAAGCTTAAATTGAGAGTTCATGATGAAGAAGTCACCTTTGATGTATTTAAAGCCATGACGTATCCAAATGATGATAAAGCATGTTTTCAATTTGACGAACTTGATGAAATCTGTGTGATGCAAGAAAGGATGGTGTGCTATGTTTCTCCATTAGAGAAAACTCTTATTGATGCTCGTGAAGATTTAGATGAAGGAGAAGAGAAATTAATTGCAGAATTTCTGATGGACTTGGAAACATTGAAAAAAATTCCAGAAGAAGATACAAAGTTTGAAATAATTGATAAGGAAGAAGAAGTCAAAGTAAAGAAACCAGAATTAAAAAGACTCCCAGCACATCTGAAGTATGTTTTTCTAGAAAAAGATGAAAAAAAGCCAGTTATCATCAGTAATTCTTTGTCTCTACAAGAAGAAGAACAGTTGATAGAAATTCTGAAAGCTAATAAAGGAGCAATTGGGTGGTCAATATCAGATCTTAAAGGTATTAGCCCAACTTATTGTATGCATAAGATTTTTATGGAAGAGGATTATAGACCGAGTGCTCAACCACAGAGAAGGTTAAACCCTGTAATGAAGGAGGTGGTCAGAAAAGAAGTGTTAAAACTTTTAGAAGCTGGTATTATTTATCCAATCTCTGACAGCGAATGGGTAAGTCCAGTTCAGGTGGTTCCAAAGAAAGGCGGAATGACAGTAATTCACAATGATAAGAATGAACTTATTCCCACTCGGGCAGTTACTGGATGGCGAATGTTCATTGATTACAGATGGCTAAATAAAGCCACTAGGAAGGATCATTTTCCTCTTCCTTTCATGGACCAGATGTTAGAAAGATTAGCAGGTCAAGCTTTCTATTGCTTCCTAGATGGATATTCTGGATACAATCAAATTGTGGTAGATCCAAAAGACCAAGAGAAGACAGCCTTTACTTGTCCTTTTGGTATCTTTGCCTATAGAAAGATGCCATTTGGATTGTGTAATGCTCTAGCTACCTTTCAAAAGTGTATGCAGGCGATTTTTGCAGATCTCTTAGAAAAGTGTATTGAAGTCTTTATGGATGATTTTTCAGTCTTTGGAAATTCTTTCCAAAGGTGTTTGGCGAATTTGGATACTGTTCTTAAAAGATGTGTTCAGACAAATCTTGTTCTTAATTGGGAGAAATGTCATTTTATGGTAAAGGAAGGAATTGTGCTGGGACATAAAATTTCTGCTAAAGGGATTGAGGTAGATAAAGCCAAAGTGGAAGTCATTGATAAATTACCTCCACCAACAAATGTAAGGGAGATCAGGAGTTTTCTAGGTCATGCTGGATTTTGTAGAAGATTCATTAAAGATTTCTCCCAAATTGATAAACCATTGAGTAATCTTCTTATGAAGGATGCTTCTTTTGTGATGAATTAAGAATGTTTGAAAGCTTTCGACATATTGAAGAGCAAATTAGTGTCAGCTCCAGTAATTGTAGCTCCAGATTGGAATAAAAATTTTGAGCTAATGTGTGATGCAAGTGATTATGCAATAGGAGTTGTTCTTGGCCAGCGAACAGAGCGGATTTTTCATCCAATTTATTATGCCAACAAAGTTCTGAATGATGCTCAGTTGAATTATGCTACCACAGAGAAAGAATTTCTAGCCATAGTGTATGCTCTAGAGAAATTTAGACCTTATCTTATTGGGTCTGATGGACAAATTTATGAACACCAAATTATGATGTCACAAACTTGTTTTCAATCGGCAAGTATGACCGAATCGTTCAAGTAATAAACTTGGTTAGACCAAGTATCGTTCTTCCCAAAGGACTCACGGCCTAGTTTAGTTATGTGATTTCTTAATTAACTAAGACTTACAAACGAATTAATTGGGTTTTAAAATGCAAGACAGAAAATAAACATGTATGCATGAATTGTGATCAATGGCAAAAAGCAAAAGATAAACACTTTCAATGAAATTTATGTATGGATATGTTGTTGGGGTTCAATTTCATCTTATCCACTCTCATATATTTTAGGAATTCAACGATCAAATCACCATTGTTAATGCCACTCTCTAATGTACCTTTCCAGAAGGCTTCTCCCTAATCACGAGTTCATACAATTCCTAGCATTCCTAATGATTAGTTCATAAGTACAGGAGCTTAACGACAACCAATATAAAATTGGGACAAATTCCCCGGATCTAGACTTCCCCGTACGTTCCCGTATCGACAAAACCAATAATCATGCATCGAATAAGTTAAACCATGCAAGCATTAAACAAAGAGGAAAAACCCTAACTAATGATGAAAGAAAGCATAAGTCTTAATTAAAAGATGTAAAAACAGATTCCATATATGAGAGTTTCACAAGACTACATTGATTCCCCAACAAACATAAAGAGGTTAGTTCACCATATTCATGGTGAACCTAGATGAATTACAATGAAAGAATGAAAGAATAAACCCTAAAAAGGTGAAGCGGAAGCCTCAGCATCCAAGATCCTCCTTCAAAGGGGTGGTAGAGAGAGTGTTTGCCTAGTTCCAGCCAGAGATACCTAACCCTAGGAAACCCTAAAGCTTATGTATCATTCGTAAATTACAAAAAGTCAAGTCCAAGCCCATTAAAGTGCCGCTCAGCGGTAAACTACCGCTCAGCGGTGATTGCGTGACTTGTTTTCTCCCCTCAGCGGCCATTTTGCCCCTCAGCGGATCTCCCGTGACTTCCAGAGTACCGCTCAGCGGTAAAATACCGCTCAGCGGTGAGTGCGTGACTTGTTTTCTCCCCTCAGCGGCCATTTTGCCCCTCAGCGGACCTCCCGCAAACTCCTGAGTGCCGCTCAGCGGTAAACTGCCGCTGAGCGGTGACTTCGGCTTCTCCTTTTGCACTTTTTATTGTCTTTTCTGATTTCATCTCTCTCCTTCTTCACTTCTTTTACCAAATTCACCTTAAAACCTGCACAAAAACACTGAAATCAAGCATAAACCTGTCCAGCTCTCTTATTTCCAAAAATATACAGAAAAGCATGATTTCAAGCTAGTTTCTAAGTGTAAAGGTTGCTTTTAGTGTCAATTTTAATCATGAAAATAACAGTTTTTCAACTGTTATCACAACCCCAAACTTAAAACTTTGCTTGTCCTCAAGCAAATAAGATGTAACTCTATCTTTAAACCAATTCATATGATGATTCACTTCATTCAAAAATCTTCTTTTCAAGATAAGCAAAAACTTCACTCAAACTTATGACCAAGAGTTCGATCAAGATGTGCACATGCTTTAGTATTCACAAAGTCATTTAAATTCCACCAAATGCTATTTTCATGAATGATCAATCAATTAAACATGGATGTTCATGTGTTCATGTGATATTTCCTCACTCAGTCAAGTGTTTCACTCACACTCAAGTGTATAAGAGATGATCACTCATTCACTCTACTATCACAATGTTACATGAATTAACTTTGCCTTTCATTTTACCACAATCAAAAACATTCACAAGCATGCATCATCACAAGGACTTTTCTATGGCTTATAATGTGGCTGGGCTAACAAGAAAATTGGTTTTTCTGGATCACAAAATCCTTGAGTTAATAGAATCATAACAACACAATCATCTTATTCATTCCCAACTTTCTTTTGCCTTTGCATTGAGCTTTGCTTCTTTTTCTTTTCTTTTCTTTTTCTTTGCATATTCTTACTTTTTTTTAACTCTTAGCTCAATGCTTTTCATGTTTTTCCCAACAACCCCAAACTTGAATATTTAACAATACCACACAAGATCTTCTACTTAACTCAAGGTAAAGATTTTCAACTAAGGGTTTTCAGTGTATATTCAAGGCTAAGGTTTCAAAAGATAGAACACACAGTGTTCTCTTTTAGTGGGCTAATTTTATGAATTTGGCCAATAAAAAGGTTTTCAACAAATGGCCTTGATCATGTGATGCAAAACAAGCAATTAATTCAATCATAGAAAACCTGGGCAAAACCATTCATGCTTTCAAAGTAATAGCATTGAACAATAACAACTCTGAAGCTCAAAATCTCACATATAAGCTCATTCACATTCGACATACACATCCTGCTTAATTTCACAATCACAATCATGATATCATGCATTTGTTCACAAAACTTGTGAATCACCTGTATAAGCATTTTAATGTGCACATCATCTCAACATCAGTTAATCATAAGCATCATTCAGTATTACTTATCACAACATCACAGTTAATAGCAAATCATCACAACAAACCAAGTTTCAAATAAAGTACATCAGCCCTAATCTAAAAACAGAAAATACTTACAAAACTCTGGGTTGCCTCCCAGTGAGCGCTTGTTTAACGTCACGAGCCTGACCCAAACTTTCAAGGATCAACCAACAACATCATTGTGGAAAATTGTTGCACCTCTCCCCCTAGATAAGGTTTGAGACGTTGACCATTCACCACCCAACTCTTTTGTGGATCAGCAGCAACTGGATTAAATATTTCAATTGCTCCATGCGGATGCACTTCTTTTATCACATATGGTCCTGACCATTTTGACTTCAGCTTCCCAGGAAATATCTTCAATCTTGAATTGAACAATATTACCTGTTGTCCTGGATTGAAAACTCTATTGACCAACTCTCTGTCATGATAAAATTTAATTTTGTCTTTGTAAGCCTTGGATGAATCATATGCATGTAATCGCATTTCTTCAAGCTCCAAAATCTGCCGTCTGCGTGTGCATTTAGTTTCATAAGGATCGAAATTCAAGAATTTCAAAGCCCATAATGCTTTATGCTCCAATTCTACAGGCAAATGGCATGCTTTCCCATAGACTAATTGGAATGGTGATAATCCCATAGACGTCTTCATTGTTGTCCTATAAGCCCAAAGAGCATCATCCAATTTGAGAGACCAATCCTTTCTTGATGAAGTCACTGTTTTTTCCAGGATCCGTTTTATCTCCCTGTTAGATACCTCAGCTTGTCCACTGGTTTGCGGATGATAAGGTGCAGCTACCTTATGTTTTACTCCATAGTGTTTGAGTACTTTCTCTAGCTGATAATTGCAAAAATGAGATCCTCCATCACTGATCAACACTCTTGGAGTGCCAAAACGTGAGAATATCTGCCTCTTCAGGAATTTAATTACCGTGCTAGCATCATTTTTAGGACAAGCTAATGCTTCCACCCATTTACTCACATAATCCACTGCTACCAGAATATATTCATTGTTGAAAGATGGAGGGAAGGGTCCAACAAAGTCAATACCCCAACAATCAAAAACCTCCACCTCTAAAATACCTTGTAAAGGCATCTCATGACGTTTAGTGATTGTCCCTGCTCTTTGACATTTGTCACAATTTTTAGCATGATTATGAGCATCTTTAAACAAAGTTGGCCAATAAAATCCTGATTGAAGGACTTTTGCTGTTGTTCTTTCTCCATTAAAATGTCCTCCATAAGGTGAATCATGACAATGCCAGAGAATTCCTTCTGCTTCTTCATTTGTAACACATCTCCTCAGAAGATTATCTGCTCCAATTTTGAACAAATAAGGATCATCCCAAACAAACTGTTTGGCATCATGCAAAAATTTCTTTCTTTGTTGCCAAGTTAAGTCTTCCGGCATGACCCTTGCAGCTTTGAAATTAGCCATATCAGCAAACCAGGGTCTCTGCTGAATATACATGAGTGATTCATCTGAAAAAGATTCCCAGATTTCAGACTCCTTGCTAGTGACTTCATTATTGACTAACCGTGACAAATGATTAGCAATTAAGTTTTCACTTCCTTTCTTATCACGGATGTCTACATCAAATTCTTGCAATAGTAAAACCCATCTAATCAGACGTGGCTTAGAATCTGGTTTTGTCAACAAATATTTGATAGCTGCATGATCTGTATAGACAGTTACCTTGGACCCAATAAGATAAGGTCTAAATTTCTCTAGAGCATACACAATAGCAAGAAATTCTTTCTCGGTTGTAGCATAATTCAATTGAGCATCATTCAGAACCTTGCTAGCATAATAAATTGGATGAAACTTTTGTTCTTTCCGCTGGCCAAGGACAACTCCTATTGCATAATCACTTGCATCACACATTAATTCAAAGTTTTGATTCCAATCTGGTGCTACAATTACTGGAGCTGACACTAACTTCTTCTTCAATGTGTCAAAAGCTTTCAAGCAATCTTCATTCATCACAAAAGGTGCATCCTTCATCAAAAGATTACTCAATGGTTTAGCAATTTTTGAGAAGTCATTGATGAATCTTCTATAGAACCCAGCATGACCAAGAAAACTTCTAATCCCCTTTACATTTGTTGGTGGAGGTAGTTTCTCAATGACTTCTACTTTAGCTTTGTCTACCTCAATTCCTTTAGCAGAGATTTTGTGCCCCAATACAATTCCTTCAGTTACCATGAAATGACATTTTTCCCAATTCAAAACAAGATTTGTCTGAACACATCTTTTGAGGACAGTGTTCAAATTAGCCAAACATCTTTGGAAAGAATTTCCAAAAACTGAGAAATCATCCATGAATACTTCAATGCATTTTTCTAAAAGATCCACAAAAAGTGCCTGCATACACCTCTGAAACGTAGCTGGAGCATTACATAATCCAAAAGGCATCTTTCTATACGCAAAGATACCAAAAGGACAAGTAAAAGCCGTCTTCTCCTGGTCTTTTGGATCCACCACAATTTGATTATATCCAGAATATCCATCTAGAAAACAATAAAAAGCCTGCCCTGATAACCTTTCTAGCATTTGATCCATGAAAGGAAGAGGAAAATGATCTTTCCTAGTAGCTTTATTCAGCTTCCTGTAATCAATGCACATACGCCAACCAGTAACTGTCCGAGTAGGAATAAGTTCATTCTTATCATTATAAATTACTGTCATCCCACCTTTCTTTGGAACCACCTGTACTGGACTCACCCATTCACTGTCAGAGATTGGATAGATGATACCAGCTTCTAACAGTTTCAACACTTCTTTTCTGACAACCTCCTTCATAACAGGATTTAACCTTCTCTGTGATTGAGCACTTGGTTTATAATCTTCTTCCATAAAAATTTTGTGCATGCAGTAAGTTGGGTTAATACCTTTGAGATCTGATATTGACCACCCAATTGCTTCTTTGTTGGCTTTCAGAATTTCTATCAATTGCTCTTCTTCTTGTGAAGATAAAGAGTTATTGATGATGACTGGCTTTGTTCCATCTTCTTCTAAAAACACATATTTCAGATGTGATGGCAATCTTTTTAATTCTGGTGTCTGTGTTTTGACTGTTTCTTCCTTATCAATTATTTCAAATCTTGGATCTTCCTCTGGACTCTTTTTCAATGTTTCCAAGTCCATCAGACATTCATCAATCAATTTCTCTTCTTCTTCATCTAAATCTTCACATGCATCAATGAGAGTTTTTTCCAATGGAGAAATATTTCGCACCATCCTTTCTTGCACCATACAAACTTCGTCAAGTTCATCAAATTGAAAACATGCTTTGTCATCATTTGGATATGTCATGGCCTTGGATACGTCAAAAGTGACTTCTTCATCGTCAACTCTCAATTTAAGCTTACCATTCTCTACATCAATCAAAACTCTAGCAGTCTTCATAAAAGGTCTCCCAAGAATAAGAGGAACATCACTAGTTCCTTCCATCTCCATCACAATAAAATCCACTGGGAATACAAATTTGTCAACCTTCACTAGAACATCTTCAACAACTCCATATGGATACTTAAGAGACCTGTCTGCCAATTGAAGAGCCATTCTGGTTGGTTTAATTTCCAGCCCCTGAATTGTTCTGCACATGGATAGCGGCATTAGATTAATGCTAGCTCCCAAATCAATCAATGCTCTTCCAACTTTCACATCTCCTATGGTGCATGGAATAGTGAAGCTTCCTGGATCTTTAAGTTTAGGAGGTAGTTTCTGTATGATTGCACTGTAGTTGCCCTGTATATTGATAGTTTCCTTCTCAATGTACTTGTGTTTCTTTGTGAGGAGTTCCTTCAAAAATTTCGCATATGCTGGCATCTGTTGCAATGCTTCAGAGAATGGTATAGTAATCTTCAACTTTTTAAACAATTCCATGAATCTTTCCAACTGCTTTTCTTTCTCCTTCCTCGAATAACTCTTTGGATAAGGAAGTGGCTTTTCATACTCTTTTTCTTTCTGTCTCTCCTCTCTCTCTTCTCTCTCTTTTTTTTCTCTCCTCTCCTCTTCTTCTTTTTCCTTTTTCTCTCTCTCAACTCTTTCTTTCCACTCACATGTTTCTTTTTCACTCTCACTCTCATTTTCTTTCTCTTCTCTTTCTTTTTGTCTCTCCTCTAACACTCTACCACTTCTAGTCACAATAGTTTTACACTCCTTTCCCAGATTATCATGTTTCATCTCGTCAACTATTCTCTCAACATAAACCTCCATTTTTTTAAATGCAACATCTACATTATGACAATAAGACGCATTCGTCTTCAAGAATCTTTGGAAAGTCTCTTCAAGCTTTGTTGTTTTCTCAACTGGAGTACATTGCATCTGCCATTTTGGTTGTTGCACTTGAACCATTGAGACCTGTTGTATTTCCTGTGGTATTTGAGAAAGTTTCATAGTTACTTCTTCAAGCTGTTGAGAGATAATTCTATTTTGAATAAGCAAAGCCTCATTTAATTGTAACAACTCCTTCTGACTAAAATCTCCTTTTTCAATATTGAGTTCATTGTCATTAGTAGCCATATTTTCAATAATTTCAGTTGCTTCCTCTGGAGTTTTCCATTTAATGTTTCCTCCTGCTGAGGCATCAAGCATCATCTTGGTTTGTGAACCAAGCCCTCCAAGGAAAGTTAAGACTACTTCCTGTTCTTCAAAGCCATGCGTGGGTGTTTTTCTTAGCAGACTTTTGTATCTATCCCATGCATGCCCCAGTGATTCTTCCATGCCCTGCTTAAATGAAGATATCTCTTGCTTGCCTTTTGTCACCTTTGATTGTGGAAAGTACTTGTTCAAAAACTTTGTTACCACTGCTTCCCACTCTGTGAAACTTCCTTCTGGAAAAGAGTTCAACCAAAGCTTAGCATTGCCTCCCAATGAGAAAGGAAACAAACTAAGTTTGATTGCTTCGTCTGGCACCCCATTGATTTTCACTGTGTTGCAAATTTCATTAAATGTAGTAAGGTGCTCATATGGGCTTTCATGAGATAACCCATTGAATTGATTACTCTTCACCAGTTGGATCAATGCTGGTTTGACCTCCATATTGGCTGCATTGACTCTAGGTCTAGCTATGCTGTTAAAATGTTGAGGTCCAGCTACATTGGTGTAATCAGCAAGAGTTCTTCTGATATGATTATTCTCCATATTTTCTGTGCTATTGTCAGAACCTTGTGGTGATGGTTGCAACAGAGTTTCCGGAGGAGGGAAAAGTTCTCTAGATGTTCTGATTCTTCTCCTCCGTCTACTGTCTTCTAATCCTTCAAGCAACGGTTCTGTTGTTTTCTTGCTCCTAGTTCGAATTGCCTCCTGCATACACAAGAACACAAAACCCTAGAAGATTTGGTTAGCACAAAAAGATATAAAAGAAAATATAAGATTCAGAAAATAAAGACAGAAAACAGAAAAAAAATAAAATAAAATAAAAATTCGAAATTTAAAAATAAAATAAAAAAATAAGTCAAAGATAATTAATAATCACACAAATTAACCAGTTAAACCACGAGTCCCCGGCAGCGGCGCCAAAAACTTGATGGACAAATTTATGAACACCAAATTATGATGTCACAAACTTGTTTTCAATCGGCAAGTATGACCGAATCGTTCAAGTAATAAACTTGGTTAGACCAAGTATCGTTCTTCCCAAAGGACTCACGACCTAGTTTAGTTATGTGATTTCTTAATTAACTAAGACTTACAAACGAATTAATTGGGTTTTAAAATGCAAGACAGAAAATAAACATGTATGCATGAATTGTGATCAATGGCAAAAAGCAAAAGATAAACACTTTCAATGAAATTTATGTATGTATATGTTGTTGGGGTTCAATTTCATCTTATCCACTCTCATATATTTTAGGAATTCAACGATCAAATCACCATTGTTAATGCCACTCTCTAATGTACCTTTCCAGAAGGCTTCTCCCTAATCACGAGTTCATACAATTCCTAGCATTCCTAATGATTAGTTCATAAGTACAGGAGCTTAACGACAACCAATATAAAATTGGGAGAAATTCCCCGGATCTAGACTTCCCCGTACGTTCCCGTATCGACAAAACCAATAATCATGCATCGAATGAGTTAAACCATGCAAGCATTAAACAAAGAGGAAAAACCCTAACTAATGATGAAAGAAAGCATAAGTCTTAATTAAAAGATGTAAAAACAGATTCCATATATGAGAGTTTCACAAGACTACATTGATTCCCCAACAAACATAAAGAGGTTAGTTCACCATATTCATGGTGAACCTAGATGAATTACAATGAAAGAATGAAAGAATAAACCCTTAAAAGGTGAAGCGGAAGCCTCAGCATCCAAGATCCTCCTTCAAAGGGGTGGTAGAGAGAGTGTTTGCCTCGTTCCAGCCAGAGATACCTAACCCTAGGAAACTCTAAAGCTTATGTATCATTCGTAAATTACAAAAAGTCAAGTCCAAGCCCATTAAAGTGCCGCTCAGCGGTAAACTACCGCTCAGCGGTGATTGCGTGACTTGTTTTCTCCCCTCAGCGGCCATTTTGCCCCTCAGCGGATCTCCCGTGACTTCCAGAGTACCGCTCAGCGGTAAAATACCGCTCAGCGGTGAGTGCGTGACTTGTTTTCTCCCCTCAGCGGCCATTTTGCCCCTCAGCGGACCTCCCGCAAAATCCTGAGTGCCGCTCAGCGGTAAACTGCCGCTGAGCGGTGACTTCGGCTTCTCCTTTTGCACTTTTTATTGTCTTTTCTGATTTCATCTCTCTCCTTCTTCACTTCTTTTACCAAATTCACCTTAAAACCTGCACAAAAACACTGAAATCAAGCATAAACCTGTCCAGCTCTCTTATTTCCAAAAATATACAGAAAAGCATGATTTCAAGCTAGTTTCTAAGTGTAAAGGTTGCTTTTAGTGTCAATTTTAATCATGAAAATAACAGTTTTTCAACTGTTATCAGGGTCTAAGGTGATTATCTATACAGATCATGCAGCTATCAATTACTTGTTGACAAAGCCAGATTCTAAGCCACGTCTGATTAGATGGGTACTACTCTTGCAAGAATTTGAAGTGGAGATCCGTGATAAGAAAGGGAGTGAGAACTTGATTGCTGATCATTTGTCACGGTTAGTCAACAAGGAGGTTACTAGCAAGGAATCAGAGATCTGGGAATTTTTTAGATGAAACACTCATGTATATTCAGCAGAGGCCATGGTTTGCTGATATGGCTAATTTCAAAGCTGCAAGGGTCATGCCAGAAGATTTAACTTGGCAACAAAGATAGAAATTTTTGCATGATGCCAAGCAGTTTGTCTGGGATGATCCTTATTTGTTCAAGATTGGAGCAGATAATCTTCTGAGGAGATGTGTGACAAATGAAGAAGCAGAAGGAATTCTCTGGCATTGTCATGATTCACCTTATGGAGGACATTTTAATGGAGAAAGAACAGCAGCAAAAGTTCTTCAATCAGGTTTTTATTGGCCAACTTTATTTAAAGATGCTCATAATCATGCTAGAAATTGTGATAAGTGTCAAAGAGCAGGGACGATCACTAAACGTCATGAGATGCCATTACAAGGCATTTTAGAGGTTGAAGTTTTTGATTGTTGGGGTATTGACTTTGTGGGACCCTTTCCTCCATCTTTCAACAATGAATATATTTTGGTAGCAGTGGATTATGTGAGTAAATGGGTGGAAGCATTAGCTTGTCCTAAAAATGATGCTAGCACGGTAATTAAATTTTTGAAGAAGCAGATATTTTCACGTTTTGGAACTCCAAGAGTGTTGATTAGTGATGGGGGATCTCATTTTTGCAATTATCAGCTAGAAAAAGTACTCAAACATTATGTAGTGAAACATAAGGTAGTTGCACCTTATCATCCACAAACCAATGGACAAGTTGAGGTATCTAACAGAGAAATAAAAAGGATCTTGGAAAAAACAGTGACTTCATTAAGAAAGGATTGGTCACTAAAGCTGGATGATACTCTTTGGGCTTATAGGACGGCAATGAAGACGTCTATGGGACTATCACCGTTTCAATTAGTCTATGGGAAAGCATGTCATTTTCCAGTAGAGTTGGAGCATAAAGCATTGTGGGCTTTGAAATTCTTCAATTTTGATCCTTATGAAACTCAAGGCACATGCAGAAGGCAGATTTTGGAGCTTGAAGAAATGCGATTACATGCATATGATTCATCCAAGGCTTATAAAGATAAGATCAAATTCTATCATGACAGGAAGTTGGTAAATAAAGTTTTTAATCCAGGACAACAGGTACTATTATTCAATTCAAGATTGAAAATATTCCTTGGGAAATTGAAGACAAAATGGTAAGGACCATTTGTAGTAAAAGGAGTGCATCCACATGGAGCAATTGAAATATTTAATCCAGCTGCTAATGATCCACAGAAAAGCTGGGTGGTGAATGGTCAACGTCTCAAGCCTTATTTAGGGGGAGAAGTGCGACATTTGTCCACAATGATGCAGTTGGTTGATCCTTGAAATTTTGGATCAGGCTCGTGACGTTAAACAAGCGCTTACTGGGAGGCAACCCAGTGTTCTGAATTTATTTACTTTTGTTTTAGAATAGGATTTGATGTACTCATTTGGAAACTTTGTCTGTTATGATGGTTTGCTTACGATTGTTGGTTGATAAGTAATGCTTGATGATGTTTTGATATTGATTGATGTTGAGATGTGCACATTAGATGCTTATACAGGTGATTCCCAAGCTTTGTGAACAAATGCATGATGTTGTTGTGATTGTGATTATGATACTAAGCAGGATGTGTACATGTGGAATGTGAATGAGCTTATATGTGAGGTTTTGAGCTCCAGAGTTTTTGTGATTGAATGCTATTACTTTGAAAGCATGAATGATTTTGCCCAGGTTTTCTATGATTGAGTCAATTGCTTGTTTTGCATCATATGATCAAGGCCATTTGTTGGTAACCTTTTTATTAGCCAAAATCATGAATTTATCCCACTAAAAGAGAGCACTATATGTTCTATCATTTGAACCTGTAGCCTTGAACATAATTTGAAAACCCCTTGTGAAAAGCTTTACCTTGAGTTAAGTAGAAAATATTTTGTGGTATTGACAAATGTTCAAGTTTGGGGTTGCTAAGAAGTTATGAAAGGAAAATTGAAAGCATTGAGCTAAGAGCTAAGAATTAAGTATGTGAAAAGAAAAAGAAAAAGAGAAAGAAAAGAAAAGAAAAAGCAAAGCTCAATGCAAAAGAAAGTTGGGGAAAAGTAAGAATGATTGTGTTTATATAATTCTCTTAACTCAAGGGTTTTGTGATCTAGAAAAACCAATTTTCTTGTTAGCCCAGCCACATTATAAGCCATAGAAAAGTCCTTGTGATGATGCTTGCTTGTAAGTGTTTTTGATTGTGGTTAAATGAAAGGCAAAGTTGATTCATGTGACATTGTGATAGTAGAGTGAATGAGTGATTACCTTTTATACACTTGTGTGTTTGAGTGAAACACTTTATCTAGTGAGGAAAGATTACATGAACACATAAGAACATCCATGCTTAGTTGATTGATCATTCATGAAAAGTAGCATTTGTTGGATAATATGTGATTGTGTGAACACTAAAGCATGTGCATGTCTTGATTGAAATCTTTGCAATAAGCTTAATTGAGTACTTACTTATCTTGAAAAGGAAGTTCTGAATGTGGTGAACCATTATATGGATTGGTAGAAGATTGAGTTACATCTTGTTTGCTTGAGGACAAGCAAAGTTCTAAGTTTGGGGTTGTGATAACAGTTGAAAAACTGTTATTTTCATGCTTAAAATTGATATTAAAAGCAACCTTTAACACTTAGAAACTAGCTTGAAATCATGCTTTTGGTTATATTTTTAGAAATAAGAGAGCTGGACCGGTTTATGCTTGATTTCAGTGTTTTATGCAGGTTTTAAGGTGAATTTGGTGAAAGAAGTGAAGAAGGATAGAGATGGAATCAAAAAAGATATAAAAAAGTGCAAAAGGAGAAGTCGCAAATACCAATCAGCGGCAGTTTACCGCTGAGCGGCACTCTGAAACCCACGTTGGCTCCGCTGAGGGGTGAAAAGGCCGCTGAGGGGAAGAAACGACTCACGCACTTACCGCTGAGCGACACTATTTTGGGCTTGGGCCTAATTTTCTATATATTTTAGAATAGTATATAAGCTTTAGGACGTCCTAGGGTTTGTATCTTTGGCTGAGACGAAGCAAACACTCACTTTTCCACCCCTTGAAGGAAGATCTTGGATGCTCAGGCTACCTCCTCATCTTTCTAGGGTTCTATCTTTCATTATTCCATTATTGTTCATCTAGTTTCACCATGAATATGGTGAACTAAACCTTGTATTGTTGTTGAGGAATCAATGTATTCTTTTGAAACTCTCATATATGCAATTTATTTTAACATCTTATTTTAAGACTTATGCTTTCTTTCATCATTAGTTAGGGTTTTTCCTCTTTGCTTAAAGCTTGCTTTGTTTAACTCATTCATTGCCATGATTATTGATTTTGTCGATATGGGAACGTACGGGGAAATCTAGATCCGGGGAATTTCTCCCAATAGCATATTGGTTGCCTTTAAGCTTCTGCACTTCAAAATTAATTACTAGGAATGCTAGGAATTGTATGAACTCGTAATTAAGGATAGGCCTTCTTGCAAGGTGATTTAGAGAGTGGCATTAGCATTGATGAAGAGAATGATGGATTCCTAAAGTATATGAGAGTGGATAAGATGAAATTGATAACCCCAACAACATACTCATCCATCTAATTCATTAAAGTGTTTGTATTCCTCTTTTCCATTGATCAAATTCATGCATACATGTTTAATTATTGTCTTTTTCATTTAAACCCTACAATCAATTGTTAACAAGTCTTAAATAATCAACAAATCATATAGCTAACTAGGCCGTGAGTCCTTTGGGAAAACGATACTTGGTCTTACCTAGTTTTATTACTTGATACGACTCGGTCACACTTGCCGATTGTTGAACAAGTTTGTGGCGCCGTTTTTCGGTGTTCATAAATTTGTCATCACCTAGACATACGAATAGGAGGATTGGTTGCCTTTAAGCTTATGTGCGAATGTAATGCATGATTAATTGCTAGGGAGACAAGACATTGTGAACTAGTAATTAGGAGTAGGCTTTCTTCCCCGAGACATCGGGTTTAAGGTAAATTAGAAAGTGGCATTAACATTAATGAAGAAGATGAATTCATATATGCATGAGACTAAATTAGGTGAAATCTAAACCCAACAACAATATCATCAACTTCATGCATTCATTCTTGTGTTTAGCCTCAATTGATCAAATTGCATTCATGTTTATTTTATTGGATTTGCATTCAAAAACCCCAACATTTGTTCTTTAGAGTCTTAATTAGTTGAGTAATCACATAACTGTTTAGTGCTGTGAGTCTCTTGGGAAACGATACTTGGTCTTACCATTTATTATTACTTTATACGATTCGGTACACTTATAAAGGTTTTAAAAAGTTTTTGACTCTGTTTTCGGGGATTAAAAATTTGTTTATCAGCAACCTAGTTGATTGACTTTATTTTGTTGTTTGTGTTGATTTTGTTCTAGTTGCATTATAGGGATTGAATGTTTGAGTGATGTGAGAAACTAAATGCATTGGGGTAGTGAGAGGCATTGGTAAAGGACACCTAGGGCTAGCTAGGAAGAAGAAGAGTTGGTGTCGCAAATGCCGCTCGGCGGTAATTACCTTTGAGCGCGAACGTGACAGTTTGGCTGATTGGGCTTGTTTTAAATGGGCTCAGCGGTATTTGGCCCATTAGGTCATTTTTATACCCTAGGGTGCGTCTTGGTCGCCACTTTCAGATCCCATTCTTCCCACACACTCTCAAGCACTCTCCAAAGAGTTTTCTTCACTTTTCCTTTCTTTCCCCTTCAGAAAACCTCTCTTTCATTCACTTTTGCATCAAGTTTCCATCCAAGTTTGGGGTTTGGCAAGAGCATTGCTTTTGGGGGCTGATTTCTTCACATTCCTAGAGCATTTTTCTCTCATCTAACATCTCCACCCAAGTAATTACAAGCATTTTACCTTCTAGGGTTTTTGAAAGCATGAATTGGTATGAATATTGTTGAGAGGGTCGCACCTCACACAAAAGTTGATTGCATGAAAGAATCCAGTATAGTACTAGGAAGTGACTCCTAGGTCGTCTCTCAAGGACCAAATTGCGGTTCAGTCTCAGATCTAACACGATGGTGGGGGGTTTGTGATTTTGTTTTGATGCGGAAAAATTAAATTAAACTGGAAATTAAATAAAACGAAATTAAAAGCGTTGAAGTAAATTTCGAAACAGTAAAAAAAACCGAACGGTAAAAGACATCAAGATCAAATAAACGCGAAACATTAAACGTGCAGAAAATGTAAAACATTGACGCATAAATAAAAGCACAGTAAAAACAAACAGTAAAAGTTAAATCGCAGACAAACAACAACCGAAATTAAATTACAGCAGCAAAACAAAACAATAAAATGATCTGGAAATTTAACACTAGAAAATGAAACCAACTTTGAATTGCATTTAAATTGTGCAAGAATTTAATACAACCAACAAGAAAATAAAATTGGAACGTGCACACCATTTTTGCTTCAACCGTAACCTTCCATTCTCTAGCTGTGTTTCCTCCTTCATGTTCCAGCCCTCTGTCCACGGCCTCTACGCTACTATACTCTACACTACTGGAAAAATCTACACTACACTACCTACTGCCCTACTTCTACACTACTCGGCTGGTTAATTCTTTGTCACATCCCATCCTCAATCCCACGTAATCTACTTCTCATTTCATAAAAACAAAAGAAAAACAACTACTTTCATTCCAGCAACCGTAACATCCCTACAACCACCTTGTTTTTGATTAAAATTTCAATGCCCAACTAAAAGAGAATAACGAAAATGCTTCCCATCGATCAACGTAAGTGCATAAACGTAGTGGGTGCATAAATGTAGTGCAGCAACAATTGGAAAGAAAGAAATTAATCACCCCATCTAGAAGAAAAGAAAGACAATGCATCTAACATTCATCCATCAAATAACGTAAAAAGTTTCATTACAAATGCCACCACCGTGAATACCATTCCAAACTTCATAAGACGTTCAAGGAAAATTGCAAAGTGAAGAGTGATGGCTGCTGCCTCTTGGCCGTGTGTCATTCCAGCACCTATTTTCTACGAGAAGAAAAGGGATGAAGACGAAGAGCTGTTCAAAACAAAACAGCGTTCCAGCCAAAGAAAAGTTCAAAACAAAAGCCTCAAAACTAAAGACCGAGAGAGTGAGTGGCAAAATGGCAAGTGGCGGCTACAGCTCCAGGCCGGGACCCCCCTTTTCTCCCCTTTCTCCTCCAAGGGTTTTTAAACCCCCGTGTGCCATCTGTCCAAACACACCTCTATTGGACCTGTTGTCCATTTCTCTCCAAGCACCTCCCCAATTGAGTCCGCGTGCACCACTTCTTCCCAAGCTGCAGGATGCGTGCACTGCCAATTGCTGGATGCCACCTCTCTGCTTCACGTGTGCACCCCCTCCAAATGAATCCAGCCCATTGCTTTTTGAAGACGTGGCATGAGCCTTGCTGGACGCGGGAGTGGAATTGTGGCAGCCCATTGTCCCTTTTCCATTTCCTGGACGTGCGGTCTTGTGTTGGACCGTGGCTTCACTCTGCTGGACGTGCGTTATTCTCCAAGCTGCTGGGCCATTTTCGGATGTAGCAAGCTGGACGCGAAAGTTTCTTCACGTGCTGCCCCTTCACTTGTTGGACCTTAAAATCTCTCCAAGCACACACCTAAAGCCTATCCACGCTGGACGCTCGGTGGCCGCTTCTCTTCAAATGAGTGTGCTTGCTCTTGGACGTGCGTTGGATGGACGCTGTTGCCTTCTTTCTGCTGGACGTGTGTCACCTCTTTTTTTTTTTTGGATGAAGCCCGTTCGTAGCTGCTGGAAAATGCTATTCGTGTGCTTCTTTGCTGGAAAATGAAGCCTCCTTCCTTCACTTGCTGGACCAGGTTTTTCTCCCAAGCTGTTGGAACGCTTCTCGGCTGGACACAAGGCTGCTGGACGTGTGTTGATGGGCTGTGTGGACGTGGCAGCATGTGGACGTAGCAGCTGCTTTTGGTCTTCAGCCCGTGAGCGTGCGTAGCACTTCATCCTTGCTGGACGTTCCCCATGGGTCGTCTCTGTGTGAACCCCGTGTGGACGTCCGTCAGCTCCCAAGCTTGCTGGACCGCTCGTTCATTCTTAAAGCAAAGAAAAAGGAGCTTCTTCAATTTCCACCTCCTCACCGGGCAACCTCTTCCAAGCACCTCCTAATTAACTGCCTCCCATTCACGTGCTAGACCAGCTACACACCCTTTAATTTGCTGAACGTCACTCTTCCAAATGGAACCGTGAGTGCTGGAAAATGCTGGATGCCACCCTTTCTTCTCCTGCCAGCTGGACGTGCGCTGTCTTCTTTAGAGTTGCTGGACGTGCGCTGTCTCCCAAGCTGCTGGAAGCGTGAAGCCCACGTGGACGTCCGTGTGCTTCTTTGCTGGAAAATGAAGCCTCCTTCCTTCACGCTGAAATGAATGTGTGCAGGCCGGACGCTCCCTCCAAGCTGTTGGACGAACGCTGGAAGCGTGAATGAAGATAGTTGGGCCTGCTACCCCTTCTTCGTGCACCTCCTTCTGCTTTTGTGGACGTGCAGCCCTCTGTTTCCCACCGTCACACCACTTCAATGTTTCTCCAACCAAGCTCATCTCCATGTACACTCCCATAATTGAATTTCACACCTCGTCTTTGCTTAGCTTAAAGTATATTTGATGTGGCATTTATTTTGACCTCCAAATGTCCCAAATATTATCCAACAATTTTCTCCTGCAATTAATAATGCAAATAATTAGCTCAGATAATTCAAATTAGTTAAAATAAGAATTTCCGATCAAATTAAGCACAATTAGTAAAAATGGGAAAATACTGGACAATTAAGCACAATTCCCCGATTAATTCTAGCACAATAAACTAAGTGAAGTGAACAAAATATTGACTCATCAAATATGGTCTTACCAATAAGGAGTATTGGTAAATCTTGAAGAAAATTGTTTTGATGATGCTGCAAGAAGTTTTAGTTGAAGAAGATATTAGAATTATTTAGGTTTAATGTCTCAATAGGTCCCTATTTTTGTTTAGAATTTGAAATAGGTCCCTTTATTTTTTGGCGTCTCAATTGGGTCCTTATTTTTGTTAATTTGATGCAAATAAATCCTTTCCGTCAATTTCATCAAACGGCGTTAATGAATGTGTGACGTGGCCTGAGGACAGTATTGACATGTGTAAGGCCACGTCACACATTCATTAACGCCGTTTGATGAAATTGACGGAAAGGATTTATTTGCATCAAATTAACAAAAATAAGGACCCAATTGAGACGCCAAAAAATAAAGGGACCTATTTCAAATTCTGAACAAAAATAGGGACCTATTGAGACATTAAACCAATTATTTAAAAGCAATTTGTAGAAATTAAATATAGTAGGAAAGTCTTGTAAACTTTGTAAAACTTGCAGTTTTAACTGCAATAATCGATTATGGAATGATAATAATCGATTATCACAAAGTCATCCAGGAATAATCGATTATCACCTCATATAATCGATTATCACATTTTTGAAAAACCTGTAACGGACTTGAATAATGAATTATCACTTACAATAATCGATTATTCGTGGCAGTTGAGACTTAACCTTAGATATTCAGAACAACTGGCTATATATTGGGTTTCTGTGAAGATCAAAAGAAGAAGTTATTGAACAGAAGCTCTTGCAGAATACTGTTTGTCAGAGGAAGTTCTCAGAAGCTATAGTTCAAGTTCCCTTGCTTGGTCTCGTGAACAAGAGGGGCTCACGTGTCGTGTGTCGATAGTCGGAGCAAGCTCTCTTCGAGTTAGCAAGGTGCTCTGCCTGGTCTCGTGAATAGATGAATTTCGCGTTTCGTTTGTCGATAGTCGGAGCGGTTCTCTTCGAGTTGGCAGAGTGTTCTTCTTCCGGTTCGTTCCTCGAAGGAAGGTTTATTTATCTGTTTTATTCACTATTTGTTGTAATCTGTGAAACATCTTTTTAGTGGAACTGTTAATCACTTTTTATAGTGATTAACGGCTAGGTGTAGATTCTGTTGAATCGAACCAGTATAAAAATTACTCGTGTGATTTTCTATTCCCTACATTTTTTATCTTTAACGCATATCAACTGTTCGATAAATTTTCTAAAAGAAAATTGATTTTCTAAAAACAGACCAATTTATTTTAAAAAGGTGATCGAACACGCTTTCTGCTACTTTAGATTTATTCCGCTGCATTACACTCTGTCTATTGCCAACCAACATATGGTTGTCTAAGCATGATTGTAGAGGAATTTTGATTTTTATGCATGATTAAATGAATCAATTACTGTTTGGACCAATTAATTTGCTTGATCTGGGTCTGGAAATAGGAAGATTGCATTTGGGTGGAGATTAGAACATATTTAGGGCATTTTGCAAAATCTACAGAATCGCCGCTCAACAAAAATTTCCCCTAAGCGTGATTATGGCAGAATGGTGTTTTGGGTCTTTTTGCTTGCTGGTTTTGCTGTACAGGTTGCGCTGAGGTACTCTGTTTTTGGCATTTCGCTTTTATGAATTGAAAGTAGTTTTCATTGCTGCATTGAGTTCCTTTCCAACACTGCTTTAATGTATTCGATTCTGTTTTGGCTACTTTAATTTAGTTTAATGGAACTGTAAATATGTGTGGTTGGTAAGTCGGGATATTGCAATGCTTGCTTGAGATTTTTAGATTGTAATTGATGGTGTTGTTCTTGCCTTGCATGATGCCAATTCGGATTTGTGCTTGCAATTAGGTATACGCTTAGTTACCTAATTAGTGTTTGATTTTCGCTTAGTTAATTTGACCGTGGGTGCATATTTGATTGGGTTTATGCAATGTGTTTGCTTAATTCACGTTTTTGAAGACCGGATTAATCTTCGCTTAGTTGGTTAATTCGTGTTGGATTAGGGGTGAGAGTGGTGTTTAATTGTTGTTAATCTGTGATTGAAAGCATTATAATTGATCTAACTGCCAACCGTTTTTAATGTGTGTTGAATTCGTGTTTTAATTGCTTCATTTTAGTACACAAAATCCCTTCATAAAACCCCCCACCAAGTGTTTGATCTAATGACTGAACCAATATTTGGTCTTTGAGAGACAACCTAGAAGTCACTTCCTAGAAGTTGTTTTCGGAGAAGGAAATAATTCCCTAGAAGTTCGAACTCTCCTCCTCCTTCTACTTTCGTCCAAACCTTCAAGAAGAGGTAATGAAATTTTCTTGCTCCTAGTCCGAATTGTATCCTGCATACACAAGAACACAAAACCCTAGAAACAATTGTTAGCACAAAAAGATAGAAAAGATATACTAAAAAGATAAAAAGATAAAAAGATAAAAAGATAAAAACAAAAAGATAGAAAGCTAAAAGAAAAAGAGAAAAAGATAAAAGGCTTAATAGCCTTTTTTGTCCCCAATTTTGCTCTCGATTGTGTTAATTTGGTCCATGGTTTTAAAAAAGTGTCAACTTGGTCCTCACTTATTAAATTTTGCATCAAAATTGTCCCTTCCGTTAAATAGAAACAAACAGTGTTAAGGATGGATGATCTGGCAGAAGACGTGGCATTTTGTATATATATTTATGTTGACGTGTCAGAGAATGAGTGCAAAGATGGAATTTAGGAGTGCACTTGGTATTTTCTAGACTAGGCCCAAACCCTATTTTCTCTAGGGTTTCTTTTTATCTTTTTCAAAAACGAAGGTCTTTCCACCTTCATCAGCGACAATAGAACCACTGTAATATTTAAGAGAACATGTTTTAAGGTGTGATGAAATACAAGCAGGAACAAATTGTGGGAATGGCCAAACTACTTCTTCATGGCCTGCCAAAAATGTATCAAAACTGTTATGATAACAACAAACAAAAAAATTAAATTAACACTAATGTTTGAAGAAACGATAAAAAAAATCATAATTGAAAAGCTTAAATCATTAAACCTTATAATTGTTGATATTTCTGCAAGAGATACAAAATAATATCAAAACATAAGAAGGTGATCTAGCTGGGGTGAATATCTCTGCACCACCATTTGAGAGGCCTAGGAAAGCTATTGATGAGGCCTATTACAGACAGTATTGTGAAGGTGATGAGGTAGCTCAGCCAGTAGCACCACGCCGTCCTCGTAGAGAGAGACGACCACCATAGGGCCAGGCATCTGCAGAGCCTCATGAGGCAGAGCCATTTCAGATGAGGGACATGTATATGTCTCTTATAGATGCTAGGATGTAATCCATTCATAGAGGGCAGGTGACCATAACTGAGATGATTATTGGGATGTATGATACACCCCTAGCACATAGGTGGACCATGGATGAGTTTCATAATGTGGTGGCGTGCCCAAAGGAGCAAGCCCAAGGTAGTAGAGCTGGAGCAGCTGGAGCTTCAACTATGGATGATGAAGATGACGGGGATGCTTTTGAAGATGCTGAGGATCATGAAGAAGAGGAAGATTCAGATGACAACTGATGGACAAATTTATGAACACCAAATTATGATGTCACAAACTTGTTTTCAATCGGCAAGTATGACCGAATCGTTCAAGTAATAAACTTGGTTAGACCAAGTATCGTTCTTCCCAAAGGACTCACGGCCTAGTTTAGTTATGTGGTTTCTTGATTAACTAAGACTTACAAACGAAATATTTGGGGTTTAAAATGCAAGACAGAAAATAAACATGTATGCATGAATTTTGATCAATGGCAAAAAGCAAAAGATAAACACTTTCAATGAAATTTATGTATGAATATGTTGTTGGGGGTCAATTTCATCTTATCCACTCTCATATATTTTAGGAATTCAACATTCAAATCATCATTGTTAATGCCACTCTCTAAACTACCTTTCTAGAAGGCTTCTCCCTAATCACGAGTTCATACAATTCCTAGCATTCCTAATGATCAGTTCATAAGTGCAGGAGCTTAACGACAACCAATATCATATTGGGAGAAATTCCCCGGATCTAGACTTCCCCGTACGTGCCCGTATCGACAAAACCAATAATCATGCATCGAATGAGTTAAACAATGCAAGCATTAAGCAAAGAGGAAAAACCCTAACTAATGATGAAAAGAAAGCATAAGTCTTAATTAAAAGATGTAAAAACAGATTCCATATATGAGAGTTTCACAAGATTACATTGATTCCCCAACAAACATACAGAGTTTAGTTCACCATATTCATGGTGAACCTAGATGAATTACAATGAAAGAATGAAAGAATAAACCCTAAAAAGGTGAAGAGGAAGCCTCAGCATCCAAGATCCTCCTTCAAAGGGGTGGAAGAGAGAGTGTTTGCTTCGTTCCAGCCAGAGATGCCTAACCCTAGGAAACCCTAAAGCTTATATATCATTCGTAAATTACAAAAAGTTAAGTCCAAGCCCATTAAAGTGCCGCTCAGCGGTAAAATACCGCTCAGCGGTGAGTGCGTGAGTTGTTTTGCTCCCCTCAGCGGCCATTTTGCCCCTTAGCGGACCTCACGTGACTTCCAGAGTGCCGCTCAGCGGTAAACTGCCGCTGAGCGGTGACTTCGGCTTCTCCTTTTTGCACTTTTTGTTGTCTTTTCTGATTTCAACTCTCTCCTTCTTCACTTCTTTCACCAAATTCACCTTAAAACCTGCACAAAAACACTGAAATCAAGCATAAACCTGTCCAGCTCTCTTATTTCCAAAAATATAAAGAAAAGCATGATTTCAAGCTAGTTTCTAAGTGTAAAGGTTGCTTTTAGTGTCAATTTTAATCATAAAAATAACAGTTTTTCAACTGTTATCAACAACATGGGTTGATGAGGAGCTGAGATAACATCTACTCATGGATATTATCACCTCTAGAGTAGGATTTTTTTTTTGTACTGTTGAACTTATATTGTTCTGTTTCTAGAATAGGGTGTGATGTACTCAGTTTGAAACTTTATTTGCTATGATGGTTTGCTTGTGATTTATGCATGATGAGTATTGCTTGTTGATGCTTGGATATTGATTGATGTTGAGATTGTGCACTGTATGCTGATATACAGGTGGTGGTTCACGAGCTATGTGAACAAATGCATGATGTTGTGATTGTGATTATGATGCTAAGTAGGATGTGTATGTGGAATGTTGAATAAGCCTATATGTGAGGTTTTGAACTCCAGAGTTTTTGTGATTGAATGCTATTACATTGAAAGCATGAATGCCTTTTCCCAGGTTTCTATGACTGAATCACTTGCTTGTATGTATCATATGGTCAAGGCCATTTTTTGTTACCCTTTATTAGCCAAATGCATGATTTTAGCCCAATAAAAGATAACACAATGTATTCTATCCTTTGAACCCTTAGTTTTGAACATGATAGCAAACCCTTTTTGAAAAGCTTTACCTGAGTTGAGTTGAAAATATCTTGTGGTATTTATAAATGTTCAAGTTTGGGGTTGTTGGGAAGTCTAAAAAGGGAATATGAAAAGCATCGATTTAAGCATGTGAAAAGTAAAATAAAAAAGAGAAAGAAAAGAAAGAAAAAGAGAAAGGCTCAATGCAAAAAGAAAGTTGGGAAGAAGGAAGAATGGTTGTGTTTAGATGATTCACTTAACTCAAGGATTTTGTGATTGATAACAGTTGAAAAACTGTTATTTTCATGATTAAAATTGACACTAAAAGCAACCTTTACACTTAGAAACTAGCTTGAAATCATGCTTTTCTTCATATTTTCATAAATAAGAGAGCTGGACGGGTTTATGCTTGATTTCAGTGTTTTTGTGCAGGTTTTAAGGTGAATTTAGTGAAAGAAGTGAAGAAGGAGAGAGATGAAATCAGAAAAGACATCAAAAAGTGCAAAAGGAGAAGCCGAAGTCACCGCTCAGCGGCAGTTTACCGCTGAGCGGCAATCAGGAGCTTACGGGAGATCCGTTGAGGGGCAAAATGGCCGCTGAGGGGAAGAAACGTCTCACGCACTTACCGCTGAGCGGTACTTTACTGCTGAGCGGCACTTTTATGGGCTTGGACCTAATTTTTTGTAATTTACGAATAATATATAAGCTTTAGGGTTTCCTAGGGTTAGGTATCTTTGGCTGGAACGAAGAAAACACTCTCTCTTCCACCCCTTTGAAGGAGGATCTTGGATGCTGAGGCTTCCTCTTCACCTTTTTAGGGTTTTATCTTTCATTCTTTCATTGTTATTCATCTAGGTTCACCATGAATATGGTGAACTAAACTCTGTATGTTTGTTGGGGAATCAATGTAATCTTTTGAAGCTCTCATATATGGAATTTGTTTTTACATCTTTTATTTAAGATCTATGCTTTCTTTCATCATTAGTTAGGGTTTTTCCTCTTTGCGTAATGCTTGCATTGTTTAACTCATTCGATGCATGATTATTGGTTTTGTCGATACGGGCGCGTACGGGGAGGTCTAGATCCGGGGAATTTCTCCCAATATGATATTGGTTGTCGTTAAGCTCCTGCACTTATGAACTAATCATTAGGAATGCTAGGAATTGTATGAACTCGTGATTAGGGAGAAGCCTTCTTGAAAGGTACTTTAGAGAGTGGCATTAACAATGATGATTTGAATGTTGAATTCCTAAAATATATGAGAGTGGATAAGATGAAATTGAACCCCAACAACATATTCATACATATATTTCATTGAAAGTGTTTATCGTTTGCTTTTGCCATTGATCAAAACTTCATGCATACATATTTAATTTTCGTCTTCTGCATATAAAATCCAAATATTTCTTCTTTAAGTCTTAGCTAATCAATAAACCACACAACTAAGCTAGGCCGTGAGTCCTTTGGGAAGAACGATACTTGGTCTTACCAAGTTTATTACTTGAACGATTCGGTCATACTTGCCGATTGAAAAACAAGTTTGTGACATCATATTTTGGTGTTCATAAATTTGTCCATCACCATCATAACAGACAAGTTTCAAATTGAGTACATCAACCCTATTCTAAAAATAGAAGCAAATAAGTTCAATATTACAAAACCAAAGATAGAAAAGATCCTGCTCTAGTGCTGATAGCATCCATCAGTAGATGCTATCTCAGCTCCTCATCAGCCTGTGCCATCATCTGTATCTTCCTCCTCTTCATTATCTTCAACATCTTCAAATGTGTCATCATCATCATCATCTTCATCTTCCTCCATAGCTGAAGCTTCAGCTGCTCCATCTCTGTTGCCCTGGGTCTGCTCCTCTGGCCAATCTACCACACTATGGAACTCATCCATAGGCCACCGGTGTGCTAGGGGTGTATCATATAACCCAGTAATCATCTCAGCAGTTGCCACTTGTCCTTTGTGAATGGACTGCATTTGTGCACCTATAAGAGACATGTTCATGTCTCTCATCTAGAATGGCTCTACCTGATACGTCTCTACAGATGCCTGACTTTGTGCTGGTCTTCTTTCTTTACGAGGACGTTGTGGTGGAACTGGCTGAGCTGCCTCCTCTCCTCCACAATGCTGCCTATAATAGGCCTCATCAATGGATTTCCTCGGCCTCTCCAATGGTGGAGCAGAAGTATCCACCCCAGCTATCTTGCAGAGGTGTGTAATCAAGGAAGGATGCCTTAAAGGTGCCTTGGTGTTCATTGTGTTGGCACACATTTGTATTTCATTGGCAATCACTTGGCCAATGTTAATGTTCAAATTTCTGAGCACACAGTAGAGGAGAAGTGCCTTACTGAGAGTGATGTCTGAAACATGAGAACACGACTGAATGTTAGCATGGGAGAATGCCATCCAATACTTAGCAAGAGGAGTCAAATCAGTCCTCCTGATATTCACCACTGAACCATTTATGTTCCTCTCGAAGTGTCCTCCAGGTATACACAGAACACTCTCCACATCATTAAAATCAGTGCCTTCCTCCATATAGAGAGCAAACTGGCACTGCTCTCCAACCCATTCAGTACCCAAAAAGTTGTTAATAGAGTTAGGATCAAACCTAATAGTGTGGCCTCTAACATAGCTTAGGTAAACCTCAGCTGGATAGTCACCCAACTTCCTTGCGTTGGTGTAAAATTCTTTTACCACTACTATATTGGCTGGTGCAGGCTATGTGGCCAATCTCCTCCAGTTTCTTCCCATCAGTTGCTCTCCAAACTGAGGAGCAAAGTTAGGTATCATTCCAGCTTTCCTCTCAATTAGGAGTCTCCTATCTCCAAAATGAGGTTGTTCAGGTTCCTTGTCTTTCCTCTTGGAGGTTGTGGTCTTCAATATTTTGCCTGAAGAGGATGCCATCCCTACATCAAACACAAATTACAAAACCACAAAACATGTTGTTAATCATTCGTAAACCATAAACAACATCCCCAAATCCATGCTAAACCACCGTTGAGGGTCACAAAAACCCCTCAGCGCAACCAGTGCACTAAGCTAGCAAGAAAAAGAGGCCAAAAACCAAGTCTGTCAAAATCGCGCTCAGGGGAAATTTCCGCTGAGCGGCGATTCTGCAGATTTTGAAAAATCCATTTTTAACACTTCCTAACTCCACCCACATGCAATTTTCATACTTCCAGACCAAAATCAAGCCTTTTAATCGGTTCATTCATCAATTAATTCATCAAATCATGCGCAGAAATCAAAATCCCTGAAGAATCATGCTTTGAACATCCAAATTCATACCAATTCATGCTTTCAAGAACCCTAGAATGAAAAATACTTGACTTACTTGGGTGGAGATACTAGATGAGTAGAAAATGCTCTACAAATATGAAGAACTCAGCCCCAACAACAATGCTCTCTCCAAACCCCAAACTTAGATGGAAAACTAGTAAGAAAGTTAGTGGAAGAGAGATTTTTTAAAGGGGAATGAAGGGAAAGATGTAGAGAACTCTTAGAAAAGTGTTTAGGAGTGTGTGAGAGGAAAGAAATATTAAAATAAAACCAAAATCGCACCCTAGGGTATAAAAATACCCTATTGGGCTTGGGTCCCGCTAAGGGCAACCCTAAAAACCCATGCTGCAGTGATACCGCTCAGCGGAAATTTCCGCTGACCAGCACTTGCGTGACATACTCTCCTTCTTCCTAGCTTGCCCTAGGTGCCTTATACTCATGCCTCTCACTCACTTCATGCATTTAAGTTCTCAAATCACTCATACATTCAACCCCTAACATGCAACTAAAGCAGAATCAAAACAAACAAACAAAATATAGTAAATCAACTAGGTTGCCTCCTAGGTAGCGCTTGTTTAACGTCACGAGCCTGACTCAAAATCCACCAACACCTATCAGTAGGTGCAATTTTACCTTACCAACACCCATCAGTAGGTGTAACAAACCTGTTAATAAACCTAGTATCTTTCAGTAGATACTTAACCACCTAGCATCCATCAGTAGATGCTAACCCAAAAAGTTTCAACATAAAAGTAATGTCCAAAAATTACAACCAATATTAAAAAATAAAATAATGTTCTTAAATCAACTGGGGTGCCTCCCAGAAAAGCGCTCTTTTAACGTCAATAGCTTGACCCAGTAAAGCTCATGTTCCATCTTCAATGTTGGTGTTTATCTTTCTATCATCACACCAACTCATCAGCTGCTTCCGGTCCACCTCTTTGACTCTTCTTGAATGTGGTGACTCAATTTCTATCACTCCATCTTCCTTATAGTCTTTAACAATCCACAACCTGTTTTTCAATCTCACATGTTTACCAGGTTTGGGTTGTGCTTGCCTTGAATCATCATGAATCGTCCTTCCTTTGCTATCCTGTTCTTCTTCCTTATCCTGAAATAAAAAACAATTTTTACCTTTGAAGCTTGGCTTTGAATTTGTAGAACTAGTCATGGGTACATCCTGACATGTAGCTTTATAACTAGTCTCTGTCTGTTGTTCCTCTTTGAAGACATCAATAACCTCAGTTTTTCCTCGGCCTTGAAACACCACTATTCCTTCATCTACATCAATGATGGCTTTAGCCATTTTCATAAACGGCCTTCCAAGAATAATAGGAACCCTTTCATCCTTCATCTCCATCACCACAAAGTCAACCAAGAATTTTAGTTCTCCAACACAAACCATAACATCCTCTGCTATACCATAAAGATTCTTTAAAGAGCCATCCGCCATTAACAAATTCATCTTTATAGGCTTGACTTTAAGATCACCATTTTGTTCAAGTAAAGAATAAGGCATTAAATTAACGCTTGACCCTAAATCAAGTAGGGCTTTATTTACCTTTTTCTTTTCTATGACACATGGAATGGTGAAACTTCCTGGATCTTTCTCTTTTGGAGGGAGTAGCTTCTTCTTGACCGCTATGTAATGATTTGTCTCCTCTTCTCTATGTCTTTTCTTTGTGGAGACTTGTTCCATGGGATTTGTATAATTTGCAATTTGTTGCAATATCTCCTTCAAAGGTAAATCACCCTCCAATTGTTTTAATATTTTATTAAAATGCCCAAACTGTCTCTCTTTCTCTAATCTCTCATAATATGTTGGAAAAGGAAGAATATCTTCAATTTTTATCTCTTCTCTCTCTTCTTTTTCTTTTCTCTCTACTCTTTTTTCTTTTTTCTCCACTCTCTCTTCTTTTTCTTCTACTCTCTTTTCTTTCTCTTCTTTTCTCTCTAACTCAACTTTTTCAACATCTACACTCACTAAAACTCTACACTCTTCTTTAGGGTTAACTTCATCTGGCACTCCATTTATCTTCACGGTGTTACAAATTTCATTGAAGGTGGTGAGATGTTCATACGAGCTTTCATGTGATTGCCCATTAAACTGATTGCTTTTCACCAACTGTATCAATTCCGGTTTCGCCTCCATGTTTACAGCACTGACCCTCGGCCTTGTTATACTGTTAAAATGTTGAGGGCTAACCAAAGTGGTGTAATATGCAAGAGTCTGTCTACCATTATTCTCCTCTGCCATATTTTCAGTGCTATGGTAAGACCTTGGTGGTGAAGGTTGTAAGAGTGTCTCAGGAGAAGCGAATAGTTCTCTTGAAGTTTGAATTCTCCTCCTCCTTCTACTTTCGTCCAGGCCTTCAAGAAGAGGTTTAGAAATCTTTTTGCTTCTAGTCTGAATATTACCCTACATACACAAGGAAACAAAACCCTAGAAAAATTTTGTTAGCACAAAAAGATAGAAAAGAGAAGAAATAATCAAAAGATATAATTGAAAAGATAAGAAGATAGAAAATAAAAACAAAAAATAAAAACAGAAAATAGAAAATAAAAACAGAAAAATAAAAACAGAAAAACAAAATTCACAACAAGTCAAAAATAATCAAAAATCACACAAATAGACTAGTTAAACCACGACTCCCCAGCAACAGCGCCAAAAACATGATGAACAAATCTTCAATCCCCGAAAATGGAGTCAAAAACTTGTTAACCCACGGTAAGTGTAATCGAATCGTATCAAGTAATAAACTTGGTAAGACGAAGTATCGTTCTCCCAAAGTGATACAGGAAGGTCTAACACCATAGGACCCATCACAAGAGGAATGGCCAAAAAGCTCCAAGATGAATATTCTCCTCAAGGTCAAGTACTATTTGCTATCTTTGGATGGAAAATTGAAGAACAAGAAGATATTCCAAATCTGCCAAAACATGGAGAAGGGTAAAAAGGACATTTCTATACAAGAAGGGGTGTACTTATCCTTCTATGGGGCTGCATTAGTAATTGTTTTCCTTCACATAAAACTCATTTTTCACGTGTTTTAGAAGCCATACATGTAGCACATGGGTTCAGATCTGTAACGTGAAAATTGCTAGCTTAAAGCCTTGAGATTGATCTATAAAATCTCATAGGAAAAGCTTGTAAAGCACTTTTGGATTTTTAGTAAAGAATTTTTGCTGAAATGCATAGTAAATTCCTTCTCCAAGAGTCTCTTCTTAGCTTGATTTCCATTGCAACTTCCTGCCACTCTAGGAAGCCTTCTGAGTTGTGAATCACCTCTCCAAGCTAGCCTCCATCTCCATTCACCATAAACACCTCTCATCCGCTACTTCACATCCTAAGTTCTTCACCAATCTGCTCCTGAAATTCCAATTCTGCACCACAATCTGCAGCTGCTACTGCTACTGTTCCATTGGTTTCAGCAGCTGTTCAAGTCTCCTTGCGCCTCCAATCTCTCGGTTCTGCTCCTCTACATCTTCTAGGATGTATCACAAAGGACTCACGACCTAGACAATTGTGTGTTTCGTTGATTATCTAAAACTTGTGAACAAATTCTTATAGGTTTAAATGCAAAATATTGAAATGTAAATATGTGCGCATGTGATGATCAATGGGCAAGAAGAAACAAAACACGTGAATTGAAATATATGGATGAATATGTTGTTGAGGTTTATCAATTTCATTCTATCCACTCTCTTGTATTTAGGAATTCATCATTCTTTTCATTAATATTAATGTCACTTTCTAAATTAATTTAAACCCGATGTCTCGGCGAAGAAAGCCTAATCATAATCAATAGTTTACAATGTCTTGTCTCCCTAGCAATTAATCATGCATTATAGTGAACAGAAGCTTAAAGGAAACCAACTATCATACTCCTATGTCTAGGTTTGTAATATACTATTGGGAGAGATTCCCCAAATCTAGATTTCCCCGTATGTGTCCATATCGACAAAACCAATAATCATGACATCGAATGAGTTAAACAATGCATGCTTTGAGCAAAGAGGAAAAACCCTAGCTATTAATGAAAGAAAGCATGTATCTCCAATAAGATGTTTAAACACTAATTCCATATATGAGAGTTTCACAAGATTACATTGATTTCCCAACAACAAGAAGAGTTTAGTTCACTATATTCATGGTGAAACTAGATGAAATACAATGAGATAGTGAAAGATAGAACCCTAGAAAGATGAGAAGGTAGCCTTAGCATCCAAGATCTTCCTCTAAGGGGTGGAAAGGTGTGTGTTTGCTTCGTCTCCCGCCAAAGATACAAACCCTAGAAAGTCCTAAAGCTTATATACTATTCGTAATATTACAGAAAAGTGGGCCTAAGCCCAAAATACGACCGCTCAGCGGTACCAACGCATGGTCAAATCTCCCCTCAGTTGCACTTTGACCCCTTAGCGGAGCCAACGGGTGTTTTGAGTACCGCTCAGCGGTAAACTGGCACTGAGCGGTACTTGCGGCTTCTCTTCTTTTGCACTTTTTGAGTTCTTTTCTGATTCCATCTCTATCCTTCTTCACTTCTTTCATCAAATTCATCTTAAATCCTGCATAAAACACTAAAATCAATCATAAACCTGTCCAACTCTCTTATTTATGAAAATATGAACAAAAACATGATTCTAAGCTAGTTTGTAAGTGTTAAAGGTTGCTTTTAGTATAATTTTAAGCATAAAAATAACAGTTTTTCAATTGTTATCACATGTATGTAAGAATTCTTCTTTATGCATTAATGTTAACGTCACTCACTAAATCACTTAAACCAGATCCCTCGGCGAAATAAGCCTGTCCTTAATCACTAGTTCATGCAATTCCTAACATTCCTAGTAATTAAATGTGAAGATCAAGAGCTTTAAGACTACCAAGACTCATACCCTCATCCCTGAGAAATATTACTCTTGGGAGTAATTCAACAAGAACCTGAATGTAAGGAACCTCTCGACACTCATGCAATTCATACACCACGCTATGAATGGGTTAAACAACGCATGTAATAATCACAGAAGAATTACTCTAACAATTAATGAAAAAGCATATGTTATTAAGAATCAATTCAAATACATGAGAGTTCACAAGGTTACATCATCCCCTAACAACAAATAGAGTTTAGTTCACCATAGACATGGTGAAACTAGATGAAGAATGAAGAATAATAAGATAGAAAAACCCTAAAAGTAGAAGATGGAAGCTCTTGCATCCAAATCCTCCTCTAGAGAGTGAAAGAATGTGCTACTATGCTCCTCCAGCCAAAGATACAAAACGTAGGACGTCTGGGTCCTTTAAATAGAGTGAAGAAAGAACATAAACAAGGCCCAAGCCTGTGTCACTAGCGCTCAAGCGCCCCACTTAGGGCGCCCGGGCGGTGAGCGGTGATTCTTGACGCTTAAGCCTCAAAGATGGCGCCTAGGCTTCATGCTTTTGGCGCTCAAGCGCCCAAAAAGGGGCATCTGGGCGGTGAGCGGCACTCTTCTACGCTTAAGCCTTAAAGATGGTGCCCAAGCTTCGTGTTTCTGGTGCCCAAGCTTCGTGCTTCTGGCACTCAAGCACCCCAAAAGGGGCTCCCAGGAGGTGAGTAGCACTCTTCTACGCTTACCTCCAAACGGGGTGTCCAAGCTTCTAGCATTCCTCCCTTCTGGTGCTTTTTCAGGCCTTTCTAAACTCCATCTCCTTGGCACTTCGTCTCTGCTTTCCATATTATTTCATTTCCTTCCAAAACAAGGGGAATTAGTCATAAAACCATCAAATCAACCTCAACTCTCATATTCACACAACTTAATAGGAAAACATGATTCCAAGCAAACTTCTAAGAAAAATAGAGTGTATTTAGTATCAAAATTACATCACATATAACGGTATTTTCAACCGTTATCACAACCCCAAACTTAGAACTTTGCTTGTCCTCAAGCAAAACAGAATGTAACTCAGCTTTCCAAAACAATCACTACAATGACTCAACATTTTTCAAAAACTTTCTCCTCCAGGATAAGAGATCACTTTTATCAACTCAGCATACAAATGTCCGTCAAGATGTACAGATGCCTTAATTCAATCATAATCTATGTGATGCTCATTGATAATAGTTGAAAAACTGTTATTTTCATGCTTAAAATTGATACTAAAAGCAACCTTTAACACTTAGAAGCTAGCTTGGAATCATGTTTTTTCTTATATTATTGGAAATAAGAGAGTTGGATAGGTTTATGCTTGATTTTAGTGTTTTATGCAGGTTTTAAGGTGAATTTGATGAAAGAAGTGAAGAAGGATAGAGATGGAATCAGAAAAGAACTCAAAAAGTGCAAAAGAAGAGAAGCCGCAAGTACCGCTCAACACCAGTTTACCACTAAGCGGCACTAATGAACACTTGTTGGCTCCGCTGAGGGGTGAAAGTGTAGCTGAGGGGAAGAATTCAACACACGCACTTACCGCTGAGCGCCATTATTTTGGGCTTTGGCCCATTTTTCTGTAATATTTCGAATAGTATATAAGCTTTAGGACTTCCTAGGGTTTGTATCTTTGGCTGGAGAAGACGCAAAACACACTTTTCACCCCTTGGGGGTAGAGTTGGAGATGGTGACGGCTCTCCTCTTCTCTTTCTAGGGTTTTTCTATCTTTCACTATTTCATTGTATTTCATCTAGTTTCACCATGAATATGGTGACCTAAACTCTTCTTGTTGTTGGGGAATCAATGTAATCTTTTGAAGCTCTCATATATGGAATTTTGTGTTTAAACATCATATCTATGATACATGCTTTCTTTCATCATTAGTTAGGGTTTTTCCTCTTTGCTCAAAGCATGCATTGTTTAACTCATTCAATGTCATGATTATTGGTTTTATTGATATGGACACATACTGTAAAATCTAGATCCGGGGAAATTCTCCCAAAAGTAATATCGCCTAGACATAGGGATATGAGGGTTGGTTGCCTTTAAGCTTCTGTGCTTCAGAATTAATTATTAGGGATGCTAGGAATTGTATGAACTCATAATTAAGGATAGGCTTTCTTCGCCGAGACATCGGGTTTAAGGTAAATTAGAGAGTGACATTAACATTGATGAAAAGAATGATGAATTCCTAAAACATATGAGAGTGGATAAGATGAAATTGATTACCCCAACAACATACTCATCCATATAATTTGTTCAGTGTTTGTGTTCTTCTTTCCCATTGATCATCACATGCATACATGTTTACTTTTTGTCTTTTGCATTTGAAACTTATAACAATTTGTTCATAAGTCTTAAATAATCAACAAATCATATAACTAACTAGGACGTGAGTCCTTTGGGAGAACGATACTTGGTCTTACCGAGTTTATCACTTGATACGATTCAGTCACACTTACCGAGGGTTAAACAAGTTTTTGGCGCCATTTTTCGGTGTTCATAAATTTGTCATCAAGTTTTTTGCGCCGTTGCCGGGGACTCATGGTTTAACTAGTTTATTTGTGTGATTATTGATTATCTTTTACTTGAATTTTGAATTTTGAAATTTTGAATTTTGAAAATTTTTCTAGGGACTTGTTTTCTTGTGTATGCATGAAGCAATTCGAACTAGAAGCAAGAGAACCTCGAAACCTCTTCTTGAAGGCTTAGACGAGATTAGACGGAGGAGAAGAATCCGTACATCTAGAGAACTTTTCCCTCCTCCGGAAATTCTTTTTCAACCTTCACCACAAGGTTCTTACCATAGCACTAAGGAGATGGAGAATAATAATGTTAGACGGACTCTTGCAGATTACACTAATGTAGTTGGCCCTCAACATTTCAATAGCATAGCAAGACCGAGGGTCAATGCAGCTAATATTGAGGTGAAACCGGCGTTAATCGAACTGGTTAAGAGTAATCAATTTAATGGGTTGTCTCACGAAAGCCCATATGAGCACCTCACAACCTTTAATGAAATATGCAATACAGTGAAGATAAATGGGATGCCTGACGAAGCAATCAAACTTAGCTTGTTTCCTTTCTCATTGGGAGGCAACGCTAAGCTTTGGTTGAACTCTTTTCCAGAAGGGAGCTTTACAGAGTGGGAAGCTGTGGTGACAAAGTTTTTGAGCAAATACTTCCACAATCCAAGGTAAACAAAGGGAAGCAAGAGATCTCATCTTTCATGCAAGGCATGGAGGAATTACTAGGTTATGCATGGGACAGGTACAAAAGCCTATTAAGAAAGACTCCCACGCATGGATTTGATGAAGTAGAAGTAGTCCTATTCTTCCTTGGAGGTCTTGGTTCACAAACCAAGTTGATGCTAGACGCCTCAGCTGGAGGCAATATCAAATGGAAGACTCTAGAGGAAGCCACTGAAATAATTGAAAACATTGCTACTAATGATAATGAGGTGAACAGTGAAAGATGAGCTCCTATTCGACAAAAAGGAGTTCTACAGTTGCAATCCAATGATGCCTTGTTAGCTCAGAACAAACTAATAATTCAACAACTAGAGAATCTCACAAAGGCACTTGCACAATTGTCAAAAGAGTTAAAGACTATTGCACAGGTTCAACAACAGATGTGTGAACTATGTGGTGGTGACCATATCAATGGTCAATGCGCCTTTCCAGTGGAAGCTTTAGAGGATGTTAACTTCATGGCCAATCAATTTCCGTACTGTCAGGGGAACTTCAATCAATGGTGGAAACCACACCCAAGTATTGGTCAAGGACAAAGTGGGCAAGTTGGACAATCAGGGCAATTTAACAAGCAACAACAACAACCAACCTTAAGGCAACAAATGTCTACACTTAATGAAAAGATCAATAAGGATGGAAGAAACTCTTCAGCAATTCATACAGGCAACTGAATCCACTCAAAAGAGCACTGAAGCTGCTATTAAGAACTTGGAGATTCAAGTGGGTCTGTTACCAATAAGGAGTATTGGTAAATCTTGAAGAAAATTGTTTTGATGATGCTGCAAGAAGTTTTAGTTGAAGAAGATATTAGAATTATTTAAAAGCAATTTGTAGAAATTAAATATAGTAGGAAAGTCTTGTAAACTTTGTAAAACTTGCATTTTTAACTGCAATAATCGATTATGGAATGGCAATAATCGATTATCACAAAGTCATCCAGGAATAATCGATTATCACCTCATATAATCGATTATCACATTTTTGAAAAACTTGTAACGGACTTGAATAATCGATTATCACTTACAATAATCAATTATTCGTGGCAATTGAGACTTAACCTTAGATATTCAGAACAGTTGGCTATATATTGGGTTTCTGTGAAGATCAAAATAAGAAGTTTTTGAACAGAAGCTCTTGCATAATACTGTTTGTCAGAGGAAGTTCTCAGAAGCTATAGTTCAAGTTCCCTTGCTTGGTCTCGTGAACAGGAGGGGCTCGCGTGTCGTGTGTCGATAGTCGGAGCAAGCTCTCTTCGAGTTAGCAAGGTGCTCTGCCTGGTCTCGTGAATAGGAGAAGCTCGCGTTTCGTTTGTCGATAGTCGGAGCGGTTCTCTTCGAATTGGCAGAGTGTTCTTCTTCCGGCTCGTTCATCGAAGGAAGGTTTATTTATCTGTTTTATTCACTATTTGTTGTAATCTGTGAAACATCTTTTTAGTGGAACTGTTAATCACTTTTTATAGTGATTAACGACTGGATGTAGATTCTGTTGAATCGAACCAGTATAAAAATTACTCGTGTGATTTTCTATTACCTACATTTTTTATCTTTTACGCATATCAACTGTTCGATAAATTTTCTGAAAGAAAATTGATTTTCTAAAAACAGACCAATTTATTTTAAAAAGATGACCAAACACGCTTTCTGGTACTCCAGATTTATTCCACTGCGTTACACTCTGTCTGGTACAAATCAACAATTGGTATCAGAGCTTGCTTTGATATTTTTCAAAATTTGCGAAAATGGTCGGTCACAACCAACCAACACCTTGTATATGCCGAGGGTGCTTCTATTAACAGACCACCACTTTTTGCTGGTGATAACTATGCGTTCTGGAAGGTCAGAATGGAAATTTTTATGGGGTTTGTTGACAGAGGCATCTGGGAAGCTGTACAAAATGGTCCTTATATTCCTAAAAACAGAGTTGAAGGTGTAGAAGTAGAAAAACCATTTTTTGAGTGGACTAATGAAGAAAATAGGCGAGCCCAGTTTGATATTAAAGCTCGTAATATTATTTCATCTGCTGTTGTGCTTGATGAATTTTATAGAATTTCAGTGTGTAAGACAGCACAGGAAATGTGGGATGTTCTCAGAGTCACACATGAAGGAACAGAGGACGTGAAACGTGCAAGGAAGAACACTCTCATTCAGGAGTATGAGATGTTCAGAATGCAACCTGGAGAAACAATTTCTGATGTCCAAAAGCGTTTCACTCACATAGTGAACCACTTGACAGGGTTGGGTAAGACTTTTGATACTGATGAATTGAATGTAAAAATTTTGAAATCATTGGACAGGTCGTGGCAACCAAAGGTGACTGCCATCTCTGAGTCTCAAAATCTCACTCAATTGTCAATGCCAATTTTGTTTGGGAAACTCCGTGAGCATGAGCTTGAGTTGAGAAGATTGATGGCTAAAGAAGATCAAGGCAAAAGAAAGACACTAGCCTTCAAGTCCGAGATCTCCAAAGAAAGAACTCTAAAAGGATTGAAGATGATGATTCTGATGATGAGGAGAACATGAGCCTCATGATAAAGAAATTTGCCAAGTTTATGAAGGAAAAAGGAAAGGACAAATTTCGTAAAGAAAGGAGAGAAAATCAAGAATCTCCTTCAAGTGTTAAATGCTATGGATGTGGAGAAAGAGGGCACATGAAAACTGAATGTCCAAAGAACAAGAAAAGTGAAGAAAAGAAAGAAAGGAAACTCCATAAGAAGAAGAAAGCTTACATAGCTTGGGAAGACAATGCATCTAGCTCAACAAGCTCAAGTGATTCAGATGAAGAAGCCAATATTTGTCTAATGGTTGACTCAGAAGATCTGGAAGCCAAGTAAGTGATTCCAACTTTGAATCTAGTGAATTAGACTTGCAAAAGGCCTTCTGTGAATTGTTAATTGAATCTGAAAAACTTGATGCTGCACATAAAAAATTTAAGAAAGAGCACAATGAATTAAAATTGAATTATGAAAAGTTGCTTGATGATGAAGTTGTCTTAAGAAATAAAGTTAGTTCTTTAGAAACAAAATTATCTAATGCAATGTGATAACAGTTGAAAAACTGGTATTTTCATGATTAAAATTGACACTAAAAGCAACCTTTACACTTAGAAACTAGCTTGAAATCATGCTTTTCTTCATGTTTTTAGAAATAAGAGAGCTGGACAGGTTTATGCTTGATTTCAGTGTTTTTGTGCAGGTTTTAAGGTGAATTTGGTGAAAGAAGTGAAGAAGGAGAGAGATGAAATCAGAAAAGACAATAAAAAGTGCAAAAGGAGAAGCCGAAGTCACCGCTCAGCGGCAGTTTACCGCTGAGTGGCACTCAGGAGCTTGCGGGAGGTCCGCTGAGGGGCAAAATGGCCGCTGAGGTGAGAAAACAAGTCACGCACTCACCGCTGAGCGGTAGTTTACCGCTGAGCGGCACTCTGGAAGTCACGTGAGGTCCGCTGAGGGGCAAAATGGCCGCTGAGGGGAGAAAACAAGTCACGTACTCACCGCTGAGCGGTATTTTACCGCTGAGCGGCACTTTAATGGGCTTGGACTTGACTTTTTGTAATTTACGAATGATATATAAGCTTTAGGGTTTCCTAGGGTTAGGCATCTCTGGCTGAAACGAAGCAAACACTCTCTCTTCCAACCCTTGGGGTAGATTGGGAGATGGTGACAGCTCTCCTCTTCTCTTTCTCGGGTTTATTCTTTCATTCTTTCATTGTAATTCATGTAGGTTCACCATGAATATGGTGAACTAAACTCTGTATGTTTGTTGGGGAATCAATGTAATCTTGTGAAACTCTCATATATGGAATCTGTTTTTACATCTTTTAATTAAGACTTATGCTTTCTTTCATCATTAGTTAGGGTTTTTCCTCTTTGCTTAATGCTTGCATTGTTTAACTCATTCGATGCATGATTATTGGTTTTGTCGATACGGGCACGTACGGGGAAGTCTAGATCCGGGGAATTTCTCCCAATTTTATATTGGTTGTCGTTAAGCTCCTGCACTTATGAACTGATCATTAGGAATGCTAGGAATTGTATGAACTCGTGATTAGGGAGAAGCCTTCTAGAAAGGTACATTAGAGAGTGGCATTAACAATGATGATTTGAATGTTGAATTCCTAAAATATATGAGAGTGGATAAGATGAAATTGACCCCCAACAACATATTCATATCTATATTTCATTGAAAGTGTTTATCTTTTGCTTTTTGCCATTGATCAAAACTCATGCATACATGTTTATTTTCTGTCTTGCATATTAAAACTCCAAATATTTCGTTTGTAAGTCTTAGTTAATCAAGAAACCACATAACTAAACTAGGCCGTGAGTCCTTTGGGAAGAACGATACTTGGTCTAACCAAGTTTATTACTTGAACGATTCGGTCATACTTGCCGATTGAAAACAAGTTTGTGACATCATAATTTGGTGTTCATAAATTTGTCCATCAAGTTTTTGGCGCCGCTGCCGGGGACTCGTGGTTTAACTGGTTAATTTGTGTGATTGTTGATTATCTTTGACTTATTTTTTTTTTTTATTTTATTTTTAAATTTCGAATTTATTTTATTTTATTTTTTTTGTTTTTTGTTTTTCTGTTTTCTGTCTTTATTTTCTGAATCTTATATTTTCTTTTATATCTTTTTGTGCTAACCAAATCTTTTCTAGGGTTTTGTGTTCTTGTGTATGCAGGAGGCAATTCGAACTAGGAGCAAGAAAACAACAGAACCTCTGCTTGAAGGATTAGAAGACAGTAGACGGAGGAGAAGAATCAGAACATCTAGAGAACTTTTCCCTCCTCCGGAAACTCTGTTGCAACCATCACCACAAGGTTCTGACAATAGCACAGAAAATATGGAGAATAATAATATCAGAAGAACTCTTGCTGATTACACCAATGTAGCTGGACCTCAACACTTTAACAGCATAGCTAGACCTAGAGTCAATGCAGCCAATATGGAGGTCAAACCAGCACTGATCCAACTGGTGAAGAGTAATCAATTTAATGGGTTATCTCATGAAAGCCCATATGAGCACCTTACTACATTTAATGAAATTTGCAACACAGTGAAAATCAATGGGGTGTCAGACGAAGCAATCAAACTTAGTTTGTTTCCTTTCTCATTGGGAGGCAATGCTAAGCTTTGGTTGAACTCTTTTCCAGAAGGAAGTTTCACAGAGTGGGAAGCAGTGGTAACAAAGTTTTTGAACAAGTACTTTCCACAATCAAAGGTGACAAAAGGCAAGCAAGAGATATCTTCATTTAAGCAGGGCATGGAAGAATCACTGGGGCATGCATGGGATAGATACAAAAGTCTGCTAAGAAAAACACCCACGCATGGCTTTGAAGAACAGGAAGTAGTCTTAACTTTCCTTGGAGGGCTTGGTTCACAAACCAAGATGATGCTTGATGCTTCAGCAGGAGGCAATATTAAATGGAAAACTCCAGAGGAAGCTATAGAAATTATTGACAACATGGCTACTAGTGATAATGAGCTCAACAGTGAAAGAGGAGTTCCTATGCAACAAAAAGGGGTTCTCCAATTACAGACACATGATGCCTTGCTAGCTCAAAATAAAATTCTAACTCAACAGCTGGAGACTCTGACTAAAACTCTTGCACAATTACCTAAAGAGTTGAAAACTGCTGCACAGGTACAAACCCAGTTGTGCGAATTATGTGGAGGTGATCATATCAATGGTCAATGTGCTTTTCCAGTGGAAGCCTTGGAGGATGTTAATTTCATGGCTAATCAATTTCCATACCGTCAAGGGAATTACAATCAAGGGTGGAAACCACATCCAAGCATTGGTCAAGGACAAACTGGGCAAGCAAATCAATATAATAAGCAGCAGCAGCAACCAACCTTTTGGCAACAGTTATCTATGCTTAATGAAAAATCAACAAGGTTGGAAGAAACTCTTAAGCAATTCATACAGAAAACCGAATCTTCTCAAAAGAGCACTGAAGCTGCTATAAAAAATTTGGAGATTCAAATGCGTCAGATTACCAAGCAATTGGAAGAAAGGCCAAATAGAAATTTTGGGGCTAATACTGAGGTTAACCCTAGAGAAGAGTGCAAAGTGGTAAAGAGTGTGAATGAAGAGATAATTGAGTTAGAAGAAGGAGAAACAGAAGAAAGAAGAGGAATAGAGAGCAAAAACAATTTTCCTTTTCCAATAAATCAAGAGAAACAAATGGACTTCACAGAATTATTCAGAATGGTGGATAATAAAGCACCTTGGGAACAGATTTTACAGAAAATTGCAGTTTACACAAAATCTGATGAAGAAATCTCTACAAAGAAGAGACGTAGAGATGAGGAGGTAAAAAAGTGTATAACTATTAAAAAAGAGTCATTCCCTCCTAAAGCATCAGATCCAGGCAGTTTTTCTATCCCTTGTACTATAGGGAAGAAAAAGGTAAAGAAAGCTCTTCTTGATTTAGGTTCAAGTGTTAACTTGATACCTTATTCTTTACTGGAGCAAATCGGCAATGTTAAAATGAAACATGCAAAGATTAAAATAGTAATGGCCGATGGATCTTCAAAGGAGCCATGTGGGATTGTAGAGGACATTATAGTTTGTGTTGGCAAACTTCAGTTCTTGGCAGACTTTGTGGTGATGAAGATGGAGACCGAGAAGATACCTGTCATACTTGGAAGACCGTTTATGAAAACGGCCAAGGCTATCATAGATGTAAATGAAGGGATAGTGGTGCTCCAGGATAGAGAGGAGAGAGTGGTGGTAGATGTCTTCAAAGATGAGATGCAAGCAAAGGAGGAAGAAGCTAGTTATAAAGCTGCATTTCGAGATGCACCCATGACTAGCTGTAAAGATGAAAATTTTGAGGTTTCAGGTAACCATTGTTTGTTGTTTCAGGTACCCAAGGAAGAAGAGATTGGAAGCGGAGAAGAAATTCCTAGAGACTAGAAGAAAAGAAGACTCCAACTTGGCACACCTGTTAGAATCAAGAACAAGTTGTGGGTTGTGAAGGGCTTTAAAGAGAAGGAGATGAAAGAGATAGAGTCTCCATATTCTAGAAGAACCAAAACAGTTCAAAGGAAACAGCTGAGGAGTTGGTGGAATGACAACATCAACTACAAAGAAGATGGAACTTGAACTTTATTGGGTCAAGCTAATGACATTAAAAGAGCGCTTGCTGGGAGGCAACCCAGTGAATTTAAAAACTTTTGATTTGGTTTTGTAATTTGTAATTTGTGAACATTATTTTTGTATTTATTTTGTTGGATATAGCATCTACTGAAGGATGCTAGGTGGTTAAGTATCTACTGAAGGATACAATGGCTGTAACACCTACTGATGGGTGTTGGTGGATTTTGGGTCAGGCTCGTGACGTTAAACAAGCGCTACCTGGGAGGCAACCCAGTTGATTGAATATTTCTGTTTGTTTGTTTTAGTTAGGGTTTGCATAAGCATTTTGAACATTGAATTGCAGGGAGCCAGTGAGGGGCATGTCTAGGAGGCACGTAGGTTAAGAAAAGAAGGAGAAGAACACATCACGAAAGTGCCGCTGAGCGGTACTTTACCGCTGAGCGGTACTCTCGCAGAATAGGGTTTTAGTTCCCCTTAGCGGGACCCGAGCCCATTAGGGTATTTTTAAACCCTAAGCTGCGCATTCTTTCACACTTTCAGACTTTTTTTTGCACAAACACTCCCACATACCTTCTCCAAGGTTTTCCACATCTTTTCACTCTTCCCTCTTAAGAAAATTTCTCTTCCACTCACTTTTTCACTAGTGTGCCATCAAAGTTTGGGGTTGGAAGAGAGCATTCTAGCTTGGAAGCATTCTCATTGCATCTAGTATCTCCACCCAAGTAAGTAAAATGCATTTTGTTCATTCTAGGGTTTTGATTTTGAATATGATGGTCAAAGCATGAAGATTTAGGGGTTTTGATTTCTTGGCATGATTTGATGATATATTTGATGTTTGAACCGATTAAACTGCATGATTATGAACTGGAAAACTGAAAATTGCATTTGGGTGGAGTTAGGAAAGCTTTAAAACAGGTTTTTCAAAAATCTGCAGAGTTACCGCTGGCACTCTGCCAGATTTGATTTTTCTGGTTTTGTGTGATCTGGAATGTGGTACTGGTGGCGCTGAGGGGAAATTCTGGCCCTCAGCGGTGGTTTAGCTTCGAAAGGAGTTGTGTTCTGTGTTTTACTAATGATTAACATCATGTTCTGTGGTTTTGTTTGTATTTTGAATGTAGGAATGGCATCCTCATCAGGAAAAAGATTGAAAACCATGGCAACCAAGAGAAAGGAAAAGGAACCAGAGCAACCCCAATCTAGCAGGTTCCTCTCTAGAAAACATGAGAAGCACTTTAGGGTGGTTCAGGATAGAAGACTTCTGATGGAGAGAAAGGTTGGAATGATACCTAACTTTGCTCCTCAGTTTGGAGAGCAAGTGTTAGGGAATGATTGGGGAAAGCTAGCCACTTATCCTGCACCTGCCAACATAGCTGTGGTTAAGGAATTTTACACCAATGCAAAGAAGATTGGTGATTATCCAGCTGAGAATTATTTGGGCTATGTTAGAGGCCATGCTATCAGGTATGATCCTGATTCAATTAATAACTTTCTGGACACTGTATGGGCTGGTGAGCAGTGCCAGTTTGCTCTTTGCATGGAGGAAGGTGCTGATTATGAGGATGTGGAGAGAGTACTGTGTATACCTGGAGGACACTTCCAAAGGAATCGATCTGGCTCAGTGGTTAACATTAGGAGGACAGATTTGACTCCTCTTGCAAAGTATTGGATGGCGTTTTCTCATGCCAACATTCAGCCATGTTCACTGATAACAGTTGAAAAACTGTTATTTTTATGATTAAAATTGACATTAAAAGCAACCTTTACACTTAGAAACTAGCTTGAAATCATGCTTTTCTTTATATTTTTGGAAATAAGAGAGCTGGACAGGTTTATGATTGATTTCAGTGTTTTTGTGCAGGTTTTAAGGTGAATTTGGTGAAAGAAGTGAAGAAGGAGAGAGTTGAAATCAGAAAAGACAACAAAAAGTGCAAAAAGGAAAAGCCGAAGTCACCGCTCAGCGACAGTTTACCGCTGAGCGGCACTCAGGAGCTTGCGGGAGGTCCGCTGAGGGGCAAAATGGCCGCTGAGGGGAGAAAACAAGTCACGCACTCACCGCTGAGCGGTATTTTACCGCTGAGCGGCACTTTAATGGGCTTGGATTTGACTTTTTGTAATTTACGAATGATATATAAGCTTTAGGGTTTCCTAGGGTTAGGCATCTTTGGCAGAAACGAAGCAAACACTCTCTCTTCCACCCCTTGGGGTAGATTGGGAGATGGTGACAACTCTCCTCTTCTCTTTCACGGGTTTTTCTATCTCTTTCATTCTTTCATTATTGTTCATCTAGGTTCACCATGAATATGGTGAACTAAACTCTGTATGTTTGTTGGGGAATCAATGTAATCTTTTGAAGCTCTCATATATGGAATCTGTTTTTACATCTTTTAATTAAGACTTATGCTTTCTTTCATCATTAGTTAGGGTTTTTCCTCTTTGCTTAATGCTTGCATTGTTTAACTCATTCGATGCATGATTATTGGTTTTGTCGATACGGGCACGTACGGGGAAGTCTAGATCCGGGGAATTTCTCCCAATATGATATTGGTTGTCGTTAAGCTCCTGCACTTATGAACTGATCATTAGGAATGCTAGGAATTGTATGAACTCGTGATTAGGGAGAAGCCTTCTAGAAAGGTACTTTAGACAGTGGCATTAACAATGATGATTTGAATGTTGAATTCCTAAAATATATGAGAGTGGATAAGATGAAATTGACCTCCAACAACATATTCATACATTAATATCATTGAAAGTGTTTATCTTTTGCTTTTTGCCATTGATCAAAACTTCATGCATACATATTTAATTTTCGTCTTTTGCATATAAAAATCTAAATATTTCGTCTTTAAGTCTTAGCTAATCAAGAAACCACACAACTAAACTAGGCCGTGAGTCCTTTGGGAAGAACGATACTTGGTCTTACCAAGTTTATTACTTGAACGATTCGGTCACACTTGCCGATTGAAAAACAAGTTTGTGACATCATATTTTGGTGTTCATAAATTTGTCCATCAAGTTTTTGGCGCCGTTGCCTGGGATTCGTGGTTTAACTGGTTAATTTGTGTGATTATTGATTATCTTTGACTTATTTTTTTTTATCTTTAATTTAAATTTCGAATTTTTTTTATTTTATTTTATTTTTCTGTTTATATTTTTCAGTTTGTATTTTATTTGATTTTATTTTATTTTTCTGTTTTCTGTTTTCTGTTTTTCTGTTTTCTGTTTTTATTTTCTGTTTTTTATTTTTTGGTTTTTATTTGATTTGATTTTATTTTATTTGATTAGATTAGATTTTATTTTATTTTATTTTATTTTCTGTTTGTATTTTATTTTATTTTATTTTATTTTTCTGTTTTTATTTTTCTGTTTTTATTTCCTATCTTCTTATCTTTTCAATTATATCCTTTGATTTTTTTTCTCTATCTTTTTGTGCTAACAATTGTTTTTAGGGTTTTGTGCCTAATGTCTGCAGAATGCAATTTGGTCAAGAATTTAACTATATGGGCACTCAATTCTACCAAAGTAATCTCAACCACTGGTGGGAACCTCACTCAAGCATGGATCAAAGCCAATTTTGGCAAGCTGCTGGACAATTTGAAAACCAACCACAACAACAATGGCAGCAACAACCCTTTCTATCAGGAAGTTTGGATAGGTTGGAGGACACCCTTCAACGATTTTTGAAAAATTCCGACTCTACTCAGAAAAGCATTGAAGAATCATGTAAAAGAATGGAGATGCAACTTCGTTACATCAATCAGAGATTGAATGATGATGTGAATACTGAAGTTAACCTTAAGGAGGAAGGGCAAGTCATTATCACTGAAAGTGACAAGATTCTTGATGAGGAAAAATTAGAGGGAGATGAGGAAAGGGTAGAGAGAAAAGAGAAAGAAGAGTTGAGTGAGAAAGATAAAGATGAAGAAAAAGAAAAAGAAGTGGTTGAGAGAGAAGAGAGAAAGAAAATTTATGTGAAAATAAAGAAGTTGAGGAGAAAAAGAAAAGGGAAGAAAAAAATAAAAGAAAAGAAAAAGAGAAAATTTAGGGAGAGAAAAAGGAAGAAAAAGAAGATGAGAGGAAAGAAGAAGAAATCATATGAAAAATCACATCCTCATCTAAAGAAGAATCATAGGAAGGAAAAGAAATTTAAGTGCTTTATGGAAATCTTCAAGAAATTGGAGATTAAAGTTCCTATGATTGAGACACTGCAACAGGTTCCTGGTTTGATCAAATTTTTGAAGAAGTTCAGTAGAAAGAAGAAAAAGAAGAAGGAACTTGAGCTTGGGTCAAGCTAATGATGTTAAAAGAGGGCTTGCTGGGAGGCAACCTAGTGAACTTTTGATTTGGTTTTGTAATTTTTAATTTGTGAACATTAGTTTTGTAATTATTTTGTTGGAGATAGCATCTACTGAAGGATGCTAGGTGGTTAAGTATCTACTGAAGGATACTATGGCTGTAACACCTACTGATGGGTGTTGGTAAGAAAATTTAACACCTACTGAAGGGTGTTGGTGGATTTTGGGTCAGGCTCGTGACGTTAAACAAGCGCTACCTGGGAGGCAACCCAGTTGATTGAATATTTTTGTTGATTTGTTTTAGTTAGGGTTTGCATAAGCATTTTGAACATTGAATTGCAGGGAGCCAGTGAGGGGCATGTCTAGGAGGCACGTAGGTTAAGAAAAGAAGGAGAAGAACACATCACGAAAGTGCCGCTGAGCGGTACTTTACCGCTGAGCGGTACTCTCGCAGAATAGGGTTTTAGTTCCCCTTAGCGGGACCCGAGCCCATTAGGGTATTTTTAAACCCTAAGCTGCGCATTCTTTCACACTTTCAGACTTTTCTTTGCACAAACACTCCCACATACCTCCTCCAAGGTTTTCCACATCTTTTCACTTTTCCTTCTTAAGAAAATTTCTCTTCCATTCACTTTTTCACTAGTGTGCCATCAAAGTTTGGGGTTGGAAGAGAGCATTCTAACTTGGAAGCATTCTCATTGCATCTAGTATCTCCACCCAAGTAAGTAAAATGCATTTTTTTCATTCTAGGGTTTTTGATTTTGAATATGATTGTCAAAGCATGAAAATTTAGGGGTTTTGATTTCTTTGCATGATTTGATGATATATTTGATGTTTGAACCGATTAAACTGCATGATTATGAACTGGAAAACTGAAAATTGCATTTGGGTGGAGTTAGGAAAGCTTTAAAATAGGTTTTTCAAAAATCTGCAGAGTTACCGCTGAGGGGTAAACTGCCGCTGAGCGGCACTCTGCCAGATTTGATTTTTCTGGTTTTGTGTGATCTGGAATGTGGTACTGGTGGCGCTGAGGGGGAATTCTGGCCCTCAGCGGTGGTTTAGCTTCGAAAGGAGTTGTGTTCTGTGTTTTACTAATGATTAACATCATGTTCTGTGGTTTTGTTTGTGTTTTGAATGTAGGAATGGCATCCTCATCAGGAAAAAGATTGAAAACCATGGCAACCAAGAGAAAGGAAAAGGAACCAGAGCAACATCACTCTAGCAGGTTCCTCTCTAGGAAACATGAGAAGCACTTTAGGGTGGTTCAGGACAGGAGACTTCTGATGGAGAGAAAGGTTGGAATGATACCTAACTTTGCTCCTCAATTTGGAGAGCAAGTGTTAGGGAATGATTGGGGAAAGCTAGCCACTTATCCTGCACCTGCCAACATAGCTGTGGTTAAGGAATTTTACACCAATGCAAAGAAGATTGGTGATTATCCAGCTGAGAATTATTTGGGCTATGTTAGAGGCCATGCTATCAGGTATGATCCTGATTCAATTAATAACTTTCTGGACACTGTATGGGCTGGTGAGCAGTGCCAGTTTGCTCTTTGCATGGAGGAAGGTGCTGATTATGAGGATGTGGAGAGAGTACTGTGTATACCTGGAGGACACTTCCAAAGGAATCGATCTGGCTCAGTGGTTAACATTAGGAGGACGGATTTGACTCCTCTTGCAAAGTATTGGATGGCGTTTTCTCATGCCAACATTCAGCCATGTTCACTGATAACAGTTGAAAAACTGTTATTTTTATGATTAAAATTGACATTAAAAGCAACCTTTACACTTAGAAACTAGCTTGAAATCATGCTTTTCTTTATATTTTTGGAAATAAGAGAGCTGGACAGGTTTATGATTGATTTCAGTGTTTTTGTGCAGGTTTTAAGGTGAATTTGGTGAAAGAAGTGAAGAAGGAGAGAGTTGAAATCAGAAAAGACAACAAAAAGTGCAAAAAGGAAAAGCCGAAGTCACCGCTCAGCGGCAGTTTACCGCTGAGCGGCACTCAGGAGCTTGCGGGAGGTCCGCTGAGGGGCAAAATGGCCGCTGAGGGGAGAAAACAAGTCACGCACTCACCGCTGAGCGGTATTTTACCGCTGAGCGGCACTTTAATGGGCTTGGATTTGACTTTTTGTAATTTACGAATGATATATAAGCTTTAGGGTTTCCTAGGGTTAGGCATCTTTGGCAGAAACGAAGCAAACACTCTCTCTTCCACCCCTTGGGGTAGATTGGGAGATGGTGACAGCTCTCCTCTTCTCTTTCACGGGTTTTTCTATCTCTTTCATTCTTTCATTATTGTTCATCTAGGTTCACCATGAATATGGTGAACTAAACTCTGTATGTTTGTTGGGGAATCAATGTAATCTTTTGAAGCTCTCATATATGGAATCTGTTTTTACATCTTTTAATTAAGACTTATGCTTTCTTTCATCATTAGTTAGGGTTTTTCCTCTTTGCTTAATGCTTGCATTGTTTAACTCATTCGATGCATGATTATTGGTTTTGTCGATACGGGCACGTACGGGGAAGTCTAGATCCGGGGAATTTCTCCCAATATGATATTGGTTGTCGTTAAGCTCCTGCACTTATGAACTGATCATTAGGAATGCTAGGAATTGTATGAACTCGTGATTAGGGAGAAGCCTTCTAGAAAGGTACTTTAGACAGTGGCATTAACAATGATGATTTGAATGTTGAATTCCTAAAATATATGAGAGTGGATAAGATGAAATTGACCCCCAACAACATATTCATACATTAATATCATTGAAAGTGTTTATCTTTTGCTTTTTGCCATTGATCAAAACTTCATGCATACATATTTAATTTTCGTCTTTTGCATATAAAAATCTAAATATTTCGTCTTTAAGTCTTAGCTAATCAAGAAACCACACAACTAAACTAGGCCGTGAGTCCTTTGGGAAGAACGATACTTGGTCTTACCAAGTTTATTACTTGAACGATTCGGTCACACTTGCCGATTGAAAAACAAGTTTGTGACATCATATTTTGGTGTTCATAAATTTGTCCATCAAGTTTTTGGCGCCGTTGCCTGGGATTCGCGGTTTAACTGGTTAATTTGTGTGATTATTGATTATCTTTGACTTATTTTTTTTATCTTTAATTTAAATTTCGAATTTTTTTATTTTATTTTATTTTTCTGTTTATATTTTTCAGTTTGTATTTTATTTGATTTTATTTTATTTTTCTGTTTTCTGTTTTCTGTTTTTCTGTTTTCTGTTTTTATTTTCTGTTTTTTATTTTTTGGTTTTTATTTGATTTGATTTTATTTTATTTGATTAGATTAGATTTTATTTTATTTTATTTTATTTTCTGTTTGTATTTTATTTTATTTTATTTTATTTTTCTGTTTTTATTTCCTATCTTCTTATCTTTTCAATTATATCCTTTGATTTTTTTTCTCTATCTTTTTGTGCTAACAATTGTTTTTAGGGTTTTGTGCCTAATGTCTGCAGAATGCAATTTGGTCAAGAATTTAACTATATGGGCACTCAATTCTACCAAAGTAATCTCAACCACTGGTGGGAACCTCACTCAAGCATGGATCAAAGCCAATTTTGGCAAGCTGCTGGACAATTTGAAAACCAACCACAACAACAATGGCAGCAACAACCCTTTCTATCAGGAAGTTTGGATAGGTTGGAGGACACCCTTCAACGATTTTTGAAAAATTCCGACTCTACTCAGAAAAGCATTGAAGAATCATGTAAAAGAATGGAGATGCAACTTCGTTACATCAATCAGAGATTGAATGATGATGTGAATACTGAAGTTAACCTTAAGGAGGAAGGGCAAGTCATTATCACTGAAAGTGACAAGATTCTTGATGAGGAAAAATTAGAGGGAGATGAGGAAAGGGTAGAGAGAAAAGAGAAAGAAGAGTTGAGTGAGAAAGATAAAGATGAAGAAAAAGAAAAAGAAGTGGTTGAGAGAGAAGAGAGAAAGAAAATTTATGTGAAAATAAAGAAGTTGAGGAGAAAAAGAAAAGGGAAGAAAAAAATAAAAGAAAAGAAAAAGAGAAAATTTAGGGAGAGAAAAAGGAAGAAAAAGAAGATGAGAGGAAAGAAGAAGAAATCATATGAAAAATCACATCCTCATCTAAAGAAGAATCATAGGAAGGAAAAGAAATTTAAGTGCTTTATGGAAATCTTCAAGAAATTGGAGATTAAAGTTCCTATGATTGAGACACTGCAACAGGTTCCTGGTTTGATCAAATTTTTGAAGAAGTTCAGTAGAAAGAAGAAAAAGAAGAAGGAACTTGAGCTTGGGTCAAGCTAATGATGTTAAAAGAGGGCTTGCTGGGAGGCAACCTAGTGAACTTTTGATTTGGTTTTGTAATTTTTAATTTGTGAACATTAGTTTTGTAATTATTTTGTTGGAGATAGCATCTACTGAAGGATGCTAGGTGGTTAAGTATCTACTGAAGGATACTATGGCTGTAACACCTACTGATGGGTGTTGGTAAGAAAATTTAACACCTACTGAAGGGTGTTGGTGGATTTTGGGTCAGGCTCGTGACGTTAAACAAGCGCTACCTGGGAGGCAACCCAGTTGATTGAATATTTTTGTTGATTTGTTTTAGTTAGGGTTTGCATAAGCATTTTGAACATTGAATTGCAGGGAGCCAGTGAGGGGCATGTCTAGGAGGCACGTAGGTTAAGAAAAGAAGGAGAAGAACACATCACGAAAGTGCCGCTGAGCGGTACTTTACCGCTGAGCGGTACTCTCGCAGAATAGGGTTTTAGTTCCCCTTAGCGGGACCCGAGCCCATTAGGGTATTTTTAAACCCTAAGCTGCGCATTCTTTCACACTTTCAGACTTTTCTTTGCACAAACACTCCCACATACCTCCTCCAAGGTTTTCCACATCTTTTCACTTTTCCTTCTTAAGAAAATTTCTCTTCCATTCACTTTTTCACTAGTGTGCCATCAAAGTTTGGGGTTGGAAGAGAGCATTCTAACTTGGAAGCATTCTCATTGCATCTAGTATCTCCACCCAAGTAAGTAAAATGCATTTTTTTCATTCTAGGGTTTTTGATTTTGAATATGATTGTCAAAGCATGAAAATTTAGGGGTTTTGATTTCTTTGCATGATTTGATGATATATTTGATGTTTGAACCGATTAAACTGCATGATTATGAACTGGAAAACTGAAAATTGCATTTGGGTGGAGTTAGGAAAGCTTTAAAATAGGTTTTTCAAAAATCTGCAGAGTTACCGCTGAGGGGTAAACTGCCGCTGAGCGGCACTCTGCCAGATTTGATTTTTCTGGTTTTGTGTGATCTGGAATGTGGTACTGGTGGCGCTGAGGGGGAATTCTGGCCCTCAGCGGTGGTTTAGCTTCGAAAGGAGTTGTGTTCTGTGTTTTACTAATGATTAACATCATGTTCTGTGGTTTTGTTTGTGTTTTGAATGTAGGAATGGCATCCTCATCAGGAAAAAGATTGAAAACCATGGCAACCAAGAGAAAGGAAAAGGAACCAGAGCAACATCACTCTAGCAGGTTCCTCTCTAGGAAACATGAGAAGCACTTTAGGGTGGTTCAGGACAGGAGACTTCTGATGGAGAGAAAGGTTGGAATGATACCTAACTTTGCTCCTCAATTTGGAGAGCAAGTGTTAGGGAATGATTGGGGAAAGCTAGCCACTTATCCTGCACCTGCCAACATAGCTGTGGTAAAGGAATTTTACACCAATGCAAAGAAGATTGGTGATTATCCAGCTGAGAATTATTTGGGCTATGTCAGAGGCCATGCTATCAGGTATGATCCTGATTCTATTAATAACTTCCTGGACACTGTATGGGCGGGTGAGCAGTGCCAGTTTGCTCTTTGCATGGAGGAAGGTGCTGATTATGAGGATGTGGAGAGAGTATTGTGTATACCTGGAGGACACTTCCAAAGGAATAGATCTGGCTCAGTGGTTAACATTAGGAGGACGGATTTGACTCCTCTTGCAAAGTATTGGATGGCGTTTTCTCATGCCAACATTCAGCCATGTTCACATGTGTCAGATATTACTCTCAGCAGGGCACTATTCATCTACTGTGCTATCAGAAATTTAAATGTTAATATTGGGCAGGTGATAGCTGATGAAATTAGTGTATGTGCTAACACCTCAAACAACAAAGCACCACTAGGACATCCTTCTTTGATCACTCACCTTTGCAAGCTAGCTGGGGTGGACACTTCTGTTCCACCATTTGAGAGGCCAAGAAAAGCTATTGATGAGGCCTATTACAGACAGTACTGTGGAGGTGAGGATGCAGCTCAGCCAGTTCCACCACGCCGGGCTCGTAGAGAGAGAGGGCCAGCACAGAGCCAGACATCTGCTGATACACATGAAGCAGAACCATTCCAGATGAGGGACATGTATATGTCTCTTATAGGTGCTCAGTTGCAGTCCATTCACAGAGGGCAGGTGGCCACTGCTGAGATGATTGTGGGGATGTATGATACACCTCCAGCCCACAGGTGGACTATGGATGAATTCCATAATGTGGTAGCCTGGCCAGAGGAACCAGTGCATGGAGGAGGAGCTGGAGCAGCTGAAGCTTCAGCTAGAGAGATGGAAGAAGATGAAGCTGATGATGATGATGCATTTGAAGATGCTGAAGATGAGGAAGAAGAAGAAGATACAGAGGACAGCTCAGACTGATGAGGAGCTGAGATAGCATTTACTGATAAATGCTATCATATGATTATGCTTTTGTGGTTTAAGTTTTCTAAACTTATTTGTTTTTGTTTTTAGATTAGGGTTTGATGTACTCTATTGAAAACCTGGTTTCTTGTGATGGTTTGCTATTAACTGTGATTGTGTGATAAGTAATACTGAATGATGCTTATGATTAATTGATGTTGAGATGATGTGCACATTAAAATGCTTATACAGGTGATTCACAAGCTTTGTGAACAAATGCAGGATATCATGATTGTGATTGTGAAATTAAGCAGGATGTGTATGTCAAATGTGAATGAGCTGATATGTGAGATTTTGAGCTCTAGAGTTGTTATTGTTGAATGCTATTACTTTGAAAGCATGAATGATTTTGCCCAGGTTTTCTATGATTGAATCAATTGCTTGTTTTGCATCATATGATCAAGGCCGTTTGTTGGAAACCTTTTTATTGGCCAAATTTGTAAAAATTAGCCCACTAAAAGAGAACACTTTGTGTTCAATCCTTTTGAACCCTTAGCCTTGAATAGACACTGGAAACCTTTGATTGAAAATCTTTACCTTGAGTTAAGTAGAAGATCTTGTGTGGTATTGTTAAATGTTCAAGTTTGGGGTTGTTGGGAAAACATGAAAAGCATTGAGCTAAGAGCTAAAAAGTAAGAATATGCAAAGAAAAAGAAAAGAAAAGAAAAAGAAGCAAAGCTCAATGCAAAGGCAAAAGAAAGTTGGGAATGAATAAGATGATTGTGTTGTATGATTCTCTTAACTCAAGGATTTTGTGATCCAGAAAAACCAATTTTCTTGTTAGCCCAGCCACATTATAAGCCATAGAAAAGTCCTTGTGATGATGCATGCTTGTGAATGTTTTTGATTGTGGTAAAATGAAAGGCAAAATTTGATTCATGTGACATTGTGATAGTAGAGTGAATGAGTGATCATCTCTTATACACTTGAGTGTGAGTGAAACACTTGACTTAGTGAGGAAATATTACATGAACACATGAACATCCATGCTTAATTGATTGATCATTCATGAGAATAGCATTTGTTGGAATTTAAATGACTTTGTGAACACTAAAGCATGTGCACATCTTGATTAAACTCTTGGTCATAAGTTTGAGTGAAGTTGTTACTTATCTTGAAAAAGAGGATTTTTGAATGAGTGAACCATCATATGAATTGGTTGAAGATTGAGTTACATCTTATTTGCTTGAGGACAAGCAAAGTTTTAAGTTTGGGGTTGTGATAACAGTTGAAAAACTGTTATTTTTATGATTAAAATTGACATTAAAAGCAACCTTTACACTTAGAAACTAGCTTGAAATCATGCTTTTCTTTATATTTTTGGAAATAAGAGAGCTGGACAGGTTTATGCTTGATTTCAGTGTTTTTGTGCAGGTTTTAATGTGAATTTGGTGAAAGAAGTGAAGAAGGAGAGAGTTGAAATCAGAAAAGACAACAAAAAGTGCAAAAAGGAAAAGCCGAAGTCACCGCTCAGCGGCAGTTTACCGCTGAGCGGCACTCAGGAGCTTGCGGGAGGTCCGCTGAGGGGCAAAATGGCCGCTGAGGGGAGAAAACAAGTCACGCACTCACCGCTGAGCGGTAGTTTACCGCTGAGCGGCACTTTAATGGGCTTGGACTTGACTTTTTGTAATTTACGAATGATATATAAGCTTTAGGGTTTCCTAGGGTTAGGCATCTTTGGCAGAAACGAAGCAAACACTCTCTCTTCCACCCCTTGGGGTAGATTGGGAGATGGTGACAGCTCTCCTCTTCTCTTTCACGGGTTTTTCTATCTCTTTCATTCTTTCATTATTGTTCATCTAGGTTCACCATGAATATGGTGAACTAAACTCTGTATGTTTGTTGGGGAATCAATGTAATCTTCTGAAGCTCTCATATATGGAATCTGTTTTTACATCTTTTAATTAAGACTTATGCTTTCTTTCATCATTAGTTAGGGTTTTTCCTCTTTGCTTAATGCTTGCATTGTTTAACTCATTCGATGCATGATTATTGGTTTTGTCGATACGGGCACGTACGGGGAAGTCTAGATCCGGGGAATTTCTCCCAATATGATATTGGTTGTCGTTAAGCTCCTGCACTTATGAACTGATCATTAGGAATGCTAGGAATTGTATGAACTCGTGATTAGGGAGAAGCCTTCTAGAAAGGTACTTTAGAGAGTGGCATTAACAATGATGATTTGAATGTTGAATTCCTAAAATATATGAGAGTGGATAAGATGAAATTGACCCCCAACAACATATTCATACATTAATATCATTGAAAGTGTTTATCTTTTGCTTTTTGCCATTGATCAAAACTTCATGCATACATATTTAATTTTCGTCTTTTGCATATAAAAATCTAAATATTTCGTCTTTAAGTCTTAGCTAATCAAGAAACCACACAACTAAACTAGGCCGTCAGTCCTTTGGGAAGAACGATACTTGGTCTTACCAAGTTTATTACTTGAACGATTCGGTCACACTTGCCGATTGAAAAACAAGTTTGTGACATCATATTTTGGTGTTCATAAATTTGTCCATCATTCACATGTGTCAGATATTACTCTCAGTAGGGCATTCTTCATCTACTGTGCTATCAGAAACTTGAATGTTAATATTGGGCAGGTGATAGCTGATGAGATTAGTGTGTGCGCCAATACTTCAAACAACAAAGCACCACTAGGACATCCTTCTTTGATCACGCACCTTTGCAAGATAGCTGGGGTGGACACTTCTGCTCCACCTTTTGAGAGGCCAAGAAAAGCTATTGATGAGGCCTACTATAGACAGTATTGTGGAGGTGATGATGCAGCTCAGCCAGTTCCACCACGCCGTGCTCGTAGAGAGAGAGGGCCAGCACAGAGCCAGACATCTGCTGAGACACATGAAGCAGAGCCATTCCAGATGAGGGACATGTATATGTCTCTTATAGGGGCTCAGTTGCAGTCCATTCACAGAGGGCAGGTGGCCACTGCTGAGATGATTGTGGGGATGTATGATACACCTCCAGCCCACAGGTGGACTATGGATGAATTCCATAATGTGGTAGCATGGCCAGAGGAACCAGTGCATGGAGGAGGAGCTGAAGCAGCTGAAGCTTCAGCTAGAGATATGGAAGAAGATGAAGCTGATGAGGATGATGCATTTGAAGATGATGAAGATGAGGAGGAAGAGGAAGATACAGAGGACAGCTCAGATTGATGAGGAGCTGAGATAGCATTTACTGATGAATGCTATCATGTGCTTATGTTTTGTGGTTTAAGTTTTCTGAACTTATTTGTTTCTGTTTTTAGATTAGGGTTTGATGTACTTTATTTGAAACCTGGTTTCTTGTGATGGTTTGCTATTAACTGTGATTGTGTGATAAGTAATACTGAATGATGCTTATGATTGATTGATGTTGAGATGATGTGCACATTAAAATGCTTATATAGGTGATTCACAAGCTTTGTGAACAAATGCATGATATCATGATTGTGATTGTGAAATTAAGCAGGATGTGTATGTCAAATGTGAATGAGCTTATATGTGAGGTTTTGAGCTCCAGAGTTGTTATTGTTGAATGCTATTACTTTGAAAGCATGAATGGTTTTGCCCAGGTTTTCTATGATTGAATCAATTGCTTGTTTTGCATCATGTGATCAAGGCCATTTGTTGAAAACCTTTTTATTGGCCAAATTCATAAAATTAGCCCACTAAAAGAGAACACTGTGTGTTCTATCCTTTGAACCCTTAGCCCTGAATATACACTGAAAACCTTTAGTTGAAAATCTTTACCTTGAGTTAAGAAGAAGATCTTGTGTGGTATTGTTAAATGTTCACGTTTGGGGTTGTTGGGAAAACATGAAAAGCATTGAGCTAAGAGCTAAAAAGTAAGAATATGCAAAGAAAAAGAAAAGAAAAGAAAAAGAAGCAAAGCTCAATGCAAAGGCAAAAGAAAGTTGGGAAAGAATAAGATGATTGTGTTGTATGATTCTCTTAACTCAAGGGTTTTGTGATCTAGAAAAACCAATTTTCTTGTTAGCCCAGCCACGTTATAAGCCATAGAAAAGTCCTTGTGATGATGCATGCTTGTGAATGTTTTTGATTGTGGTAAAATGAAAGGCAAAGTTGATTCATGTGACATTGTGATAGTAGAGTGAATGAGTGATCATCTCTTATACACTTGAGTGTGAGTGAAACACTTGACTTAGTGAGGAAATATTACATGAACACATGAACATCCATGCTTAATTGATTGATCATTCATGAAAATAGCATTTGTTGGAATTTAAATGACTTTGTGAACACTAAAGCATGTGCACATCTTGATTGAACTCTTGGTCATAAGTTTGAGTGAAGTTGTTACTTATCTTGAAAAAGAGGATTTTTAGAATGAGTGAATCATCATATGAATTGGTTGAACATAGAGTTACATCTTGTTTGCTTGAGGACAAGCAAAGTTCTAAGTTTGGGGTTGTGATAACAGTTGAAAAACTGTTATTTTCATGATTAAAATTGACACTAAAAGCAACCTTTACACTTAGAAACTAGCTTGAAATCATGCTTTTCTTCATGTATTTAGAAATAAGAGAGCTGGACAGGTTTATGCTTGATTTCAGTGTTTTTGTGCAGGTTTTAAGGTGAATTTGGTGAAAGAAGTGAAGAAGGAGAGAGATGAAATCAGAAAAGACAATAAAAAGTGCAAAAGGAGAAGCCGAAGTCACCGCTCAGCGGCAGTTTACCGCTGAGCGGCACTCAGGAGCTTGCGGGAGGTCCGCTGTGGGGCAAAATGGCCGCTGAGGGGAGAAAACAAGTCACGCACTCACCGCTGAGCGGTAGTTTACCGCTGAGCGGCACTTTAATGGGCTTGGACTTGACTTTTTGTAATTTACGAATGATATATAAGCTTTAGGGTTTCCTAGGGTTAGGCATCTCTGGCTGAAACGAAGCAAACACTCTCTCTTCCACCCGTTGGGGTAGATTGGGAGATGGTGACAGCTCTGCTCTTCTCTTTCTCGGGTTTATTCTTTCATTCTTTCATTGTAATTCATTTAGGTTCACCATGAATATGGTGAACTAAACTCTGTATGTTTGTTGGGGAATCAATGTAATCTTGTGAAACTCTCATATATGGAATCTGTTTTTACATCTTTTAATTAAGACTTATGCTTTCTTTCATCATTAGTTAGGGTTTTTCCTCTTTGCTTAATGCTTGCATTGTTTAACTCATTCGATGCATGATTATTGGTTTTGTCGATACGGGCACGTACGGGGAAGTCTAGATCCGGGGAATTTCTCCCAATTTTATATTGGTTGTCGTTAAGCTCCTGCACTTATGAACTGATCATTAGGAATGCTAGGAATTGTATGAACTCGTGATTAGGGAGAAGCCTTCTAGAAAGGTACATTAGAGAGTGGCATTAACAATGATGATTTGAATGTTGAATTCCTAAAATATATGAGAGTGGATAAGATGAAATTGACCCCCAACAACATATTCATATCTATATTTCATTGAAAGTGTTTATCTTTTGCTTTTTGCCATTGATCAAAACTCATGCATACATGTTTATTTTCTGTCTTGCATATTAAAACTCCAAATATTTCGTTTGTAAGTCTTAGTTAATCAAGAAACCACATAACTAAACTAGGCCGTGAGTCCTTTGGGAAGAACGATACTTGGTCTAACCAAGTTTATTACTTGAACGATTCGGTCATACTTGCCGATTGAAAACAAGTTTGTGACATCATAATTTGGTGTTCATAAATTTGTCCATCAAATGCTACTGTTGAACCTGTTGAATGCTTGTCTTGTAAGAGTCATATGTTTGATATTGACATACTTGAAAACTTACTTGCAAAGGAAACCAAGACTAATTCACATGCTAAGACAAACCTTAATAGAAGCAATGTTGAAAATAGAAATATGCATCAAATAAATAAGTCCAAAGTAAGAAGAACTCGTAGAGTTTGGGTTGAAAACGGGACTTTTGTTAAAAACAAAGTAAGTAATGCTTGTTGTTTTTACTGTATAAAGCATGGACACACATCAAACAAATGCAACATTAAACATTTTGGTGTTCCAAATGGTAAATATGCATGGGTTAAAGTTGTGAAATGATTTATACTCGCATGAACTAACCCCAAGGACCCATAATTAGATTGGGGACCTAAAACTCTTGCTAATTTGTTTTGTAGGAATCTACTAAGTCAAAGAAGTCATTGTGGTATCTTGACAGTGGATGTTCAAGACACATGACCGGTGACAAGAAAAGATTCATCTCTTTTGAGAAGAAAAAGCAAGGATTTGTGACTTATGGGGATAACAACAAAGGTAGAATCATGGGTACCGGAGACATTGGAGGAGGAAATACATTGACTATAAGAGATGTGCTATATGTTGAAGGCCTCAAGCATAACCTCTTAAGCATAAGTCAATTATGCGACAAAGGTCTCATGGTAACTTTTGAAAGTGATAAATGCACTGTTTACTTTAAAGATTCTACTGATATTGCTTTGCAAGGTGTTAGGCATAACAATATTTATTTGATTGATATTGAAAGTGCATCTAATCGTAGTATAACATGCTTAGTTGCTAAAGAAGAAAATCCTTGGCTATGGCATAAAAGAGCTGCACATGTTCATATGCAACATTTGAATAAATTGATTTCAAAAGATCTTGTGATTGGTTTGCTTAAACTGAAATTTGAGAAAGACAAATTATGCACTGCATGTCAAAAAGGTAAGCAAACCAAATCTTCATTTTCATCCAAAAGCATGACTTCAACATCAAAACCTTTAGAACTTTTGCATATGGACTTATTTGGTCCATCTAGAATTAAAAGTTTTGGTGAAAATTACTATGCTCTTGTAATTGTTGATGATTACACAAGATTCACTTGGACCTTCTTTTTAAATTTGAAAAGTGAAGCTTTCAAAGCCTTTAAATCTTTTGCAAAATGTATTCAAAATGTAAAAGACTTGAAAATCAAAACATTGAGAAGTGATCATGGTGGAGAATTTGAAAATGAATCTTTTCAAAAATTTTGTGAAGAATATGGCATAACACATAACTTTTCTGCACCTAGAACTCCCCAACAAAATGCTGTTGTTGAAAGGAAAAATAGATCATTAGAAGAATTAGCTAGAACCCTTATGAATGAATCTAATGTGCCAAAATATTTTGGGCTGATGCAATTAGTACTGCTTGTTATGGGTTAAACATGATGCTTATTAGGCCAATTCTAAAATTAAGTCCATATGAACTGTTGAATGGTAGAAAACCAAATGTATCTCACTTGAAAATATTTGGGTGCAAATGCTTTGTCTTGAATAATGGAAAAGATAATCTAGGTAAATTTGATGCAAAATCTGATGAAGCAATATTCCTAGGATATTCTTTGACCAGTAAAGCATATAGAGTATTTAATAGAAGAACTTTGATAATTGAAGAATCAATGCATGTTGTCTTTGATGAGATTGCGGACCTTGAGGAAAACTCTCTTGAGTCAAACAAACCTATTGCAGGTGATGAGGATTATTTGAAGGAAGCTCTTGAAGAGATGTATCTAAATGAGAACTATCCTCCAAAACTTCAATAAACACCTCAAGCTGTTGATTCTAAAAGCTATCAACAACCAAGAGGACTCTCCTTGGACAACATCATTGGAGACATTTCAAAAGGAGTAACTACTAGACATAATCTTAATAATTTTTGTCTAACTGTAGCTTTTGTGTCTCAGATAGAACCAAGAATATAAAGGAAGCTCTTCAAGATGATAAGTGGTGCGTTGCTATGCAAGAAGAGCTAAACCAATTTGAAAGGAATGAAGTCTGGGAACTTATTCCAAAGCAAGATAATTATCAAGTCATAGGAACCAAATGGGTATTCAGGAACAAGCTTGATGAGGATGGAAACATCACAAAGAACAAAGCAAGGCTAGTTGCAAAGGACTACTGTCAAGAGGAAGGTATAGACTATGATGAAACATATGGACCAGTGGCTAGGTTAGAAGCAATTAGATTGTTGCTTGCATATGCATCTTTGATGAAATTTAAATTATATCAAATGGATGTGAAAACTGCGTTTTTAAATGGTTTCATAAAAGAAGAGGTATATGTTAATCAACCTCCTGGTTTTGAGGATTTCAAATTTCCTGATCATGTTTATAAGTTGAAAAAGGCCTTGTATGGTCTTAAACAGGCACCTAGGTCTTGGTATGAAAGACTTAGTACCTTCTTACTTGATAATGATTTTTCTAGAGGTAAGGTTGATTCAACCTTATTTATAAAGAAAGTAGGAAAATACATCTTGATTGTACAAGTTTATGTAGATGATATTATCTTTGGGTCAACTGATGACTCCTTATGTGAAGAATTTGCAAAAATAATGCAAGGTGAATTTGAGATGTCTATGATGGGTGAGTTGAATTTCTTTTTAGGACTACAGATAAAACAGATGAATGGAGGTACCCTTATTTCCCAAATAAAATATTGTAGAGAAATTCTTAAGAAATTTGGTATGGATACGTGTAAAGAAGCTAGTACACCTATGGGTACTTCATGCTATTTAATAAGGATGAATCTAGAAAAGGAGTAAATGAAACTATGTTTAGAGGCATGATAGGATCTTTATTGTACTTAACTGCTAGTAGACCAGATATTATGCAAATTGTATGTGTGTGTGCTAGGTACCAAGCAAATCCTAAAGAATCTCATTTGACTGCTGTCAAGAGAATCTTAAAATACCTTAAGGGAACCACTTCTTTTGGACTTTGGTATCCATCTGATGCTTCACTTAGTTTAATAGGTTATTCTGATGCAGACTATGGTGGTTGTAAAATTGATAGGAAAAGTACTAGTGGTACTTGTCATTTTCTGGGTTGTTCTTTGGTATCCTGGAATTCAAAGAAACAAGCGTGTGTAACCTTGTCTACCACTGAAGCTGAATATATTGCTGCTGGAAATTGTTGTGCCCAAATTTTGTGGATGAAACAGCAACTGGAAGACTTTGATATCTTCCTTGATAATATTCCTTTAAAATGTGATAATACTAGTGCTATAAATTTAACTAAGAATCCCATAATGCACTCAAGGACTAAGCACATTGAGATTAGACATCATTTCTTGAGAGACCATATTCAAAAGGGGGATTGTCAAATTGAATATGTTGATACCTTACATCAATTAGCTGATATTTTCACCAAGGCGCTACCTAAGGATAAATATTTTGAGCTTAGAAGAGAGTTAGGAGTATTAGACGTGTCTTAGGATCAACTCTTATAAAAATTTTCACATTTTCGTAAAATTTACGCTTCATAATCGATTATCACAAGGCAATAATCGATTATTCAAACTTAAAACTCAAATATGGGAACCTTTGAACGAATAATCGATTATCATCAGGCATAGTCGATTATCACGCTGACAATTTCAAAAATAAAGCTATTGGAGCATCCCATAACGGCTATCAACGGCCATAAACGGCTAGTTTTTCCATTCTTCTTATAAATAGCCTCCTATAATCGATTATTAGACACTTCTTTGCACCCAGAAACTACTGAAATCAAATCTTGAGCTCAAAAGCTCTCCATTTTTATTCACTTTCTCAAAATCTCACTACCTCAAACTTTCTCCATGGCGGATTCAAGAAGACATCGCCGCAAAGCTGCTGGAGCATCCTCTTCCTCTCAACCACGTCCTGCAACCATTGATGGGTGGATTTCAGATCAAGGAAAACATGCGGACTATGTTAATTCTTGGCAAGAAAGAAGAATCATGGCGGTAAAGTATATTCGCCTTGATTTTTTCCGTTTCTATGGATTTCAATTTCCAGATCTTTTTGCTGTTCAAGGACTCACGAATCTGGTGGAGCAAAAAGGTTGCATTTATCCCGATCTCATAAGAGTTTTCTACTTCAACTTGAAATATCGAGATGGGATTATATCCACTAAAGTAAAGGGTGTCCGCATAATTTTAGATGATGATGTGTGGACCAACGTTGCTCAACTTACCATCTGGGATGATGCTGTAAAAGTTCATCTAGGACTTCAAGATTTCAATAGGTTGATGACTTTCCAATCCTTCTTGTGTCACTCTGAACAACAGACTAATCGAAGGCAATTGCTTGTTGGAGGTTTCAAGGTTGAAGAAAGGATGATTCACTACTTGATTGTCTGGATACTATGTCCTAGAGCAACCAATCAAGCTCAATGCTTTGAGCAGGATCTACTTCTTCTATATGGGATCCCAAATCACATACACATCGATTGGCCTACTCTCATTGCTGACTGATGAGTCAATATTTTCTCAATTTCACTTAGCTTATTGTACCGAATTTAATCAGGGAATTGTGCTTAAATGTCCGGTATTTTTCCGTTTTTGCTAATTGTGCTTAATTTGACCAAAAATTCTTATTTTAATTAATTTGAATTATTTGAGCTAATTATTTTCATTATTAATTGTAGGAAAATTGTTGGATAATATTTGGGACATTTTGGAGGTCAAAAGAAAATGTGACATCAATTTTGTGACAAATGAGAAAAGGAAAGAGACAAGATGAGAAAAAAATAGAGAAAAATGAGAAAAATAAAAAAAAAATTAAAAAAAAAATTAAAAAAATTTTGTGAATAATGGAGTCAAGAAGAGGATTGAATTAGAGGTCTGGGTGTGATTTGATTGTGTTTACACTTGTTCCCCATTGCTCCTCTATTCTTTTTGGTTTGTAGCTTCTCATCCATATTTATCCTCCCTTGTCCTTGGCCCCATTTCAACCATGAAAAGACCTTTTGATTTGAACATGCGTATGTGCTTGAGTGTTGATATTAGAGGCTTGCCAAGTCTATTTGTGTTTGCTTTCTTGAGTGACATTGATTTACCTTAAACACTTGACAGAAACACTGATAGTGCATCTGTGAGGTTTTGTTACTTTTGAATCACCTCTTGAGCTGATTGATCATTTTGCCATGTCTTGAATTTCTTGGATGATTTCATGAGTATCTGCTTTCTCTGATTCATTCTGTGTTGGGATTGTCTACTTCTTTTCTTGGTCCAGATTTCTTGAGAACTGTGTAATTCTGTTTCTGTCCTAGTTAGTGTTTGTTTTTTGTGTGTTGAGTTTATGTCACTTCCTTGATGTCCTTTGAACTATTCCCTGATTTGCGTCTTGATTTTGCCCAGGAGTGCAAAAGACTAAGTGTGGTCTATTTTGATGAGTCAATATTTTCTCAATTTCACTTAGCTTATTGTACCGAATTTAATCAGGGAATTGTGCTTAAATGTCCGGTATTTTTCCGTTTTTGCTAATTGTGCTTAATTTGACCAAAAATTCTTATTTTAATTAATTTGAATTATTTGAGCTAATTATTTTCATTATTAATTGTAGAAAAATTGTTGGATAATATTTGGGACATTTTGGAGGTCAAAAGAAAATGTGACATCAATTTTGTTTAAACTAAAAAGTGAGAGGTGTGGATTTACTTTTTGGAGGTGATGGACAAATTTATGAACACCAATTTATGATGTCACGAACTTGTTTTCAATCGGCAAGTATGACCGAATCGTTCAAGTAATAAACTTGGTTAGACCAAGTATCGTTCTTCCCAAAGGACTCACGGCCTAGTTTAGTTATGTGGTTTCTTTATTAACTAAGACTTACAAACGAAATATTTGGGGTTTAAAATGCAAGACAGAAAATAAACATGTATGCATGAATTTTGATCAATGGCAAAAATCAAAAGATAAACACTTTCAATGAAATATAGATATGAATATGTTGTTGGGGGTCAATTTCATCTTATCCACTCTCATATATTTTAGGAATTCAACATTCAAATCATCATTGTTAATGCCACTCTCTAATGTACCTTTCCAGAAGGCTTCTCCCTAATCACGAGTTCATACAATTCCTAGCATTCCTAATGATCAATTCATAAGTGCAGGAGCTTAACGACAACCAATATCATATTGGGAGAAATTCCCCGGATCTAGACTACCCCGTACGTGCCCGTATCGACAAAACCAATAATCATGCATCGAATGAGTTAAACAATGCAAGCATTAAGCAAAGAGGAAAAACCCTAACTAATGATAAAAATAAAGCATAAGTCTTAATTAAAAGATGTAAAAACAGATTCCATATATGAGAGTTTCACAAGATTACATTGATTCCCCAACAAACATACAGAGTTTAGTTCACCATATTCATGGTGAACCTAGATGAATTACAATGAAAGAATGAAAGAATGAAAGAATAAACCCTAAAAAGGTGAAGAGGAAGCCTCAGCATCCAAGATCCTCCTTCAAAGGGGTGGAAGAGAGAGTGTTTGCTTCGTTCCAGCCAGAGATGCCTAACCCTAGGAAACCCTAAAGCTTATATATCATTCGTAAATTACAAAAAGTCAAATCCAAGCCCATTAAAGTGCCCCTCAGCGGTAAAATACCGCTCAGCGGTGAGTGCGTGACTTGTTTTCTCCCCTCAGCGGCCATTTTGCCCCTCAGCGGACCTCCCGCAAGCTCCTGAGTGCCGCTCAGCGGTAAACTGCCGCTGAGCGGTGACTTCGGCTTCTCCTTTTTGCACTTTTTGTTGTCTTTTCTGATTTCAACTCTCTCCTTCTTCACTTCTTTCACCAAATTCACCTTAAAACCTGCACAAAAACACTGAAATCAAGCATAAACCTGTCCAGCTCTCTTATTTCCAAAAATATAAAGAAAAGCATGATTTCAAGCTAGTTTCTAAGTGTAAAGGTTGCTTTTAATGTCAATTTTAATCATAAAAATAACAGTTTTTCAACTGTTATCAGGAGGTGCAACTGAAATTCTGGTCCAGCTTGGCAGCAGCTTGTAACGTAGTGGGCTGGTCCACGCCCATCTATCTTCATCGAGCACATGGAAGGCACACACGTCCAAGAAGCAAACTTGAGGGGGTGGTGGAAGAAAGAAAGCACACGCCCACGACGAGCGGTCCAGCAAGCTTGGGAGCTGCAAAATGAAGAGAACGCACGGCCTGGTTTGGCTTCACGCGGATAACAGCGTCCAGCTGGGGCAGCAACGGACGTCCACGCGGGATTCACACAGAGACGGCCCATGGGGAGCGTTCAGCAAGCACGGAAGGCACCACGTGTCCATCTTTTGAGCAACAGCAAGCCCAGCAGAGAGAATACGCACGTCCAGCAAGGATGAAGTGCTACGTCCGCACATGTGACGCACGCGAGCAGCAGCTTTTGAGAGAAGTGGCTAGCAGCTTGGAGAAGAACGCACGTCCAAGAGCAATACGCACATCGAGCAGAAAGAAGGCAGTAGCGTCCATCCACCGCACGTCCAAGAGCAAGCACACTCATTTGAAGAGAAGCGGCTACCGAGCGTCTAGCTTGCTACATCCGTAAGAGCGCCCAGCAGCAACAGGCGTCCAGCAGCCTTCACGGTCCAGAACAGCAGCCGTACGCACACCATGGAGAATTAAAGCAATTTACGTCAAAGCCACGTCCAGTGGAGGGGAGCGTCCAGAAGCACGTCACATGCACATGAGCGTCCAGCTGGCTGGGAGAAAAACGCACGCGGGCATCAGCTTGCAGAATAACGCACGCCCACGCACGTCCAACAGGTGCAGCACATCACGACCCACCACACGCACACTTCACAATAGCGTCCAGCAAGCTGCACTGATTTACTTTTGGAAGCAGAGAGGAAAACACGGTGACTATTCTGGAGAAAAAGAAAGCAAGACATGGAGGGCCCACCTTTGTTTACTTTTAGCATAGATTGAAGAAAAAAACAAAAGTGCCAGGGAGACAAACACACGGAAAAGCTGCTGGAAAAAGCACAATTTTATTTTTGTCTTTCTTTGAAAAGCATCGCACGGCAGAAATAAAAGGGGGAGTGAGAGCAGCCTTCAAGGTGGTTACGGCCTGGGGAGAGGCTCTCCTCCAGAGTTCCAATAGCTCCCATTTTTCTTCCAGTAGCTCCCATTCCAGTAGTGTGATTTCCAGTAGTGTGATTTCCAGTAGTGTAGTGTAGTTTTCCACCAGAATGTAATGAAGAGCCGTGTAGTGAGGAGAGAATGCAAAGAGTGCTGGGCAGTAGGCTAGAAAATACAGCAAAGGTGCTGAAACAGTAGGAGTTTGCAACTGAGAATGGAAGGCTACGGTTTAGCGGTTGTACACGTTAGGTTCCTATTTTATTTTCTCTATTGTAATGAATTTTAATGCAATGAACAATTTGATTTAATTTTCTGTTACTGAATTTTCAATGCCATTTTACTGTTTCTGATGTGATTTAAATTTTGCTGCGATTTAATTTCTGTTGTTGTTTGTCTGCCGTTCAATTTCTACTGTTGTTTTTACCATGTTGTCGATTATTTCACTTAAAATTGTTCCTTGTAATTTTGTTCTTGGTATTTTTTTGCTGTAATGTTGATTCTGTTTTCATATTTGAAATTTACTGTTTTCTGTTTTTACTGTTTACTGTATTTTCGATTTCTGTATTTTCGTTTTCTGCATTTTTGTTTTTTGTTCGAGATCTATTTTTACTGTTTAATGTTGCTGTAATTTCGTTTTTACTGTACCAATTTCGTTTTCACTGTTTTAATTTTGTTTTACTGTTTTGAATTTTAATTCAGTCGTGTTTAAATTTTACCGCAACCAAAAATCACAAAACCCCCCCTACGTGTTGATCTGAGACTGAACCCAAATTGGTCCTTGAGAGACGACCTAGGAGTCACTTCCTAGTAATATACTGCATTCTTTTATGCACAACTTTTGTGGGAGGTGCGACCCTCTCATCAAAATGGCGTCGTTGCCGGGGACCAACGGTTCAGTTTTAGGTCTTTTGTTGTGTTAGTGTGTGTTGTGTTTTGTCTTGACTTGTGATGTGATGTTCTGTTTTGTGTGTGCGTGTTGCATGTATAAATGTGTTGTGTTTTATTTGTTTCGTAATTTTTAGTATTTTTCTTTTTCCATGTCTACCTATTCTGGTTATGTGAATAGTGCTTATTCTGCCAATGCCTCTGATTATGATTCTCCTTCTGCGTGGTACTCTTATTATAATTCTGCTAACTTTTATGTTGAGAATAATATGGCTCATCCCCCAACTTATGAGAGCTCTCTTTGGGAGCCGGTTTCACTTAATGAGGATAATGTTCATTGCGTTCTCACCACTGGACTGATACATCTGCTGCCTAAGTTTCATGGTTTTGCAGAAGAATGCCCACATAGATATTTGGAGAAGTTCCACATCATGTGCTCTTCACTAAAGCCTCCAGATGTCCCTCTTGATCACATTTTCTTGGGGGCATTTCCGCATTCATTACAAGGAGCAGCTAAGGATTGGAAAGACTATCTTCCTCTAAGATCCGTTACCGATTGGGGATATCTTGAGCATCAGTTTCTGAGCAAATTCTCCCCTGTGCAGTATGGTTACAACAACGATCCTGGATGGAATGATCCTAACCTGGGATGGCATTGTACTCCACAACATCATTATCAAGAACCACCATTCCAGAGTACTTTTATGTCTCCACCAGTCCAACAATACGAGAGTCAGCAGTATGATGCTCCTGCCTAAATAGCTCCTCCGCCTTCTACTTCTGAGCCTACATTGCAGGAGTTGTTGGAGCAAATGACCATGCAGAACCTTCAGTTTCAGCAAGAGAATAGAGCACACCTTCAATGTTTGAGCAATCAGATAGGGCAGATGACCACTCAACTTAATCAGGAACAGTCTCAAGATTTAGAGGAATCACCATTTCAGACTGTTCTGATTCCTAATGATGTTAGTGTCATCCACATAGAAGATGGGGAGCAGAGTTATGAACTTACTACTGCGCCACCTACTTTTCCACCTTCCTATGTCCCTACTATTGCACCTGAGGAGACTGATGAAGATTTTGAGGACCAGGCAGGTATAAGTAGTAATTTTGAGCCAGGTAGACCACTTTCATCTTCCACTACTCAATCAATCTTTAGGAAAGTGGAGGTAAACATACCTCAGTTTGATTATGCTGTTGATGATTATGCTTTTAATGATTATGCTGTTGATAGGTATGTTGGTGATTATATTGTTGCTGAGCATGTTTTTAATTCTCCCTCTCTGCATGATGAGAACCAATTTTTGATATCAAATTCATATGTTTATTCTCCATGCACTGAACATGAATCTGAGTCTGTGGTTGATATTGTTTCTGAATTTGAAAGTGATTCATGTTCTGAGAGTATATTTGAGGTTCAGCCTGTTACACTGGGATTGGGTGTTATACCCCTGCATGTAATTTCTGTAGAGCCACATTGCACTAACCATGTTGCAGGAGGTACACACGAATTTAATCAACAAACACCCACTATTGAAGACAAAGGTGCTCACATACACAACAGTTTGAAGATCAATAGACACCGGCTGAACTTGCTCATCAACAATCCTTGATTCTTAGATCCAACTATGGAACACATTTCCCTGCTAGATCAAATCTGGAGGATGAAGGAATTCTTCCTCAAAACTTCCTTGTTGGATCCAATGGTGGAAAATATCTCCCTACAAGTCCAAAATTGGCAACTGCCACCATGATCAGGGGAGTTTTCTTTCTCTCTTCTCCCCCTTTCCCTACTTTTATTGCACTTGTCCATGATCTGTTGACTGTTATGATTTCTGATCTTATGCTTATGACACATTGAGGACACTGTGTAGTTTAAGTGTGGTCTATTGGGGGAGATTTTTATTTTTCTTCGTTAGTTTTTGTTTTCTTGGTTAAATTTTTTCTTTTCGAGGTTATTTTTGTCGTGTCTTGTGTACAGTTTTACATGTTTCTCTTGATTTCTGGACTTTGTTTAGGTTGTAGATGTGTCTTTCACTTCATTGGTACTCTGATTTGTTTGAAATCCTTGCTTTTCTCTGCTTGAGAAGATGATTATGATGTTTGAGAGGTTGATTTGATTGTGACATAAATTACCCTGTGTGAGATTTGAGCCACTTGATGTTCTTTCTTGTGTGTGATATGTCTCTTGATTGCTTGCACATATGCCTTGGCTTGACTCTTGTTGATAATTCTTGATTGATATGCATGTTTGGAAGTGATAAAGGCAGTTTTGTTTTTGAGCCTCTCTAGCCAAATAAGCTTACCTTGTTCTGATTATTTGCAAACCCTTGTTGAGCCTATACTTTCCTCATTTCTTTGTTTTGAAGCTCATACACTAGCCCTAAGTGAAAAACCATGATTACCTTAACCTTAGGGAATTTTGGAGCTTTGGAAGTGTTTTGGGAACAAGTGTTGTGTCCCTGGGGATTCTGATGAATTGGCTAGTTGGTTCCTTCTCTTGTTTTGTTTTTGGAAATATGATTTATATCTTGTCTCTTATAGTCGTGTGCTAAACAGAGAGAAAAGGAAAGAGACAAGATGAGAAAAAAATAGAGAAAAATGAGAAAAAAAAAATTAAAAAAAAAAATTAAAAAAATTTTGTGAATAATGGAGTCAAGAAGAGGTTTGAATTAGAGGTCTGGGTGTGATTTGATTGTGTTTACACTTGTTCCCCATTGCTCCTCTATTCTTTTTGGTTTGTAGCTTCTCATCCATATTTATCCTCCCTTGTCCTTGGCCCCATTTCAACCATGAAAAGACCTTTTGATTTGAACATGCGTATGTGCTTGAGTGTTGATATTAGAGGCTTGCCAAGTCTATTTGTGTTTGCTTTCTTGAGTGACATTGATTTACCTTAAACACTTGAGAGAAACACTGATAGTGCATCTGTGAGGTTTTGTTACTTTTGAATCACCTCTTGAGCTGATTGATCATTTTGCCATGTCTTGAATTTCTTGGATGATTTCATGAGTATCTGCTTTCTCTGATTCATTCTGTGTTGGGATTGTCTACTTCTTTTCTTGGTCTAGATTTCTTGAGAACTGTGTAATTCTGTTTCTGTCCTAGTTAGTGTTTGTTTTTTGTGTGTTGAGTTTATGTCACTTCCTTGATGTCCTTTGAACTATTCCCTGATTTGCGTCTTGATTTTGCCCAGGAGTGCAAAAGACTAAGTGTGGTCTATTTTGATGAGTCAATATTTTCTCAATTTCACTTAGCTTATTGTACCGAATTTAATCAGGGAATTGTGCTTAAATGTCCGGTATTTTTCCGTTTTTGCTAATTGTGCTTAATTTGACCAAAAATTCTTATTTTAATTAATTTGAATTATTTGAGCTAATTATTTTCATTATTAATTGTAGAAAAATTGTTGGATAATATTTGGGACATTTTGGAGGTCAAAAGAAAATGTGACATCAATTTTGTTTAAACTAAAAAGTGAGAGGTGTGGATTTACTTTTTGGAGGTGCAACTCAAATTCTGGTCCAGCTTGGCAGCAGCTTGTCACGGAGTGGGCTGGTCCACGCCCATCTATCTTCATCGAGCACATGGAAGGCACACACGTCCAAGAAGCAAACTTGAGGGGGTGGTGGAAGAAAGAAAGCACACTGATGGACAAATTTATGAACACCAAATTATGATGTCACAAACTTGTTTTCACTCGGCAAGTATGACCGAATCGTTCAAGTAATAAACTTGGTAAGACCAAGTATCGTTCTTCCCAAAGGACTCACGGCCTAGTTTAGTTATGTGGTTTCTTGATTAACTAAGACTTACAAACGAAATATTTGGAGTTTAATATGCAAGACAGAAAATAAACATGTATGCATGAATTTTGATCAATGGCAAAAAGCAAAAGATAAACACTTTCAATGAAATATAGATATGAATATGTTGTTGGGGGTCAATTTCATCTTATCCACTCTCATATATTGTTAGGAATTCAACAGTCAAATCATCATTGTTAATGCCACTCTCTAATGTACCTTTCCAGAAGGCTTCTCCCTAATCACGAGTTCATACAATTCCTAGCATTCCTAATGATCATTTCATAAGTGCAGGAGCTTAACGACAACCAATATCATATTGGGAGAAATTCCCCGGATCTAGACTTCCCCGTACGTGCCCGTATCGACAAAACCAATAATCATGCATCGAATGAGTTAAACAATGCAAGCATTAAGCAAAGAGGAAAAACCCTAACTAATGATGAAAGAAAGCATAAGTCTTAATTAAAAGATGTAAAAACAGATTCCATATATGAGAGTTTCACAAGATTACATTGATTCCCCAACAAACATACAGAGTTTAGTTCACCATATTCATGGTGAACCTAGATGAATTACAAGGAAAGAATGAAAGAATAAACCCTAAAAAGGTGAAGAGGAAGCCTCAGCATCCAAGATCCTCCTTCAAAGGGGTGGAAGAGAGAGTGTTTGCTTCGTTCCAGCCAGAGATACCTAACCCTAGGAAACCCTAAAGCTTATATATTATTCGTAAATTACAGAAAATTAGGTCCAAGCCCATAAAAGTGCCGCTCAGCGGTAAAATGCCGCTCAGCGGTGAGTGCGTGACTTGTTTTCTCCCCTCAGCGGCCATTTTGCCCCTCAGCGGACCTCCCGCAAGCTCCTGAGTGCCGCTCAGCGGTAAACTGCCGCTGAGCGGTGACTTCGGCTTCTCCTTTTGCACTTTTTGATGTCTTTTCTGATTTCATCTCTCTCCTTCTTCACTTCTTTCACCAAATTCACCTTAAAACCTGCACAAAAACACTGAAATCAAGCATAAACCTGTCCAGCTCTCTTATTTCCAAAAATATAAAGAAAAGTACGATTTCAAGCTAGTTTCTAAGTGTAAAGGTTGCTTTTAGTGTCAATTTTAATCATAAAAATAACAGTTTTTCAACTGTTATCACACACGCCCACGACGAGCGGTCCAGCATGCTTGGGAGCTGCAAAATGAAGAGAACGCACGGCCTGGTTTGGCTTCACGCGGATAACAGCGTCCAGCTGGGGCAGCAACGGACGTCCACGCGGGGTTCACACAGAGACGGCCCATGGGGAGCGTCCTGCAAGCACGGAAGGCACCACGCGTCCATCTTTTGAGTAGCAGCAAGCCCAGCAGAGAGAATACGCACGTCCAGCAAGGATGAAGTGCTACGTCCGCACATGTGACGCACGCGAGCAGCAGCTTTTGAGAGAAGTGGCCAGCAGCTTGGAGAAGAACGCACGTCCAGGAGCAATACGCACGTCCAGCAGAAAGAAGGCAGCAGCGTCCATCCAACGCACGTCCAAGAGCAAGCACACTCATTTGAAGAGAAGCGGCTACCGAGCGTCCAGCTTGCTACATCCGTAAGGGCACCCAGCAGCAACAGGCGTCCAGCAGCCTTCACGGTCCAGAACAGCAGCCATACACACACCATGGAGAATTAAAGCAATTTACGTCCAAGCCACGTCCAGTGGAGGGGAGCGTCCAGAAGCACGTCACATGCACATGAGCGTCCAGCTGCCTGGGAGAAAAACGCACGCGGGCAGCAGCTTGCAGAATGTAGTGTAGTGTAGTGTAGTTTTCCACCAGAATGTAATGAAGAGCCGTGTAGTGAGGAGAGAATGCAAAGAGTGCTGGGCAGTAGGCTGGAAAATACAGCAAAGGTGCTGAAACAGTAGGAGTTTGCAACTGAGAATGGAAGGCTACGGTTGAGCGGTTGTACACGTTAGGTTCCTATTTTATTTTCTCTGTTGTAATGAATTTTAATGCAATGAACAGTTTGATTAATTTTCTGTTACTGAATTTTCAATGCCATTTTACTGTGTCTGATGTGATTTAAATTTTGCTGCGATTTAATTTCTGTTGTTGTTTGTCTGCCGTTCAATTTCTACTGTTGTTTTTACCATGTTGTCGATTATTTCACTTAAAATTGCTCCTTGTAATTTTGTTCTCGGTATTTTGTTGCTGTAATGTTGATTCTATTTTCGTATTTGAAATTTACTGTTTTCTGTTTTTACTGTTTACTGTATTTTCGTTTTCTGTATTTTCGTTTTCTGCATTTCTGTTTTCTGTTCCAGATCTGTTTTTACTGTTTAATGTTGCTGTAATTTCGTTTTTACTGTACCAATTTCGTTTTCACTGTTTTAATTTTGTTTTACTGTTTTAAATTTTAATTCAGTCGTGTTTAAATTTTACCGTAACCAAAAATCACAAAAGCCCCCCCTACGTGTTGATCTGAGACTGAACCCAAATTGGTCCTTGAGAGACGACCTAGGAGTCACTTCCTAGTAATATACTGCATTCTTTTATGCACAACTTTTGTGGGAGGTGCGACCCTCTCATAACTGACACAATGGTAAAAGCTAAGAAATCCCATTCTTATCAATTTCCCTATGCTCTTCTTATTTCTAGGACTTTGGAGTACAAAGGTGTAAATGTTGAAGGAGAACTTGTCCAAGCCATTCAAGTTGTTGGCTCGGAAATTGGAGATACTACCTTTCGTCAGATGGGATTCATTATTAGAGGACGAGTTCTCATTCACAGAGATGATGACCATCCTGATGAAGATGAAGATGATGACATCGATACTCATATGGCAGAACCAGTTAGTGTTGTTGCTCCTTCTGATGCTGGTCCATCTACCATGCCCTCATCCTCCTCACCCTCCATGCAAGAACATTTTGCTAGATTATCTAAGCAATTAGAGGATATGAGTCTAGCACAAAGAACACATTTTGAGGAGATTTATGAGTGGCAACAATCTATTGATGAGTACATGGTTGATCAATTTCTTGATCTTGATGTTCGCCTATCTAACATCGAGAATCATCTCAACCTTCAACCTCCAGAAAGATCTCCTAGTCCTGAGTTTTAGATATAGGTTCTATGTTAGCATGTTTTGTTGTTTGCTTGCTAGTTCATCTATGTTATAATTCTGTCTTTTATGTTTCTTCTTATAATGTATTCCTTCTTTTCATAAATAAAATGATCTCTTGATTATATGCATACTTTGTTTAATTGAGGGGGAGATCGTATTTAGGGGGAGATTTTTACATCAAATCTTTTTGCTTATGATAAAAAAGGCGGAGAAGAATAATATAAGGGGATAAGTATAAATTAATACAGGTATTGCTAACTCTGTTGTTGTCTGTTAGCTTGTACGTTTTGCAGGTAAGCCAAAATTGCTTTTAAAATTGAATTTTTTGATCATCATCAAAAAGGGGGAGATTGTTACCAATAAGGAGTATTGGTAAATCTTGAAGAAAATTGTTTTGATGATGCTGCAAGAAGTTTTAGTTGAAGAAGATATTAGAATTATTTAAAAGCAATTTGTAGAAATTAAATATAGTAGGAAAGTCTTGTAAACTTTGTAAAACTTTCATTTTTAACTGCAATAATCGATTATGGAATGGCAATAATCGATTATCACAGAGTCATCCAGGAATAATCGATTATCACCTCATATAATCGATTATCACATTTTTGAAAAACCTGTAACGGACATGAATAATCGATTATCACTTACAATAATCGATTATTCGTGGCAGTTGAGACTTAACCTTAGATATTCAGAACAACTGGCTATATATTGGGTTTCTGTGAAGATCAAAATAAGAAGTTGTTGAACAGAAGCTCTTGCAGAAGCTATAGTTCAAGTTCCCTTGCTTGGTCTCGTGAACAGGAGCGACTCGCGTGTTGTGTGTCGATAGTCGGAGCAAGCTTTCTTAGAGTTAGCAAGGTGCTCTGCCTGGTCTCGTGAATAGGAGAAGCTTGCGTTTCGTTTGTCGATAGTCGGACCGGTTGATGACAAATTTATGAACACCGAAAAATGGCGCCACAAACTTGTTTAACAATCGGCAAGTGTGACCGAATTGTTGAAAGTAATAAACTCGGTAAGACCAAGTATCGTTCTCCCAAAGGACTCACGGCCTAGTTTAGTTATGTGATTCGTTGATTATTTAAGACTTAAGAACGAAATAAGTGGAGTTTAATATGCAAAACAGAAAATAAACATGTATGCATGAATTTGATCAATGGCTAAAACAAAATACAAACACTTCAATGGAATATATGGATGAGTATATTGTTGGGGTTATCAATTTCATCTTATCCACTCTCATATAATTTAGGAATTCAACATTCTTTTCATCATTGTTAATGCCACTCTCTAAATTACCTTGCAAGAAGGTCTATCCCTAATTACGAGTTCATACGATTCCTAGCATTCCTAATAATTAGTTCTTTTAGTGCAGGAGCTTAACGGCAACCAATATACTATTGGGAGAAATTCCCCGGATCTAGACTTCCCCGTACGTTCCCGTATCGACAAAATCAATAATCATGCATTGAATGAGTTAAACAAAGCAAGCATTGAGCAAAGAGGAAAAACCCTAACTAATGATGAAAGAAAGCATAGGTCTTAAATATAAGATGTAAAAACAAATTCCATATATGAGAGTTTCACAAGACTACATTGATTCCCCAACAACAATACAAGGTTTAGTTCACCATATTCATGGTGAAACTAGATGAATAATAATGAAAGAATGAAAGATAAAACCCTAGAAAGGTGAAGAGGTAGCCTGAGCATCCAAGATCCTCCTTCAAAGGGGTGGAAGAGAGAGTGTTTGCTTCGTTTCTACCAAAGATACAAACCCTAGGACGTCCTGAAGCTTATATATTATTATAAAATTACAGAAAATTTAGGCCCAAGCCCATAAGTGTGCCGCTCAGCGGTAAAGTACCGCTCAGCGGTAAGTGCGTGAGTTGGTTTCTTCCCCTCAGCGGCCATTTTGCCCCTCAACGGATCCCCCGTGAGCTTCTGAGTGTGATGCACAAATTTATGATCACCAAAATATGATGTCACAAACTTGTTTAACAATCGGCAAGTATGACCGAATCGTTTCAAGTAATAAACTCGGTAAGACCAAGTATCGTTCTCCCAAAGGACTCACGGCCTAGTTTAGTTATGTGATTTGTTGATTAGAAAAAGAACAAAACAAGTGGAGTTTATATATGCAAAAGACGAAAATAAACATGTATGCATGAGGTTGATCAATGGCTAAAACAAAAGACAAGCACTTTCAATGAAATATATTGATGAATATGTTGTTGGGGGTCAATTTCATCTTATCCACTCTCATATGTTTTAGGAATTCAACATTCAAGTCATCATTGTTAATGCCACTCTCTAAATTACCTTTCAAGATGGCTTCTCCCTAATTACGAGTTCATACGATTCCTAGCATTCCTAATAATTAGTTTTTTTAGCACAGGAGCTTAAGGCAACCAATATACTATTGGGAGAAATTCCCCGGATCTAGACTTCCCCGTACGTTCCCGTATCGACAAAATCAATAATCATGCATTGAATGAGTTAAACAAAGCAAGCATTGAGCAAAGAGGAAAAACCCTAATTAATGATGAAAGAAAGCATAAGTCTTAGATTAAGATGCAAGCACAAATTCCATATATGAGAGCTTCAAAAGATTACATTGATTCTCCAACAAACATACAAGGTTTAGTTCACCATATTCATGGTGAACCTAGATGAACGATAATGGAAGAATGGAAGAGATAGAAAAACCCGAGAAAGAGAAGAGGAGAGTTGTCACCATCTCCCAATCTACCCCCAAGGGGTGAAAAGTGTGTTTCTGCTTCCTCCCAGCCAAAGATACAAACCTAGGACGTGCAAGTCCTTAAATAGGGCATAAAAATAACATAAAACAAGTCCAAGCCCATAAAAACAAAAGAAAACCGGTCCAAGCCCACTTAGAATGGCGCTCAGCGGTATTTTACTGTTGAGCGGTACTAGCGCATGATTCATTTTGCCCCCCAGCTGCTGTTTTGCCCCTCAGCGTGATTTCGGCACCCGAAAAGTGCCGCTCAGCGGTATTTTTCCGCTCAGCGCCACTCGATCAGACTTTTTCTGCGTTCTGGTTGGTTTTTCAGCATTCTGGTTGACTGGTTGACTCTTCTGGTTGACTGGTTGACTTTTCTGGTTGACTGGTTGACTTTTCTGGTTTCTGGTTGACTTTTCAGCACTCCAATCATTCGGTATTTCAATTCTTCTTTCAAATCATTCAATTAGCCTACAAAATCAAGGGAATCTTGCACAAAACCATTAAATTCACTTTCAACTCTCTTATTCTCAAAACTAAAGCAAAAATATGAGTTCAAGCTAGTTTCTAAGTCTTAAAGGTTGCTTTTGGTATCAAATTTAAGCATAAAAATAACGGTTTTTCAACCGTTATCAGAGTGCCGCTCAACGGTAAACTACCGCTGAGCGGCAGTTGCGACTTCTCCTTTTGCACTTTTTGATGTCTTTTCTGATTTCATCTCTCTCCTTCTGCACTTCTTTCACCAAATTCACCTTAAAACCTGCACAAAAACACTGAAATCAAGCATAAACCTGTCCAGCTCTCTTATTTCTGAAAATATGAATAAAAGCATGATTTCAAGCTAGTTTCTAAGTGTTAAAGGTTGCTTTTAGTATCAATTTCAAGCATGAAAATAACAGTTTTTCAACTGTTATCACAACCCCAAACTTAGAACTTTGCTTGTCCTCAAGCAAACAAGATGTAACTCAATCTTCTACCAATTCATATGATGGTTCACTCATTCAAAAATTTCTTTTCAAGATAAGCAAAGACTTCAATCAAACTTTTGACCAAGATTTCAATCAAGATGTGCACATGCTTTAGTGTTCACAAAGTCAGTTAATATCAAACAAATGCTATTTTTCATGAATGATCAATCAATTAAGAATGGATGTTCATGTGCTCATGGAATACTTCCTCACCAGGTAAAGTGTTTCATTCACACACAAGTGTATAAGAGGTAATCACTCATTCACTCCACTATCACATTGTCACATGAATGAACTTTGCCTTTCATTTAACCACAATCAAAACATTTACAAGCATGCATCATCACAAGGACTTTTCAATGGCTTATAACGTGGCTGGGCTAATCAAGAAAATTGGTTTTTCTGGATCACAAAACCCTTGAATTAAGAGAATTATAACAACACAATTATTCTTGTTTTTCCCAACTTGTCTTTACATTGAGCTTTGCTTTTTCTTTTCTTTTCTTTATCTTTTTCTTTTCTTTTCACATTCTTATTCCTAACTTTTAGCTCAATGCTTTTCCTTTTTCTTTTTCATGCTTTCTGATGAGTCGTTATTTCTTGAATTATATTTAGTTTATTGCACTTAAATAAACCAGGGAATTGTACTTAATTGTCTAGTATTTTCCCATTTTTCCTAATTGTGCTCAATTTGATCGGAAATTTTTATTTTAATTAATTTGGAATATTTGAGCTGATTAAATGCATTTTGGATTGCAGGAAAATTTCGGAAATACATTTTGGGACATCAGGAAGAATGCCAAATAAATTCAAGACTCTCCACACAGACATTTTAGAAATTAATTAAATTGTAACTCAGTAGTTTAGAATTTCTGTATCAACTTTTATATTTTGGGACAAATTTTGGTAAATTAGATTAGACCCAAAATTAGAAGTTAGTGACTTGGCACCCTAGGTTTTTATTGTGTGGGCCCTACCCTAAAAAAAAGGAGGACACATGGCCCTTAAAAGAAGAACCCAGCCGCCACTTTGGAGGGCACCTTGTTTTTACTCTCTCGTTTTCATTTGTTTTGCAGGTGCTGGCAATGAGAAAAAAAATGCTTTTCTTTGACTCTCGGCTTTTGGAAGGTTGGGGATAATGAATGAAGAACCCATTTTTCTTTTCCTTGGAGTATGAAAACGTGATTCATAGTGTGTATTTTGGCTGATTTTGTCTTCAAGCGAGAAGAAAAACGCTGTGTTGGCTTTTGAATGTTTACTTTGTTTTATTCGGCTACACACAATGCACATGGATTTTCTTAGTCTGGAGAGATGATGATTTAACTTGGGAACGTTTTTATTGAGGAAAAAAAATACGGTGGTTTTGGATTGTCCATTTTACACACTGCCATTTTCATTTTTTTTGATTGCATTTTTTTTTAGCCCTTTTCATTCTCGGTCACAACAGGACAAACTCATGGCCAGCTCACTTAGAAACACCTTTTTTTTTTTTTTTATTTGATATTTGCTGATTTATTCATGGCCCATTTATTTTGAGAACGGAGCTGGAGTGAGCCGAGAGGTGCCAAGGATTTCTGGAAGAAAAGAAGCACATGGATATTGAGAAGAGTTGGTGTGCGCGTGTTGTGCTGGAACGGTTGGAAGCATGAATGGAGGTTGTCTCACGGTGAGCTGGAAGCATAGAAGGAGCGTACGGAGAAAGAGAATGGAGCGGTGCTGAATGAGAGGATTCATTAGGTGCCATGGTTGGAATGAAGAGCAGCGCGCATGTTGCAGGGGAATGTGAGTTGGAGACGTGAATGGAAGCACTGCTGGAATGAAAAAGCTATGCCACACTTTCATTTAGTTGGAGATATCTTTTCTTTAAGAAATGTAGATTAGCTAGGAGAATGATGGGACGTTGGCAGTCTAGAAACAATGCATTGCATTTATTACTTATAGGATGAAGTGGTTGATGGACAAATTTGTAAGCACCAAAATATGATGTCACAAACTTGTTTCACAATCGGCAAGTATGACCGAATCGTTTCAAGTAATAAACTTGGTAAGACCAAGTATCGTTCTCCCAAAGGACTCACGGCCTAAGTTAGTTATGTGATTTGTTGATTAGCTAAGACTTAAGAACACAATAATTGAAGTTTAATATGCAAAGACGAAAATTAAATATGTATGCATGAATTGATCAATGACAAAGACAAAAGATAAACACTTTCAAGGAAATATATGAATGAATATGTTGTTGGGGGTCAATTTCATCTCATCCACTCTCATATATTTTAGGAATTCAACATTCAAATCATCATTGTTAATGCCACTCTCTAATGTACCATTCTAGATGGCTTCTCCCTAATCAAATAGTTCATACAATTCCTAGCATTCCTAATGATTAGTTCATGAGTGCAGGAGCTTAAAGGCAACCAATATAATATTGTCAGTATAATATTGTCAGTATAATATTGGGAGAAATTCCCCGGATCTAGATTTCCCCGTACGTGTCCGTATCAACAAAACCAATAATCATGCATTAGAATGAGTTAAACAATGCAAGCATTGAGCAAAGAGGAAAAACCCTAACTAATGATGAAAGAAAGCATATGTCTTAATTCAAAGATGTACTCAACAAATCCATATATGAGAGCTTCAAGAGATTACTTTGACTCCCCAACAAACATACAAGGTTTAGTTCACCATATTCATGGTGAACCTAGATGAATTACAATGAAAGTATGAAAGAATAAACCCAATAAAGGTGAAGAGGTAGCCTGAGCATCCAAGATCCTCCTTCAAAGGGGTGAAAGAGAGAGTGTTTGCCTCGTTTCTGCCAAAGATGCCTAACTATAGGACGTGCAAGCCCTTATATACTAATCTAGAGTTACAAAAGATTACAAAAGTCCAAGCCCAAAAAGTGCCGCTCAGCGGTATTTACCGCTCAGCGGTGATTGCGCGTCTTCTTTCTTCCCCTCAGCGGCCATTTTGCCCCTCAGCGGTTCCAACGTCACCTCTTGAGTGCCGCTCAGCGGTAGTTTGCCGCTAAGCGGTGCCTTCGACTTCTCCTTTTTGCACTCTTTCTTGTCGTTTCTAATGTCGTCTCTCTTATTCTTCACTTCTTTCACCAAATTCACCTCAAAACCTGCACAAGAACACTTAAATCAAGCATAAACCTGTCCAGCTCTCTTATTTCTGAAAATATAAACAAAAGGCATGATTTCAAGCTAGTTTCTAAGTCTAAAGGTTGCTTTTAGTATCAACTTTAAGCATGAAAATAACAGTTTTTCAACTGTTATCACAACCCCAAACTTAGAACTTTGCTTGTCCTCAAGCAAATAAAATGTAACTCCATCTCCAACCAATTCATATGATGGTTCACTCATTCAAAATCCTCTTTTCAAGATAAGTAATAACTTCACTCAAACTTAAGACCAAGAGTTCAATCAAGATGTGCACATGCTTTAGTGTTCACAAAGTCATTTAAATTCCAACAAATGCTATTTTTCATGAATGATCAATCAATTAAGCATGGATGTTCATGTGCTTATGGAATATTTCCTCACTAGGTAAAGTGTTTCACTCAACACACAAGTGTATAAGAGGTAAAGTGTTTCACTCATTCACTCCACTATCACAATGTCACATGAATCAACTTTGCCTTTCATTTAACCACAATCAAATACATTCACAAGCATGCATCATCACAAGGACTTTTCAATGGCTTATAATGTGGCTGGGCTAACAAGAAAATTGGTTTTTCTGGATCACAAAATCCTTGAGTTAAGAGAATCATAACAACACAATCTTCTTATTCATTCCCAACTTTCTTTTGCCTTTGCTTTTGCATTTGCATTGAGCTTTGCTTCTTTTTCTTTTCTTTTCTTTGCATATTCTTACTTTTTAGCTGTTAGCTCAATGCTTTTTCCTTTTTCATGTTTCCCCAATAACCCCAAACTTGAACATTTAACAATACCACACAAGATCTTCTACTTAACTCAAGGTAAAGATTTTCAATCAAGGGTGTTCAGTGTATATTTAAGGCTAAGGGTTCAAAGGATAGAACACAACGTGTTCTCTTTTAGAAGGCTAACTTTATGAATTTGGCCAATAAAAAGGTTTCAAAAACACGGCCTTTGATCATATGATGCAAAACAAGCAATTGATTCAATCATAGAAAACCTGGGCAAAGTCATTCATGCTTTCAAAGTAATAGCATTCAGCAATAACAACTCTGGAGCTCAAAACCTCACATATAAGCTCATTCACATTTGACATGCACATCCTGCTTAATTTCACAATCACAATCATGATATTATGCATTTGTTCACAAAGCTTGTGAATCACCTGTATAAGCATTTTAATGTGCACATCATCTCAACATTAATCAATCAATAAGCATCATTCAATCATTACTTATCACACAATCACAGTTAATAGCAAACCATCATAAGGAACCAGGTGTTCAATAGAGTACATCAAACCCTAATCTAAAAACAAAAACAAATAAGTTCAGAAAACTTAAACCACAAAAGCATAATCATATGATAGCATTCATCAGTAAATGCTATCTCAGCTCCTCATCAGTCCGAGCTCTATGTATCTTCCTCTTCCTCTTCATCATCATCTTCATCAAATGCATCCTCCTCCTCAGCTTCATCTTCATCCATGTCTCGGGCTGAAGCTTCAGCTGCTTCAGCTCCTCCATGCCATGGTTCTTCTGGCCAAGCTACCACATTATGGAATTCATCCATAGTCCACCTGTGTGCTGGAGGGGTATCATACATCCCCACTATCATCTCAGCCGTGGCCACCTGCCCTCTGTGGATGGACTGCAACTGAGCACCTATAAGAGACATATACATGTCCCTCATCTGGAATGGTTCTGCCTCATGAGTATCAGCAGAAGTCCTGCTCTGTGCTGGCCTTCTCTCTCTACGAGCCTGGCGTGGTGGCACTGGCTGGGCTGCCTCCTCACCTCCACAGTACTGTCTGTAATAGGCCTCATCTATAGCTTTTCTTGGCCTCTCAAATGGTGGAACAGAAGTGTCCACCCCAGCTAGCTTGCAAAGGTGAGTGATCAAAGAAGGATGTCCCAGTGGTGCTTTGTTGTTTGAGGTGTTAGCACACACACTAATCTCATCAGCTATCACCTGCCCAATATTAACATTCAAGTTTCTGATAGCACAGTAGATGAAGAGTGCCCTGCTGAGAGTAATATCTGACACATGTGAACATGGCTGAATGTTGGCATGAGAAAATGCCATCCAATACTTTGCAAGAGGAGTCAAATCTGTCCTCCTAATATTAACCACTGAGCCAGATCTATTCCTTTGGAAGTGTCCTCCAGGTATGCACAATACTCTCTCAACATCCTCAAAGTCAGCACCTTCCTCCATGCTAAGAGCAAACTGGCATTGCTCACCAGCCCACACAGTATCCAGAAAGTTATTGATGGAGTCAGGATCATACCTGATAGCATGGCCTCTAACATAGCCCAAATAATTCTCAGCTGGATAATCACCAATCTTCTTTGCATTGGTGTAGAATTCTTTCACCACAGCTATGTTGGCAGGTGATGGATAAGTGGCTAGCTTCCCCCAATCATTCCCTAACACTTGCTCTCCAAATTGAGGAGCAAAGTTAGGTATCATTCCAACCTTTCTCTCCATTAGAAGTCTCCTGTCCTGAACCACCCTAAAGTGCTTCTCATGTTTCCTAGAGAGGAACCTGCCATTATGGGGCTGCTCTGGTTCCTTTTCCTTTCTCTTTTTCAATCTCTTTCCTGAAGAGGATGCCATTCCTGCCTTCAAACATAAATCCAAAACCACAGAACATGATGTTAATCATTAGTAAACACAAAACAAAACTCCTTTTGAAGCTAAACCACCGCTGAGGGCCAGAATTTCCCCTCAGCGCCACCAGTGCCACATTCAAACACGCAACAAACCAGAAAAAGCAAATCTGGCAGAGTGCCGCTCAGCGGTAAATGCCGCTCAGCGGTGATCTGCAGATTTTTGCAAATCTCGTTTTTAAACTATCCTAACTCCACCCAAATGCAATTTTCAGTTTTCCAGTTCATAATCAAGCAGTTTAATCGGTTCAAACATCAAATATATCATCAAATCATGCATAGAAATCAAAACCCCTAAATATTCATGCTTTGACAATCACAGTCAATTTCAAGAACCCTAGAATGAACAAAATGCATTTTACTTACTTGGGTGGAGATGCTAGATGATATGAGAATGCTTCCAAACTAAAATGCTCTCTTCCAACCCCAAACTTTGATAGCACACTAGTGTAAAAGTGAGTGGAAGAGAAATTTTCTAAAGAGGGAAGAGTAAAAAGATGTGGGAAACCTAAGAGGAGATATGTGGGAGTCTTAGTGCAGAGAAGAGCTTGAAAGAATATAAAAACGCGCAGCTTAGGGTTTAAAAATACCCCAATGGGCTCGGGTTCCGCTAAGGGGAACTTAAGCCCATCTGCGATAGTACCGCTCAGCGGTAATTGCCGCTCAGCGGTACTTTCGTGATGTACCCTTCTCCTTCTTTTCTTGACCTACGTGCCTTCCTAGCATACCCCTCATAGGTTCCCTGCAATTCAATGTTAAAAATGCTTATGCAAATCCTAAAAATAAACAAACAGAAAACAATCAATCAACTGGGTTGCCTCCCAGGTAGCGCTTGTTTAACGTCACGAGCCTGACCCAAAATCCACCAACACCCATCAGTAGGTGTTTCAAACTTACCAGCACCCATCAGTAGGTGCAAAATCTTCTCACCAACACCCATCAGTAGGTGTTACAAACTTAGTATCCTTCAGTAGATACTTAACCACCTAGCATCCTTCAGTAGATGCTAAATCCAACAAAATAATGTCCAGAATAATGTTCACAAATTACAAATTATAAAACAAAATCAAAAGTTTGTAAATCTACTGGGTTGCCTCCCAACAAGCGCTCTTTTAACGTCATTAGCTTGACCCAGTAAAGTTCAAGTTCCTTCTTCTTTTTCTTCTTTCTACTGAACTTCTTCAAAAATTTGATCAAACCAGGAACCTGTTGCAGTGTCACAATCATAGGAACTTTAATCTCCAATTTCTTGAAGATTTCCATAAAGCACTTGAATTTCTTTTCCTTCCTATGATTCTTCTTTAGATAAGGATGTGATTTTTCATATGATTTCTTCTTCTTTCCTCTCATCTTCTTTTTCTTCCTTTTTCTCTCCCTAAATTTTCTCTTTTTCTTTTCTTTTATTTTTTTCTTCCCTTTTCTTTTTCTTTTCAACTTCTTTATTTTCACACAAATTTTCTTTCTCTCTTCTCTCTCAACCACTTCTTTTTCTTTTTCTTCATCTTTATCTTTCTCACTCAACTCTTCTTTCTCTTTTCTCTCTACCCTTTCCTCATCTTCCTCTAATTTTTCTTCATCAAGAATCTTGTCACTTTCAGTGATAATGACTTGCCCTTCCTCTTTAAGGTTAACTTCAATATTAACATCATCATTTAATCTCTGACTAATGTGACGAAGTTGTATCTCCATTCTTTTACATGATTCTTCAATGCTTTTCTGAGTAGAGTCGGAATTTTTCAAAAATCGTTGAAGGGTGTCCTCCAACCTATCCAAACTTCTTGATAGAAAGGGTTGTTGCTGCCATTGCTGTTGTGGTTGGTTCTCAAATTGTCCAGCAGCTTGCCAAAATTGGCTTTGATCCATGCTTGAGTGAGGTTCCCACCAGTGGTTGAGATTACTTTGGTGGAATTGAGTGCCCATATAGTTAAATTCTTGACCAAATTGCATTCTGCAGACATTAGGCACAAAACCCTAAAAACAATTGTTAGCACAAAAAGATAGAGAAAAAAAAATCAAAGGATATAATTGAAAAGATAAGAAGATAGGAAATAAAAACAAAAAAATAAAATAAAATAAAATAAAAACAGAAAAATAAAATAACATAAAATAAAATAAAAACAGAAAATAAAATAAAATAAAATAAAATCTAATCTAAAAAGATAAAAAGATAAAATCTAATAAAATAAAATAAAATCTAACCTAAAAAGATAAAAAGATAAAATACAATAAAAACAGAAAAATAAAAACAAAAATTCAAATTAAAGTCAAAGATAATCAATAATCACACAAATTAACCAGTTAAACCATGAATCCCCGGCAACGGCGCCAAAAACTTGATGGACAAATTTGTAAGCACCAAAATATGATGTCACAAACTTGTTTCACAATCGGCAAGTATGACCGAATCGTTTCAAGTAATAAACTTGGTAAGACCAAGTATCGTTCTCCCAAAGGACTCACGGCCTAGTTTAGTTATGTGATTTGTTGATTAGCTAAGACTTAAGAACACAATAATTGAAGTTTAATATGCAAAGACGAAAATTAAATATGTATGCATGAATTGATCAATGACAAAGACAAAAGATAAACACTTTCAAGGAAATATATGAATGAATATGTTGTTGGGGGTCAATTTCATCTCATCCACTCTCATATATTTTAGGAATTCAACATTCAAATCATCATTGTTAATGCCACTCTCTAATTGATGGACAAATTTGTAAGCACCAAAATATGATGTCACAAACTTGTTTCACAATCGGCAAGTATGACCGAATCGTTCAAGTAATAAAACTTGGTAAGACCAAGTATCGTTCTTCCCAAAGGACTCTCGGCCTAGTTTAGTTATGTGGTTTCTTGATTAACTAAGACTTACAAACGAAATATTTGAGTTTAAAATGCAAGACAGAAAATAAACATGTATGCATGAATTTTGATCAATGGCAAAGACAAAAGATAAACACTTTCAATGGAATATATGAATGAATATGTTGTTGGGGGTCAATTTCATCTCATCCACTCTCATATATTTTAGGAATTCAACATTCAAATCATCATTGTTAATGCCACTCTCTAATGTACCATTCTAGATGGCTTCTCCCTAATCAAATAGTTCATACAATTCCTAGCATTCCTAATGATTAGTTCATGAGTGCAGGAGCTTAAAGGCAACCAATAGAATATTGTCAGTATAATATTGGGAGAAATTCCCCGGATCTAGACTTCCCCGTACGTGTCCGTATCGACAAAACCAATAATCATGCATTAGAATGAGTTAAACAATGCAAGCATTGAGCAAAGAGGAAAAACCCTAACTAATGATGAAAGAAAGCATATGTCTTAATTCAAAGATGTACTCAACAAATCCATATATGAGAGTTTCAAGAGATTACTTTGACTCCCCAACAAACATACAAGGTTTAGTTCACCATATTCATGGTGAACCTAGATGAATTACAATGAAAGTATGAAAGAATAAACCCAATAAAGGTGAAGAGGTAGCCTGAGCATCCAAGATCCTCCTTCAAAGGGGTGAAAGAGAGAGTGTTTGCCTCGTTCCTGCCAAAGATGTCTAACTAAAGGACGTGCAAGCCCTTATATACTAATCTAGAGTTACAAAAGATTACAAAAGCCCAAGCCCAAAAAGTGCCGCTCAGCGCCATTTACCGCTCAGCGGTGGTTACGCGTCTTCTTTCTTCCCCTCAGCGGCCATTTGCCCCTCAGCGGTTCCAACGCCACCTCTTGAGTGCCGCTCAGCGGTAGTTTGCCGCTGAGCGGTGCCTTCGACTTCTCTTTTTGCACTCTTTCTTGTCTTTTCTAATGTCCTCTCTCTCATTCTTCACTTCTTTCACCAAATTCACCTCAAAACCTGCACAAAAACACTCAAATCAAGCATAAACCTGTCCAGCTCTCTTATTTCTGAAAATATAAACAAAATGCATGATTTCAAGCTAGTTTCTAAGTCTAAAGGTTGCTTTTAGTATCACTTTTAAGCATGAAAATAACAGTTTTTCAACTGTTATCACTAATGTACCATTCTAGATGGCTTCTCCCTAATCAAATAGTTCATACAATTCCTAGCATTCCTAATGATTAGTTCATGAGTGCAGGAGCTTAAAGGCAACCAATATAATATTGTCAGTATAATATTGGGAGAAATTCCCCGGATCTAGATTTCCCCGTACGTGTCCGTATCAACAAAACCAATAATCATGCATTAGAATGAGTTAAACAATGCAAGCATTGAGCAAAGAGGAAAAACCCTAACTAATGATGAAAGAAAGCATATGTCTTAATTCAAAGATGTACTCAACAAATCCATATATGAGAGCTTCAAGAGATTACTTTGACTCCCCAACAAACATACAAGGTTTAGTTCACCATATTCATGGTGAACCTAGATGAATTACAATGAAAGTATGAAAGAATAAACCCAATAAAGGTGAAGAGGTAGCCTGAGCATCCAAGATCCTCCTTCAAAGGGGTGAAAGAGAGAGTGTTTGCCTCGTTTCTGCCAAAGATGCCTAACTATAGGACGTGCAAGCCCTTATATACTAATCTAGAGTTACAAAAGATTACAAAAGTCCAAGCCCAAAAAGTGCCGCTCAGCGGTATTTACCGCTCAGCGGTGATTGCGCGTCTTCTTTCTTCCCCTCAGCGGCCATTTTGCCCCTCAGCGGTTCCAACGTCACCTCTTGAGTGCCGCTCAGCGGTAGTTTGCCGCTGAGCGGTGCCTTCGACTTCTCCTTTTTGCACTCTTTCTTGTCGTTTCTAATGTCGTCTCTCTTATTCTTCACTTCTTTCACCAAATTCACCTCAAAACCTGCACAAGAACACTTAAATCAAGCATAAACCTGTCCAGCTCTCTTATTTCTGAAAATATAAACAAAAGGCATGATTTCAAGCTAGTTTCTAAGTCTAAAGGTTGCTTTTAGTATCAACTTTAAGCATGAAAATAACAGTTTTTCAACTGTTATCAGTGGTGTGCACGTGGATTGTTTTGCTAGAATGAAAGAAGAAGATTAATCTTTGCTGGAATGAAGCATACGGTGATTGATGATGGGACGTTTGAAGCTTTGGAGAAGAAAAGAGAATTGTTTTTCTAATTGTGTGAGAATGAAAAAAAAGTAGCAAAAATTGGTGGTGTGCACGGTGATGGCTGGAAGAGTGGCCCACGGGTATTGGATACATTTCCTTTATTTTTTTTAGCATGAATGGATAACTTAGGAGTAGCAAGGTACGGTGATAGCATCAATTTTAATTGCTTTAAATTCCTTTTGCAAAAATGAGTGGCTAATGGTAGAGAAGTTTATTTTCTTTTATTTCTTTTGCCTTAAAATATTTTATATTATATGTTGAAATGATTTTCTTTTTTTTGGTGGTGAATTGTGTTTGAATATTTATCTATTGTATTGTTTTCTTTAAAAGTTTTCATGCACTTTAATGCTTTCAATTATATTCGGTCGTGCGTTATTTAATTTCTAGTCAATTTAATTTTACCGCAACCAAAAAAAAATCACAAAACCCCCCCCACTACGTGTTGATCTGAGACTGAATTCAATTTGGTCCTTGAGAGACGACCTAGGAGTCACTTCCTAGTACTGTACTGCATTCTTTTATGCACAACTTTTGTTGGGAGGTGCGACCCTCTCATCACTTTCCCAACAACCCCAAACTTGAACATTTAACAATACCACAAAAGATTTTCTACTTAACTCAAGGTAAAGCTTTTCAACAAGGGTTTTGAATTTATGTTCAACGCTAAAGGTTCAAAGGATAGAACACAAAGTGTTCTCTTTTAGTGGGCTAACTTCATGAATTTGGCTAATAAAAAGGGTTCCAACAAACGGCCTTGATCATATGATGCAAAACAAGCAATTGATTCAATCATAGAAAACCTGGGCAAAATCATTCATGCTTTCAAAGTAATAACATTCAATCAATAAAAACTCTGGAGCTCAAAACCTCACAAATAGGCTCATTCACATTTGACATACACATCCTGCTTAATCTCACAATCACAATCATAATATCCTGCATTTGTTCACAAAGCTTGTGAATCACCTGTATAAGCATTTAATGTGCACATATATCTCAACATCAATCAATCAATAATCATCATCAAGCACTACTTATCACACAATCACAGTCAATAGCAAACCATCATAACAAACCAGGTTTCCAATAGAGTACATCAACCTTAATCTAAAACAAAAGTAAATAAGTTCAGAACACTTAAACCAACAAAAGCATAAGTTCATGATAGCATTCATCAGTAAATGCTATCTCAGCTCCTCATCAATCTGAGCTGTCCTCTGTATCCTCCTTCTTCTTGGATCTTATAGTCTTGATTCTCTTTGCCTGATGAGGAGGCCATCCCTACATAAACATAATTCACAAAACCAAAAGATACATTGTTAAGCATTAGTACCACAATGAAGAAATCATCCCCTTCAATGATGCTCTCTCCCAACCCCAAACTTAGATGCAAAACTAGTGAGCAAGTGAGTGAAAGAGAGATTTTCTCAAGAGGGAAGAGGGAAAAGATGTGGAGAACCTTGGAAAAGGTATGTGTGAGTGAGTGTGCAGAGAAGAGCCTGAAAATAGAAGCTTATGCGCAACTTAGGGTATAAAAATACCCTAATGGGCTCGGGTCCCGCTAAGGGGAAACTAAACCCACTCTGCGATAGTACCGCTCCACGGTAACTTGCCGCTCAGCGGCACTTTCGTGAAGTGTTCTTCTCCTTCTTTTCTTAACCTACGTGCCTCCTAAACATGCCCCTCACTGGTTCCTTGCAATTCAATCTTCAGAATACTTATGCACAACCCTATTATACTACTACAATAAAACAAACAAAAACAATCAATCAAGTGAGTTGCCTTCCAGGTAGCGCTTGTTTAACGTCACGAGCCTGACCCAAAATCCACCAACACCCATCATTAGGTGTTACAATCTTACCAACACCCATTAGTAGGTGCAAAATTTTCTTACCAACACCCATCAGTAGGTGTTACAGACTTAGTATCCTTCAGTAGATACTTAACCAACTAGCATCCTTCAGTAGATGCTATATCCAATAAAGTATTTACAAAAATAATGTCCACAAATTAAAAGTTACAAAACAAAATCAAAAGTTTTTAAATCACTGGGTTGACTCCCAGCAAGCGCTCTTTTAACGTCATTAGCTTGACCCAGTAAAGTTCAAATTCCTTCTTCATAGTTGATGTTCTTGTCCCACTAACTCATCAGTTGTTTCCTGTGTACTGCTTTGATTTTTCAAGAATGTGGAGACTCTATCTCTATTATCTCCTTCTCTTTATAGCCTTTCACAACCCACAACTTGTTTTTGATTCTCACAGGTGTACCAAGTTGGGGTCTTCCTTTATTCCAGTCATCAGGAACTTTTCCTCCTCTTCCAATCTGTTCTCCTTTATTCACCTGAAACAACAAACAATGGTTACCTGTAACCTTGGGCTTTTCATCTTTATGGCTAGTCATGTGTACATCTTGAAATGCAGCTTTATAACTAGCTTCTTCCTCCTGTGTTTGCGTCTCATCTTTAAAGACATCTACAACAACTCTTTCCTCTCGGTCCTGGAGCACCACTATACCTTCGTTTACATCAATGATAGCCCTGGCCGTTTTCATAAACGGTCTTCCAAGAATGATAGGTATCTTTTTTGTCTCCATCTTCATCACCACAAAGTCTGCCAAGAACTGGAGTTTTCCAACACAAACTATGATGTCCTCTGCAATCCCACATGGTTCCTTTGAAGATCCATCGACCATTACTAAATTAACCTTTACCGGTTTCATATTAACATCGCCGATTTGCTCCAGTAAAGAGTAAGGTATCAAGTTAACACTTGAACCTAAATCAAGAAGAGCTTTTTTAATCCTTTTCTTCCCTATGGTACAAGGGATAAAAAAGCCTCCTGGATCTGTTGCTTTTGGAGGGAATGGCTCCTTTTTAACAGTTTTACACTTCTTTGCCTCATCATCTCTACGTCTTTTCTTTGTAGAGACGTCTTCATCAGATTTAGTGTAAACCGTAATTTGGTGTAGAATCTGCTCCCAAGGTGCATCATTATCCACCATCTTGACTAATTCTGTGAAATCCAGTTGTTTCCCTTGATGTATTGGAAAAGGAGAAGTATTTTTGCTCTCTATTTCTCTTTTCTCTTATGTTTCTCCTTTATCTAACTCAACTATCTCATTTTTAGCACTCTCTACCACCTTGCATTCTTCCTGGGGTTAACCTCAGTATTAGCCCCAAAATTTCTATTTGGCCTTTCTTCCACCTGCTTGGTGATCTGCCCCATCTGAATCTCCAAATTCTTGATAGCAGCTTCAGTGCTCTTTTGGGTAGACTCAGTTTTCTGTATGAAATTATTAAGAGTGTCTTCCATCCTCATGGACCTTTCATTAAGCATAGAAATCTGCTGCCATAAGGTGGGTTGTTGTTGCTGCTTATTAAATTGACCAGCTTGCCCAGTTTGCCCTTGACCAATGCTTGGGTGTGGTTTCCACCCTTGATTGTAGTTCCCTTGACGGTATTGATTGGTCATGTAATTCACATCCTCCACGGCTTCTGCTGGAAAGGCACATTGACCATTGATATGGTCTCCTCCTCATAATTCACACAACTGAGATTGTACTTGTGCAGCAGTTTTCAACTCTTTAGGCAATTGTGCAAGTGTTTTAGTAAGAGTCTCCAGCTCTTGAGTTAGAATTTTATTTTGTGCTAGCAAGGCATCATGTGTCTGTAACTGTAGAACTCCTTTCTGTTGCATAGGAGCTCCTCTTTCAATGTTGAGCTCATTATCACTAGTAGGCATATTTTCAATAATTTCTGTTGCTTCCTCTGGAGTTTTCCATTTAATGTTTCCTCCTGCTGAGGCATCAAGCATCATCTTGGTTTGTGAACCAAGACCTCCAAGGAAGGTAAGGACTACTTCCACTTCATTGAATCCATGCGTGGGTGTTTTTTGTAGCAAGCTTTTGTATCTATCCCATGCATGACCCAGTGATTCTTCCATGCCCTGCCTGAATGAAGAAATCTCCTGCTTGCCTTTGTTCACCTTTGATGTGGGAAGTATTTATTTAGAAACTTTGTTACCACTGCTTCCCACTCTGTGAAACTTCCCTCTGGAAAAGAATTTAACCAAAGCTTAGCATTGCCTCCTAATGAGAAAGGAAACAAGCTAAGTTTGATCGCTTCATCTGGCACCCCATTGATTTTCACTGTGTTGCAGATCTAATTAAATGTAGTGAGGTGCTCATATGGGCTTTCATGAGATAACCCATTGAATTGATTGCTCTTCACCAGTTGGATCAATGCTGGTTTGACCTCCATGTTAGCTGCATTGACTCTAGGTCTAGCTATACTGTTAAAGTGCTGAGGTCCAGCTGTATTGGTGTAATCAGCAAGAGTTCTTCTCATATTATTGTTCTCCATATTTTTTGTGCTATGGTAAGAACCTTGTGGTGATGGTTGCAACAGAGTTTCCGGAGGAGGGAAAAGTTCTCTAGATGTTCAGATTCTTCTCCTCCGTCTACTCTCGTCTAAACCTTCAAGAAGAGGTTCTGCAGTTATCTTGCTCCTAGTTCGAATTGCCTCCTGCATACACAAGAACACAAAACCCTAGAATATTTGGTTAGCACAAAAAGATATAGGAGAAGATATAAGATTCAGAGAATAAAATAAAACAAAATAAAATAAAATAAAATAAAATAAAATAAAATAAAACAAAAACAGAAAAATAAAAACAGAAATTCAAAATTAAAGTCAAAGATAATCAATAATCACACAAATTAACCAGTTAAACCACGAGTCCCCGGCAGCGGGGCCAAAAACTTAATGACAAATTTATGAACACCGAAAAACGGCACCACAAACTTGTTTAACAATCGGCAAGTGTGACCGAATCGTTTTAAGTAATAAACTCGGTAAGACCAAGTATCGTTCTGCCAAAGGACTCACGGCCTAGTTTAGTTATGTGATTCGTTGATTATTTAAGACTCAAGAACGAAATAAGTGGAGTTTAATATGCAAAACAGAAAATAAACATGTATGCATGAATTTGATCAATGGCTAAAACAAAATACAAACACTTCAATGGAATATATGGATGAGTATGTTGTTGGGGTTATCAATTTCATCTTATCCACTCTCATATACTTTAGGAATTTAACATTCTTTTCATCATTGTTAATGCCACTCTCTAAATTACCTTGCAAGAAGGCCTATCCCTAATTACGAGTTCATACGATTCCTAGCATTCCTAATAATTAGTTCTTTTAGTGCAGGAGCTTAACGGCAACCAATATACTATTGGGAGAAATTCCCCGGATCTAGACTTCCCCGTACGTTCCCGTATCGACAAAATCAATAATCATGCATTGAATGAGTTAAACAAAGCAAGCATTGAGCAAAGAGGAAAAACCCTAACTAATGATGAAAGAAAGCATAGGTCTTAAATATAAGATGTAAAAACAAATTCCATATATGAGAGTTTCACAAGACTACATTGATTCCCCAACAACAATACAAGGTTTAGTTCACCATATTCATGGTGAAACTAGATGAATAATAATGAAAGAATGAAAGATAAAACCCTAGAAAGGTGAAGAGGTAGCCTGAGCATCCAAGATCCTCCTTCAAAGGGGTGGAAGAGAGAGTGTTTGCTTCGTTTCTGCCAAAGATACAAACCCTAGGACGTCCTAAAGCTTATATACTATTCTAAAATTACAGAAAATTTAGGCCCAAGCCCATAAGTGTGCCGCTCAGCGGTAAGGTACCGCTTAGCGGTAAGTGCGTGAGTTGGTTTCTTCCCCTCAGCGGCCATTTTACCCCTCAGTGGATCCCCCGTGAGCTTCTGAGTGCCGCTCAGCGGTAAACTGCCGCTGAGCGGCAGTTGCGACTTCTCCTTTTGCACTTTTTGATGTCTTTTCTGATTTCATCTCTCTCCTTCTTCACTTCTTTCACCAAATTCACCTTAAAACCTGCACAAAAACACTGAAATCAAGCATAAACCTGTCCAGCTCTCTTATTTCTGAAAATATGAATAAAAGCATGATTTCAAGGTAGTTTCTAAGTGTTAAAGGTTGCTTTTAGTATCAATTTCAAGCATGAAAATAACAGTTTTTCAACTGTTTTCAGCGGTTCTCTTCAAGTTGGCAGAGTGTTCTTCTTCCGGTTCGTTCATCGAAGGAAGGTTTATTTATCTGTTTTATTCACTATTTGTTGTAATCTGTGAAACATCTTTTTAGTTGAACTCTTAATCACTTTTTATAGTGATTAACGACTGGATGTAGATTCTGTTGAATCGAACCAGTATAAAAATTACTCGTGAGATTTTCTATTCCCTACATTTTTTATCTTTTACGCATATCAACTGTTCGATAAATTTTCTGAAAGAAAATTGATTTTCTAAAAAAAGACCAATTTATTTTAAAAAGGTGACCGAACACGCTTTCTGCTACTCTAGATTTATTCTGCTGCGTTACACTCTGTCTGGTACCAATCAACAGGGTTAACTTACTAAGCAGTTGGAAGAAAGGCGTGACAAGAATTTTGGGGCTAATACTAAGGTTAACCCTAGGGAATGTGTAAAGTGCTAGTGAGTGTAAATGTTGAAAAAGTTGAGTTGGAAAAAGAAGAGAGAAAAGAGAGAGAAGAGAAAGAAGAAGAGAAAATTTGTGTGAAGATGAAGAAAGTGAGTGGAAAAAGAGAAAGGAAAAGGAAGGTAAGGGAAAAGAAAAAGAGGACGAGAGAAAATCCTCATCCAAAGAAGTATCATAGGAAGAAGGAATTTGAGCACTTTATGGAAATCTTCAAGAAATTGGAGATTAAAATTTCTATGATTGAGAGACATTGCAATAGGTTCCTGGTTTTATCAAATTCCTGAAGAAGTTCAGTAGAAAGAAGAAAAAGAAGAAAGAACTTGAGTTTTATTGGGTCAAGCTAGTGACGTTAAAAGAGCGCTTGCTGGGAGGTGATGACAAATTTATGAACACTTGAATCTTATCCACTCTCATATACTTTAGGAATTCATCATTCTTTTCATATTATCCACTCTCTAAATCACCTTGCAAGAAGGCATATCCTTAATTACGAGTTCATACAATTCCTAGCATTCCTAATAATTAATTCTGAAGTGCAGAAGCTTAACGGCAACCAATATGCTATCGGGAGAAATTCCCCGGATCTAGATTTCCCCGTACGTTCCCATATCGACAAAATCAATAATCATGGCATTGAATGAGTTAAACAACGCAAGCTTTAAGCAAAGAGGAAAAACCCTAACTAATGATTAAAGAAAGCATGTATCTTAAAGTAAGATGTTAACACAAATTCCATATATGAGAATTTCACAAGACTACATTGATTCCCCAACAACAATACAAGGTTTAGTTCACCATATTCAGGGTGAAACTAGATGAACAATAATGAAATAAGGAAAGATAGAACCCTAGAAAGATGAGGAGGTAGCCTCAGCATCCAAGATCTTCAAGGGGTGGAAAAGTGAGTGTTTGCTTCGTCTTAGCCAAAGATACAAACCCTAGGACGTCCTAAAGCTTATATATTATTCTAAAATATACAAAAAATTAGGCCCAAGCCCAAAATAGTGCCACTCAGCCGTAAACTACTGCTCAGCGGTAAGTGCGTGAGTTGTTCTTGCCCCTCAGCGGCATTTTCACCCCTCAGCGAAGCCAAAGTGGTTTCCTGAGTGCCGCTCAGCGGTAAACTGCCGCTGAGCGGTAGTTACGACTTCTCCTTTTGCACTCTTTTATGTCTTTTCTGATTCCATATCTATCCATCTTCACTTCTTTCACCAAATTCACCTTAAAACCTGCACAAAAACATTGAAATCAAGCATAAACTTGTCCAGCTCTCTTATTTATGAAAATATGAATAAAAGCATGATTTCAACCTAGTTTCTAAGTGTTAGAGGTTGCTTTTAGTATCAATTTCAAGCATGAAAATAACAGTTTTTCAACTGTTATCAGCGGTTGATGAGAGGGTCGCACCTCCCAACAAAAATTGTGCATAAAAGAATGCAGTATAGACTAGGAAGTGACTCCTAGGTCGTCTCTCAAGGACCAATTTGGGTTCAGTCTTAGATCAACACGTAGTAGGGGGGGTTTGTGAAAAATGTTTTTGGTTGCGGATAAAATTAAATAAGACACTAATGCAAACGGAAACGTAAAAACGGTCTCAATCACAAAATTAAAGCGGTTGGTCACTAAAGCTAACATTACTTTTAAATTAAAGGAGTGAAAATTAACTTTGTGATGATTAACTATGAAAGGAGAACATGGTAATCAAGCAAAAATCACTTAAAAATTAGCAAGCATTCAAACCTAAGTGTATGCAATATGAAAATTGTAACCAAATTAAGTGCAAGATTAAACATTTAAAATGATATAAAAGTAGACCTTGGAGCTCCTCTGGATGTGGCACCTTCTTCCCGTAAAAACTAAAAACTTCTCCTAAAATAAATCAACATTTTTTTTTAAGTAAATTCAATCACACCGTGCACTTTCTAAAGGAAAGAAACACTCATTCCCGAACAGTGTGCCCCCTGTGTGCTTCCCATATTCCCGTGACACCTTTTCCATTCATCAAACCATTCTCCTATTCCCATGTGAAACATTCCACGTACTCCATTCTCCAAAGCACATGAATAAAACTTCTTCTCTCCAAATTATCACCGTAAAACACTTACAAAGAAAACAATAAATGCTTGAACAGTAGAATAAGAAAATGAAATGAGTCACACAGCACAATAAAGTGAATCCAAAATGTGGGTGGCGGCGTGTACTCTTTCCTTTCCAGCAAAGCAAAGAAAAATAAACTAAACCACCGTGCTTCTCAGTCCAGCATCACAGCGTACAAAGTAAAAAAAAAAACGAAAATGAGTGTAGATGTGGCAACAGCAGCTGAACCCAAGCTCAATCAAAAGATGCACAAAACTAAAATGAAAATGGCAATGAGAAAATCAGCCAAAAGAATGAAGCATTAAAACTCTCTTCTCATTCATTCAAAACAGCGTCTCCAGCCAAAGAAAAGTTCAAAAACAAAGGCCTAAAAACCAAAGACTGAGACCGAGAGATAGTGGCAAGTGGCGGCTGGCTCCTCCCACGTCCAGCCCCCCTCCTAGCGGCTGGACACCTCCAAATATATCAAGGTGAATGCTGCCCTGGACCGTGGGCGTGGAGTGTGTGTGTTGTGCTCTGGATCACCACGTGTTGCTGCTGGGCTTCTCTACGCTCTAGACGCTGCCCTCGGTGGACTCTTCCGTGTGCTTCTGAACCGTGTGGACTTCCTCAAATTTCCAGACGCCACCCCCACGCGTGAAGCTCTCCCCGTTTTCTGGATGTCACTCCCTGCTGCTTTTCTTCTTCAATTTCTTGGACGCGTGGCTCCAAGTGTGCTGGACTGTGACCAAGTGTGTGCACCCCTCCAAAGATGCTGGCAGCAGGACCGCGGAGGCTTTCTTCTTGCTGGACACACCCCTTTGTTGTGCTGGAAATGTGAGGCCCATCATGTGTATGTGTTGCACGTTCCAGCCAAGAAAAAATGTGGTGGCTCCCACGGTAGCTCTCTCTCGTGTGCCCTCTGGATGCTGGACACGTGAAGTGTGCGTGTGGTGGGCCTGCTGTGTGCTTTGAACCGTGGCAGCTCATAGCCTTTTTCTGTGTGCACCCCCAAAAATAAATCCATACCTCCTTTCTCTTTTTAGCTTAAAGTATATTGATGTGGCATTCCTTTTCACCTCCAAATGTCCCAAATATTATCCAAAATTTTTCCTGTAATTAATAATGCAAATAATTAACTCAAATAATTCAAATTAATTAAAATAAGAATTTTTGGTCAAATTAAGCACAATTAACAAAAACGGAAAAATACCGGACATTTAAGCACAATTCCCTGATTAATTTTAGCACACTAAACTAAGTGAAGTGAACAAAATATTGACTCATCAAAATAGACCACACTTAGTCTTTTGCACTCCTGGGCAAAATCAAGACGCAGATCAGGGAACAGTTCAAAGGACTTTTAGGAAGGTGACACAGACTCAGCATACAGAAAACAAAGACTCAACAAGGACATAAACAGAATTACACAGTCCTCAAGAAATCTGGACAGAGAAAAGAAGTAGACAATTCCAACTCAGAATCAGAGAAAGCAGATACTCAAAGAATCATCCAAACAATTCAGTACAAGGAAAGCAGTCAATCAGTTCAAGAGATGAATCAAAAGCAACATAGCCTCACAGATGCACACAATCAGTGTTTCTCTCAAGTGTTTAAGGTAAATCAATGTCACTCAATGCACTCAAGAAAGCAAACAACAACAGACTTGGCAAGACTCTAATATCAACACTCAAAACATATGCATGTTCAAATCAAAAGGTCTTTCCATGGTTGTAATGGGGCCAAGGACAAGGGAGGGTATATCTGGATAAGAAGCTACAAACCATAAGGAACAGAAGAGCAATGGGGAACAAGTGTAAACACATTCAAACACACCCACAACCTCTAATTCCATCCTCTTCTTGACTCCATTATTCACAATTATTGACCCACAATTTTTTTTTTTTTTTTTTCACTATTTTTCTGCTCTTCTTTTTTTTTTCATCCTGTCTCTTTTCTTTTCTCTCTTTTCAAAACAAAACTGTAAAAGACAAGATACACATATATTTACCAAAACAAAACAAGAAGAGGAACCAACTAGCCAACTCATTAGAAACCCCCAAGAGACCACACTTGTTCCCAAAACACTTCCAAAGCTCCAAAATTCCCTAAGGTTAAGGTAATATTGGTTTTTCACTTAGGGCTAGTGTATGAGCTTCAAAACAAAGAAATGGGGAAAGTATAGGCTCAAAAAGGGTTTTCAAAGAATCAGAGAAAGGTAAGCTTATTTGGCTAGAGAGGCTCAAGAACAAAAATGCCTTTATCACTTCCAAACATGCATATCAATCAAGAGTTATCAACAAGAGTCAAGCCAAGGCATATGTGCAAGCAATCAAGAGACATATCCCACACAAGAAAGAACATAAAGTGGCTCAAATTCTCACACAGGGCATTTGTGTCACAATCAATTCAACTCTCAAACATCATGATCATCTTCCAAGTAGAGAAAAGCAAGGATTTCAAACAAATCAGAGTATCAATGAAGTGAAAGACACATCTACAACCTAAACAAAGTCCAGAAATCAAGAGAAACATGTAAAATTATATAGAAGACACGAAAAAAAATAACCTAGAAAAGAAAAAAATTTAACCAAGAAAACAAAAACTAACAGAAAAAATCAGAATCTCCCCCAATAGACCACACTTAAACTACACAGTGTCCTCAATGTGTCATAAGCATAAGATCGAAAATCAAAACAGTGAACAGATCATGGACAAGTGCAATAAAAGTAGGGAAAGGGAGGAGAAGAGAAAAGGAAAACTCCCCTGATCATGGTGGCAGTTGCCAATTTTGGACTTGCAGGGAGATGTCTTCCACCAGTGGACCCAGCCAGGGAGTTTTGAGGAAAAATTGCTTCATCCTCCATATTTGATCAAGCAGGGAAATGTCTTCCACAGCTGGATCTAAGAAGAAGTGATTGTTGATGAACGGGTTCAACAGGTGCTTATTGATCTTGAAGCTTTTGTCATTGTGAGCACCTTTGTTGTCCACTGTGGGTGTTTGTTGATCAAATTCATTTGTACCTCCTGCAATAGGGTTAGTGCAATGTGGCTCTACAGAAATTTCATGCAGGGGTATAACACCCAATCCTAGTGTAACAGGCTGAACCTCAGATACATCCTCAAAACATGAATCAATTTCAAAATCACAAGCAATATCAACGACAGACTCAGATTCATGTCCAATGCATGGAGAATAAACATTCGGATGCGACATCAAAAATTGGTTCTCATCATGCATAAAGGGAAAATTAAAATCAGACTCAACAACAATACAATCATCAGCATACCTCTCAACAACATAATCATCAACATAATCAAACTGAGGTATGCTTACCTCCTCTTCCTTGAAGATTGCTAAAGTGTGGGAAGATGAAGGTGGTCTACTTGGTTCAGGTTTACTGCTTATTTCTGCCTGCTCCTCAAAATACTCATCACTCTCCTCAGGTGCAAAAGTAGGGACATAGGATGATGGGAAAGTAGATGGCGTAGTAGTAAACTCATAATTCTGTTCCCCATCTCCTATGTGGACGACACTATCATCATCAGGAATCTGAACAGTCTGAAATGATGATTCCTCTAAATCATGAGGCTGTTCCTGATTGAGCTGAGTAGCTGTCTGCCCTATCTGATCATTCAAACTCTGAATGACAACTTCTGTTTCCTGCTGAAACTCCATTAAATCTTTCTTGAACAGAAGATTTTGCATGGTCATCTGCTCTAATAACTCCTTCAATGTAGGTTTAAAAGTAGAAGGCTGAGGAGCTATTTGAGCAGGAGCATCATAAAATTGCATCTGTTGTTGTTGCTGCTGTTTTTGTTGCCTGTTGTTGTAGATGTTTGTAGCATAAGCCTGAGGTGCATCAAAGGCAGCATGGTGTTGCAAAGAAGGACATGCATCTGTATAGTGGTCACTAGAAGGACAAATAGCACATAGTCGTGCAACAAATGCAGATGGAGATGCAGATCTCTGGTTGGTAGTGAACTGTGTCACCAACTTCGCAAGAGAGTCAATCTTTCCTTCCAACTTGCTTTCAAAATCTGATAAAGACTGGGCAACATCATCATGTACGCCCCTCACCAGAGGATGCGCAATATTGTTCTCCTTATAGAAATCAGCAGAATAATTAGAGTACCATGCAGAAGAAGAATCATAAGTATCGGCAGAATAAGCACTATTCACAAAACCAGAATAAGTAGACATGGAAAAATAAAAATACTAAAAATTACGAAACAAATAAAACACAACACATTTATACATGCAACACGCACACACAAAACAGAACATCACATCACATCACATCACAACACAAGACAAGACAAAACACAACACACACAAACACAACAAAAAGACCTAACACTGAACCGTTGGTCCCCGGCAACGGCGCCATTTTGATGAGAGGGTCGCACCTCCCAACAAAAATTGTGCATAAAAGAATGCAGTATAGACTAGGAAGTGACTCCTAGGTCGTCTCTCAAGGACCAATTTGGGTTCAGTCTTAGATCAACACGTAGTGGGGGGGGTTTGTGAAAAATGTTTTTGGTTGCGGATAAAATTAAATAAGACACTAATGCAAACGGAAACGTAAAAACGGTCTCAATCACAAAATTAAAGCGGTTGGTCACTAAAGCTAACATTACTTTTAAATTAAAGGAGTGAAAATTAACTTTGTGATGATTAACTATGAAAGGAGAACATGGTAATCAAGCAAAAATCACTTAAAAATTAGCAAGCATTCAAACCTAAGTGTATGCAATATGAAAATTGTAACCAAATTAAGTGCAAGATTAAACATTTAAAATGATATAAAAGTAGACCTTGGAGCTCCTCTGGATGTGGCACCTTCTTCCCGTAAAAACTAAAAACTTCTCCTAAAATAAATCAACATTTTTTTTTAAGTAAATTCAATCACACCGTGCACTTTCTAAAGGAAAGAAACACTCATTCCCGAACAGTGTGCCCCCTGTGTGCTTCCCATATTCCCGTGACACCTTTTCCATTCATCAAACCATTCTCCTATTCCCATGTGAAACATTCCACGTACTCCATTCTCCAAAGCACATGAATAAAACTTCTTCTCTCCAAATTATCACCGTAAAACACTTACAAAGAAAACAATAAATGCTTGAACAGTAGAATAAGAAAATGAAATGAGTCACACAGCACAATAAAGTGAATCCAAAATGTGGGTGGCGGCGTGTACTCTTTCCTTTCCAGCAAAGCAAAGAAAAATAAACTAAACCACCGTGCTTCTCAGTCCAGCATCACAGCGTACAAAGTAAAAAAAAAAACGAAAATGAGTGTAGATGTGGCAACAGCAGCTGAACCCAAGCTCAATCAAAAGATGCACAAAACTAAAATGAAAATGGCAATGAGAAAATCAGCCAAAAGAATGAAGCATTAAAACTCTCTTCTCATTCATTCAAAACAGCGTCTCCAGCCAAAGAAAAGTTCAAAAACAAAGGCCTAAAAACCAAAGACTGAGACCGAGAGATAGTGGCAAGTGGCGGCTGGCTCCTCCCACGTCCAGCCCCCCTCCTAGCGGCTGGACACCTCCAAATATATCAAGGTGAATGCTGCCCTGGACCGTGGGCGTGGAGTGTGTGTGTTGTGCTCTGGATCACCACGTGTTGCTGCTGGGCTTCTCTACGCTCTAGACGCTGCCCTCGGTGGACTCTTCCGTGTGCTTCTGGACCGTGTGGACTTCCTCAAATTTCCAGACGCCACCCCCACGCGTGAAGCTCTCCCCGTTTTCTGGATGTCACTCCCTGCTGCTTTTCTTCTTCAATTTCTTGGACGCGTGGCTCCAAGTGTGCTGGACTGTGACCAAGTGTGTGCACCCCTCCAAAGATGCTGGCAGCAGGACCGCGGAGGCTTTCTTCTTGCTGGACACACCCCTTTGTTGTGCTGGAAATGTGAGGCCCATCATGTGTATGTGTTGCACGTTCCAGCCAAGAAAAAATGTGGTGGCTCCCACGGTAGCTCTCTCTCGTGTGCCCTCTGGATGCTGGACACGTGAAGTGTGCGTGTTGTGGGCCTGCTGTGTGCTTTGAACCGTGGCAGCTCATAGCCTTTTTCTGTGTGCACCCCCAAAAATAAATCCATACCTCCTTTCTCTTTTTAGCTTAAAGTATATTGATGTGGCATTCCTTTTCACCTCCAAATGTCCCAAATATTATCCAAAATTTTTCCTGTAATTAATAATGCAAATAATTAACTCAAATAATTCAAATTAATTAAAATAAGAATTTTTGGTCAAATTAAGCACAATTAACAAAAACGGAAAAATACCGGACATTTAAGCACAATTCCCTGATTAATTTTAGCACACTAAACTAAGTGAAGTGAACAAAATATTGACTCATCAGCGGTTCTCTTCGAGTTGGCAGAGTGTTCTTCTTCCGGTTCGTTCATCGAAGGAAGGTTTATTTATCTGTTTTATTCACTATTTGTTGTAATCTGTGAAACATCTTTTTAGTGGAACTGTTAATCACTTTTTATAGTGATTAACGACTGGATGTAGATTCTGTTGAATCGAACCAGTATAAAAATTACTCGTGTGATTTTCTATTCCCTACATTTTTTATCTTTTACGCATATCAACTGTTCGATAAATTTTCTGAAAGAAAATTGATTTTTCTAAAAAAAGACCAATTTATTTTAAAAAGGTGACCGAACACGCTTTCTGCTACCCTAGATTTATTCTGCTGCGTTACACTCTTTCTGGTACCAATCAACAGGGTCAACTTACTAAGCAGTTGGAAGAAAGGCGTGACAACAATTTTGGGGCTAATACTAAGGTTAACCCTAGGGACTGTGTAAAGTGCTAGTGAGTGTAAATGTTGAAAAAGTTGAGTTGGAAAAAGAAGAGAGAAAAGAGAGAAAAGAGAAAGAAGAAGAGAAAATTTGTGTGAAGATGAAGAAAGTGAGTGGAAAAAGAGAAAGGAAAAGGAAGGTAAGGGAAAAGAAAAAGAGGACTGATGGACAAATTTATGAACACTAAAATATGATGTCACAAACTTGTTTTTCAATCGGCAAGTATGACCGAATCGTTCAAGTAATAAACTTGGTAAGACCAAGTATCGTTCTTCCCAAAGGACTCACGGCCTAGTTTAGTTGTGTGGTTTATTGATTAGCTAAGACTTAAAGACGAAATATTTAGATTTTTATATGCAAAAGACGAAAATTAAATATGTATGCATGAAGTTTTGATCAATGGCAAAAAGCAAAAGATAAACACTTTCAATGAAATATATGTATGAATATGTTGTTGGGGGTCAATTTCATCTTATCCACTCTCATATATTTTAGGAATTCAACATTCAAATCATCATTGTTAATGCCACTCTCTAAAGTACCTTTCAAGAAGGCTTCTCCCTAATCACGAGTTCATACAATTCCTAGCATTCCTAATGATCAGTTCATAAGTGCAGGAGCTTAACGACAACCAATATAATATTGGGAGAAATTCCCCGGATCTAGACTTCCCCGTATGCGCCCGTATCGACAAAACCAATAATCATGCATCGAATGAGTTAAACAATGCAAGCATTAAACAAAGAGGAAAAACCCTAACTAATGATGAAAGAAAGCATAAGTCTTAATTAAAAGATGTAAAAACAGATTCTATCTATGAGAGCTTCAAAAGATTACATTGATTCCCCAACAAACATACAGAGTTTAGTTCACCATATTCATGGTGAACCTAGATGAATTACAATGAAAGAATGAAAGATAAAACCCTAAAAAGGTGAAGAGGAAGCCTCAGCATCCAAGATCCTCCTTCAAAGGGGTGGAAGAGAGAGTGTTTACTTCGTTCCAGCCAAAGATACAAACCCTAGGAAACCCTAAAGCTTATATATTATTCGTAAATTACAGAAAATTAGGTCCAAGCCCATTAAAGTGCCGCTCAACGGTAAAATACCGCTCAGCGGTAAGTGCGTGTCACGTTTCTTCCCCTCAGCGGACCTCCCGTGAGCTCCTGAGTGCCGCTCAGCGGTAAACTGCCGCTGAGCGGTGACTTCGGCTTCTCCTTTTGCACTTTTTGATGTCTTTTCTGATTCCATATCTCTCCTTCTTCACTTCTTTCACCAAATTCACCTTAAAACCTGCACAAAAACACTGAAATCAAGCATAAACCTGTCCAGCTCTCTTATTTCTGAAAATATGAAGAAAAGCATGATTTCAAGCTAGTTTCTAAGTATAAAGGTTGCTTTTAGTATCAATTTTAAGCATGAAAATAATAGTTTTTCAACTATTATCACAACCCGAAACTTAGAACTTTGCTTGTCCTCAAGCAAACAAGATGTAACTCCATCTTCGACCAATTCATATGATGGTTCACTTCATTCAAAAATCTTCTTTTCAAGATAAGTAAAAACATCAATCAAACTTATGACCAAGAATTCAATCAAGATGTGCACATGCTTTAATGTTCACAAAGTCATTTAAATTTCAACAAATGCTATTTTTCATGAATGATCAATCAATTAAGCATGGATATTCATGTGCTAATGGAATATTTCCTCACTAGGTAAAGTGTTTCACTCACACACAAGTGTATAAGAGGTAATCACTCATTCACTCTACTATCACAATGTTATATGAATCAACTTTGCCTTTCATTTTACCACAATAAAAAACATTCACAAGCATGCATCATCACAAGGACTTTTCAATGGCTTATAATGTGGCTGGGCTAACAAGAAAATTGGTTTTTCTGGATCACAAAATCCTTGAGTTAAGAGAATCATAACAACACAATTATCTTATTCATTCCCAACTTTCTTTTGCCTTTGCATTGAGCTTTGCTTCTTTTTCTTTTCTTTTCTTTTTCTTTGCATATTCTTACTTTTTAACTCTTAGCTCAATGCTTTTCATGTTTTCCCAACAACCCCAAACTTGAACATTTAACAATATCACACAAGATCTTCTACTTAACTCAAGGTAAAGATTTTCAATCAAGGGTTTCAGTGTTTGTTCAAGGCTAAGGGTTCAAAAGGATAGAACACAAAGTGTTCTCTTTTAGTGGGCTAATTTTTACGAATTTGGCCAATAAAAAGGTTTCCAACAAACGGCCTTGATCATATGATGCAAAACAAGCAATTGATTCAATCATAGAAAACCTGGGCAAAATCATTCATGCTTTCAAAGTAATAGCATTCAACAATAACAACTCTGGAGCTCAAAATCTCACATATAAGCTCATTCACATTTGACATACACATCCTGCTTAATTTCACAATCACAATCATGATATCCTGCATTTGTTCACAAAGCTTGTGAATCACCTGTATAAGCATTTTAATGTGCACATCATCTCAACATCAATTAATCATAAGCATCATTCAGCATTACTTATCACACAACCACACTTAATAGCAAACCATCATAACAAAACAGGTGTTCAATAGAGTACATCAAACCCTAATCTAAAAACAAAAACAAATAAGTTCAGAAAACTTAAACCACAAAAGCATAATCATATGATAGCATTTATCAGTAAATGCTATCTCAGCTCCTCATCAGTCTAAGTTGTCCTTTGTATCTTCTTCTTCTTCCTCATCTTCATCATCTTCAAATGCATCATCATCATCAGCTTCATCTTCTTCCATCTCTCTAGCTGAAGCTTCAGCTGCTCCAGCTCCACCTCCATGCACTGGTTCTTCTGGCCAAGCTACCACATTATGGAATTCATCCATAGTCCACCTGTGGGCTGGAGGTGTATCATACATCCCCACAATCATCTCAGCAGTGGCCACCTGCCCTCTGTGAATGGATTGCAACTGAGCACCTATAAGAGACATATACATGTCCCTCATCTGGAATGGTTCTGCTTCATGTGTATCAGCAGATGTCTGGCTCTGTGCTGGCCCTCTCTCTCTACGAGCCCGGCGTGGTGGATTTGGCTGAGCTGCATCCTCACCTCCACAGTACTGTCTGTAATAGGCCTCATCAATAGCTTTTCTTGGCCTCTCAAATGGTGGAACAGAAGTGTCCACCCCGGCTAGCTTGCAAAGGTGAGTGATCAAAGAAGGATGTCCTAATGGTGCTTTGTTGTTTGAGGTGTTAGCACATACACTAATTTCATCAGCTATACCCTGCCCAATATTAACATTTAAATTTCTGATAGCACAGTAGATGAATAGTGCCCTGCTGAGAGTAATATCTGACACATGTGAACATGGCTGAATGTTGGCATGAGAAAACGCCATCCAATACTTTGCAAGAGGAGTCAAATCTGTCCTCCTAATGTTAACCACTGAGCCAGATCTATTCCTTTGGAAGTGTCCTCCAGGTATACACAATACTCTCTCCACATCCTCATAATCAGCACCTTCCTCCATGCAAAGAGCAAACTGGCACTGCTCACCAGCCCATACAGTGTCCAGGAAGTTATTAATAGAATCAGGATCATACCTGATAGCATGGCCTCTGACATAGCCCAAATAATTCTCAGCTGGATAATCACCAATCTTCTTTGCATTGGTGTAGAACTCTTTTACCACAGCTATGTTGGCAGGTGCAGGATAAGTGGCTAGCTTTCCCCAATCATTCCCTAACACGTGCTCTCCAAATTGAGGAGCAAAGTTAGGTATCATTCCAACCTTTCTCTCCATCAGAAGTCTCCTGTCCTGAACCACCCTAAAGTGCTTCTCATGTTTCCTAGAGAGGAACCTGCTAGATTGGGGTTGCTCTGGTTCCTTTTCCTTTCTCTTGGTTGCCATGGTTTTCAATCTTTTTCCTGATGAGGATGGCATTCCTACATTCAAAACACAAACAAAACCACAGAACATGATGTTAATCATTAGTAAAACACAGAACACAACTCCTTTCGAAGCTAAACCACCGCTGAGGGCCAGAATTTCCCCTCAGCGCCACCAGTGCCACATTCCAACACGCAAAAATTCAGAAAAACCAAATCTGACAGAGTGCCGCTCAGCGGCAGTTTACCCCTCAGCGGTAACTCTGCAGATTTTTGAAAATCTTGTTTTAAAGCTGTCTTAACTCCACCCAAATGCAATTTTCAGTTTTCCAGTTCATAATCATGCAGTTTAATCGGTTCAAACATCAAATATATCATCAAATCATGCATAGAAATCAAAACCCCTAAATATTCATGCTTTGACAATCACATTCAAATTCAAGAACCCTAGAATGAACAAAATGCATTTTACTTACTTGGGTGGAGATACTAGATGCAATGAGAATGCTTCCAAGCTAGAATGCTCTCTTCCAACCCCAAACTTGAATGAAACACTAGTGAAAAAGTAAGTGGAAGAGAAATTTTCTTAAGAGGTAAGAGTGAAAAAATGTGGAAAACCTTGGAGAAGGTATGTGGAAGTGTTTATGCAGAGAAAAGCCTGAAAGTATAAGACTTTGCGCAGCTTAGGGTTTAAAAATACCCTAATGGGCTCGGGTCCCGCTAAGGGGAACTAAAGCCCATTCTGCGAGAGTACCGCTCAGCGGTAAATTACCGCTCAGCGGCACTTTCGTGATGTGCTTTTCTCCTTCTTTTCTTAACCTACGTGCTTCCCATACATGCCCCTCACTGGTTCCCTGCAAGTCAATGTTCAAAATGCTTATGCAAACCCTCACTGGTGCTTTGTTGTTTGAGGTATTGGCGCACACACTAATCTCATCAGCTATCACCTGCCCAATATTAACATTTAAGTTTCTGATAGCACAGTAGATGAATAGTGCCCTGCTGAGAGTAATATCTGACACATGTGAACATGGCTGAATGTTGGCATGAGAAAATGCCATCCAATACTTTGCAAGAGGAGTCAAATCCGTCCTCCTAATGTTAACCACTGAGCCAGATCTATTCCTTTGGAAGTTTCCTCCAGGTATGCATAGTACTCTCTCCACATCCTCATAATCAGCACCTTCCTCCATGCAAAGAGAAAACTGGCACTGCTCACCAGCCCACACAGTGTCCAGGAAGTTATTGATAGAATCAGGATCATACCTGATAGCATGGCCTCTGACATAGCCTAGATAATTTTCAGCTGGATAGTCACCAATCTTCTTTGCATTGGTGTAGAACTCTTTTACCAAAGCTATGTTGGCAGGTGCAGGATATGTGGCTAGCTTTCCCCAGTCATTCCCTAACACTTGATCTCCAAATTGAGGAGCAAAGTTAGGTATCATTCCAACTTTTCTTTCCATCAGAAGTCTCCTGTCCTGAACCACCCTAAAGTGCTTCTCATGTTTCCTAGAGAGGAACCTGCTAGAGTGGGTTTGCTCTGGTTCCTTTTCCTTTCTCTTGGTTGCCATGGTTTTCAATCTCTTTCCTGAAAAGAATGCCATTCCTGCATTCAAACATAAATACAAAACCACAGAACATGATGTTAATCATTAGTAAAACACAAAACACAACTCCTTTCGAAGCTAAACCACCGTTGAGGGCCAGAATTTCCCCTCAGCGCCACCAGTGCCACATTCCAGATCACAAAAAAACCAGAAAAACCAAGTCTGGCAGAGTGCCGCTCAGCGACAGTTTACCCCTGAGCGGTAACTCTGCAGATTTTTGAAAAATCTCTTTTATGTTGTCCTAACTCCACCCAAATGCAATTTTCAGTTTTCCAGTTCATAATCATGCAGTTTAATCGGTTCAAACATCAAATATATCATCAAATCATGCATAGAAACCAAAACCCCTAAATATTCATGCTTTGACAATCACATTCAAATCAAGAACCCTAGAATGAACAAAATGCTTTTTACTTACTTGGGTGGAGATACTAGATGCAATGAGAATGCTTCCAAGCTAGAATGCTCTCTTCCAACCCCAAACTTTGATGGCACACTATTGAAAAAGTGAGTGGAAGAGAAATTTTCTTAAGAGGGAAGAGTGAAAAGATGTGGAAAACCTTGGAGAAGGTATGTGGGAGTGTTTGTGCAGAGAAGAGCCTGAAAGAATGAGCATATGCGCAGCTTAGGGTATACAAATACCCTAATGGGCTCGAGTCCCGCTGAGGGGAAACTAAAGCCCATCTGCGAGAGTACCGCTCAGCGGTAAATTACCGCTCAGCGGCACTTTCGTGATGTGCTCCTCTCCTTCTTTTCTTAACCTACATGCCTCCTAGACGTGCCTCTCACTGGTTCCCTGCAATTCAATGCTTAAAATACTTATGCAAACCCTATTATGCAACTAAAATGAAACAAACAAAAACAATTAATCAACTGGGTTGCCTCCTAGGTAGCGCTTGTTTAACGTCACGAGCCTGACCCAAAATCCACCAACACCCTTCAGTAGGTGTTACAAAACCCAGCACCCATTAGTAGGTACAAAATTTTCTCACTAACACCCATCAGTAAGTGTTACAACTTAGCATCCTTCAGTAGATGCTATATCTAGCAAAATGTTTAAACAATAATGTTCAACAGATTTAAAAATTACAAAGCAAAAAGTTCTAAAATCAACTGGGTTGCCTCCCAGCAAGCGCTCTTTTAACGTCATTAGCTTGACCCAGTAAAGCTCAAGTTCTTTCTTCATAGTTGATTTTGTTATCCCACCAACTCCTCAGCTGTTTCCTGTGAACTGTTTTGATTCTTCTAAGATGTGGAGATTCTATCTCTATCATCTCCTTCTCTTTAAAGCCTTTCACAACCCACAACTTGTTTTTGATTCTCACAGGTACACCAAGTTGGGGTCTTCTTTTCTCCCAGTCATCAGGAATTTCTCCTCCTCCTCCAATCTTTTCTTCCTTTTTCACCTGAAACAACAAACAATGGTTACCTGCAACCTTGGGGTTTTCATCTTTATGGCTAGTCATGTGTGCATCTTGAAATGCAGCTTTATAACTAGCTTCTTCCTCCTGTGTTTGCATCTCATCTTTAAAAACGTCTACAACCACTCTCTCCTCTCGGTCCTGGAGCACCACTCTACCTTCATTTACATCAATGATAGCTCTGGCCATTTTCATAAACGGTCTTCCAAGTATGATAGGTATCTTCTCTGTCTCCATCTTCATCACCACAAAGTCTGCCAAGAACTGAAGTTTGCCAACACAAACTATAATGTCCTCTGCAATCCCACATGGCTCCTTTGAAGATCCATCGACCATTACTAGATTAACCTTTACAGGTTTCACATTGACATTGCCGATTTGCTCCAGTAAAGAGTAAGGTATCAAGTTAACACTTGAACCTAAATCAAGAAGAGCTTTTTTTAACCCTTTTCTTCCCTATGATACAAGGGATAGAAAAACTTCCTGGATCTGTTGCTTTAGGAGGGAATGGTTCTTTTTTAACAGTTATACACTCCTTTACCTCATCATCTCTACGTCTTTTCTTTGTAGAGATATTTTCATCAGATTTCGTGTAAACTGTGATTTGTTGTAGAATCTGTTCCCAAGGTGCATCATTATCCACCATTTTGAATAATTCAGTGAAATCCAGTTGTTTCCCTTGATGTATTGGAAAAGGAAAAGTGCTTTTGCTCTCTATTTCTCTTCTCTCTTCTGTATCTATCTCAACTTTCTCATCATCAACACTCTCTACCACCTTGCACTCTTCTCTGGGGTTAACCTCAATATTAGCCCCAAAATTTCTATTCGACCTTTCTTCCACCTGCTTGGTGATCTGCCCCATCTGAGTTTCCAAATTTTTGATAACAGCTTCAGTGCTCTTTTGGGTAGACTCAGTTTTCTGTATGAAATTGTTAAGAGTTTCCTCAATCCTCATGGACCTTTCATTAAGCATAGATATTTGCTGCCATAAGGTGGATTGCTGCTGCTGCTTATTAAATTGACCAGCTTGCCCAGTTTGCCCTTGACCAATGCTTGGGTGTGGTTTCCACCCTTGATTATAGTTCCCTTGACGGTATTGATTGGTCACGTAGTTTACATCCTCTACGGCTTCTACTGGAAAGGCACATTGACCATTAATATGGTCGCCTCCACACAATTCGCACAACTGGGATTGTACCTGTGCAGCAGTCTTCAACTCTTTGGGTAATTGTGCAAGAGTTTTAGTAAGAGTCTCCAGCTGTTGAGTTAGAATTTTGTTTTGAGCTAGCAAGGCATCATGTTTCTGTAATTGGAGAACTCCTTTTTGCTGCATAGGAGCTCCTCTCTCACTATGCAACTCATTATCACTAGTAGCCATGTTTTCTATAATTTCTGTGGCTTCCTCAGGAGTTTTCCATTTAATATTTCCTCCTGCTGAGGCATCAAGCATCATCTTGGTTTGTGAACCAAGCCCTCCAAGGAAAGTTAAGACTACTTCCTGTTCTTCAAAGCCATGCGTGGGTGTTTTTCTTAGCAAACTTTTGTATCTATCCCATGCATGCCCCAGTGATTCTTCCATGCCTTGCCTAAATGAAGAAATCTCTTGCTTGCCTTTTGTCACCTTTGATTGTGGGAAGTACTTGTTTAAAAACTTTGTTACCACTGCTTCCCACTCTGTGAAACTTCCTTCTGGGAAAGAATTCAACCAAAGTTTAGCATTGCCTCCCAATGAGAAAGGAAACCAACTATGATCGCTTCATCTGGCACCCCATTAATCTTCACTGTATTGCAAATCTCATTGAATGTAGTGAGGTGCTCATATGGGCTTTCATGAGATAACCCATTGAATTGGTTGCTTTTCACCAGTTGGATCAGTGCTGGTTTGACCTCCATATTAGCTGCATTAACTCTAGGTGTAGCTATACTATTAAAGTGCTGAGGTCCAGCTATATTGGTGTAATCAGCAAGAGTTCTTCTGACATTGTTGTTCTCCATATTTTCTGTGCTATATTGTGGTGATGGTTGCAACAGAGTTTCCGGAGGAGGAAAAAGTTCTCTAGATGTTCGGATTCTTCTCCTCCGTCTACTCTCGTCTAAACCTTCAAGAAGAGGTTCTGCAGTTATCTTGCTCCTAGTTCGAATTGCCTCCTGCATACACAAGAACACAAAACCCTAGAATATTTGGTTAGCACAAAAAGATATAGGAGAAGATATAAGATCTGAGATGAGAAGATAAAAACAGAAAACAGAAAAATAAAAATAAAAACAGAAAATAAAATAAAATACAATAAAATAAAATAAAATATAAACAGAAAAAATAAAAACAGAAAAAATAAAAACAAAAAAATAAAAACAAAAATTCAAAATTAAAGTCAAAGATAATCAATAATCACACAAATTAACTAGTTAAACCACGAGTCCCAGGCAACGGCGCCAAAAACTTGATGCACAAATTTATGATCACCAAAATATGAATTCACAAACTTGTTTAACAATCGGCAAGTATGACCGAATTGTTTCAAGTAATAAACTCGGTAAGACCAAGTACCGTTCTCCCAAAGGACTCACGACCTAGTTTAGTTATGTGATTTGTTGATTAGCTAAGACTTAAGAACAAAATAATTTGATTTTACTATGCAAAAGACGAAAATAAACATGTATGCATGAGGTTGATCAATGGCTAAAACAAAAGACAAGCACTTTCAATGAAATATATTGATGAATATGTTGTTGGGGGTCAATTTCATCTTATCCACTCTCATATATTTTAGGAATTCAACATTCAAGTCATCATTGTTAATGCCACTCTCTAAATTACCTTTCAAGAAGGCTTTTCCCTAATTACGAGTTCATACGATTCCTAGCATTCCTAATAATTAGTTTTTTTAGCACAGGAGCTTAAGGCAACCAATATACTATTGGGAGAAATTCCCCGGATCTAGACTTCCCCATACGTTCCCTTATCGACAAAATCAATAATCATGCATTGAATGAGTTAAACAAAGCAAGCATTAAGCAAAGAGGAAAAACCCTAACTAATGATGAAAGAAAGCATAAGTCTTAGATTAAGATGCAAGCACAAATTCCATATATGAGAGCTTCAAAAGATTACATTGATTCCCCAACAAACATACAAGGTTTAGTTCACCATATTCATGGTGAACCTAGATGAACAATAATGAAAGAATGAAAAATAAAACCCAAGAAAGGTGAAGAGGTAGCCTGAGCATCCAAGATCCTCCTTCAAAGGGGTGGAAGAGAGAGTGTTTGCTTCGTTTCTGCCAAAGATACCAACCCTAGGACGTCCTAAAGCTTATATACTATTCTAAAATTACAGAAAATCTAGGTCCAAGCCCATAAGTGTGCCGCTCAGCGGTAAAGTGCCGCTCAACGGTAAGTGCGTGAGTAGTTTCTTCCCCTCAGCGGCCATTTTGCCCCTCAGCGATTCCAACGTGAACTCCTGAGTGCCGCTCAGCGGTAAACTGCCGCTGAGCGGCAGTTGCGGCTTCTCCTTTTGCACTTTTTGATGTCTTTTCTGATTCCATCTCTCTCCTTCTTCACTTCTTTCACCAAATTCACCTTAAAACCTGCACAAAAACACTCAGCTCTCTTATTTCTGAAAATATGAATAAAAGCATGATTTCAAGCTAGTTTCTAAGTGTTAAAGGTTGCTTTTAGTATCAATTTAAGCATGAAAATAACAGTTTTTCAACTGTTATCACATACCCCTCACTTGCTCCCTGCAATAAAATTCTCAGATTGCTCATGCAAAACCCTATTATGCAACTACAAACAAAAGTATAATCAATCAACTGGGTTGCCTCCCAGGTAGCGCTTGTTTAACGTCACGAGCCTGACCCAAAATCCACCAACACCCATCAGTAGGTGCAAAACTTTCTTACCAACACCCATCAGTAGGTGTAACAACCTAGTATCCTTCAGTAGATACTTAACCACCTAGCATCCTTCAGTAGATGCTATACCCAAAAATTTACAGAAATAATGTCCAACTGATTAAAAATTACAAAACAAAAATAAAATCAAAAGAAAAATTGTCCTCAAATCACAGGAATTCCTTCCAGCAAGCGCTCTTTTAACGTCATTAGCTTGACCCAATAAAGTTTAAGTTCCTTCTTCATGGTTGATGTTCATATCCCACCAACTCTTCAACTGCTTCCGGTAAACTTTTTTGACTCTTCTAGAATGTGGAGACTACATCTCTATCACCTCATTTTCTTTCTAGCCTTTCACAACCCACAACTTATTTTTGAATCTCACAGGTGTACCAAGTTGGAGTCGTTCTTTCATCCAGTCATCATGAACTTTTCTTCCTCTTCCAATCTTTTCTTCTTCCTGTACCTGAAACAACAAACAATGTTTACCTTTAACCTTGGGCTTTTCATCTTCAGGGTTAGTCATGAGTACATCTTGAAATGCAGCTTTATGACTAGCTTCTTCCTCCTGCATTTGCCTCTCTTCTTTGAAGACATCTACAACAACTCTTTCTTCTCGGTCTTGGAGCACCACTATACCTTCGTTCACATCAATGATGGCTTTGGCCGTTTTCATAAATGGTCTTCCAAGAATAATGGGTATCTTTTCAGTCTCCATCTCCATCACCACAAAGTCTGCCAAGAACTATAGTTTGCCTACACAATTTATAATATCCTCTGCTATTCCATAGGGTTTCTTCGAGGATCCATCTGCCATTACTAAATTAACCTTTATAGGCCTCACATCAACATCACCAATCTGCTCAAGTAAAGAATAAGGTATCAAGTTAACACTTGATCCTAAATCCAGTAAAGCCTTCTTTATCCTTTTCTTCCCTATTGTGCATGGAATGGAGAAACCTCGTGGATCTTTTTCATTTGGAGGGAATGGCTCCTTTTAACAGCTTTATACTTCTTTGTATCATCATCTCTACGTCTTTTCTTTGTAGAGACTTCTTCCTCAGATTTAGTATAAACTGCAATTTGCTGTAATATCTCCTTCCAAGGTACATCATTGTCCACCATCTTGAATAATTCTCTAAAATCAAATTGTTTCTCTTGATTTATTGGAAAAGGAAAAAAATCTTTACTCTTTATCTCTCTTTTCTCTCCTTTCTCTTTTCTCTCTTCTCTTTCTTTTTCTTTCTTTTCTCTCTCTTCTTTTTCTTTCTCTTAGTCTAACTCAACTGTTTCAACATTTGCACTCTCCAACACTTTACATTCCTCCCTGGGGTTAACCTCAGTATTAGCCCCAAAATTTTTGTCAGGCCTTTCTTCCAACTGCTTGGTAATCTGACCCATTTGAATCTCCAAGTTTTTAATAACAGCTTCAGTGCTCTTTTGAGAAGATTCAGTTTTCTGTATGAATTGCCGAAGAGTTTCTTCCAACCTTGTTGATCTTTCATTAAGTATAGAAATTTGTTGCCATAAGGTTGGTTGTTGCTGTTGCTTGTTAAATTGCCCACTCTGTCCAGCTTGCCCACTTTGTCCTTGACCAATGCTTGGGTGTGGTTTCCACCCTTGATTGAAATTTCCCTAACGCTATGAAAATTGATTGGCCATGAAGTTAACATCCTCTAAAGCATCTGCTGGAAAAGCGCATTGACCATTGATATGGTCACCCCCACATAATTCACACAATTGTGGTTGAACCTGTGCAACAGTCTTTAACTCTTTTGGCAGTTGTGCAAGCATTTTTGTGAGAGTCTCCAGTTGTTGAGTTAGTATCTTGTTCTGTGCTAGCAAGGCATCATTGGTTTGTAACTGTAGAACTCCTTTTTGTTGAATAGGAGCTCCTCTTTCACTGTTTAGTTCATTATCACTTGTAGCCATATTTTCAATGATTTTTGTAGCTTCCTCTGGAGTTTTCCATTTGATATTTCCTCCTGCTGAGGCGTCAAGCATCATCTTGGTTTGTGAACCAAGACCTCCAAGGAAGATCAGGACTACCTCCACTTCGTTAAATCCATGTGTGGGAGTCTTTCTTAATAAGCTTTTATATCTGTCCCATGCATGACCCAGTGATTCCTCCATGCCTTGCTTGAATGATGAAATCTCTTGCTTTCCTTTATTTACCTTTGATTGCGGAAAGTATTTGTTTAGGAACTTTGTCACCACTGCTTCCCACTCTGTAAAGCTTCCTTTTGGAAAAGAATTTAACCAAAGCTTGCATTGCCTCCTAATGAGAATGGAAACAAGCTAAGTTTGATTGCTTCGTCCGACATCCCATTTATCTTTACTGTGTTGCAAATCTCATTAAAAGTTGTAAGGTTCTCATATGGGCTTTCGTGAGACAACCCATTAAATTGATTACTCTTCACCAGTTGGATTAATGCTAGTTTCACCTGCATATTAGCTGCATTGACTCTTGGTCTTGCTATGCTATTGAAATGCTGAGATCCAGCTATATTAGTATAATCTGCAAGAGTTCTTCTGGCATTATTATTCTCCATATTCTCAGTGTTATGGTCAGAACCTTGTGGTAATGGTTGTAACAGAGTTTCCGGAGAAGGAAAAAGTTCTCTTGATGTACAAATTCTTCCCCTCCGTCTACTCTCGTCTAAGCCTTCAAGAAGAGGTTCTGCAGTTTTCTTGCTCCTAGTTCGGATTGCTTCCTGCATACACAAGAAAACAAATCCCTAGAAAAATTGGTTAGCACAAAAAGATATAGAAGAAGATATAAGATCAGAGATAAGAAGATAAAATAAAAACAGAAAAAATAAAAAACAGAAAATAAAATAAAATAAAAACCGAAAAATAAAAATAGAAAATAAAAAAAGAAATTCAAATTTCAAAATTCAAGTCAAAGATAATCAATAATCACACAAATGAACTAGTTAAACCACGAGGCCCCGACAACGGCGCCAAAAACTTGATGACAAATTTATGAACACCGAAAAACGGCACCAAAAACTTGTTTAACAATCGGCAAGTTTGACCGAATCGTATCAAGTAATTAAACTAGGTAAGACCAAGTATCGTTTTCCCAAAGGACTCACGGCCTAGTTAGCTATATGATTTGTTGATTATTTAAGACTTGTGAACAATTGATTGTAGGTTTAAATGCAAAAGACAGTAATTAAACATGTATGCATGAATTTGATAAATGGAAAAGAGGAATACAAACACTTTAATGAATTAGATGGATGAGTATGTTGTTGGGTTATCAATTTCATCTTATCCACTCTCATATTTTAGGAATTCATCATTCTTTTCATCAATTGCTAATGCCACTCTCTAAATCACCTTGCAAGAAGGCCTATCCTTAATTACGAGTTCATACAATTCCTAGCATTCCTAATAATTAATTCTAAAGTGCAGAAGCTTAACGGCAACCAATATGCTATTGGGAGAAATTCCCCGGATCTAGATTTCCCCGTACGTTCCCATATCGACAAAATCAATAATCATGGCATTGAATGAGTTAAACAACGCAAGCTTTAAGCAAAGAGGAAAAACCCTAACTAATGATAAAAGAAAGCATGTATCTTAAAGTAAGATGTTAACACAAATTCCATATATGAGAGTTTCACAAGACTACATTGATTCCCCAACAACAATACAAGTTTAGTTCACCATATTCATGGTGAAACTAGATGAACAATAATGAAATAAGGAAAGATAGAACCCTAGAAAGATGAGGAGGTAGCCTGAGCATCCAAGATCTTCCTTCAAGGGGTGGAAAAGTGAGTGTTTGCTTAGTCTCAGCCAAAGATACAAACCGTAGGACATGCTAAAGCTTATATACTATTCTAAAATATACAGAAAATTAGGCCCAAGCCCAAAATAGTGCCGCTCAGCGGTAAGTGCGTAAGTTGTTTCTTCCCCCTCAGCGGCATTTTCACCCCTCAGAGGAGCCAAAGTGGTTTCCTGAGTGCCGCTCAGCGGTAGTTGCGACTTCTCCTGTTGCACTTTTTTATGTCTTTTCTGATTCCATATCTATCCATCTTCACTTCTTTCACCAAATTGACCTTAAAACCTACATAAAACACTGAAATCAAGCATAAACCAGTCCAGCTCTCTTGTTTCTAAAAATATGATCAAAAACATGATTTCAAGCTAGTTTCTAAATGTTAAAGGTTGCCTTTAGTATCAATTTTAAGCATGAAAATAACAGTTTTTCAACTGTTATCAGGAGGCAACCCAGTGATTTAAGAACTTTTAATTTTTGGTTTGGTGATGTAATTTTGAACTTTTGGGTATTTTTGTTTTGTTATAAGTTTGTTACAGGGTTTACATCTACTGATGGATGTTAGGGGGAAGAGTATCTACTTAAGGATACTATGTTTGTATACACCTATTGATGGGTGTTGGTAAGAAAGATTTGCATCTACTGAAGGGTGCTGGAGGATTTTGGGTTAGGCTCGTGACATTAAACAAGCGCTACCTAGGAGGCAACCCAGTGTTCTAAACTTATTTGCTTCTGTTTTTAGAATAGGGTTTGATGTACTAAATTGGAAACTTTGTCTGTTATGATGGTTTGCTTATGATTGTTGTTTGATAAGTAATGTTTGATGATGCTTTGATATTGATTGATATTGACATGTGCACATTATATGCTTATACATGTGATTCATAAGTTTTATGAACAAATGCATGATATTGTGATTGTGATTATGATGCTAAGCAGGATGTGTATGTGGAATGTGAATGAGCTTATATGTGAGGTTTTGAGCTCCAGAGTTTTTGTGATTGAATGCTATTACTTTGAAAGCATGAATGATTTTGCCCAGGTTTTCTATGATTGAATCACTTACTTGTTTGCATCATATGATCAAGGCCATTTGTTGGTAACCCTTTTGTTAGCCAAATGCATGAATTTAGCCCACTAAAAGAGAGCACTATGGGTTCTATCATCTGAACCCGTAGCCTTGAACATGATTTGAAAACCCTTTGTGAAAAGCTTTACCTTGAGTTAAGTAGAAAATATTTTGTGGTATTGACAAATGTTCAAGTTTGGGGTTGTTGGGAAGTTATGAAAGGGAAATTGAAAGCATTGAGCTAAGAGCTAAAAACTAAGTATGTGAAAAGAAAAAGAAAAAGGGAAAGAAAAGAGAAAAAAAAGCAAAGCTCAATGCAAAGGAAAGTTGGGAATAAGTAAGAATGATTGTGTTTATATGATTCTCTTAACTCAAGGGTTTTGTGATCTAGAAACACCAATTTTCTTGTTAGCCTAGCCACATTATAAGCCATTGAAAAGTCCTTGTGATGATGCATGCTTGTGAATGTATTTGGTTATGGTTAAATGAAAGGCAAAGTCAATTCATGTGACATTGTGATAGTAGAGTGAATGAGTGATTACCTCTTATACACTTGTGTGTTTGAGTGAAACACTTTATCTAGTGAGGAAAGATTCCATGAGCACATGAACATCCATGCTTAGTTGATTGATCATTCATGAAAAGGAGCATTTGTTGGATATTAGGTGATTATGTAAACACTAGAGCATGTACATGTCTTGATTGAAGATTTTGTCATGAGCCTAATTGAGTACTTACTTATCTTGAAAAGAGGATTTTTTTTTTGGAGTGAACCATTTTATTGATTGGTAGAAGATTGAGTTACATCTTGTTTGCTTGAGGACAAGCAAAGTTCTAAGTTTGGGGTTGTGATAACAATTGAAAAACTGTTATTTTCATGCTTAAAATTGATACTAAAAGCAACCTTTAACACTTAGAAACTAGCTTGGAATCATGTTTTTGCTTATATTTTTGGAAATAAGAGAGTTGGATAGGTTTATGCTTGATTTTAGTGTTTTATGCAGGTTTTAAGGTGAATTTGATGAAAGAAGTGAAGAAGGATAGAGATGGAATCAGAAAAGAACTCAAAAAGTGTAAAAGATGAGAAGCCGCAAGTACCGTTCACCGCCTGTTTACCGTTGAAAGGCACTAATGAACACCCATTGGCTCCGTTGAAGGGTGAAAGTGTAGCTGAGGGGAAGAATTCAACACACGCACTTACTGCTGAGCGGTAGTTTACCGCTGGGCGCCATTATTTTGGGCTTAGGCCCACTTTTCTGTAATATTTCGAATAGTATATAAGCTTTAGGACTTCCTAGGGTTTGTATCTTTGGTTGTAGAAGACGCAAAACACATTTTTCACCCCTTGGGGGTAGAGTTGGAGATGGTGACAGCTCTCCTCTTCTCTTTCTAGGGTTTTTCTATCTTTCATTATTTCATTGTATTTCATCTAGTTTCACCATGAATATGGTGAACTAAACTCTTCTTGTTGTTGGGGAATCAATGTAATCTTTTGAAGCTCTCATATATGGTATTTTGTGTTTAGATATCATATCTATGATACATGCTTTCTTTCATCATTAGTTAGGGTTTTTCCTCTTTGCTCAAAGCATGCATTCTTTAACTCATTCGATGTCATGATTATTTGTTTTATTGATATGGACACATACGTTAAAATCTAGATTCGGGGAAATTCTCCCAAAAGCAATATCGCCTAGACATAGGAATATGAGGGTTGGTTGCCTTTAAGCTTCTGTGCTTCAGAATTAATTATTAGGGATGCTAGGAATTGTATGAACTCATAATTAAGGATAGGCTTTCTTCGCCGAGACATCAGGTTTAAGGTAAATTAGAGAGTGACAATAACATTGATGAAAAGAATGATGAATTCCTAAAATATATGGGAGTGGATAAGATGAAATTGATTACCCTAACAACATACTCATCCATATAATTCGTTCAGTGTTTGTGTTCTTCTTTCCCATTGATCATTACATGCATACATGTTTACTTTTTGTCTTTTTGCATTTGAAACTTATAACAATTTGTTCACAAGTCTTAAATAATCAAGAAATCATATAACTAACTAGACCGTGAGTCCTTTGGGAGAACGATACTTGGTCTTACCGAGTTTATTACTTGATACGATTCGGTCACACTTGCCGAGGGTTAAACAAGTTTTTGGCGCCGTTTTACGGTGTTCATAAATTTGTCATCATTGGCATAGGAGCGTTTTGTTTCGTTATCCTTCCTCTTGGATCCTACAGTCTTGATCCTCTTGCCCGATGAGGAGGCCATCCCTACATCAAGCACAATTCACCAAACCACAAGACATATTGTCAAGCATTAGTAAACCACAAACAACACCCTAATGACCAGTCCTATCACCACTGAGGGCAATCAAAACCCCTCAATGCAACCTGTGCATCAAACCAACAAGCCAAAAAGCATAAAAAACCCCTCTGCCAGAATCGGGCTCAGGGGTAATTTCCGCTGAGTGGCGATTGTACAAATTTTTCAAAATTGCTTTTAAAACATCCTAATCTCCACCCACTTGTAATCTTCCTAGTTCTAGACCCAAATCATGCATTTTAATCAATTCAAACAACAATTAATTCATCTAATCATGCATAGAAATCAAAATCCCTTAAGAATCATGCTTAAACAACCATGTTCATATCAATTCATGCTTTTAAGAACCCTAGAATGAAAATGCTTGAACTTACTTGGGTGGAGATGCTAGATGAGTGAAAAATGCTCTAGGAATGTGAACAAACCAGCCCCCAACAGTAATGCTTTCACCAAACCCCAAACTTGGATAGAAACTTAGTGCAAAAGTGAGTGGAAAAGACGTTTTATGAAGGGGGGAGAAGGGAAAAAGTGAGGAGTACTCTTTAGAGAGTGCTTGAGAGTGTGTGGGAAGAGTGAAATCTGAAAATAGAAGCAAAGTGGTGCCCTAGGGTATAAAAATACCCAAATGGGCCTAATCCAGCTGAGCCCAAATGAGCCAAACCAGTCCACCCAACTCTGCAGTACTGGCGCTCAGCGGAAATTTCCGCTGAGTGACATTTGCGCCACCTCTTCTCCTTCTTCCTAGCTTGCCCTAGGTGTCTAATAATCATGCCTCTCACTCAACTTATGCATTTATGTTCTCACATCCCTCACACATCCATCCCTATCATGCATCTAAAGTAGAATCAAAATAAACAAACATAGATAAAGTAATCAACTAGGTTGCCTCCCAGGTAGCGCTTGTTTAACGTCACGAGCCTGACCCAAAATCCTCCAGCACCCTTCAGTAAGCGTAAACCTTTCTTACCAACACCCATTAGTAGGTGTAAACAAACCTAGTATCCTTCAGTAGATACTCAACCACCTAGCATCCATCAATAGAAGTTATACCATAAAATCTCAAACAACAACAGTCAATGTCCAAAGTTTATAAAATTACATAACCAAAATTAAAAATCAATGTTCTGAAACCACTGGGGTGCCTCCCAGTAAGCGCTCTTTTAACGTCATTAGCTTGAACCAATAAAGTTCAAGTTCCATCTTCAATGTTGGTGTTCCTTTTTCTTTCATCACACCAACTCATCAACTTCTTCCGGTCCACCTTTTTGACTCTCCTTGAATATGAAGCTTCAATTTCTATCACTCCATTCTCTTTATAGTCTTTCACAACCCACAACTTGTTTTTGAATCTTACAGGTGTACCAAGTTTGAGTTGTGCTTGGATAGAGTCATCATGAACCTTCCTTCCGTTGCCATCTTTTTCTTCTTCCCTAACCTGTGACAAGAAAATTTTTTTACCTTTGAAGCCCGGCTTTGCAGCTTTTGAACTAGTCAAGGGTGCATCTTTACATGCAGCTTTATGACTAGCCTCCTTCTCTTGAATATACTGCTTCTCTTTGAAGACATTAAAGATCACCTTCTCTCCTCGGTCTTGAAGCACTATCATCCCCTCATCCACATTGATGATGACCTTTGCTGTTTTCATAAACGGTCTTCCAAGAATGATTGGGACCTTCTCATCCTCCTTCATCTCCATCACCATAAAATCCACCAAGAATTTTAATGTGTCAATGCACACCACAACATCTTCCACCATACCATAAGGCTTCTTTAAAGATCCATCTGCCATTAGCAAGGTTCCCTTTGTTGGCTTGACTTCAAGATCACAAATTCTTTCAAGCAGAGATAAAGGCATCAAATTAATACTTAACCCTAAATCAATTAAGACTTTCCTTATTTTCTCCTTCCCTATGACGAAAGGAATAGTAAAGCTTCCTGGATCCTTCACTTTTGGAGGAAGTGACTTCTTCTCAATAACACTGCAATCTCCCTTTTCATTTAGAAATTTCTTCTTTATGGAGACTTGCTTCATGTGCTTTGCATAAGTTGAAATTTGCTGCAATGCTTCATTCACAAGTATTGAAATCTTCAATTGCCTGAAGATATCTTTAAAGCACCCATATTGTCTCTCTTTTTCAATCTTTTCACTCCCCTTAGGGTAAGGAAGAATATTATCACTTTTCTCTATCTTTTTCTCTCCCCTTTTCTTGTCTTTCTCTTTTATCTCATCCTCACCTATTATCTCTTCTTTTCTCTCAACTCTCTCTTTTCTCTCTTCTTTTTCTTCTTTTATTACTAACTCAACTCTCTTTTTTTCATCATTCACCCTCTCATCATCTGCCCTTACAATAACTTTGCACTCTTCCCTAGGGTTAACCTCAGTATTAGCCCCAAAATTCTTCTCAGGCTTCTCCTTTAAATCCTTAGCCATTTGGCCAATCTGGATCTCCATATTTCTAATTGCAGCTTCAGTACTGTTATGGTTGGAGATGGTCACCTGAATAAATTGGTGAAGAGTTTCTTTAAGCTTTGTTGATTTCTCATTTAATGCAGATATTTGTTGCCAAATTGATGGTTTCTGTTGTGGTCTATTGAATTGTCTTGCTTGTCCAGCATGTCCATTCTGACCTTGACCCATGCTTGGGTGTGATTTCCACCCCTGGTTGTAATTCCCTTGACGGTATCGAAATTGATTGGCCATAAAATTGACATCTTCTAAAGCATCTACTGGAAAAGCGCATTAACAATTGATATGGTCACCACCACAAAGTTCACAAAGTTGTTCTTGAACCTTTGCAACACTCTTTAGCTCGTTTGGCAACTGAGCAAGTGTCTTTGTTAAATTCTCCAACTGTTGAGTGATGATCTTATTCTGTGCAAGCAAGGCATCATTTGATTGCAATTGTAGAACTCCCTTCTGTTGAATTGGAGTTGCTCTCTCATCATGCATCTCGTTGTCATTAGCAGCCATGCTATCAATCAATTCAGTGGCTTCCTTTGGAGTTTTGCATTTGATATTACCTCTAGTTGAGGCATCTAGCATCAACTTGGTTTGTGAACCAAGACCTCCAAGGAAAAGAATGACTAATGTTGCTTTGTCAAAGCCATGAGTGGGCATCTTACTCAAGTAGCTCTTGTATCTATCCCAGGCTTGACCTAGCGTCTCCTCCATGCCTTGTCTAAAAGAAGAAATCTCTTGTTTCCCTTTGTTGATTTTAGATTATGGCACTACAAGAAAAGCAGTAATTACCGAAGGCCTTTTGGCCGTCGATAATATCGATTTACCGAAGGCTTTACCGAGGGGCATGTGAGGTGGTAATTACCGAAGGATTGTGACCGTTGATAATGGCTGAGTGCTTTTACCGAAGGCTTACGACCGTCGGTATATGCATCGACTTAATGAAATGCGAATTTGGGATTTCCCTCTCCCATTGTCCCAAATTGTTTTCGCGCAAGTCTTCCTTTCTCCCTTTACCCAAACTTTCTTTCTTCGAACACTACTCCCTTTCTTCATTCCCCAATCCATTTGAGTCCGAGAAAATTGTTTCTCCTTTGCTCCCAATGAACATTGGCTTCCTTCTTCGGTTGGTCGTGGTGAGGTGAGGCTTGGAGCTGGTTTGGTGTTGTCTCTACGAGAGGCCGGGTGGTGTGTTTCTCTCATCTTCATTAGGGGTTTTTGTTGACGGCTATTCTACTGTAGAGGCTTACTTGCTGCCTTTTCTGCCGTTGTCGAGGAGGTATGTTGGGGGGAGGGTGTGGACAATCCCTGCGGTGGAGGTTTTGTGTTGTGTTTCTTCCCCTGCCGTCAAGGTAAGTAGGTTTCTTATTGAACCTGAATGTGTTTAGCCCCTATTCTTTGTAAGAGGGTGTTTAATGATTAAGATTTGTTGGTGTTACGTTTTGCTAATGTAATTTGTCCATTATTCTACAAGGTTTTAGGGTTTTGATAAGGGGCTGAGTCACAGAACGTGTAGAAGGTTCCAACACAGTGGGTTAAAGCTGGTTGCAAAAGGGCTGCACTGAAGTGTCCAACAGTTATCATTTACAGGTAGGTAAAGTTCATCCTGTTGTGTTTGCCATTCTCATTGTGTTGTGTTAATTGCCTTATGAACTGAGAGCCAATTATAATTGAATTTGGATTGTTTAGTTTGCAATTTGAGCAATATGAGCATGTATGAATTGTCTATTTTGATGATAGCCTTGATAGGAAATAAATTGTGCAATTTGAGGATCCACGTGCTATGAATGCAACTGCAACTTTACTGAGCCTTTTTGGCTTTTCTGAATTTGTATCACATGGCCTGAAATAGCTGTTGTCAGGGAAATTTGACATACATAGGCTAGGATTGCCGAAAAACGATAGAGAGGAATTTATAAAATTTGTTAGTTGTAGTGGAACACGACCTTCAAAAGAATTATATGAAATGTTGAACTCAGATAATGAACTGAGTTCATCGAGAACTTGTATACTTCCTGTGAAATTGTTCCAAGATAGATCCAGTTTTATCAGATTCTTCAGGTTCTCGATCTCCCTAGGAAGCTCACCTATCAGCCCATTAGCACTTAGATTTAGAAAATACATCAAATCCACCAGTTCTCCAATTGATCTAGGAATGCTCCCTCCAAACATGTTTCCTCCAAGTTGTAAATCATTGAGCCTTTCAAATTGTGACAAGAATGATGGAATACCACCATCAAAATTATTCTCCGAGAGAATTATAGTATTTAATTCAGTCCAATTCCGAAAATTTGATGGAAACGAACCATTCAAGAAATTGAATCCAACATCAAAGTTGATCATTTTGTTACAGTTTGACAGTCGATGTGGCAAAGGGCCTTTCAAAGTATTGTGAGAAAGAACCAATGTGAACTGCTATTAAAGTGATGAGGGCCAATAATAATGGTCTAATCCGCCAGAGTACATCTACCATTGTTCTCTCCAGCCATATCTTTAGTGCTTTGGTTGGACCTTTGTGGTGAGGGTTGTTGTTTAACACTCGGCAAGTGTAACCGAATCGCATCAAGTAATAATAAATGGTAAGACCAAGTATCGTTTCCCATGAGACTCACAACACTAAACAATTATGTGATTACTCAACTAATTAAGACTCTAGAAAAAAATATTTTGGGATTTTTGAATGCAAATGTAGTAAAATAAACATGAATGCAATTTGATCAACTGAGGCTAAAACAAGAATGAATGAATGAAGTTGATGATATTGTTGTTGGGGTTTAGATTTCACCTAATTTACTCTCATGTATTTATGAATTCGTCTTTCTTCATTAATGTTAATGCCACTTTCTAAATGACCTTAAACCCTATGTCTCAGCAAAGAAAGCTTAATCATAATCACTAGTTTACAATGTCTTGTCTCCCTAGCAATTACTCATGCATTATAAAGAACTGAAGCTTAAGGGCAACCAACCATCATACTCCTATGTCTAGGTTTATACTACTATTGGGAGAGATTCCCCAGAACTAGATTTCCCCGTATGTGTCAATATCGACAAAATCAATAATCATGACATCGAATGAGTTAAACAATGCATGCTTAGAGCAAAGAGGAAAAACCCTAACAAATAATGAAAGAAATCATGTATCTTTAAAAGATCTTGAAGAACAAATTCAATACATGAGAGTTTAAGAGGTTACATCTTTCCCAACAACAAATAAGGTTTAGTTTCCCATCGTCATGGAAAAACTAGATGAACAATGGAATGAAAGAGATAGAAAAACCTGAGAAAGAGAAGAGGAGAGCCGTCACCATCCCCAAATCTACCCCCAAGGGGTGAAAAATGTGTTTTTGTGCTTAAGCCATCAAAAGATACAATCCCTAGAACGTGCAAGTCCTTAAATAGAACATAAAAATAACAGAAAACAGGTCCAAGCCCACAAAAATGATAGAAAACAGGTCCAAGCCCATAAAAATGGCGCTCAGTTGTAGTTTTGCCCCTCAGCGGTGACTATGGGATTTCAGAGTGCCGGTCAGCAGTAATTTCCGCTGAGCGGTACTTGCGATTATTCTTTTATGCATACTTTTTCTTCCTTTTCTGACTCCAACTTATGGTTACTTCACTTCTTTCTTTCAATTCATCTTAAAACCTGCAAAAACAAGGGAAACCAAGCATAAATGTCATCCAACTCTCTTATTTCAAAAACATAAGCAAAAGCATGATTCCAAGCTAGTTTCTAAGTCATAAAGGTTGTTTTTGATGTCAAATTTAAGTATAAAAATAACAGTTTTTCAACTGTTATCATCGTTAATCTGTGATTGGAAGCATAATAATTGAGTTAATGACCAACTGTTTTAATTCTATGTTTACCTCTGTGTTTATATTCATGTTTTAATTTAGTTCATTTGCATTCACAAAAATCTTCACCAACCCCCCGTACTACATGTTCGACCTATTGACTGAACCACATTTGGTCCTTGAGAGACGACCTAGGAGTCACTTCCTAGTCTATACTGCATTCTTATTGAACATTAAATTTGTATCGGGTGTGATGAGTCAATATTTTCTTGACTTCACTTAGTTTATTGTGCTAGAATTAATCAGGAAATTGTGCTTAAATGTCCGGTATTTTTCCGTTTTTGCTAATTGTGCTTAATTTGACCAGAAATTCTTATTTTAATTAATTTGAATTATCTAAACTAGTTATTTTCATCATTGATTGTAGGAAAAATTTTGGAGATACATTTTGGGACATCAAGAAGAATGCCAAATAAATTCAAGACTCTCCACATAGACATTTTAGAATTAATTATATTGTAATTTAGTAGTTTAGAATTTTTGGAACAACTTTTACACTTTGGGTTAATTTTTGGTAAAGTAACCTAGACACAAAAGTAGGGGTGAGTGACTTGGCACCCTAGGTTTTTTGGGGCAGCACTACCCCACATATAAAGGGGAACTTGAATTGGAGAAAAGGGGGTCACCACAGTCATACAGTTCTTTGGGGGCTGTGACGGGAAATGGAGAGCTAGCCGCCAACCTCACGGTTTTCTTTTCTTTGAACGTTTTTTTATTTTTTTTCAATGGTAGAAAGTGTTCAACGTTGTTATGTGATTGATGAATGAAATTCTAATTTTTATTCCAGCCTCACGCACAAGGATTTAGTTCACTCTGTTTTCTTCCTTCAGACAATGCTTTAATTTTGCTTCTAGCTGTGATTTCGATTCCAGTGTGAATTCATTTTGCTTTTAATCATGGATGGTGTCCGGTCTCGTTTTTCTTTTTCATTCTTGAATTAGAATTCCATTTTCATATTCAATAAATTAAGTTGCTATTTCATTTGAAAAAAAGTGTGGTGTCACGGAAGGGGAAAGACACGCTGCTGCTGCCACGTCCAACCTCTAGAATTGGAACACTGCTTTCATAGTGAGGACGGTGCAAACAAACGGTGATTTTTATTTTGGAAGAAGATGCGCTGGAACGTGGAAGCAGAGAGGAGAAATGGCACGGTCAAGCAAAGTAGAAGGCAGCTGTCACGACTTGGCTGAGAGAAATCATTTTTTTTATGGATGTTGGAAAGGCACGTTGCTGGAAGAGGGAAACGGTTCCCATTTTTATTTGTTTTTTTTTAGAATGAAACCCATAGAAGCTTAATGATAACAGTTGAAAAACTGTTATTTTCATGCTTAAAATTGACACTAAAAGCAACCTTTACACTTAGAAACTAGCTTGAAATCATGCTTTTCTTTATATTTTCATAAATAAGAGAGTTGGACAGGTTTATGCTTGATTTCAGTGTTTTTGTGCAGGTTTTAAGGTGAATTTGGTGAAAGAAGTGAAGAAGGTGAGAGTTGGAATCAGAAAAGACATCAAAAAGTGCAAAAGGAGAAGCCGAAGTCACCGCTCAGCGGCAGTTTACCGCTGAGCGGCACTCAGAGCTTATGGGAGATCCGCTGTGGGGCAAAATGGCCGCTGAGGGGAAGAAACGTCTCACGCACTTACCGCTGAGCAGTACTTTACCGCTGAGCGGCACTTTTATGGGCTTGGACCTAATTTTCTGTAATTTACGAATAATATATAAGCTATAGGGTTTCCTAGGGTTAGGTATCTTTGGCTGAACGAAGCAAACACTCTCTCTTCCACCCCTTTGAAGGAGGATCTTGGATGCTGAGGCTTCCTCTTCACCTTTTTAGGGTTTTATCTTTCATTCTTTCATTGTTATCCATCTAGGTTCACCATGAATATGGTGAACTAAACTCTGTATGTTTGTTGGGGAATCAATGTAATCTTTTGAAGCTCTCATATATGGAATTTGTTTTTACATCTTTTATTTAAGATTTATGCTTTCTTTCATCATTAGTTAGGGTTTTTCCTCTTTGCGTAATGCTTGCATTGTTTAACTCATTCGATGCATGATTATTGGTTTTGTCGATACGGGTGCGTACGGGGAAGTCTAGATCCGGGGAATTTTCCCAATATCATATTGGTTGTCGTTAAGCTCCTGCACTTATGAACTAATCATTAGGAATGCTAGGAATTGTATGAACTCGTGATTAGAGAGAAGCCTTCTTGAAAGGTACTTTAGAGAGTGGCATTAACAATGATGATTTGAATGTTGAATTCCTAAAATATATGAGAGTGGATAAGATGAAATTGACCCCCAACAACATATTCATACATATATTTCATTGAAAGTGTTTATCTTTTGCTTTTGCCATTGATCAAAACTTCATGCATACATATTTAATTTTCGTCTTTTGCATATAAAATCTAAATATTTCATCTTTAAGTCTTAGCTAATCAAGAAACCACACAACTAAACTAGGCCGTGAGTCCTTTGGGAAGAACGATACTTGGTCTTACCAAGTTTATTACTTGAACGATTCGGTCATACTTGCCGATTGAAAAACAAGTTTGTGACATCATATTTTGGTGTTCATAAATTTGTCCATCAAGTTTTTGGCGCCGTTGCCGGGGACTCTGGTTTAACTGGTTAATTTGTGTGATTGTTGATTATCTTTGACTTTAATTTTGAACTTCTGTTTTTATTTTCTGTTTTTATTTTTTCGGTTTTTATTTTATTTTATTTTGTTTTATTTTATTTTCTTTTTTCTGTTTTTATCTTCTCCTATATCTTTTTGTGCTAACCAAATATTCTTGGGTTTTGTGTTCTTGTGTATGCAGGAGGCAATTCGAACTAGGAGCAAGAAAACAGCAGAACCTCTTCTTGAAGGTCTAGACGAGAGTAGACGGAGGAGAAGAATCCGAACATCTAGAGAACTTTTCCCTCCTCCGGAAACTCTGTTGCAACCATCACCACAAGGTTCTATTCATAGCACAGAAAATATGGAGAACAATAATATCAGAAGAACTCTTGCTGACTACACCAATATAGCTGGACCTCAGCACTTTAATAGTATAGCTAGACCTAGAGTCAATGCAGCTAACATGGAGGTCAAACCAGCACTGATCCAATTGGTAAAAAGTAACCAATTCAATGGGTTATCTCATGAAAGCCCATATGAGCACCTTACTACCTTCAATGAGATTTGCAACACAGTCAAAATTAATGGGGTGCCAGATGAAGCGATCAAACTTAGTTTGTTTCCTTTCTCATTGGGAGGCAATGCTAAACTTTGGTTAAATTCTTTCCCAGAAGGAAGTTTCACAGATTGGGAAGCAGTGGTGACAAAGTTTTTAAACAAGTACTTTCCACAATCTAAGAGGATAAAAGGCAAGCAAGAGATATCTTCATTTAAGCAGGGCATGGAAGAATCACCGGGGCATGCATGGGACAGATATAAAAGCCTGTTACAAAAAACGCCCATGCATGGTTTCAAAGAAGAAGAAATAGTCCTAACTTTCCTTGGAGGTCTTGGTTCACAAACTAAGATGATGCTTCATGCCTCAGCAAGAGGAATCATTAAATGGAAAACTCTAGAGGAAGCAACTGAAATTATTGAAAATATGGCTATTAGTGACAATGAATTCAACACTAAAAGAGGATATCATAGTCAGAAGGAGTTGTTACAGTCAAATGATGCTTTGCTTATTCAAAATAGAATTATATCTCAACAGCTTGAAGAGGTAATTATGAAGCTTTCTCAAATAACACAGGAAATACAACAGGTCTCAATGGTTCAAGTGCAACAACAAAAATGGCAAATGCAATCTACTCCAACTTAGAAAACTACAAAACTTGAAGAGACTTTCCAAAGATTCTTGAAGACAAATGCGTCTTATTGTTAGAATGTAGATGCTGCATTTAAAAATATGGAGGTTTATGTTAAGAGAATAATTGACAAGATGAAACATGATAATCTCAGAAAGGAGTGTAAAACTGTTGTGACCAGAAGTGGTAGAGTGTTAGAAGAGAGAAAACAAGAAAGAAAAGAGAAAGAAAATGAGAGTGAGAGTGAAAAAGAAACATGTGAGTGGAAAGAAAGAGTTGAGAGAGAGAAAAAGAAAAAAGAAGAAGAGAGAGAGGAGAGACAAAAAGAAAAAGAGTATGAAAAGCCACTTCCTTATCCAAAGAGTTATTCAAGGAAGGAGAAAGAAAAGCAGTTGGAAAGATTCATGGAGTTGTTTAAGAAGCTTGAGATCACCATACCATTTTCTGAAGCATTGCAACGGATGCCAGCATATGCAAAGTTTTTGAAGGAACTCCTCACAAAGAAACACAAGTATATTGAAAAGGAAACTATTAATGTACAGGGTAACTGCAGTGCAATCATACAGAAACTACCTCCTAAACTTAAAGATCCAGGAAGCTTTACTATTCCATGCACCATAGGAGATGTGAAAGTTGGAAGAGCATTGATGGATTTGGGAGCTAGCATTAATCTAATGCCGCTATCCATGTGCAGAACAATTCAGGGGTTGGAAATTAAACCAACCAGAATGGCTCTTCAATTGGCGGACAGGTCTCTTAAATATCCATCTGGAGTGGTTGAAGATGTTCTAGTAAAGGTTGACAAATTTGTATTCCCAGTGGATTTTATTGTGATGGAGATGGAAGGGAATAGTGATGTTCCTCTTATTCTTGGGAGACCTTTTATGAAGACTGCTAGAGTTCTGATTGATGTAGAGAATGGTAAGCTTAAAATGAGAGTTGATGATGAAGTGAGAAAGTGAGTGGAAGAGAGGTTTTGTAAGTGAGAATGAAGAGAAAGGTGTAGATAACTCTTAGAAAAGTGTTTAGGAGTGTGTAGGAGGAAGGAAATATGAAAATAGAGGCCAAATCGCGTCCTAGGGTCTAAAAATTCCCTAACGGGCTCGGGTTCCGCTAAGGGCAACCCTAAAAGCCCAATCTACAGTAATACCGCTCAGCGGAAATTTTCGATAAGCGGTACTTGCGTGATTTGCTTTCTTTCTTCCTAGCTTGCCCTAGGTGCCTTCTATCCATGCCTCTCACTTACTCCATGCATTTAATTTCTCAGATCATTCATACATTCAATCCTTATCATGCAACTAAAGCAGAATCAAAACAAACAACAAAGATAAAGTCAATCAATTGGGTTGCCTTCCAGGTAGCGCTTGTTTAACGTCACGAGCCTGACCCAAAATCCGCCAACACCATCAGTAGGTGTAACAAACTTAGTATCCTTTAGTAGATACTTAACCACCTAGCATCCATCAGTAGATGCTATACCCAAACATTTCAACATATAAATAATGTCCAAAGTTTATAAAATTACATCACCAAAGTAAAAAATAAAATAAGAATTAATGTTTTGAAACCACTGGGGTGCCTCCCAGAAAGCGCTCTTTTAACGTCATTAGCTTGACCAAATAAAGTTCAAGTTACATCTTCCATGTTGGTGTTCATCTTTATGTCATCACACCAACTCATCAGCTGCTTCCGGTCCACTTCCTTGATTCTTCTTGAATGTGGAGATTCAATTTCTATCACTCCATCTTATTTATACTCTTTCACAACCCATAACTTATTCTTGAATCTTACCTGTTTACCAAGTTTGGGTTGTGCTTGCATCAAGTCATCATGAACCGTCCTTCCTTTGCCATCTTTTTCTTCTTCCCTATCCTGAAACAAGAAACAATTTTTACCAGGGAAGTTCGGCTTTGCATCTTTATGACTAGTTGATAACAGTTGAAAAACTGTTATTTTCATGCTTGAAATTGATAATAAAAGCGACCTTTAACACTTAGAAACTAGCTTGAAATCATGCTTTTATTCATATTTTCATAAATAAGAGAGCTGGACAGCTTTATGCTTGATTTCAGTGTTTTTGTGTAGGTTTTAAGGTGAATTTGGTGAAAGAAGTGAAGAAGGAGAGAGATGAAATCAGAAAAGACATCAAAAAGTGCAAAAGGAGAAGCCGCAACTGCCGCTCAGCGGCAGTTTAACGTTGAGCGGCACTTAGAAGCTCACAGGGGATCCGCTGAGGGCAAAATGGCCGCTGAGGGGAAGAAACCAACTCACGCACTTACCGCTGAGCGGCACACTTATGGGCTTGGGCCTAAATTTTCTGTAATTTTAGAATAGTATATAAGCTTTAGGACGTCCTAGGGTTTGTATCTTTGGCAGAAACGAAGCAAACACTCTCTCTTCCACCCCTTGGGGGTAGATTGGGAGATGGTGACGGCTCTCCTCTTCTCTTTCTAGGGTTTTATCTTTCATTCTTTCATTATTATTCATCTAGTTTCACCATGAATATGGTGAACTAAACCTTGTATTGTTGTTGGGGAATCAATGTAGTCTTGTGAAACTCTCATATATGGAATTTGTTTTTACATCTTATATTTAAGACCTATGCTTTCTTTCATCATTAGTTAGGGTTTTTCCTCTTTGCTCAATGCTTGCTTTGTTTAACTCATTCAATGCATGATTATTGATTTTGTCGATATGGGAACGTACGGGGAAGTCTAGATCCGGGGAATTTCTCCCAATAGTATATTGGTTGCCGTTAAGCTCCTGCACTAAAAGAACTAATTATTAGGAATGCTAGGAATCGTATGAACTCATAATTAGGGATAAACCTTCTTGCAAGGTAATTTAGAGAGTGGCATTAACAATGATGAAAAGAATGTTGAATTCCTAAAGTATATGAGAGTGGATAAGATGAAATTGATAACCCCAACAACATACTCATCCATATATTCCATTGAAGTGTTTGTATTTTGTTTTAGCCATTGATCAAATTCATGCATACATGTTTATTTTCTGTTTTGCATATTAAACTCCACTTATTTTGTTCTTAAGTCTTAAATAATCAACGAATCACATAACTAAACTAGGTCGTGAGTCCTTTGGGAGAACGATACTTGGTCTTACCGAGTTTATTACTTGAAACGATTCGGTCACACTTGCCGATTGTTAAACAAGTTTGTGGCGCCGTTTTTCGGTTTTCATAAATTTGTCATCAAGTTCTTGGCGCCGTTGCCGGGGACTCGTGGTTTAACTGGTTAATTTGTGTGATTATTGATTATCTTTGACTTTAATTTTGAATTTTTGTTTTTATTTTTCTGTTTTTATTTTTTCTGTTTTTGTTTTATTTTATTTTATTTTATTTTATTTTATTTTATTTTATTTTATTTTATTTTATTTTATTCTCTGAATCTTATATCTTCTCCTATATCTTTTTGTGCTAACCAAATATTCTAGGGTTTTGTGTTCTTGTGTATGCAGGAGACAATTCGAACTAGGAGCAAGATAACTGCAGAACCTCTTCTTGAAAGTTTAGACGAGAGTAGACGGAGGAGAAGAATCCGAACATCTAGAGAACTTTTCCCTCCTCCGAAAACTCTGTTGTAACCATCACCACAAGGTTCTGACCATAGCACAGAAAATATGGAGAACAATAATATCAGAAGAACTCTTGCTGATTACACCAATACCGCTGGACCTCAGCACTTTAACAGTATAGCTAGACCTAGAGTCAGTGCAGCTAACATGGAGGTCAAACCAGCATTGATCCAACTGGTGAAGAGCAATCAATTCAATGGGTTATCTCATGAAAGCCCATATGAGCACCTCACTACATTTAATGAGATCTGCAACATAGTGAAAATCAATGGGGTGCCAGATGAAGCGATCAAACTTAGCTTGTTTCCTTTCTCATTAGGAGGCAATGCTAAGCTTTGGTTAAATTCTTTTCCAGAGGGAAGTTTCACAGAGTGGGAAGCAGTGGTAACCAAGTTTCTAAATAAATACTTCCCACAATCAAAGGTGAACAAAGGCAAGCAAGAGATTTCTTCATTCAGGCAGGGCATGGAAGAATCACTGGGTCATGCATGGGATAGATACAAAAGCTTGCTACGAAAAACACCCACGCATGGATTCGATGAAGTGGAAGTAGTCCTTACCTTCCTTGGAGGTCTTGGTTCACAAGATGCTTGATGCCTCAGCAGGAGGAAACATTAAATGGAAAACTCTAGCGGAAGCAACAGAAATTATTGAAAATATGGCTACTAGTGATAATGTGCTCAACAGTGAAAGAGGAGCTCCTATGCAACAGAAAGGAGTTCTACAATTACAGACACATGATGCCTTGCTAGCACAAAATAAAATTCTAACTCAACAGCTGGAGACTCTTACTAAAACACTTGCACAATTGCCTAAAGAGTTGAAAACTGTTGCCAGGTACAATCTCAGTTGTGTGAATTATGTGGAGGCGACCATATCAATGGTCAATGTGCCTTTCCAGCAGAAGCCGTGGAGGATGTGAATTACATGACCAATCAATATCGTCAAGGGAACTACAATCAAGGGTGGAAACCACACCCAAGCATTAGTCAAGGGCAAACTAGGCAAGCTGGTCAATTTAATAAGCAGCAGCAGCAACCCACCTTATGGCAGCAGATTTCTATGCTTAATGAAATATCCATGAGGATGGAAGACACTCTTAATAATTTCATACAAAAAACTGAGTCTACCCAAAAGAGCACTGAAGCTGCTATCAAGAATTTGGAGATTCAGATGGGGCAGATCACCAAGCAGGTGGAAGAAAGGCCAAATAGAAATTTTGGGGCTAATACTGAGGTTAACCTCAGAGAAGAATGCAAGGTGGTAGAGAGTGCTAAAAATGAGATAGTTGAGTTAGACAAAGGAGAAACAGAAGAGAAAAGAGAAATAGAGAGCAAAAATACTTCTCCTTTTCCAATACATCAAGGGAAACAACTGGATTTCACAGAATTATTCAAGATGGTGGATACTGATGCACCTTGGGAGCAGATTCTACAACAAATTACGGTTTACACTAAATCTGATGAAGACGTCTCTACAAAGAAAAGACGTAGAGATGATGAGGCAAAGAAGTGTAAAACTGTTAAAAAGGAGCCATTCCCTCCAAAAGCAACAGATCCAGGAGGCTTTTCTATCCCTTGTACCATAGGGAAGAAAAGGATTAAAAAAGCTCTTCTTGATTTAAGTTCAAGTGTTAACTTGATACCTTACTCTTTACTGGAGCAAATCGGCGATGTTAATATGAAACCTGTAAAGGTTAATTTAGTAATGGCCGATGGATCTTCAAAGGAACCATGTGGGATTGCAGAGGACATCATAGTTTGTGTTGGAAAACTCCAGTTCTTGGCAGACTTTGTGGTGATGAAGATGGAGACAGAAAAGATACCTATCATTCTTGGAAGACTGTTTATGAAAATGGCCAAAGCTATCATTGATGTAAACGAAGGTATAGTGGTGCTCCAGGACCGAGAGGAGAGAGTTGTTGTAGATGTCTTTAAAGATGAGACGCAAACACAGGGGGAAGAAGCTAGTTATAAAGCTGCATTTCAAGATGCACACATGACTAGCCATAAAGATGAAAAGCCCAAGGTTACAGGTAACCATTGTTTGTTGTTTCAGGTGCATAAAGGAGAACAGATTGGAAGAGGAGGAAAAGTTCCTGATGACTGGAATAAAGGAAGACCCCAACTTGGTACACCTGTGAGAATCAAAAACAAGTTGTGGGTTGTGAAAGGCTATAAAGAGAAGGAGATGATAGAGATAGAGTCTCCACATTCTAGAAAAATCAAAGCAGTACACAGGAAACAATTGATGAGTTGGTGGGACAAGAACATCAACTATGAAGAAGGAATTTGAACTTTACTGGGTCAAGCTAATTACGTTAAAAGAGCGCTTGCTGAGAGGCAACCCAGTGATTTAAAAACTTTAGATTTTGTTTTGTAACTTTTAATTTGTGGACATTATTTATGTAAATACTTTGTTGGATATAGCATCTACTGAAGGATGCTAGGTGGTTAAGTATCTACTGAAGGATACTAAGTTTGTAACACCTACTGATGGGTGTTGGTGAGAAAATTTTGCACCTACTGATGGGTGTTGGTAAGATTGTAACACCTACTGATGGGTGTTGATGGATTTTGGGTCAGGCTCGTGACGTTAAACAAGCGCTACCTGGGAGGCAACCTAGTTGATTGAATGTTTCTGTTTGTTCATTTTAGTTGCATAATAGGTTTTGCATAAGTAACCTGAGAATTGAATTGTAGGGAACCAGTGAGGGGCATGTTTAGGAGGCACGTAGGTTAAGAAAAGAAAGAGAAGAACACTTCACGAAAGTGTCGTTGAGCGGCAAGTTACCGCTGAGCGGTACTATCGCAAAGTGGGTTTAGTTTCCCCTTAGCGGGACCCGAGCCCATTAGGGTATTTTTATACCCTAAGCTGCGCATAAGCTTCTATTTTCAGGCTCTTCTCTGCACACTCACTCACACATACCTTTTCCAAGGTTCTCCACATCTTTTCCCTCTTCCCTCTTGAGAAAATCTCTCTTTCACTCACTTGCTCACTAGTTTTGCATCTAAGTTTGGGGTTGGGAGAGAGCATCATTGAAGGGGATGATTTCTTCATTGTGGTACTAATGCTTAACAATGTATCTTTTGGTTTTGTGAATTATGTTTGATGCAGGGATGGCCTCCTCATCAGGCAAAGAGAATCAAGACTATAAGATCCAAGAAGAAGGAGGATACAGAGGACAACTCAGATTGAGGAGGAGTTGAGATAGCATTTACTGATGAATGCTATCATGAACTTATGCTTTTGTTGGTTTAAGTGTTCTGTACGTATTTATTTTTGTTTTAGACTAGGGTTGATGTACTCTATTGGAAACCTGGTTTGTTATGATGGTTTGCTATTGACTGTGATTGTGTGATAAGTAATGCTTGATTATGATTATTGATTGATTGATGTTGAGATAGATGTGCACATTAAATGCTTATACAGGTTATTCACAAGCTTTGTGAACAAATGCAGGATATGATGATTGTGATTGTGAGATTAAGCAGGATGTGTATAATGTGAATGAGCCTATTTGTGAGGTTTTGAGCTCTAGAGTTTTTATTGATTGAATGCTATTACTTTGAAAGCATGAATGATTTTGCCCAGGTTTTCTATGATTGAATCAATTGCTTGTTTTGCATCATATGATCAAGGCCGTTTGTTGGAACCCCTTTTATTGGCCAAATTCATGAAGTTAGCCCACTAAAAGAGAACACTTTGTGTTCTATCCTTTGAACCCTTAGCCTTGAACATAAATTGAAAACCCTTGTTGAAAAGATTTACCTTGAGTTAAGAAGAAAATCTTTTGTGGTATTGTTAAATGTTCAAGTTTGGGGTTGTTGGGAAAGCATGAAAAAGAAAAAGGAAAAGCATTGAGCTAAAAGTTAAGAATAAGAATGTGAAAAGAAAAGAAAAAGAGAAAGAAAAGAAAAGAAAAAGCAAAGCTCAATGTAAAGACAAGTTGGGAAAAATAAGAATAATTGTGTTGTTATGATTCTCTTAACTCAAGGATTTTGTGATCCAAAAAAACCAATTTTCTTGATTATCCCAGCCACGTTATAAGCCATTGAAAAGTCCTTGTGATGATGCATGCTTGTAAATGTTTTGATTGTGGTTAAATGAAAGGCAAAGTTGATTCATGTGACATTGTGGTAGTGGAGTGAATGAGTGATTACCTCTTATACACTTGTGTGTGAGTGAAACACTTTACCTGGTGAGGAAGTATTCCATGAGCACATGAACATCCATGCTTAATTGATTGATCATTCATGAAAAATAGCATTTGTTTGATATTAACTGACTTTGTGAACACTAAAGCATGTGCACATCTTGATTGAAATCTTGGTCAAAAGTTTGATTGAAGTCTTTGCTTATCTTGAAAAGAAATTTTTGAATGAGTGAACCATCATATGAATTGGTAGAAGATTGAGTTACATCTTGTTTGCTTGAGGACAAGCAAAGTTCTAAGTTTGGGGTTGTGATAACAGTTGAAAAACTGTTATTTTCATGCTTGAAATTGATACTAAAAGCAACCTTTAACACTTAGAAACTAGCTTGAAATCATGATTTTATTCATATTTTCAGAAATAAGAGAGCTGGACAGGTTTATGCTTGATTTCAGTGTTTTTGTGCAGGTTTTAAGGTGAATTTGGTGAAAGAAGTGAAGAAGGAGAGATATGAAATCAGAAAAGACATCAAAAAGTGCAAAAGGAGAAGCCGCAACTGCCGCTCAGCGGCAGTTTACCGTTGAGCGGCACTCAGAAGCTCACGGGGGATCCGCTGAGGGGCAAAATGGCCGCTGAGGGGAAGAAACCAACTCACGCACTTACCGCTGAGCGGCACACTTATGGGCTTGGGCCTAAATTTTCTGTAATTTTAGAATAGTATATAAGCTTTAGGACGTCCTAGGGTTTGTATCTTTGGCAGAAACGAAGCAAACACTCTCTCTTCCACCCCTTGGGGGTAGATTGGGAGATGGTGACTGATGGACAAATTTATGATCACCAAAATATGATGTCACAAATTTGTTTTTCAATCGGCAAGTATGACCGAATCGTTCAAGTAATAAACTTGGTAAGACCAAGTATCGTTCTTCCCAAAGGACTCACGGCCTAGTTTAGTTGTGTGGTTTATTGATTAGCTAAGACTTAAAGACGAAATATTTGGATTTTTATATGCAAAAGACGAAAATTAAATATGTATGCATGAAGTTTTGATCAATGGCAAAAGCAAAAGATAAACACTTTTAATGAAATATATGTATGAATATGTTGTTGGGGGTCAATTTCATCTTATCCACTCTCATATATTTTAGGAATTCAACATTCAAATCATCATTGTTAATGCCACTCTCTAAAGTACCTTTCAAGAAGACTTCTCCCTAATTACGAGTTCATACAATTCCTAGCATTCCTAATAATTAGTTCATAAGTGCAGGAGCTTAACGACAACCAATATAATATTGGGAGAAATTCCCCGGATCTAGACTTCCCCGTACGTGCCCGTATCAACAAAACCAATAATCATGCATCGAATGAGTTAAACAACGCAAGCATTAAGCAAAGAGGAAAAACCCTAACTAATTATGAAAGAAAGCATAGGTCTTAAATAAAAGATGTAAAAACAAATTCCATATATGAGAGTTTCAAAAGATTACATTGATTCCCCAACAAACATACAGAGTTTAGTTCACCATATTCATGGTGAAACTAGATGAATAATAATGAAAGAATGGAAGAGATAGGAAAACCCGAGAAAGAGAAGAGGAGAGCTGTCACCATCTCCCAATCTATCCCCAAGGGGTGAAAAGTGTGTTTGTGCTTCGTCCCAGCCAAAGATACAAACCCTAGGATGTGCAAGTCCTTAAATAGGGCATAAAAATAACATAAAACAAGTCCAAGCCCATAAAAACAAAAGAAAACCGGTCCAAGCCCACTTAGAATGGCGCTCAGCGGTATTTTACCGCTGAGCGGTACTAGCGCATGATCCATTTTGCCCCCCAACTGCTGTTTTGCCCCTCAGCGGTGATTTCGGCACCCGAAAAGTGCCGCTCAGCGGTATTTTTCCGCTCAGCGCCACTCGATCAGACTTTTTCTGTGTTCTGGTTGGTTTTTCAGCATTCTGGTTGACTGGTTGACTGGTTGACTTTTCTGGTTTCTGGTTGACTTTTCAGCACTCCAATCATTCGGTATTTCAATTCTTCTTTCAAATCATTCAATTAGCCTACAAAATCAAGGGAATCTTGCACAAAACCATTAAATTCACTTTCAACTCTCTTATTCTCAAAACTAAAGCAAAAATATGAGTTCAAGCTAGTTTCTAAGTCTTAAAGGTTGCTTTTGGTATCAAATTTAAGCATAAAAATAACGGTTTTTCAACCGTTATCACAACCCCAAACTTAAAACTTTGCTTGTCCTCAAGCAAACAAGATGTAACTCAATCTTCCATCAATCCATATAATGGTTCACCACATTCAAAATCCTTCTTTTAAGACAAGTAAATACTCAATTTAGCTCATCATCAAGACTTCAATCAAGATGTGCACATGCTTTTAGTGATCACTCAAACACATACTATCCAACAAATGCTATTTTCATGAATGATCAATTAACTAAGCAAAGATGTTTTTATGTGTTCATGGAATCTATCCTCACTAGATAAAGTGTTTCACTCAAACACATAAGTGTATAGGAGATATTCACTCATTCACTCTACTATTACAATGTCACATGAATCAACTTTGCCTTTCATTTAACCACAATCAAAAACACTTACTAGCAAGCATCATCACAAGGACTTTTCTATGGCTTATAACGTGGCTGGGCTAACAAGAAAATTGGTTTTTCTAGATCACAAAACCCTTGAGTTAAGAGAAACATATAAACACAATCATTCTTATTTATTCCCAACTTTCTTTTGCATTGAGCTTTGCTTTTTCTTTTCTTTTCTTTCTCTTTTTCTTTTTCTTTTCACATACTTAACTATTAGTTCTTAGCTCAATGCTTTCAATTTCCCTTTCTATTTTCCAACAACCCCAAACTTGAACATTTGTCAATACCATAAAATATTTTCTACTTAACTCAAGGTAAAGCTTTTCAACAAGGATTTTCAAATCATGTTCAAGGCTAGAGGTTCAAAGGATATAACACATAGTGTTCTCTTTTAGTGGGCTCAATTTATGAATTTGGCTAATAGAAGGGTTAGCAACAAATGGCCTTGATCATATGATGCAAACAAGCAAGTAATTCAATCATAGAAAACCTGGGCAAAGTCATTCATGCTTTCACAGTAATAGTATTCAACAATAACAACTCTGGAGCTCAAAACCTCACATATAAGCTCATTCACATTCCACATATAACATCCTGCTTAGAATCATAATCACAATCACAACATCTTGCATTTGTTCACAATGCTTGTGAACCACCTGTATAAGCATATAATGTGCACATTCTCAACATCAATCAATATCAAAGCATCATCAGGCATTACTTATCAAACAACAATCATAAGCAAACCATCATAACAAACAAAATTTCCAATTGAGTACATCAAATCCTATTCTAAAAACATAAGTGATTGATAAAACAAATCCTACTCTAGTGCTTTGAAAAACTCAGCCCCATCAATGATGCTCTCTCCCAACCCCAAACTTAGATGGAAAACTAGTGAGAAAGTGAGTGGAAGGGAGATTTTCTAAAGAGGAATGAAAGGAAAAATGTAGAGAACGTTTGGAAAAATGTTTAGGAGTGTGTGCGCAGAGAAGAATCTAAAAATAGAGGGCAAAGCGTGACTTAGGGTATAAAAATACCCTAATGGGCTCGGGTTCCGCTAAGGGGCAACCTAAACCCCTTTTACGATACCACCGCTCAGCGGCACTTTCGTGTTGTGCTTTTCTTCTTCCTAGCTTACCCTAGGTGCCTTCTACTCATGCCCCTCACTTGCTCCCTGCAATTAATTTCTCAAATCACTTAAACATTCAATCCCTATCATGCAACTAAAGCAGAATCAAAACAAACAATACAGATAAAATCAATCAACTGGGTTTCCTCCCAGGTAGCGCTTGTTTAACGTCACGAGCCTGACCCAAAATCTTCCAGCACCCTTCATTAGATGCAAATCTTTCTTACCAACACCCATCAGTAGGTGTATACAAACATAGTATCCTTCAGTAGATACTCTTCCGCCTAACATCCATCAGTAGATGTAAACCCTGTAACAAACTTATAACAAAAACAAAAATACCCAAAAGTTCAAAATTACATCACCAAACAAAAAAATTAAAAGTTCTTAAATCACTGGGTTGCCTCCCAGCAAGCGCTCTTTTAACTTCACTAGCTTGACCCAAGCTCAAGTTCCTTCTTCTTTTTGTTCTTTCTACTGAACTTCTTCAGAAATTTGATCAAACCAGGAACCTGTTGCAATGTCTCAATCATAGGAACTTTAATCTCCAATTTCTTGAAGATTTCCATAAAGCACTTGAATTTCTTTTCCTTCCTATGATTCTTCTTTAGATGAGGATGTGATTTTTCATATGATTTCTTCTTCTTTCCTCTCATCTTTTTTTTCTTCCTTTTTCTCTCCCTAAATTTTCTCTTTTTCTTTTCTTTAATTTTTTTCTTCCCTTTTCTTTTTCTTTTCAACTTCTTTATTTTCACACAAATTTTCTTTCTCTCTTCTCTCTCAACCACTTCTTTCTCTTTTTCTTCATCTTTATTTCTCTCACCCAATTATTCTTTTTCTTTTCTCTCTATCTTTTCCTCATCGCCCCCTATTTTTTTCTCATCAAGAATCTTGTCACTTTCAGTGATAATGGCTTGCCCTTCCTCCTTAGGGTTAACTTCAGTATTAACCTCATCATTCAATCTCTGACTAATGTAATGAAGCTGCATCTCCATCCTTTTACATGATTCTTCAATGCTTTTCTGAGTAGCGTCAGAATTTTTCAAAAATTGTTGAAGGGTGTCATCCAAACTTCCTGATAGAAAGGGTTGTTGCTGTTGCTTGTTAAATTGCCCAGTTTGTCCAGCTTGCCCACTTTGTTCCTGACCAATACTTGGGTGTGGTTTCCACCCCTGATTGTAGCTCCCTTGACGGTACTGATTGGTCATGTAGTTTACATCCTCTACGGCTTCAACTGGAAAGGCACATTGACCATTGATATGGTCACCTCCACACAATTCGCATAACTGGGATTGTACCTGTGCAACAGTCTTTAACTCTTTTGGCAATTGTTCAAGTATCTTTGAGAGATTCTCCAATTGTTGAGTTATTAACTTGTTCTAAGCTATCAAGGCATCATTGGATTGCAACTGTAGAACTCCTTTTTGTTGAATAGGAGCTCCTCTTTCACTGTTCCACTTATTGTTATTAGTAGTCATGTTTTCAATTATTTCTGTGGCTTCCTCTAGAGTCTTCCATTTGATATTGGCTCCAGCTGAGGCGTCAAGCATCATCTTGGTTTGTGAACCAAGACCTCCAAGGAAGATTAGGACTACTTCTCCTTCGTTAAATCCATGCTTGAGAGTTTTTCGTAATAGGCTTTTATACCTATCCCATGCATGCCCTAGTGATTCTTCCATGCCTTGTCTAAATGAAGAGATCTCTTGCTTCCCTTTGTTGATTTTAAAGCTTTGTTGCTGCAATTGTTGTTGTGGTTGGTTCTCAAATTGTCCGGCAGCTTGCCAAAATTGGCTTTGATCCATGCTTGAGTCATGTTCCCACCAGTGGTTGAGATTACTTTGGTAGAATTGAGTGCCCATATAGTTAAATTCTTGACCAAATTGGATTCTGCAGACATTAGGCACAAAACCCTGAAAACAATTGTTAGCACAAAAAGATAGAGAAAAAAAAAATCAAAGGATATAATTGATAAGATAAGAAGATAGGAAATAAAAACAGAAAAATAAAATAAAATAAAATAAAAACAGAAAAATAAAATAAAATAAAATAATAACCAAAAAAATAAAAACAGAAAATAAAAACATAAATTCAAAATTAAAGTCAAAGATAATCAATAATCACACAAATTAACCAGTTAAACCAGAGTCCCCGGCAACGGCACCAAAAACTCGATGGACAAATTTATGATCACCAAAATATGATGTCACAAATTTGTTTTTCAATCGGCAAGTATGACCGAATCGTTCAAGTAATAAACTTGGTAAGACCAAGTATCGTTCTTCCCAAAGGACTCACGGCCTAGTTTAGTTGTGTGGTTTATTGATTAGCTAAGACTTAAAGACGAAATATTTGGATTTTTATATGCAAAAGACGAAAATTAAATATGTATGCATGAAGTTTTGATCAATGGCAAAAGCAAAAGATAAACACTTTCAATGAAATATATGTATGAATATGTTGTTGGGGGTCAATTTCATCTTATTCACTCTCATATATTTTAGGAATTCAACATTCAAATCATCATTGTTAATGCCACTCTCTAAAGTACCTTTCAAGAAGGCTTCTCCCTAATTACGAGTTCATACAATTCCTAGCATTCCTAATAATTAGTTCATAAGTGCAGGAGCTTAACGACAACCAATATAATATTGGGAGAAATTTCCCGGATCTAGACTTCCCCGTACGTGCCCGTATCGACAAAACCAATAATCATGCATCGAATGAGTTAAACAACGCAAGCATTAAGCAAAGAGGAAAAACCCTAACTAATGATGAAAGAAAGCATAGGTCTTAAATAAAAGATGTAAAAACAAATTCCATATATGAGAGTTTCAAAAGATTACATTGATTCCCCAACAAACATACAGAGTTTAGTTCACCATATTCATGGTGAAACTAGATGAATAATAATGAAAGAATGGAAGAGATAGAAAAACCCGAGAAAGAGAAGAGGAGAGCTGTCACCATCTCCCAATCTACCCCCAAGGGGTGAAAAGTGTGTTTGTGCTTCGTCCCAGCCAAAGATACAAACCCTAGGATGTGCAAGTCCTTAAATAGGGCATAAAAATAACATAAAACAAGTCCAAGCCCATAAAAACAAAAGAAAACCGGTCCAAGCCCACTTAGAATGGCGCTCGACGGTATTTTACCGCTGAGCGGTACTAGCGCATGATTCATTTTGCCCCCCAGCTGCTGTTTTGCCCCTCAGCGGTGATTTCGACACCCGAAAAGTGCCGCTCAGCGGTATTTTTCCGCTCAGCGCCACTCGGTCAGACTTTTTCTGCGTTCTGGTTGGTTTTTCAGCATTCTGGTTGACTGGTTGACTGGTTGACTTTTCTGGTTGACTGGTTGACTTTTCTGGTTTCTTGTTGACTTTTCAGCACTCCAATCATTCGGTATTTCAATTCTTCTTTCAAATCATTCAATTAGCCTACAAAATCAAGGGAATCTTGCACAAAACCATTAAATTCACTTTCAACTCTCTTATTCTCAAAACTAAAGCAAAAATATGAGTTCAAGCTAGTTTCTAAGTCTTAAAGGTTGCTTTTGGTATCAAATTTAAGCATAAAAATAACGGTTTTTCAACCGTTATCAGTAACGGCTCTCCTCTTCTCTTTCTAGGGTTTTATCTTTCATTCTTTCATTATTATTCATCTAGTTTCACCATGAATATGGTGAACTAAACCTTGTATTGTTGTTGGGGAATCAATGTAGTCTTGTGAAACTCTCATATATGGAATTTGTTTTTACATCTTATATTTAAGACCTATGCTTTCTTTCATCATTAGTTAGGGTTTTTCCTCTTTGCTCAATGCTTGCTTTGTTTAACTCATTCAATGCATGATTATTGATTTTGTCGATACGAGAACGTACGGGGAAGTCTAGATCCGGGGAATTTCTCCCAATAGTATATTGGTTGCCGTTAAGCTCCTGCACTAAAAGAACTAATTATTAGGAATGCTAGGAATCGTATGAACTCGTAATTAGGGATAGGCCTTCTTGCAAGGTAATTTAGAGAGTGGCATTAACAATGATGAAAAGAATGTTGAATTCCTAAAGTATATGAGAGTGGATAAGATGAAATTGATAACCCCAACAACATACTCATCCATATATTCCATTGAAGTGTTTGTATTTTGTTTTAGCCATTGATCAAATTCATGCATACATGTTTATTTTCTGTTTTGCATATTAAACTCCACTTATTTCGTTCTTAAGTCTTAAATAATCAACGAATCACATAACTAAACTAGGTCGTGAGTCCTTTGGGAGAACGATACTTGGTCTTACCGAGTTTATTACTTGAAACGATTCGGTCACACTTGCCGATTGTTAAACAAGTTTGTGGCGCCGTTTTTCGGTGTTCATAAATTTGTCATCACTAGTCATGAGTACATCTTGATATGTAGCTTTATGACTACTCTCTATCTGCTATTCTTCTTTAAAGACATCAACAACCACCCTTTCTTCTTGGTCTTGAAGCACTACTATTCCTTCATCTACATCAATGATGACCTTAGCCATCTTTATAAACGGTCTTCCAAGAATAATTGGCACCCTTTCATCCTCCATTTTTATCACCACAAAATCCACCAAGAATTGTAGTTCGCCTACACAAACCATAACATCTTCTGCTATACCATAAGGATTCAGTGAAGATCCATCCGCTATTAGTAAAGTCATGTTTGTTGGCTTGATGTCAAATTCACCAATTTGCTCAAGTAAAGATAAAGGCATTAAATTGACACTTGACCCTAAATCAAGTAGGGCTTTCTTTACCTTTTTCTTTCCTATGACGCAAGGAATGGTGAAACTTCCTGGATCTTTGACTTTTGGAGGGAATGATCTCTTCTTAGCAGCTTTGCACTCATGACTCTCCTCCTCTATATATCTTTTTCTTTTGGAGATTTGATTCATATGATTTACCTGAGCTGAAAATTGTTGCCATGCTTCATTCACAAGTAGATCAACATCCATTTGATTGAAGATATCTGTACAAAGCCCCTCTTGTCTCTCTTTCCCTATTCTCTCATAATCTTTAGGAAAAGGAAGAATATTTTCAATTTTTTTCTCTTTTCTCTCTTCTTTCTCTTTTCTCTCTTCTTCTCCTTTTCTCTCTTCTTTTCTGTCTGCTCTCTCTTCTTCTTCTTCTCTTCTCTCTAACTCAACTTTTTCATCATTCACACTCACTAAAACTTTACACTCTTCCTTAGGGTTAACTTCGGTATTAGCCCCAAAACTCTTATCAGGTATATCTTCCAACTTCTTAGATATTTGGCCAACTTGTATCTCCAAATTTCTAAAAGTTATATCTCCAACTTTTATCAGAGATTAGGTATCGTGTCTGTCGCTCAGCACCAGCTACCGTTGAGCGCAAACGCTGCATATTTCCTTTTTTGGGTTTTAAAAAGTTTGGCTCAGCGGGGATTGGCCCATTAGCTATTTTTCTAACCCTAGGGCGCGTCTAGGCCGCCACTTTCAACCTCCATTCTTCCCAAACACTCTCAAGCACTCTCCAAAGGATTCTCTCCACTTTTCCCTTCATCCATTTTCACAAAAACCCTTTCTCCACCCATTTATACATTAAGCTTCCATCCAAGGTTGGGGTTTATTGAGAGCATTGCTGTTAGGGGTTGATTCCCTCACATTCATAGAGCATTATTCACTCATTAAGCATCTCCACCCAAGTAAGTACATGCATTTTACATTCTAGGTTTTTGAAAGCATGACTTTGAATGAATAAGGTTTTCTAAGCATGATTCTTGAGAGATTTTGATGTTTTGCATGATTGATTGAAATTGGACCGATTAAATTGATTGCTTAAGGTCTAGAACTAGGAAAAATGCATGTGGGTGGAGATTAGAGGACAACTAGGGCCATTGTGCAGAAAAATACTGATCGCCGCTCAATGTCAATTACCGCTGAGTGCAATTTCTGCAGAATTTTGATTTTTGTGCTTTCTTGTTGTTTCTTTGCATAGGTGATGCTGAGGGGTATTGTTTTTCCCTCAACGATGATAGGAAGAGTGTTAGGAAGTTGTTTGTGGTTTACTAATGCTTAACAATAATTCTTGTGGTTTTGTGAATTGTGTTTGATGTAGGGATGGCCTCCTTGATGAGTCAATATTTTCTCAATTTCACTTAGCTTATTGTGCTAGATTTAATCAGGGAATTGTGCTTAAAAGTCCGGTATTTTTCCGTTTTTGCTAATTGTGTTTAATTTGACCAAAAATTCTTATTTTAATTAATTTGAATTATTTGAGCTAATTATTTGCATTGTTAATTGTAGGGAAATTGTTGGATAATATTTTGGGACTTAAAGAGAAATGCCACATCAAATATACTTTAAACTAAAATGAGAGGAGGTGTGGATTTCATTTTTTGGGGGTGCACATAGAGATGAGACGTGAAGAGAGAATGTTGGCTTGCTTTAGGAGGTGCATCCAGCGAAATAGGGGCCCACGGACAAGTTATTTTGATGAAACATTCAGCAAAATATCTTTTTGAATGTGGGAGCCGCCACACCTTTGGCTTGCAACGTGAATTATAATTGAATTGGCAATTGGGAAAAGCAACCAAAGAAGCCCACGGCCATTCATCTTATTCAGCCTTAGTTGGAATTAAAGAAGGGGCCCACATTGAAGCACACAGCCACGTCCCATCCAGCAACCGGTAATTAGGAAAGGAAGCTTTGAAGTCCAGTAGCATCAAACACGTGGATGGGAGGCACTCACGTCCCATTCAACACACCCAGTGAATTAAAAAAAAAAGAGAAGGAGGTGTGAGCATCCATCAGCCTTGTGTCCAGCACGGTCACGGCCCAAAGCACACATCAACACACGCGGAAGCAGCGGTGCACCCAGTAACCTCGGTCCAGCGGCTACAGCAAAGAGTAGAAGCAGTCCAGCAAAGGTGGGGTGTATCCAGCAAGAGTGCAGCACGTCCAGGACAGCAACAAGCACCAAGCATGGGCTTCATCCAGAGGGAGGTGCACATCTTCACGCATTCAGCAAAGAATCCACATAGGTCAAGTAGCAAGGCATGGTCCAGTAGCAACTTGGAGAGCTTCATACGTCCAGCTTGAATGAAAGCTACTCCACGGCCCATGAGGGGGAGCTATGACAGCCAGCAGCTGGAGGAAGGAGGTGCACGAAGAAGCCTTCACCACGTCCAATCCAACAATGCATCCAGAGCTTTGAAGAAAGTTCTCGGTCCAGCAAGCACACGGGAGGAGATCCAGAGGGCTTTACGGGAATGCGGGGATGCACTTCTTCATTCATTAGGGCAGCCACCCTAGAGAGGGGTATCATCTTTCATATTTAGAAAAATACGGACACCACATGGAGGGCTACGGATGAGGTGCACATGCGGAGAATGATTTTGGAGGGTTGTGGGAAACGGCCTGGACGGGTTTGGTTTTGCACACCTGGAAGCTCCAGCCGCCACTCTCTCTGATTTTATTTTCTAGCTGCCGGGGATGGCTCTTTGCTTTGCTTTTGAATGTTATTTTGAGGGTTTTTATGCTTGTGCTTGAACAAGTTTTTACGTTGTCATAGTGGATGAGAAATGAAGCACAATTACTTCTCCGTTTATTATTTTTTTTTGCAAACACAGAGGGATGAATGAAACATCTTGGTTTTTATTCCAGTAGGGAAATGAGTTTTTCTTTTCTTTCTTTAGACAATAGCAACACAATTGTTTTCTTCTTTCTTTTGGATAAGTGTGGATGATGAGCTGAGAGAGAAATGGAGCGGTGATGGAAAATGGTGTGCATGGTGATTTGATTTGGTGGAGGAAATGGTGAAGGAGCTGGAATGCAGGGAGCGTACGGAAGAAGAGAGATTGTTTTATTGATTTAAGATTGAAGGAGTAGAGTAGGTGAAATAGTGGTGTGCGCTATCACGGTCTGGAGAAGGGAGCAACATACTTTTCAAATTGAAAATCCCGAGATGGAGATTGAGAGGTGAAATGGAGTGAACGTAAGTGGAGCCCCTTTCTTTTCTTTGCCTGCACCGAGGAAGTATACATACAACTTGGAATGACTAGTTGATTTAATGTGCATTACTTTATAGTATTTTAATGGACTTCATTTCCATTTAATTTTGCTGGAAGGGCAAGGCCCAGAACCCGTGAACAAGCCATCAACTTTTGCTTTAGAATAGAATATTCATGTTGGTTTGTATTGGAGTTAAAGTGGTTGAATGTAGTAGGTGAAGTGGTGTGTACGGTTACGTGTTGGAACCTTGAGGTGCCACGGTTGGAAGCAAAGAGGAGAAGGGTGATTTGTTTTAGTGGTGTCACGGAAGGGGTTTAAGTTTTCTTTACATATTCAAGCAAGCATTTAATGTTTAATCTCTTTAAGCATTCATTTAAATTGCCCGCCATTCTCAGTTTGCATTTAAATTGTTTAGCTCAATGTTGCACTTTTAATTTGGTTAAAGCGTTTTTCATTTTGATGTTCTCTATTTTTCATGGTTGTGATATTTTAGTTACGATGTAGCTTTAAGTGACGAATCATTTTAATTATGTGTTTATATTTGTGTTTACATCCGTGTTTAATTTCCATTTTAATTTAAGTTCAATTACTGTTAAAAACACTTTCCCAAAACCCCCCACTTCGTGTTGACCTGAGACTGAACCCAAATTTGGTCCTTGAGAGACGACCTAGGAGTCACTTCCTAGTACTATACTGCATTCTTTTATGCACAACTTTTGTTGGGAGGTGCGACCCCTCTCATCAAAATGGCGCCGCTGCCGGGGACCAACGGTTCAGTCTTAGGTTTTTGTTGTGTTTGTGTGTGTTGTGTTGTGTTTTGTCTTGTGTTGTGATGTGATGTGATGTGATGTTCTGTTTTGTGTGTGCGTGTTGCATGTATAAATGTGTTGTGTTTTATTTGTTTCGTGATTTTTAGTATTCTTCTTTTTCCATGTCTACCTATTTTGATTTCGTGAATACTGCTTGTTTTGCTAGTGCCTCTGATTATGATTCTCCTTCTGCATGTTACTCTGATTGTAATTCATATTCTGCTGATGTCTATGTTGAGAACAATATGACTCATCCTCTAATTTCTGAGAGTGCTCTTTGTGAGCCGGTTTCACTTAAGGAGGATGATCTTCATTGCGATCTCACCCCTGGACTGATACATTTGTTGCCTAAGTTTCATGGTTTTGCAAGAGAATGCCCACACAGACATTTGGAGGAGCTCCACATCATGTGCTCTTCAATGAAGCCTCCAGATGTCCCTCTTGATTACATTTTCTTGAGCGCATTTCCGCATTCATTACAAGGAGCAGCTAAGGATTGGAAAGACTCTCTTCCTCTGAGATCCGTTACCGATTGGGGATATCTTGAGCATCAGTTTCTGAGCAAATTTTCCCTTGTGCAATATGCTTACAGCAACGGTCTTGGATGGAATGACCCTACTTTGGGATGGTATAATGCTCCACAGCATCAATATCAAGAACCACCATTCCAGAGTACTTTCATGCCTCCACCAGTCCAGCAATACCAAAGTCAGCAATATGATACTCCTGTCCAAATAGCTCCTCAGCCTTCTACTTCTGAGCCTACATTGCAGGAGTTGTTGGAGCAGATGACCATGCAGAACCTTCAGTTTCAGCAAGAGAACATGCAGTTCCAGCAAGAAATAGGAGCTGCCATTCAGAGTATGACTGATCAGATAGGGCAGATGGCCACTCAACTCACTGAGGAACAGTCTCAAGATTCAGAGTTACCATTTCAGACTGTTCAGATTCCAGATGATGATGATAGTGGCATCAACATAGAAGATGGGGAGAAGAGTCATGAGCTTACTACTGCGCCACATACTTTCCCACCTTCAGATGGTCCCACTCTTGCACCTGAGGAGACCGAGAAAGATTTTGAGGACCAGGCATATATGAGCAACATTTGTGAGCCAGGTAGACCATTTTCATCTTTCACCACTTTTCCAAGCTTTAGAGAAGTGAAGGTAAGCATACCTCAATTTGATTATTCTGTTGATGATTATGCTGTTGAGGGGTATGTTGATAATTATACTGTTGATGAGCATGTTTTTAATTCTCCCTCTGTGCATGATGAGAACCACTTTTTGCTACCACATCTGAATATTTATTCTCCATGCACTGAACATGAATCTGAGCCTGTTATTGATATCGTTTCTACATCTGAAATTGATTCATGTTCTGAGGATGTATCTGAGGTTCAGCCTGTTACACTGAGATTGGGTATTATACCCCTGCATGTTATTTCTTTGGAACCACATTGCACTAACCATGTTACAGGAGGTACACATATATTTAACCAACATGCACCCACAGTGGAAGGAAAAGGTGCTTACATACACACTAGTTTCAACAGCAATAGGCACCAGCTGAACCCGCTCATCAACAATCCTTGCTTCTTAGATCCAGCTGTGGATGATATCTCCCTGCTAGATCAAATCTGGAGGATGAAGCAGTTCGTCCTCAAAACCTTCTTGCTGGATACTGTGGTGGAAGACATCTCCCTGAAAGTCCAAAATTGGCAACTGCCACCATGACCAGGGGAGTTTTCTTTCTCTCTTCTCCCCCTTTCCGTACTTTTATTGCACTTGTCCATGATTTGTTCACTGTTCTGATTTCTGATCTTATTGTTTGTGACACATTGAGGACACTGTGTAGTTTAAGTGTGGTCTATTAGGGGAGATTTTTATTTTTCTTTGTTAGTTTTTGTTTTTCGTGTTAAATTTTTTTCTTTTCTAGGTAGTTTTGTTTTATCTTGTATACAATTTTGCATGATTCTCTTCATTTCTGGACTGTGTTAAAGTTGTAGACTCGTCTTTCACTTCATTGATACTCTGATTTGTTTGAAATCCTTGCTTTTCTCTGCTTGAGAAGATGATCATGATGATTGAGAGTTGAATTGATTGTGACACAAATGCCCTGTGTGAGAATTTGAGCCACTTTATGTTCTTTCTTGTGTGTGATATGTCTCTTGATTGCTTGCACATATGCCTTGGCTTGACTCTTGTTGATAATTCTTGATTGATATGCATGTTTGGAAGTGATAAAGGTAGTTTTGTTCTTGAGCCTCTCTAGCCAAATAAGCTCACCTTGTTCTAATCCTTTGAAAACCCTTTTTGAGCCTATACTTTCCCCCATTTCTTTATTTCGAATGCTCATACACTAGCCCTAAGTGAAAAACCATGATTACCTTAACCTTAGGGAATTTTGGAAGTGTTTTGGGAACAAGTGTGGTCTCTTGGGGGTTTCTGATGAGTTGGCTAGTTGGTTCCTCTTCTTGTTTTGTTTTGGTAAATATATGTGTATCTTGTCTTTTACAGTTTTGTTTTGAAAAGAGAGAAAAGAAAAGAGACAGGATGAAAAAAAAAAAAAAAAAAAAAAGAAGAGAGCAGAAAAATAGTGAAAAAAAAATGTGAATAATTGTGAATAATGGAGTCAAGAAGATGATGGAATTAGAAGTTGTGGGTGTGTTTGAATGTGTTTACACTTGTTCCCCATTGCTCCTCTGTTCCTTATGGTTTGTAGCTTCTTATCCAGATATATCCTCCCTTGTCCTTGGCCCCACTTCACCCATAAAAGACCTTTTGATTTGAACATGCATGTGTTTGAGTGTTGATATTAGAGGCTTGCCAAGTCTGTTGTTGATTTCTTTCTTGAGTGCATTGAGTGACATTGATTTACCCTAAACACTTGAGAGAAACACTGATAGTGCATCTGTGAGGTTTTGTTACCTTTGATTCACCTCTTGAGCTAATTAATCATTTTCCCATGTCTTGAATTGCTTGGATGATTTCATGAGTATCTGCTTTCTCTGATTCATTCTGTGTTGGAATTGTCTACTTCTTTTCTCTGTCCAGATTTCTTGAGAACTGTGTAATTCTGTTTCTGTCCTTGTTGAGTCTTTGTTTTCTGTATGCTGAGTTTGTGTCACCTTCCTAAAAGTCCTTTGAACTATTCCTTGATCTGCGTCTAGATTTTGCCCAGGAGTGCAAAAGACTAAGTGTGGTCTATTTTGATGAGTTAATATTTTCTCAATTTCACTTAGCTTATTGTGCTAGATTTAATCAGGGAATTGTGCTTAAAAGTCCGGTATTTTTCCGTTTTTGCTAATTGTGTTTAATTTGACCAAAAATTCTTATTTTAATTAATTTGAATTATTTGAGCTAATTATTTGCATTGTTAATTGTAGGGAAATTGTTGGATAATATTTTGGGACTTAAAGAGAAATGCCACATCAAATATACTTTAAACTAAAATGAGAGGAGGTGTGGATTTCATTTTTTGGGGGTGCACATAGAGATGAGACGTGAAGAGAGAATGTTGGCTTGCTTTAGGAGGTGCATCCAGCGAAATAGGGGCCCACGGACAAGTTATTTTGATGAAACATTCAGCAAAATATCTTTTTGAATGTGGGAGCCGCCACACCTTTGGCTTGCAACGTGAATTATAATTGAATTGGCAATTGGGAAAAGCAACCAAAGAAGCCCACGGCCATTCATCTTATTCAGCCTTAGTTGGAATTAAAGAAGGGGCCCACATTGAAGCACACAGCCACGTCCCATCCAGCAACCGGTAATTAGGAAAGGAAGCTTTGAAGTCCAGTAGCATCAAACACGTGGATGGGAGGCACTCACGTCCCATTCAACACACCCAGTGAATTAAAAAAAAAGAGAAGGAGGTGTGAGCATCCATCGGCCTTGTGTCCAGCACGGTCACGGCCCAAAGCACACATCAACACACGCGGAAGCAACGGTGCACCCAGTAACCTCGGTCCAGCGGCTACAGCAAAGAGTAGAAGCAGTCCAGCAAAGGTGGGGTGTATCCAGCAAGAGTGCAGCACGTCCAGGACAGCAACAAGCACCAAGCATGGGCTTCATCCAGAGGGAGGTTGATAACAGTTGAAAAACTGTTATTTTCATGCTTAAAAGTGATACTAAAAGCAACCTTTAGACTTAGAAACTAGCTTGAAATCATGCATTTTGTTTATATTTTCAGAAATAAGAGAGCTGGACAGGTTTATGCTTGATTTGAGTGTTTTTGTGCAGGTTTTGAGGTGAATTTGGTGAAAGAAGTGAAGAATGAGAGAGAGGACATTAGAAAAGACAAGAAAGAGTGCAAAAAGAGAAGTCGAAGGCACCGCTCAGCGGCAAACTACCGCTGAGCGGCACTCAAGAGGTGGCGTTGGAACCGCTGAGGGGCAAATGGCCGCTGAGGGGAAGAAAGAAGACGCGTAATCACCGCTGAGCGGTAAATGGCGCTGAGCGGCACTTTTTGGGCTTGGGCTTTTGTAATCTTTTGTAACTCTAGATTAGTATATAAGGGCTTGCACGTCCTATAGTTAGGATCTTTGGCAGAAACGAGGCAAACACTCTCTCTTTCACCCCTTTGAAGGAGGATCTTGGATGCTCAGGCTACCTCTTCACCTTTATTGGGTTTATTCTTTCATACTTTCATTGTTATTCATCTAGGTTCACCATGAATATGGTGAACTAAACCTTGTATGTTTGTTGGGGAATCAATGTAATCTCTTGAAGCTCTCATATATGGATTTGTTGAATACATCTTTGAATTAAGACATATGCTTTCTTTTCATCATTAGTTAGGGTTTTTCCTCTTTGCTCAATGCTTGCATTGTTTAACTCATTCTAATGCATGATTATTGGTTTTGTTGATACGGACACGTACGGGGAAATCTAGATCCGGGGAATTTCTCCCAATATTTTACTGACAACATTATATTGGTTGCCTTAAGCTCCTGCACTCATGAACTAATCATTAGGAATGCTAGGAATTGTATGAACTATTTGATTAGGGAGAAGCCATCTAGAATGGTACATTAGAGAGTGGCATTAACAATGATGATTTGAAAGAGGAATTCCTAAAATATATGAGAGTGGATGAGATGAAATTGACCCCCAACAACATATTCATTCATTTAATCCATTGAAAGTGTTTATCTTTGCCATTGATCAATTCATGCATACATGTTTATTTTCGTCTTGCATATTAAAATTTCAATTATTGTTTTCTTAAGTCTTAGCTAATCAAGAAATCACATAACTAAACTAGGCCGTGAGTCCTTTGGGAAGAACGATACTTGGTCTTACCAAGTTTTATTACTTGAACGATTCGGTCATACTTGCCGATTGTGAAACAAGTTTGTGACATCATATTTTGGTGCTTACAAATTTGTCCATCAAGTTTTTGGCGCCGTTGCCGGGGATTCGTGGTTTAACTGGTTAATTTGTGTGATTATTGATTATCTTTGACTTTAATTTTGAATTTCTGTTTTTATTTTTTCTGTTTTTTTATTTTATCTTTTTAGATTTTATTTTTATCCTTTAGGTTAGATTTTATTTTTATCTTTTTAGATTAGATTTTATTTTAATTTCGAATTTTTATTTTATTTTATTTTTCTGTTTATATTCTTCAGTTTGTATTTTATTTGATTTTATTTTATTTTTTCTGTTTTCTGTTTTTCTGTTTTCTGTTTTTATTTTCTGTTTTTTATTTTTCGGTTTTTATTTGATTTTATTTTATTTGATTAGATTATATTTTATTTTATTTTATTTTATTTTCTGTTTGTATTTTATTTTATTTTATTTTATTTTATGTTTTTATTTTTCTGTTTTATTTCCTATCTTCTTATCTTTTCAATTATATCCTTTGATTTTTTTTTCTTTTCTCTATCTTTTTGTGCTAACAATTGTTTTTAGGGTTTTGTGCCTAATGTCTGCAGAATGCAATTTGGTCAAGAGTTTAACTATAGGGGCACTCAATTCTACCAAAGTAATCTCAACCAATGGTGGGAACCTCACTCAAGCATGGATCAAAGCCAATTTTGGCAAGCTGCTGGACAATTTGAGAACCAACCACAACAACAATGGCAGCAACAACCCTTTCTATCAGGAAGTTTGGATAGGTTGGAGGACACCCTTCAACGATTTTTAAAAAATTCCGACTCTACTCAGAAAAGCATTGAAGAATCATGTAAAAGAATGGAGATGCAACTTCGTCACATTAGTCAGATATTAAATGATGATGTTAATACTGATGTTAACCTTAAGGAGGAAGGGCAAGTCATTATCACTGAAAGTGACAAGATTCTTGATGAGGAAAAATTAGAGGGAGATGAGGAAAGGGTAGAGAGAAAAGAGAAAGAAGAGTTGAGTGAGAAAGATAAAGATGAAGAAAAAGAAAAAGAATTGGTTGAGAGAGAAGAGAGAAAGAAAATTTGTGTGAAGATAAAGAAGTTGAGGAGAAAAAGAGAAAGGAAGAAAAAAATAAAAGAAGAGAAAAAGAGAAAATTTAGGGAGAGAAAAAGGAAGAAAAAGAAGATGAGAGGAAAGAAGAAGAAATCACATGAAAAATCACATCCTCATCTAAAGAAGAATCATAGGAAGGAAAAGAAATTTAAGTGCTTTATGGAAATCTTCAAGAAATTGGAGATTAAAGTTCCTATGATTGAGACATTGCAACAGGTTCCTGGTTTGATCAAATTTCTGAAGAAGTTCAGTAGAAAGAAGAAAAAGAAGAAGGAACATGAGCTTTACTGGGTCAAGCTAATGACGTTAAAAGAGCGCTTGCTGGGAGGCAACCCAGTAGATTTACAAACTTTTGATTTGGTTTTATAATTTGTAATTTGTGAACATTATTCTCGACATTATTTTGTTGGATTTAGCATCTACTGAAGGATGCTAGGTGGTTAAGTATCTACTGAAGGATACTAAGTTTGTAACACCTACTGATGGGTGTTGGTGAGAAGATTTTGCACCTACTGATGGGTGCTGGTAAGTTTGAAACACCTACTGATGGGTGTTGGTGGATTTTGGGTCAGGCTCGTGACGTTAAACAAGCGCTACCTGGGAGGCAACCCAGTTGATTGATTGTTTTCTGTTTGTTTATTTTTAGGATTTGCATAAGCATTTTTAACATTGAATTGCAGGGAACCTATGAGGGGTATGCTAGGAAGGCACGTAGGTCAAGAAAAGAAGGAGAAGGGCACATCAAGAAAGTGCCGCTGAGCGGCAATTACCGCTGAGCGGTACTATCGCAGATGGGCTTAAGTTCCCCTTAGCGGAACCCGAGCCCATTGGGGTAATTTTAAACCCTAAGCTGCGCGTTTTTACATTCTTTCAAGCTCTTCTCTGCACTAAGACTCCCACATATCTCCTCTTAGGTTTCCCACATCTTTTTACTCTTCCCTCTTTAGAAAATTTCTCTTCCACTCACTTTTACACTAGTGTGCTATCAAAGTTTGGGGGTTGGAGAGAGCATTCTAGTTTGGAAGCATTCTCATATCATCTAGCATCTCCACCCAAGTAAGTAAAATGCATTTTGTTCATTCTAGGGTTCTTGAAATTGACTGTGATTGTCAAAGCATGAATACTTAGGGGTTTTAGTTTCTATGCATGATTTGATGATATATTTGATGTTTGAACCGATTAAACTGCTTGATTATGAACTGGAAAACTGAAAATTGCATTTGGGTGGAGTTAGGACAGTTTTAAAAAGAGATTTGCAAAAATCTGCAGATCACCGCTGAGCGGCATTTACCGCTGAGCGGCACTCTGCCAGATTTGTTTTTTCTGGTTTGTTGCATGTTTGGGTGTGGCACTGGTGGCGCTGAGGGGAAATTCTGGCCCTCAGCGGTGGTTTAGCTTCGAAAGGAGTTGTGTTCTGTGTTTACTAATGATTAACATCATGTTCTGTGGTTTTGGATTTATGTTTGAATGCAGGAATGGCATCCTCTTCAGGAAAGAGATTGAAAACCATGGCAACCAAGAGAAAGGAAAAGGAACCAGAGCAGCCCCATAATGGCAGGTTCCTCTCTAGGAAACATGAGAAGCACTTTAGGGTGGTTCAGGACAGGAGACTTCTAATGGAGAGAAAGGTTGGAATGATACCTAACTTTGCTCCTCAATTTGGAGAGCAAGTGTTAGGGAATGATTGGGGGAAGCTAGCCACTTATCCATCACCTGCCAACATAGCTGTGGTGAAAGAATTTTACACCAATGCAAAGAAGATTGGTGATTATCCAGCTGAGAATTATTTGGGCTATGTTAGAGGCCATGCTATCAGGTATGATCCTGACTCCATAAATAACTTTCTGGATACTGTGTGGGCTGGTGAACAATGCCAGTTTGCTCTTAGCATGGAGGAAGGTGCTGATTATGAGGATGTGGAGAGAGTATTGTGTATACCTGGAGGACACTTCCAAAGGAATAGATCTGGCTCAGTGGTTAACATTAGGAGGACAGATTTGACTCCTCTTGCAAAGTATTGGATGGCGTTTTCTCATGCCAACCATTCAGCCATGTTCACATGTGTCAGATATCACTCTCAGCAGGGCACTATTCATCTACTGTGTTATCAGAAACTTGAATGTTAATATTGGGCAGGTGATAGCTGATGAGATTAGTGTGTGTGCTAACACCTCAAACAACAAAGCACCACTGGGACATCCTTCTTTGATCACTCACCTTTGCAAGCTAGCTGGGGTGGACACTTCTGTTCCACCATTTGAGAGGCCAAGAAAAGCTATAGATGAGGCCTATTACAGACAGTACTGTGGAGGTGATGAGGCAGCCCAGCCAGTGCCACCACGCCAGGCTCGTAGAGAGAGAAGGCCAGCACAGAGCAGGACTTCTGCTGATACTCATGAGGCAGAACCATTCCAGATGAGGGACATGTATATGTCTCTTATAGGTGCTCAGTTGCAGTCCATCCACAGAGGGCAGGTGGCCACGGCTGAGATGATAGTGGGGATGTATGATACCCCTCCAGCACACAGGTGGACTGTGGATGAATTCCATAATGTGGTAGCTTGGCCAGAAGAACCATGGCATGGAGGAGCTGAAGCAGCTGAAGCTTCAGCCAGAGACATGGATGAAGATGAAGCTGAGAAGGAGGATGCATTTGATGAAGATGATGATGAAGAGGAAGAGGAAGATACAGAGAGCTCGGACTGATGAGGAGCTGAGATAGCATTTACTGATGAATGCTATCATATGATTATGCTTTTGTGGTTTAAGTTTTCTGAACTTATTTGTTTTTGTTTTTAGATTAGGGTTTGATGTACTCTATGTGAAACCTGGTTTCTTGTGATGGTTTGCTATTAACTGTGATTGTGTGATAAGTAATGCTGAATGATGCTTATGATTGATTGATGTTGAGATGATGTGCATATTAAAAATGCTTATACAGGTGATTCACAAGCTTTGTGAACAAATGCATAATATCATGATTGTGATTGTGAAATTAAGCAGGATGTGCATGTCAAATGTGAATGAGCTTATATGTGAGGTTTTGAGCTCCAGAGTTGTTATTGTTGAATGCTGTTACTTTGAAAGCATGAATGACTTTGCCCAGGTTTTCTATGATTGAATCATTGCTTGTTTTGCATCATATGATCAAAGGCCGTGTTTTTGAAACCCTTTTTATTGGCCAAATTCATAAAGTTAGCCTTCTAAAAGAGAACACGTTGTGTTCTATCCTTTGAACCCTTAGCCTTAAATATACACTGAACACCCTTGATTGAAATCTTTACCTTGAGTTAAGTAGAAGATCTTGTGTGGTATTGTTAAATGTTCAAGTTTGGGGTTATTGGGGAAACATGAAAAAGGAAAAAGCATTGAGCTAAGAGCTAAAAACTAAGAATATGCAAAGAAAAGAAAAGAAAAAGAAGCAAAGCTCAATGCAAATGCAAAAGCAAAGGCAAAAGAAGTTGGGAATGAATAAGAAGATTGTGTTGTTATTCTCTTAACTCAAGGATTTTGTGATCCAGAAAAACCAATTTTCTTGTTAGCCCAGCCACATTATAAGCCATTGAAAAGTCCTTGTGATGATGCATGCTTGTGAATGTTTTTGATTGTGGTAAAATGAAAGGCAAAGTTGATTCATGTGACATTGTGATAGTGGAGTGAATGAGTGAAACACTTTACCTCTTATACACTTGTGTGTTGAGTGAAACACTTTACCTAGTGAGGAAAGATTCCATAAGCACATGAACATCCATGCTTAATTGATTGATCATTCATGAAAAATAGCATTTGTTGGAATTTAAATAACTTTGTGAACCATCATATGAATTGGTTGGAGATGGAGTTACATTTTGTTTGCTTGAGGACAAGCAAAGTTCTAAGTTTGGGGTTGTGATAACAGTTGAAAAACTGTTATTTTCATGCTTAAAAGTGATACTAAAAGCAACCTTTAGACTTAGAAACTAGCTTGAAATCATGCATTTTGTTTATATTTTCAGAAATAAGAGAGCTGGACAGGTTTATGCTTGATTTGAGTGTTTTTGTGCAGGTTTTGAGGTGAATTTGGTGAAAGAAGTGAAGAATGAGAGAGAGGACATTAGAAAAGACAAGAAAGAGTGCAAAAAGAGAAGTCGAAGGCACCGCTCAGCGGCAAACTACCGCTGAGCGGCACTCAAGAGGTGGCGTTGGAACCGCTGAGGGGCAAATGGCCGCTGAGGGGAAGAAAGAAGACGCGTAATCACCGCTGAGCGGTAAATGGCGCTGAGCGGCACTTTTTGGGCTTGGGCTTTTGTAATCTTTTGTAACTCTAGATTAGTATATAAGGGCTTGCACGTCCTATAGTTAGGATCTTTGGCAGAAACGAGGCAAACACTCTCTCTTTCACCCCTTTGAAGGAGGATCTTGGATGCTCAGGCTACCTCTTCACCTTTATTGGGTTTATTCTTTCATACTTTCATTGTTATTCATCTAGGTTCACCATGAATATGGTGAACTAAACCTTGTATGTTTGTTGGGGAATCAATGTAATCTCTTGAAGCTCTCATATATGGATTTGTTGAATACATCTTTGAATTAAGACATATGCTTTCTTTTCATCATTAGTTAGGGTTTTTCCTCTTTGCTCAATGCTTGCATTGTTTAACTCATTCTAATGCATGATTATTGGTTTTGTTGATACGGACACGTACGGGGAAATCTAGATCCGGGGAATTTCTCCCAATATTTTACTGACAACATTATATTGGTTGCCTTAAGCTCCTGCACTCATGAACTAATCATTAGGAATGCTAGGAATTGTATGAACTATTTGATTAGGGAGAAGCCATCTAGAATGGTACATTAGAGAGTGGCATTAACAATGATGATTTGAAAGAGGAATTCCTAAAATATATGAGAGTGGATGAGATGAAATTGACCCCCAACAACATATTCATTCATTTAATCCATTGAAAGTGTTTATCTTTGCCATTGATCAATTCATGCATACATGTTTATTTTCGTCTTGCATATTAAAATTTCAATTATTGTTTTCTTAAGTCTTAGCTAATCAAGAAATCACATAACTAAACTAGGCCGTGAGTCCTTTGGGAAGAACGATACTTGGTCTTACCAAGTTTTATTACTTGAACGATTCGGTCATACTTGCCGATTGTGAAACAAGTTTGTGACATCATATTTTGGTGCTTACAAATTTGTCCATCAAGTTTTTGGCGCCGTTGCCGGGGATTCGTGGTTTAACTGGTTAATTTGTGTGATTATTGATTATCTTTGACTTTAATTTTGAATTTCTGTTTTTATTTTTTCTGTTTTTATTATTTTATCTTTTTAGATTTTATTTTTATCCTTTAGGTTAGATTTTATTTTTATCTTTTTAGATTAGATTTTATTTTAATTTCGAATTTTTATTTTATTTTATTTTTCTGTTTATATTCTTCAGTTTGTATTTTATTTGATTTTATTTTATTTTTTCTGTTTTCTGTTTTTCTATTTTCTGTTTTTATTTTCTGTTTTTTATTTTTCGGTTTTTATTTGATTTTATTTTATTTGATTAGATTATATTTTATTTTATTTTATTTTATTTTCTGTTTGTATTTTATTTTATTTTATTTTATTTTATGTTTTTATTTTTCTGTTTTTATTTCCTATCTTCTTATCTTTTCAATTATATCCTTTGATTTTTTTTTTCTTTTCTCTATCTTTTTGTGCTAACAATTGTTTTTAGGGTTTTGTGCCTAATGTCTGCAGAATGCAATTTGGTCAAGAGTTTAACTATAGGGGCACTCAATTCTACCAAAGTAATCTCAACCAATGGTGGGAACCTCACTCAAGCATGGATCAAAGCCAATTTTGGCAAGCTGCTGGACAATTTGAGAACCAACCACAACAACAATGGCAGCAACAACCCTTTCTATCAGGAAGTTTGGATAGGTTGGAGGACACCCTTCAACGATTTTTAAAAAATTCCGACTCTACTCAGAAAAGCATTGAAGAATCATGTAAAAGAATGGAGATGCAACTTCGTCACATTAGTCAGATATTAAATGATGATGTTAATACTGATGTTAACCTTAAGGAGGAAGGGCAAGTCATTATCACTGAAAGTGACAAGATTCTTGATGAGGAAAAATTAGAGGGAGATGAGGAAAGGGTAGAGAGAAAAGAGAAAGAAGAGTTGAGTGAGAAAGATAAAGATGAAGAAAAAGAAAAAGAATTGGTTGAGAGAGAAGAGAGAAAGAAAATTTGTGTGAAGATAAAGAAGTTGAGGAGAAAAAGAGAAAGGAAGAAAAAAATAAAAGAAGAGAAAAAGAGAAAATTTAGGGAGAGAAAAAGGAAGAAAAAGAAGATGAGAGGAAAGAAGAAGAAATCACATGAAAAATCACATCCTCATCTAAAGAAGAATCATAGGAAGGAAAAGAAATTTAAGTGCTTTATGGAAATCTTCAAGAAATTGGAGATTAAAGTTCCTATGATTGAGACATTGCAACAGGTTCCTGGTTTGATCAAATTTCTGAAGAAGTTCAGTAGAAAGAAGAAAAAGAAGAAGGAACATGAGCTTTACTGGGTCAAGCTAATGACGTTAAAAGAGCGCTTGCTGGGAGGCAACCCAGTAGATTTACAAACTTTTGATTTGGTTTTATAATTTGTAATTTGTGAACATTATTCTCGACATTATTTTGTTGGATTTAGCATCTACTGAAGGATGCTAGGTGGTTAAGTATCTACTGAAGGATACTAAGTTTGTAACACCTACTGATGGGTGTTGGTGAGAAGATTTTGCACCTACTGATGGGTGCTGGTAAGTTTGAAACACCTACTGATGGGTGTTGGTGGATTTTGGGTCAGGCTCGTGACGTTAAACAAGCGCTACCTGGGAGGCAACCCAGTTGATTGATTGTTTTCTGTTTGTTTATTTTTAGGATTTGCATAAGCATTTTTAACATTGAATTGCAGGGAACCTATGAGGGGTATGCTAGGAAGGCACGTAGGTCAAGAAAAGAAGGAGAAGGGCACATCAAGAAAGTGCCGCTGAGCGGCAATTACCGCTGAGCGGTACTATCGCAGATGGGCTTAAGTTCCCCTGAGCATCCATCAGCCTTGTGTCCAGCACGGTCACGGCCCAAAGCACACATCAACACACGCGGAAGCAGCGGTGCACCCAGTAACCTCGGTCCAGCGGCTACAGCAAAGAGTAGAAGCAGTCCAGCAAAGGTGGGGTGTATCCAGCAAGAGTGCAGCACGTCCAGGACAGCAACAAGCACCAAGCATGGGCTTCATCCAGAGGGAGGTGCACATCTTCACGCATTCAGCAAAGAATCCACATAGGTCAAGTAGCAAGGCATGGTCCAGTAGCAACTTGGAGAGCTTCATACGTCCAGCTTGAATGAAAGCTACTCCACGGCCCATGAGGGGGAGCTATGACAGCCAGCAGCTGGAGGAAGGAGGTGCACGAAGAAGCCTTCACCACGTCCAATCCAACAATGCATCCAGAGCTTTGAAGAAAGTTCTCGGTCCAGCAAGCACACGGGAGGAGATCCAGAGGGCTTTACGGGAATGCGGGGATGCACTTCTTCATTCATTAGGGCAGCCACCCTAGAGAGGGGTATCATCTTTCATATTTAGAAAAATACGGACACCACATGGAGGGCTACGGATGAGGTGCACATGTGGAGAATGATTTTGGAGGGTTGTGGGAAACGGCCTGGACGGGTTTGGTTTTGCACACCTGGAAGCTCCAGCCGCCACTCTCTCTGATTTTATTTTCTAGCTGCCGGGGATGGCTCTTTGCTTTGCTTTTGAATGTTATTTTGAGGGTTTTTATGCTTGTGCTTGAACAAGTTTTTACGTTGTCATAGTGGATGAGAAATGAAGCACAATTACTTCTCCGTTTATTATTTTTTTTTGCAAACACAGAGGGATGAATGAAACATCTTGGTTTTTATTCCAGTAGGGAAATGAGTTTTTCTTTTCTTTCTTTAGACAATAGCAACACAATTGTTTTCTTCTTTCTTTTGGATAAGTGTGGATGATGAGCTGAGAGAGAAATGGAGCGGTGATGGAAAATGGTGTGCATGGTGATTTGATTTGGTGGAGGAAATGGTGAAGGAGCTGGAATGCAGGGAGCGTACGCAAGAAGAGAGATTGTTTTATTGATTTAAGATTGAAGGAGTAGAGTAGGTGAAATAGTGGTGTGCGCTATCACGGTCTGGAGAAGGGAGCAACATACTTTTCAAATTGAAAATCCCGAGATGGAGATTGAGAGGTGAAATGGAGTGAACGTAAGTGGAGCCCCTTTCTTTTCTTTGCCTGCACCGAGGAAGTATACATACAACTTGGAATGACTAGTTGATTTAATGTGCATTACTTTATAGTATTTTAATGGACTTCATTTCCATTTAATTTTGCTGGAAGGGCAAGGCCCAGAACCCGTGAACAAGCCATCAACTTTTGCTTTAGAATAGAATATTCATGTTGGTTTGTATTGGAGTTAAAGTGGTTGAATGTAGTAGGTGAAGTGGTGTGTACGGTTACGTGTTGGAACCTTGAGGTGCCATGGTTGGAAGCAAAGAGGAGAAGGGTGATTTGTTTTAGTGGTGTCACGGAAGGGGTTTAAGTTTTCTTTACATATTCAAGCAAGCATTTAATGTTTAATCTCTTTAAGCATTCATTTAAATTGCCCGCCATTCTCAGTTTGCATTTAAATTGTTTAGCTCAATGTTGCACTTTTAATTTGGTTAAAGCGTTTTTCATTTTGATGTTCTCTATTTTTCATGGTTGTGATATTTTAGTTACGATGTAGCTTTAAGTGACGAATCATTTTAATTATGTGTTTATATTTGTGTTTACATCCGTGTTTAATTTCCATTTTAATTTAAGTTCAATTACTGTTAAAAACACTTTCCCAAAACCCCCCACTTCGTGTTGACCTGAGACTGAACCCAAATTTGGTCCTTGAGAGACGACCTAGGAGTCACTTCCTAGTACTATACTGCATTCTTTTATGCACAACTTTTGTTGGGAGGTGCGACCCCTCTCATCACTCCTCATCGGGCAAAAGAATCAAGACTGTGGGAAATAAGAGGAAGGAACCAGAGCACCCCTATTCCAACAAGTTCCTTTCCCGTAGACATGAGCAACACTTCCTCACTGTTCAAGATAGAAGGCTCTTGATGGAGCGAAAGGCGGGTTGAATACCAGACTTGGCTCCACAATTTGGAGAGGAACTAGAGAGTAGAAATTGGGAGAGAATAGCCACTTGCCTTGTACCAGCCAACATAGCAGTGGTCAAGGAATTCTACACCAATGCAAGACCATTTTGTGACTCTCACACAAAGGTCTACATGAGTTATGTCAGAGGAAAAATCATTCGGTATGATCCTGACTCTATTAACAGGTTTCTACATACTGAATGGACTGGTGTACAGTGTCAGTTTGCTCTAAACATGGAAGAGGGAGCAAAGTTTGATGATATGGAGAGTGTGTTGTGTTTTCCTCGAGGGCATTTTCAGAGGAATAGGAATGGTGCAGCCATGCATATTAGGAGAGTTGATTTGACTCCCATGGCAAAATACTGGACGGCGTTTTCTCATGCCAATATCCAACCTTGTTGTCATCTCTCTGATATTACTATCAGTAGGGCCCTTTTTCTATATTGTGTGCTTAGAGGGATGAGCATTAATATTGGATAGGTCATAGCAAGTGAGATTCAGACTTGTGCCAGTACTATGAACAACAAGTAACCCTTGGGACATCCATCTCTGATGACACCCCTTTGTGAGTTAGTGATGGACAAATTTATGAACACCAAATTATGATGTCACAAACTTGTTTTCAATCGGCAAGTATGACCGAATCGTTCAAGTAATAAAACTTGGTAAGACCAAGTATCGTTCTTCCCAAAGGACTCACGGCCTAGTTTAGTTATGTGATTTCTTAATTAACTAAGACTTACAAACGAATTAATTGGGGTTTAAAATGCAAGACAGAAAATAAACATGTATGCATGAATTGTGATCAATGGCAAAACAAGAGATAAACACTTTCAATGAAATTTATGTATGGATATGTTGTTGGGGGTCAATTTCATCTTATCCACTCTCATATACTTTAGGAATTCAACGATCAAATCACCATTGTTAATGCCACTCTCTAATGTACCTTTCCAGAAGGCTTCTCCCTAATCATGAGTTCATACAATTCCTAGCATTCCTAATGATTAGTTCATAAATTCAGGAGCTTAACGACAACCAATATAAAATTGGGAGAAATTCCCCGGATCTAGACTTCCCCGTACGTTCCCGTATCGACAAAACCAATAATCATGCATCGAATGAGTTAAACCATGCAAGCATTAAACAAAGAGGAAAAACCCTAACTAATGATGAAAGAAAGCATAGATCTTAAATAAAAGATGTAAAAACAGATTCCATATATGAGAGTTTCACAAGACTACATTGATTCCCCAACAAACATAAAGAGGTTAGTTCACCATATTCATGGTGAACCTAGATGAATTACAATGAAAGAATGAAAGAATAAACCCTAAAAAGGTGAAGCGGAAGCCTCAGCATCCAAGATCCTCCTTCAAAGGGGTGGTAGAGAGAGTGTTTGCCTCGTTCCAGCCAGAGATACCTAACCCTAGGAAACCCTAAAGCTTATGTATCATTCGTAAATTACAAAAAGTCAAGTCCAAGCCCATTAAAGTGCCGCTCAGCGGTAAACTACCGCTCAGCGGTGATTGCGTGACTTGTTTTCTCCCCTCAGCGGCCATTTTGCCCCTCAGCGGATCTCCCGTGACTTCCAGAGTACCGCTCAGCGGTAAACTGCCGCTCAGCGGTAAATTGCCGCTCAGCGGTGAGTGCGTGACTTGTTTTCTCCCCTCAGCGGCCATTTTGCCCCTCAGCGGACCTCTCGCAAACTCCTGAGTGCCGCTAAGCGGTAAACTGCCGCTGAGCGGTGACTTCGGCTTCTCCTTTTGCACTTTTTGTTGTCTTTTCTGATTTCATCTCTCTCCTTCTTCACTTCTTTCACCAAATTCACCTTAAAACCTGCACAAAAACACTGAAATCAAGCATAAACCTGTCCAGCTCTCTTATTTCCAAAAATATAAAGAAAAGCATGATTTCAAGCTAGTTTCTAAGTGTAAAGGTTGCTTTTAGTGTCAATTTTAATCATGAAAATAACAGTTTTTCAACTGTTATCACAACCCCAAACTTAAAACTTTGCTTGTCCTCAAGCAAATAAGATGTAACTCTATCTTCAACCAATTCATATGATGATTCACTTCATTCAAAAATCTTCTTTTCAAGATAAGCAAAAACTTCACTCAAACTTATGACCAAGAGTTCAATCAAGATGTGCACATGCTTTAGTGTTCACAAAGTCATTTAAATTCCAACAAATGCTATTTTCATGAATGATCAATCAATTAAACATGGATGTTCATGTGTTCATGTGATATTTCCTCACTAAGTCAAGTGTTTCACTCACACTCAAGTGTATAAGAGATGATCACTCATTCACTCTACTATCACAATGTTACATGAATCAACTTTGCCTTTCATTTTACCACAATCAAAAACATTCACAAGCATGCATCATCACAAGGACTTTTCTATGGCTTATAATGTGGCTGGGCTAACAAGAAAATTGGTTTTTCTAGATCACAAAATCCTTGAGTTAAGAGAATTATACAACACAATCATCTTATTCTTTCCCAACTTTCTTTTGCCTTTGCATTGAGCTTTGCTTCTTTTTCTTTTCTTTTCTTTTTCTTTGCATATTCTTACTTTTTAGCTCTTAGCTCAATGCTTTTCATGTTTTCCCAACAACCCCAAACTTGAACATTTAACAATACCACACAAGATCTTCTACTTAACTCAAGGTAAAGATTTTCAATCAAGGGTTTTCAGTGTATATTGAAGGCTAAGGGTTCAAAGGATAGAACACAAAGTGTTCTCTTTTAGTGGGCTAATTGTATGAATTTGGCCAATAAAAAGGTTTTCAACAAATGGCCTTGATCATGTGATGCAAAACAAGCAATTAATTCAATCATAGAAAACCTGGGCAAAATCATTCATGCTTTCAAAGTAATAGCATTCAACAATAACAACTCTGGAGCTCAAAATCTCACACATAAGCTCATTCACATTTGACATACACATCCTGCTTAATTTCACAATCACAATCATGATATCATGCATTTGTTCACAAAGCTTGTGAATCACCTGTATAAGCATTTAATGTGCACATCATCTCAACATCAATCAATCATAAGCATCATTCAGCATTACTTATCAAATCACAGTTAATAGCAAACCATCACAAGAAACCAGGTTTCAAATAGAGTACATCAAACCTAATCTAAAAACAGAAAATACTTACAAAACTCTGGGTTGCCTCCCAGTGAGCGCTTGTTTAACGTCACGAGCCTGACCAAAACTTTCAAGGATCAACCAACAACATCATTATGGAAAATTGTTGCACCTCTCCCCCTAGATAAGGTTTGAGACGTTGACCATTCACCACCCAACTCTTTTGTGGATCAGCAGCAACTGGATTAAATATTTCAATTGCTCCATGCGGATGCACTTCTTTTATCACATATGGTCCTGACCATTTTGACTTCAGCTTCCCAGGAAATATCTTCAATCTTGAATTGAACAATAATACCTGTTGTCCTGGATTGAAAACTCTATTCACCAACTTTCTGTCATGATAAAATTTAATTTTGTCTTTGTAAGCCTTGGATGAATCATATGCATGTAATCGCATTTCTTCAAGCTCCAAAATCTGCCGTCTGCGTGTGCATTTAGTTTCATAAGGATCGAAATTCAAGAATTTCAAAGCCCATAATGCTTTATGCTCCAATTCTACAGGCAAATGGCAGGCTTTCCCATAGACTAATTGGAATGGTGATAATCCCATAGACGTCTTCATTGTTGTCCTATAAGCCCAAAGAGCATCATCCAATTTGAGAGACCAATCCTTTCTTGATGAAGTCACTGTTTTTTCCAGGATCCGTTTTATCTCCCTGTTAGATACCTCAGCTTGTCCATTGGTTTGCGGATGATAAGGTGCAGCTACTTTATGTTTTACTCCATAGTGTTTGAGTACTTTCTCTAGCTGATAATTGCAAAAATGAGATCCTCCATCACTGATCAACACTCTTGGAGTGCCAAAACGTGAAAATATCTGCCTCTTCAGGAATTTAATTACCGTGCTAGCATCATTTTTAGGACAAGCTAATGCTTCCACCCATTTACTCACATAATCCACTGCTACCAGAATATATTCATTGTTGAAAGATGGAGGGAAGGGTCCAACAAAGTCAATACCCCAACAATCAAAAACCTCCACCTCTAAAATACCTTGTAAAGGCATCTCATGACGTTTAGTGATTGTCCCTGCTCTTTGACATTTGTCACAATTTTTAGCATGATTATGAGCATCTTTAAACAAAGTTGGCCAATAAAATCCTGATTGAAGGACTTTTGCTGCTGTTCTTTCTCCATTAAAATGTCCTCCATAAGGTGAATCATGACAATGCCAGAGAATTCCTTCTGCTTCTTCATTTGTAACACATCTCCTCAGAAGATTATCTGCTCCAATTTTGAACAAATAAGGATCATCCCAAACAAACTGTTTGGCATCATGCAAAAATTTCTTTCTTTGTTGCCAAGTTAAGTCTTCCGGCATGACCCTTGCAGCTTTGAAATTAGCCATATCAGCAAACCAGGGTCTCTGCTGAATATACATGAGTGATTCATCTGAAAAAGATTCCCAGATTTCAGACTCCTTGCTAGTGACTTCATTATTGACTAACCGTGACAAATGATCAGCAATTAAGTTTTCACTTCCTTTCTTATCACGGATGTCTACATCAAATTCTTGCAATAGTAAAACCCATCTAATCAGACGTGGCTTAGAATCTGGTTTTGTCAACAAATATTTGATAGCTGCATGATCTGTATAGACAGTTACCTTGGATCCAATAAGATAAGGTCTAAATTTCTCTAAAGCATACACAATAGCAAGAAATTCTTTCTCAGTTGTAGCATAATTCAGTTGAGCATCATTCAGAACCTTGCTAGCATAATAAATTGGATGAAACTTTTGTTCTTTCCGCTGACCAAGGACAACTCCTATTGCATAATCACTTGCATCACACATTAATTCAAAGTTTTGATTCCAATCTGGTGCTACAATTACTGGAGCTGACACTAACTTCTTCTTCAATGTGTCAAAAGCTTTCAAGCAATCTTCATTCATCACAAAAGGTGCATCCTTCATCAAAAGATTACTCAATGGTTTAGCAATTTTTGAGAAGTCCTTGATGAATCTTCTATAGAACCCAGCATGACCAAGAAAACTTCTAATCCCCTTTACATTTGTTGGTGGAGGTAGTTTCTCAATGACTTCTACTTTAGCTTTGTCTACCTCAATTCCTTTAGCAGAGATTTTGTGCCCCAATACAATTCCTTCAGTTACCATGAAATGACATTTTTCCCAATTCAAAACAAGATTTGTCTGAACACATCTTTTGAGGACAGTGTTCAAATTAGCCAAACATCTTTGGAAAGAATTTCCAAAAACTGAGAAATCATCCATGAATACTTCAATGCATTTTTCTAAAAGATCCGCAAAAATTGCCTGCATACACCTCTGAAACGTAGCTGGAGCATTACATAATCCAAAAGGCATCTTTCTATACGCAAAGATACCAAAAGGACAAGTAAAAGCCGTCTTCTCCTGGTCTTTTGGATCCACCACAATTTGATTATATCCAGAATATCCATCTAGAAAACAATAAAAAGCCTGCCCTGATAACCTTTCTAGCATCTGATCCATGAAAGGAAGAGGAAAATGATCTTTCCTAGTAGCTTTATTCAGCTTCCTGTAATCAATGCACATACGCCAACCAGTAACTGTCCGAGTAGGAATAAGTTCATTCTTATCATTATAAATTACTGTCATCCCACCTTTCTTTGGAACCACCTGTACTGGACTCACCCATTCACTGTCAGAGATTGGATAGATGATACCAGCTTCTAACAGTTTCAACACTTCTTTTCTGACAACCTCCTTCATAACAGGATTTAACCTTCTCTGTGGTTGAGCACTTGGTTTATAATCTTCTTCCATAAAAACTTTGTGCATGCAGTAAGTTGGGCTAATACCTTTGAGATCTGATATTGACCACCCCATTGCTTCTTTGTTGGCTTTCAGAATTTCTATCAATTGCTCTTCTTCTTGTGAAGATAAAGAGTTATTGATGATGACTGGCTTTGTTCCATCTTCTTCTAAAAATACATATTTCAGATGTGATGGCAATCTTTTTAATTCTGGTGTCTGTGTTTTGACTGTTTCTTCCTTATCAATTATTTCAAATCTTGGATCTTCCTCTGGACTCTTTTTCAATGTTTCCAAGTCCATCAGACATTCATCAATCAATTTCTCTTCTTCTTCATCTAAATCTTCACACGCATCAATGAGAGTTTTTTCCAATGGAGAAATATTTCGCACCATCCTTTCTTGCACCATACAAACTTCGTCAAGTTCATCAAATTGAAAACATGCTTTGTCATCATTTGGATATGTCATGGCCTTGGATACGTCAAAAGTGACTTCTTCATCGTCAACTCTCAATTTAAGCTTACCATTCTCTACATCAATCAAAACTCTAGCAGTCTTCATAAAAGGTCTCCCAAGAATAAGAGGAACATCACTAGTTCCTTCCATCTCCATCACAATAAAATCCACTGGGAATACAAATTTGTCAACCTTCACTAGAACATCTTCAACAACTCCATATGGATACTTAAGAGACCTGTCTGCCAATTGAAGAGCCATTCTGGTTGGTTTAATTTCCAGCCCCTGAATTGTTCTGCACATGGATAGCGGCATTAGATTAATGCTAGCTCCCAAATCAATCAATGCTCTTCCAACTTTCACATCTCCTATGGTGCATGGAATAGTGAAGCTTCCTGGATCTTTAAGTTTAGGAGGTAGTTTCTGTATGATTGCACTGCAGTTGCCCTGTATATTGATAGTTTCCTTCTCAATGTACTTGTGTTTCTTTGTGAGAAGTTCCTTCAAAAATTTCGCATATGCTGGCATCTGTTGCAATGCTTCAGAGAATGGTATAGTAATCTCCAACTTTTTAAACAATTCCATGAATCTTTCCAACTGCTTTTCTTTCTCCTTCCTCGAATAACTCTTTGGATAAGGAAGTGGCTTTTCATACTCTTTTTCTTTCTGTCTCTCCTCTCTCTCTTCTCTCTCTTTTTTTTCTCTCCTCTCCTCTTCTTCTTTTTCCTTTTTCTCTCTCTCAACTCTTTCTTTCCACTCACATGTTTCTTTTTCACTCTCACTCTCATTTTCTTTCTCTTCTCTTTCTTTTTTTCTCTCCTCTAACACTCTACCACTTCTAGTCACAATAGTTTTACACTCCTTTCCCAGATTATCATGTTTCATCTCGTCAACTATTCTCTCAACATAAACCTCCATTTTTTTAAATGCAACATCTACATTATGACAATAAGACACATTCGTCTTCAAGAATCTTTGGAAAGTCTCTTCAAGCTTTGTTGTTTTCTCAACTGGAGTACATTGCATCTGCCATTTTGGTTGTTGCACTTGAACCATTGAGACCTGTTGTATTTCCTGTGGTATTTGAGAAAGTTTCATAGTTAATTCTTCAAGCTGTTGAGAGATAATTCTATTTTGAATAAGCAAAGCCTCATTTAATTGTAACAACTCCTTCTGACTAAAATCTCCTTTTTCAATATTGAGTTCATTGTCATTAATAGCCATATTTTCAATAATTTCAGTTGCTTCCTCTGGAGTTTTCCATTTAATGTTTCCTCCTGTTGAGGCATGAAGCATCATCTTAGCTTGTGAACCAAGACCTCCAAGGAAAGTTAGGACTACTTCTTCTTCTTTGAAGCCATGCGTGGGTGTTTTTCTTAGCAGACTTTTGTATCTATCCCATGCATGCCCCAGTGACTCTTCCATGCCCTGCTTAAATGAAGATATCTCTTGCTTGCCTTTTGTCACCTTTGATTGTGGAAAGTACTTGTTCAAAAACTTTGTTACCACTGCTTCCCACTCTGTGAAACTTCCTTCTGGAAAAGAGTTCAACCAAAGCTTAGCGTTGCCTCCCAATGAGAAAGGAAACAAACTAAGTTTGATTGCTTCGTCTGACACCCCATTGATTTTCACTGTGTTGCAAATTTCATTAAATGTAGTCAGGTGCTCATATGGGCTTTCATGAGATAACCCATTGAATTGATTACTCTTCACCAGTTGGATCAATGCTGGTTTGACCTCCATATTGGCTGCATTGACTCTAGGTCTAGCTATGCTGTTAAAATGTTGAGGTCCAGCTACATTAGTGTAATCAGCAAGAGTTCTTCTGATATGATTATTCTCCATATTTTCTGTGCTATTGTCAGAACCTTGTGGTGATGGTTGCAACAGAGTTTCCGGAGGAGGGAAAAGTTCTCTAGATGTTCTGATTCTTCTCCTCCGTCTACTGTCTTCTAATCCTTCAAGCAACGGTTCTGTTGTTTTCTTGCTCCTAGTTCGAATTGCCTCCTGCATACACAAGAACACAAAACCCTAGAAGATTTGGTTAGCACAAAAAGAAATAAAATAAAATAAAAATTCGAAATTTAAAAATAAAATAAAAAAATAAGTCAAAGATAATTAATAATCACACAAATTAACCAGTTAAACCACGAGTCCCCGGCAACGGCGCCAAAAACTTGATGGACAAATTTATGAACACCAAATTATGATGTCACAAACTTGTTTTCAATCGGCAAGTATGACCGAATCGTTCAAGTAATAAAACTTGGTAAGACCAAGTATCGTTCTTCCCAAAGGACTCACGGCCTAGTTTAGTTATGTGATTTCTTAATTAACTAAGACTTACAAACGAATTAATTGGGGTTTAAAATGCAAGACAGAAAATAAACATGTATGCATGAATTGTGATCAATGGGAAAACAAGAGATAAACACTTTCAATGAAATTTATGTATGGATATGTTGTTGGGGGTCAATTTCATCTTATCCACTCTCATATACTTTAGGAATTCAACGATCAAATCACCATTGTTAATGCCACTCTCTAATGTACCTTTCCAGAAGGCTTCTCCCTAATCACGAGTTCATACAATTCCTAGCATTCCTAATGATTAGTTCATAAATTCAGGAGCTTAACGACAACCAATATAAAATTGGGAGAAATTCCCCGGATCTAGACTTCCCCGTACGTTCCCGTATCGACAAAACCAATAATCATGCATCGAATGAGTTAAACCATGCAAGCATTAAACAAAGAGGAAAAACCCTAACTAATGATGAAAGAAAGCATAGATCTTAAATAAAAGATGTAAAAACAGATTCCATATATGAGAGTTTCACAAGACTACATTGATTCCCCAACAAACATAAAGAGGTTAGTTCACCATATTCATGGTGAACCTAGATGAATTACAATGAAAGAATGAAAGAATAAACCCTAAAAAGGTGAAGCGGAAGCCTCAGCATCCAAGATCCTCCTTCAAAGGGGTGGTAGAGAGAGTGTTTGCCTCGTTCCAGCCAGAGATACCTAACCCTAGGAAACCCTAAAGCTTATGTATCATTCGTAAATTACAAAAAGTCAAGTCCAACCCATTAAAGTGCCGCTCAGCGGTAAACTACCGCTCAGCGGTGATTGCGTGACTTGTTTTCTCCCCTCAGCGGCCATTTTGCCCCTCAGCGGATCTCCCGTGACTTCCAGAGTACCGCTCAGCGGTAAACTGCCGCTCAGCGGTGAGTGCGTGACTTGTTTTCTCCCCTCAGCGGCCATTTTGCCCCTCAGCGGACCTCCCGCAAACTCCTGAGTGCCGCTCAGCGGTAAACTGCCGCTGAGCGGTGACTTCGGCTTCTCCTTTTGCACTTTTTGTTGTCTTTTCTGATTTCATCTCTCTCCTTCTTCACTTCTTTCACCAAATTCACCTTAAAACCTGCACAAAAACACTAAAATCAAGCATAAACCTGTCCAGCTCTCTTATTTCCAAAAATATAAAGAAAAGCATGATTTCAAGCTAGTTTCTAAGTGTAAAGGTTGCTTTTAGTGTCAATTTTAATCATGAAAATAACAGTTTTTCAACTGTTATCAGTTAGCTGGGGTTAACACTTCTAGATCGTCGTTGGAGCGGCCTAAGAAGGCGATTGATGAGGCATATTATAGATAGTATTGTGGGGGAGATGAGGTAGCTCAGCCAATACCACCACGACATCCTCCTAGAAGGAGAGGAGCACCACAGGCACATGCACCACCTCATGATGCAGAGCCTTTTTAGATGAGGGACATGTATATGTCTCAGATAGAGGCTAGGCTGCAGTCTATTCACAGAGGGCAGGTGGCTACTGTAGAGATGATAATTGGGATGTATGGTACACCCCCTGAACGAAGGTGGACTATGGATGAATTCAACACTGTGGTGGCATGGCCAGAGGAGCAGGCACAGGCCAGTGGAGCTGGAGCAGCTGAAGCTCCAACTATGGAAGAAGATGATGAGGATGATGATGATTTTGAAGATGCTGAAGAAGGAGAGGAGGAAGATTCTGACGATAGCATGGGTTGATGGATGCTATCAACACTAGAGCATGACTTTTCTTATCTTTTTTTTTGTATTATTGAACTTATTTGCTTCTGTTTTTAGAATAGGTTGTCATGTACTCGATTTGAAACCTTTATCTGATGTGATGGTTTGATATTGACTTGTTCATGATAAGTATTGCTTGATGATGCTTGGATATTGATTGATGTTGAGATTGTGCACCATATGCTGATATACAGGTGGTTGTTCACAAGCTATGTGAACAGATGAATGATGTTGTGATTGTGATTATGATGCTATGCAGGATGTGTATCTGGAATATATGGAATGTTGAATGAGCTTATATGTGAGGTTTTGAATTTCAGAGTTTTTGTGAATGATTGCTATTACGTTGAAAGCATGAATGGTTTTGCCCAACTTTCTGTGATTGAATCAATTGCTTGCATGTGTCATATGATCAACCATCTATTGTTATCCCTTTTTAGCCAATGCATGATTTGAGCCTAATAAAAGAGAGCATAATGTGTTCTATCCTTTGAACCTTTAACCTTGAACATGATATGAAAACCCTTTTTGAAAATCTTTACCTTGAGTTAAGTTGAAAATATTTGTGGTATTGATAAAGGTTCAAGTTTGGGGTTGTTGGGAAATTTGAAAAGGGAAAATAAATAAGCATTGAGCTAAGTGTTGAGCTAATGAAAAGAAAAAGAAAAAGGAAAGAAAAGGAAGAAAAGAAAAGATCAATGCAAGGGAAAGTTGGGAATAAGTAAGAATGGTTGTGTTTAAATGATGAAAGTATCTCTTAACTCAAGGATTTTGTGATTCAGAAAAACCAGTTTTCTTCTTAGCCCAGCCACATTATAAGCCATAGAAAATTCCTTGTGATGATGCTTGCTTGTGAGTGTGGTTGATTGTGGTTAAATGAAAGGCAAAGCTGATTCATGTGACATTGTGATAGTAGAGTAAATGAGTGACCTCTATATACACTTGTGTGATTGAGTGAAACACTTTATCTGGTGAGGAATGATTCCATGAACACATGATTACACCTATGCTTAGTTAATTGATCATTCATGAGAATAACATTTGTTGGACATTATGTGATTATGTGAACACCATGATGAGTTATTTTGAATCAAGGCATGTGTGCATCTTGACTGAATTCTATGTGATTAGCTGTTTTGAGTAATTACTTGTCTTAAAAGAAAGAGTTTTTGAATGTGTTGAATCCTTGTATTGATTGGTGGAAGACTAAGTTACATATTGTTTTCTTGAGAACAAGCAAAGTTCTAAGTTTGGGTTTGTGATAACGGTTGAAAAACCGTTATTTTTTTAATTAATTTTGACATCAAAAACACCCTTTATGACTTAGAAACTAGCTTGAAATCATTCTTTTGCTTAAGTTGTGGAAATAAGAGAGTTGGATGGGTTTTATGTGATAACGTTTTAAAATACCGTTATCTATGATGTAATTTTGAAACTAAATGCACCCTTTTTGACTTAGAAACTTGCTTGGACTCATGCTTTTTCATTAAGTTGTGTGAATAAGAGACTTAAGGTTGAATTTGATGATTTTATGACTCGTTCCCTTTGTTTTGATAGAACATGAGTTAATACAGGAAGCAGAGATGAAGTGCTAAGGATATAGAGCTTAGAAAGGCCTAGAAAAGCACCAGAAGAGGGAACCGCACGAAGCTCGGGCGACCTGCAGGAGGATTGAGTGTTAAAAAATCGACCTTTTGGATCGGGCCTTGTTTCTACTTTGTTCCAACTCTTTTTAAACGACCTTGGCGCTCTAGGTATTATATCTCTGGCAAGAGCAACACAACAACACACTCTTCTACTCTCTGGAGGCGGATCTAGAGGCGGAAGCTTCCTCTTCTACTCTTAGGGTTTTACTATCTCATGCTTTTCCATTGTACATCTAGTTTATCCATGTCTATGGGGAACTTAACTCTATTTGTTGTTGGGGAATGATGTAACCTTGTGAACTCTCATGTATTTGAATTGATTCTTAATCATATATGCTTTATTCATTAATTGTTAAGGAATTCATCTGTTTTAATGCTTGCTCTATTTAACTCATTTAGTCGCATGATTTATGAATTTCATGAGTGTCGGGAGGTTCCTTACAATTCAGGTTCTTGTTGAATTCTCCCAAGGGTAATATTTCTCAGGGATGAGGGTGATGGAAACCCATTTAGGGCATTCCATTCAAAGAAGTATCAACTTAAGCTAAGGCTAAGAAAGGGAAGTGAAGATGGATTGTTAAAGACTCATTCTTGATTTTTCTTCTCTAAGTCTTAGTAGGATTTTCTTTAATATACTTATACTTTGTTTTGTAGGAACTAATAAATCTTGGAGACCAAGATTGAGCCATCCAAGAAGTTAAATCAATAGAGCCAATCAAAGGAGCCAAAAAGGAGGTGCTTACGGAATGGAAAATGCACCAGCATTATCCACGTGACTTGGTTGTTTTGGAATGAAGCATGCACCTTGCTGGCTGAGCTGGAATGAGGCATGGACCTTGCTGGATCAAAATGAATGTGCCTTCTATGCTAAATAATTTGAATTTAGGAGGGAATTAAATCAGAAATTAGGCTCCTCTTCACCTATAAATAAGAGGGCCTTTTCTTTGTATTTGCTCACTTTTGGATGTAATGAAATGCTGCAGAATTGTTTGCTCAGCCTCTTATATCCCTTAGTCACTTCTGAATTTCGAATTCAGATACTCCCCTCTAGCTTCCTTCCTTAGTACGAAGGCCTTCTGAGCTTGGAGGCATCATACACACACCACATCTTCATCCAAACTTTCATCAAACACTTTTCTGTGCATCCATTTCACTGCACCAAATCTTATTCCGCTGTGCATCTGTTTCGAAGCTTCTTCTTGCGTGCTTAATGCTAGGAGAGGGTTCCATCAGAGGGTATGAGTAGTTGGTCGTCTTAAGCTCTTGATCTTCAACTTAATTTTCTAGGAACGCTAGGAATTGCACGAACTAGGAATTAAGGCAGGCTTATTGCGTCAAGGGATTTGGTTCTAAGTACTTTAGTGAGTGACGTTAACATTAATTCATAAAGAGGAATTCTTATATACATGAGAGGGAACTTGGTGAAATCTAACCCCAACAACATATTCATCTCATATTAAACAACATTCGTTCATCTCTGTGTTACTCTATTATTGATCAATTTGCATTCATATTTTATTTTATGTTTTTTCATCTCAAACCAATGATCTCATTTATTTTAAGTCTTACCATTTTATATTACTTGTGTGATTTGGTACACTTGCCAATCTGTTAACAAGTTTTTGGCGCCGTTGCTGGGGACTCACGGTTTAAACTATTGTATTTGTGTGATTCTTAATTAATTTTGGCTTTATTTTATTTCATTTTATTTCATTTTATTTTGTTTTATTTTATTTTATTTTCGTATCTTTTATTTTTAATTTTATTTTATTTTTGTGCTAACAATATTTTCTAGGGTTTTGTTTGGTTTATGCAGGATAGAGTAAGAACAAGGAGCAACAAAAGTTTTGAACCTCTTCTTGAAGGACTTGAGACTAGTAGGAGGCCACGAAGAAAGAGAATTTCTAGAGTACCTTCTCTAGAAAGAATTTCACAGGTCCTACAATCTGATCAGAAAAGCATGGACAATAATGAGGGCAGACATACTTTGGCAGATTATGCAACTGTTGTTGGTCCGTACCATTTTAACAGCATTGCAAAGCCAATGGTCAACGCCACAAGCATGAAGATGAAGCCTGCGTTTATCCATCTGGTAAAAAGAAACCAATTCAATGGACTGTCCAATGAAAGTCCATATGAGCATCTGACCACTTTTAATGAGATCTACAACACTGTGAAGCTGAATGGAGTGCCAGATGATGCTATAAGACTGAGTTTATTTCCTTTTTCAATGGGAGGAAACGCTAAACTATGGCTAAACTCTTTTCCTGAAAACAGATTTACTAGGTGAGAAGATGTGGTAACCAAATTTTTGAATAAATACTTCCCACAGCCAAAGATCAACAAAGGGAAGCAGGAAATTTCTTCTTTCAACCAAGGCATGGAGGAATCATTGGGGCAAGCATGGGATAAGTACAAAATGATGGCATACAACTTGTATTTTGGGCCAAGTAGTCTAGATTTTATTTGGGCTTTGTATTATGAGCCAAGTAGTCTAGATTTTATTTGGGCTTGGTATTATGGGCCTAGTAGTGTAGCATTTCAATTGGGCCTTGTATTTTGTGCCAAGTAGAATTGGATTTTGACCAAACAAGTCAACAAAGGGTCAAGGCCCAAAGTTGACTATGCTTGGACCTCTAAAATGGGTGTGTTGACCAAGGGGTCAACATTTTGGCTAAGCTTGGAGAATAAGGGAGAAGAATTTCGTTTTAGACATGTGGAAGCTTCCCATTGGAGAGTTTTCCTCCTAGTTAGTGGCCATATGTCACTCTAGGAATGGAGAGTTTTTCCATAGGTAGTGGCCACATGTCACTCTCTGATTTGAGAGGATTTTTGCCACTTGTCTCCCTTCTATTGGAGAGGATTTCTCCTTGCTCTCCAAGACAACCAAGGTGGATCTTTTAGGTAAAAGTTTCATCCCATTTTGAGACACCTAAGCCTATACATAGAGGTGCTCTCCATCATGTAATCACCTTTGATTTAGAGTAAAGTTATGTTGCCATTTTTGTGCCATACTACTCTTTTAAGGTCACCCTAGGCTAGAGCAACCCAAGTGGCCTCCTCTAGCCACCTTCCTCTAAGAGTTGGCCCAACCTCTCTTAGAGAACTCTTAAACACATCTTCCCTCACCATACAACTCACCAAAACCGTGAGCCTTCTATCTTCATCCACCACCATTCCGCAAACTATCATCAAAACCGTGAGCATCTTGAGTACATGGCTTGGTTGCTTCTAGATTTGGCTTGTCCTAGCTAGAGCATTGCCATCATTTGGTATCAAGAGCCTTGATTCTTCAAAGAGCTAAGTTTCTTGGTCTTGATCCTTTGTTATTTCCTTGTTGTTTAATGCTTTCCTTACGTGTGTTTTTTTTCATCTATCATTTTTTTTCTGGCAGTAAACTGGGAGGATTTTGAAACTTAAAATGCATCTATCCCAGTTGTCCAAAAAATACTTAAAAATATGCAAATGAAAGTGCTTTGAGTTTAGTTTCCAACAAAAAATGAATCACTTCATTTGGAGTTCTGTGCAGAAAGTTATAAGTAAACACTCAGCAAAGGTCAAAGCTGCCAAAATGGTTTCATTAGCGTTTTTCAAGTTATGTTTTGTTAGTTTTGGCTACTGTTTTATGTCTTTTCCTTTTTGAGTCATTCCTTACTTTTTTGTTGGGTCTTTTATTGATTTTATATTTGGTGCATTTCATTTATTGAGTCATTTTAAGTTTTTAATCCATCCATGTGTGTCTAGAGTCATGTGTAGTTCTTTTCTTGTCAATTTTCTCTAGTAAATTTGAAAAATCATCAAAACAAATATATAACTTAGTTTGCAAAACTGCACCATATACAACCATTTGATGGTCTTATCTTTGATGTTTTGGGTTAATACTTGCCATTAGATCATTGGAAAGCTCTTAAAAAAAATTTCTCTATTGACGTTTCTAGTTTTCAACTCCATTTTTTTTATTCTAGTAGGATTCTCTTCTATTTTGTGTTTCTTATCTTTGTGGATTTTAAAACCCATAAATCACCTCTGTTCCAAGTGTGTGGTGGTGGTCTTATTTTGCACCTTAAAAGAGTGGAAAAATAAGTGTTAAATTCTTTTAAGCAAAAGGCCTCAAAAGAGTACTAAAGAGAGCCTAGAAAAGTGCTGAAAAATATTGTGTGCTTAGACCAATACCATGGTTTTTGTGCAATCTCTTTTGGAACGTATTTTGCTCACTGTTTTGGGTTTTTATCTTCACTTTGCAGTGGCTAAAATTCTTGGTTATGATGTTAAAAGAGTGGCCTTAGTGCCCCATTTGCTCAAAGTTGCCAAAAGACAAGAACCACCCACTTTTCTTCTAGTAGTTTTTGTTTTGTGAATCTATTCTAGCACATTTCATTAGGATTTCTTTTGAGTGCTAACTTTTGTTTCTTAATCTTTAATATCTTCCTTGTCTTCTTGGATTTCTTAGTTGTCATAATTAAATTCCTTTTGCAAAGCCTTTCTTGTTTTTGGACCTTTTTATTGCTTTTATCCCTTGTTTCTTCTTGAACAATTTCGGCTTTGGTTACTTTGTGTGGTGTAGGTTCTCTTTCTGAGGTGATACAATATCTTAGAGGTAGCCTTCTAGGTGGTGGAGACCCAAAGGGAGCTTGAAGTCTAGAGTGGTAGCCAAAAAAAAAGAAGAAAGGAGAGAAACAACTTGGGACGTAGCTTTGATTTGGTTGTAATTTTTGGCTTTGTAATCTTTCTTCTTTTTTTTTTTTCTCTTGTAACTCATGGCCTTGTTAGGTGTCTTGGTGGAGTCTTTGGTGCTCAATCCCATCTCCTAACAAGAACCTTTATTTCTTAGTAATTTTTGTTTTTTTTAGTTGGTTGGTTGGAGGAACCAAAGTTCTTCTAACTTAATCATTAGGCCGCATAACTAGTTTATTTGCTTTCTTTAATTGTGATAACTTAGTGTGTGTCAACTTTAATTTCAACTTTAGTTCCCTTTGAGAAATTTGGTTCAAGAGTGCCTAAGGTAAACTTTGGCTAGGAAAGGCTTGGTATTTAAGAAATCCATTGTAATTCACCTCCCTTTCCTGGAAGTGAACTTGGGTGTCTTTTGCCTCCTTAAATTTCTTAAGGAACTTTCTTTGAAATTTAAGTATTTGTTTGTTGCGTTGCATCTTTTTGAAAACCTTTAAGGATGTCTAAGACTAATTCCTTTGAAATTGGAAGTGACTCTAGTGAGGATGTAAAACCCACTTTGAAAAATTTAGCAAAAGAGCTAAAGTCACTTAAAATTTGGCAAAGGCAAGAAACCCTTCTCAAAGAAAAAGAAAGAATTGAAAGAGAAGAGTATCTTGCTAAGTTGGAAGAAGAACTTAGAGTCCTTAATAAGAAACAAAAAAAAAGCCCAAGAGGAAATAAAGAGAAGTAGGAGTCATACAAGGAGGAGTTCTAAAACTCCAACTCAACTCACACACCATGAGGTAGATAATAGGCTTGCAAACCAATACTATCAACCTCACCCACATAGAATTCATGATAGAGATAACACTCCAAGAGAGGTTAGAGTAGACCTCCCCCATTTCCATGGTAAAGAAAATGTTGAGGCATACTTAGATTAGGAGATGAAACTTGAACAACTCTTTGAGTGTCATCAAGTGAGTGAGGGGAGAAAGGTCACATTGGCCACATTGAGTTTCCAAGGGAATGCCATGTATTGGTGGATCTCCGTTGTGTGAGAGAGAAGACTCTCTAATTTTCTCCAAGTCACCTATTGGAATGACTTGAAAAGTGCCATGAGAATAAGGCACATTCCCTTATACTATCATAGGGAGCTAATGGACAAACTCCAAAGACTCCAACAAATAGACATGAGCATTGAGAGCTATAGGCAAAAGATGGAGCTCTACATGTTGAGGGTAGGAATTAGGGAGGAAGAAGAGACCACCATCTCTAGGTTTCTAAGTGGTCTTAATCTTGAGATTAAGGATAGAGTGGAATTGTTGCCCTTCCAAGACTTAAATGACTTGGTACAAATTTGCATTAAGGTAAAGCAACAACTCTTAAGAAAAGGTTTGAAAGCTTTCGATTCTAACTCTAGTGTTAAGAAAGACTCCAAGAGGAAGGGTAAGCAAGTGGTAGAAGAAGAACCCTCTAGGAATCTAGGGAGGGAGAAGAGAGAAGAGAAAGAAAAAGAAAGGCCAAGGGTGTGAACATCATCTCATACTCACACTAGTGAAATTAAGTGTTTCAAGTGTCTTGGTAGAGTTCACAGTGCATCACAATGCCCTACCAAAAAGACCATGATCTTAAGGGGTACTGATTTATATAGTAGCTAAGATGAGGAAAGTGATAGTGAGAGTGAGAGAACTGGTGCAAAGAAAGAAGAAGAAAGTCCAAGTGAGGATGCCCATCCTTGTGAGGGAGAACTTCTTATGATAAGAAGGGTTCTCCATAATCAACCTAGTTCACAAGAGCACACACAAAAAGATAACAACTTCCACACTAGATGTAAAATCTTAGCCAAAACATGTTCCCTTGTTGTGGATAGTGGCTCATGTTCAAATTGTTGTAGCACTAGGTTGGTTAACAAGCTTGGATTAGCTACTTTTCCTCATCCTCAATCTTATAAACTTCAATGGATCAATGAGGACAAGGAATTAAAAGTTAATCAACAAGTGATGGTCAAGCTATCCATAGGGAATTATAAAGATGGTGTGCTATGTGATATAGTACCTATGGATGCTTGTCACATTCTATTAGGAAGGCCTTGGCTTTTTGATAGAGAATCTCTACATAATGGCCAAACCAATGAAATAACCATCACTCACAATAAAAGAAGTCTGTACTTCATCCTCTCACACCTTCTCAAGTGGAAGAGGATCAAGCACAAATGAAAAAGAAAATAGAAAAAGAAAGAGAAAAAGAAGAAGGTAAAAAGAAAATAAAAGACACCTTTTGTTCTAAGTGTCAAAGCATGGTGTACAAGTCTCAAGAATTCCCCAACAAGAAAATTATGATGTTAAGGGCCAAAAGCTTGAGTAAAAGTGTAAAGGTCTCCTTGCCATCTTCCTCTAAAAGCATGGCAAGAACAGACCCAAAGCATCATTGTGTGGGAAATAAAATTTTCAAGAAAAATTCTCCTACTTTCCAAGACCTTAATCATTCACTTCATTTAAGGTGTATCCTTATTGGGAGCTACATCCTTCACATACTCTCTATTATAACACTTGTTCTAACTTGTGTTATAAAATGGATATTTGACCCTGGTGGAAAACTAAGGGAGAATTGAAGATTATAAAGAAAAGGAAGTTGCCTTTAGCCCTTGTTGAAGATTTGAGGGCAAATCCTTTTCAAGAGGGAGGGGATGATGACATACCCCTTACCATAACCTAGGACATTAATGAAGTGTTGGAGGCATCTATGGAAGATGGGCTTAAACTCTTTCTCTTGGGCCATCTTAAGTCATCATGAAGATTTAGTAGAGTAAGAATAATTTTGGGCCTTGTATTTTGGGCCAAGTAGTCTAGATTTTATTTGGGCTTGGTATTATGGGCCTAGTAGTATAGCATTTCAATTGGGCCTTGTATTTTGGGCCAAGTAGAATAGGATTTTGACCAAACAAGTCAACAAAGGGTCAAGGCCCAAAGTTGACTATGCTTGGACCTTCAAAATGGGTGTGTTGACCAAGGGGTCAACATTTTGGCTAAGCTTGGAGATTAAGGGAGAAGAATTTCGTTTTAGATATGTGGAAGCTTCTCATTGGAGAGTTTTCCTCCTAGTTAGTGGCCATGTGTCACTCTAGGAATGGAGATTTTTTCCATATATATGATGGACAAATTTATGATCACCAAAATATGATGTCACAAACTTGTTGAACAATCGGCAAGTATGACCGAATCGTTTCAAGTAATAAACTCGGTAAGACCAAGTATCGTTCTCCCAAAGGACTCACGGCCTAGTTTAGTTGTGTGGTTCGTTGATTAGCTAAGACTTAAGAACGAAATATTTGGAGTTTAATATGCAAGACAGAAAATAAACATGTATGCATGAGTTTTGATCAATGGCAAAAGCAAAAGACAAGCACTTTCAATGAAATATATATATGAATATGTTGTTGGGGGTCAATTTCATCTTATCCACTCTCATATATTTTAGGAATTCAACATTCAAATCATCATTGTTAATGCCACTCTCTAAAGTACCTTTCAAGAAGGCTTCTCCCTAATTACGAGTTCATACAATTCCTAGCATTCCTAATAATTAGTTCATCAAGTGCAGGAGCTTAACGACAACCAATATAATATTGGGAGAGATTCCCCGGATCTAGACTTCCCCGTACGTTCCCGTATCGACAAAATCAATAATCATGCATTGAATGAGTTAAACAAAGCAAGCATTAAGCAAAGAGGAAAAACCCTAACTAATGATGAAAGAAAGCATAAATCTTAGATTAAGATGCAAGCACAAATTCCATATATGAGAGCTTCAAAAGATTACATTGATTCCCCAACAAACATACAAGGTTTAGTTCACCATATTCATGGTGAACCTAGATGAACAATAATGAAAGAATGAAAGAGATAGAAAAACCCGAGAGAAAGAAGAGGAGAGTTGTCACCATCTCCCAATCTACCCCAAGGGATGGAAGAGAGAGTGTTTTCTTCGTTTCTGCCAAAGATACAAACCCTAGGACGTCCTAAAGCTTATATACTATTCTAAAATTACAAAAAATCTAGGTCCAAGCCCATAAGTGTGCCGCTCAACGGTAAAGTGCCGCTCAGCGGTAAGTGCGTGAGTAGTTTCTTCCCCTCAGCGGCCATTTTGCCCTTCAGCGGTCCTCCCGTGAGCTCCTGAGTGCCGCTCAGCGGTAAACTGCCGCTGAGCGGCAGTTGCGGCTTCTCCTTTTGCACTTTTTGATGTCTTTTCTGATTCCATCTCTCTCCTTCTTCACTTCTTTCACTAAATTCACCTTAAAACCTGCACAAAAACACTGAAATCAAGCATAAACCTGTCCAGCTCTCTTATTTCTGAAAATATGAAGAAAAGCATGATTTCAAGCTAGTTTCTAAGTATAAAGGTTGCTTTTAGTATCAATTTTAAGCATGAAAATAATAGTTTTTTAACTGTTATCACAACCCCAAACTTAGAACTTTGCTTGTCCTCAAGCAAACAAGATGTAGCTCAATCTTCAACCAATTCATATGATGGTTCACTCATTCAAAAATTCTCTTTTTTAAGATAAGTAACAACTTCACTCAAACTTATGACCAAGAGTTCAATCAAGATGTGCACATGCGCTTTGGTGTTCACAAAGTCATTTAAATTCCAACAAATGCTATTTTTCATGAATGATTAATCAATTAAGCATGGATGTTCATGTGCTTATGGAATATTTCCTCACTAGGTAAAGTGTTTCACTCAACACACAAGTGTATAAGAGGTAAAGTGTTTCACTCATTCACTCCACTATCACAATGTTACATGAATCAACTTTGCCTTTCATTTTACCACAATCAAAAACATTCACAAGCATGCATCATCACAAGGACTTTTCAATGGCTTATAATGTGGCTGGGTTAACAAGAAAATTGGTTTTTCTGGATCACAAAATCCTTGAGTTAAGAGAATCATAACAACACAATTTTTCTTATTCTTCCCAACTTGCCTTTGCATTTGCATTGAGCTTTGCTTCTTTTTCTTTTCTTTTCTTTTTCTTTGCATATTCTTACTTTTTAGCTCTTAGCTCAATGCTTTTCCTTTTTCATGTTTTTCCCAATAACCCCAAACTTGAACATTTAACAATACCACACAATATCTTCTACTTAACTCAAGGTAAAGATTTTCAATCAAGGGTTTTCAATTTATGTTCAAGGCTAAGGGTTCAAAGGATAGAACACAAAGTGTTCTCTTTTAGTGGGCTAACTTTATGAATTTGGCCAATAAAAAGGGTTCAAACAAACGGCCTTGATCATATGATGCAAAACAAGCAATTGATTCAATCATAGAAAACCTGGGCAAAGTCATTCATGCTTTCAAAGTAATAGCATTTAACAATAACAACTCTGGAGCTCAAAACCTCACATATAAGCTCATTCACTTTTGACATACACATCCTGCTTAATTTCACAATCACAATCATAATATCATGCATTTGTTCACAAAGCTTGTGAATCACCTGTATAAGCATTTTAATGTGCACATCATCTCAACATCAATCAATCAATAAGCATCATCAAGCATTACTTATCAAACAATCACAGTTAATAGCAAACCATCATAACAAACCAGGTGTTCAATAGAGTACATCAAACCCCAATCTAAAAACAAAAACAAATAAGTTCAGAAAACTTAAACCAACAAACGCATAAGCATATGATAACATTCATCAGTAAATGTTATCTCAGCTCCTCATCAATCTGAGTTGTCCTCTGTATCTTCCTCTTCCTCCTCATCTTCATCATCTTCAAATGCCTCATCATCATCAGCTTCATCTTCTTCCATCTCTCTAGCTGAAGCTTCAGCTGCTCCAGCTCCTCCTCCATGCACTGGTTCCTCTGGCCAAGCTACCACATTATGGAATTCATCCATAGTCCACCTATGGGCTGGAGGTGTATCATACATCCCCACAATCATCTCAGTAGTAGCCACCTGCCCTCTGTGAATGGACTGCAACTGAGCACCTATAAGAGACATATACATGTCCCTCATCTGGAATGGTTCTGCTTCATGTGTCTCAGCAGATGTCTGGCTCTGTGCTGGCCCTCTCTCTCTACGAGCATGGCGTGGTGGAACTGGCTGAGCTGCTTCCTCACCTCCACAGTACTGTCTGTAATAAGCCTCATCAATAGCTTTTCTTGGCCTCTCAAATGGTGGAGCAGAAGTGTCCACCCCAGCTATCTTGCAAAGGTGAGTAATCAAGGAGGGATGTCCTAGTGGGGCTTTGTTGTTTGAGGTATTGGCGCACACACTAATCTCATCAGCTATCACCTGCCCAATATTAACATTTAAGTTTCTGATAGCACAGTATATGAATAGTGCCCTACTGAGAGTAATATCTGACACATGTGAACATGGCTGAATGTTGCCATGAGAAAATGCCATCCAATACTTTGCAAGAGGAGTCAAATTCGTCCTCCTAATGTTAACCACTAAGCCAGATCTATTCCTTTGGAAGTGTCCTCCAGGTATGCATAGTACTCTCTCCACATCCTCATAATCAGCACCTTCCTCCATGCAAAGAGCAAACTGGCACTGCTCACCAGCCCACACAGTATCCAGGAAGTTATTGATAGAATCAGGATCATACCTGATAGCATGGCCTCTGACATAGCCCAAATAATTTTCAGCTGGATAATCACCAATCTTCTTTGCATTGGTGTAGAATTCCTTTACCACAGCTATGTTGGCAGGTGCAGGATAGGTGGCTAGCTTTCCCCAGTCATTCCCTAACACTTTGATGAGTCGTTATTTCTTGAATTATATTTAGTTTATTGCACTTAAATAAACCAGGGAATTGTACTTAATTGTCTAGTATTTTCCCATTTTTCCTAATTGTGCTCAATTTGATCGGAAATTTTTATTTTAATTAATTTGGAATATTTGAGCTGATTAAATGCATTTTCTTGACTTTCTTTGGAACATGATTATTGAATGAAGAATGAGTAGCACAGAGGAATTTCATTTTGGTTTGGTGCGCAGAATTTAATTTTTGAAGTGCAGCAAGTTCAATTGATTATTATTTTTCTAGCTATGGTTACGTCCAACGTTGGTGTGGGGTGATTCAATTTTCTTTACATTTGCTTTGGAGTGCTGCATTTACTTTTTGCTAATGGAAAAAGTGTTGATTCATTGTTGAAAAGAGAGGTTACAGCCTTGGGATGGGAATCTGGAGCAGCATATTTAAATGCTTTTAGCAAGGTTTATTGTATTTTAATGGGAGAAGATAAGCACGGTCACGTGGAGCACAGGAGGCAAATGTTGGGTGATTGATGATGAAGAAAATAGAAGGCCGAGAAGGTGATTTAGAGTGAAGATGTGGAGTACGGTAGTAGCAGGGAGTAGTCACGTCCGAGCTCAGAAAAGAGGAAACCCATGGAGCAGTGATTTTAGAAAAGAAGAGGTGCTGGCACGGTTTGGAGATTGCCACGGGTTGATGTTGATTGAGTAGGAGAGAATGGTGCGTACGAGAATGGCAGCTGGAAGAACCCACGTGAAGATGTCACGTCCAGGGGAGAAAAATTCATTTTAGCATTGGCTTCCATTTTGAAGTCACGGTGCACATCGTTTCGTCCAGAGAAGATAAAATCATATAGTTTTATTTTCATTGCTATTTTTATATTATATGTGATGGATGTGTCTTTGAGCTTTTCATTTTTTTTTAACGTTGCATTTTATTTCGATTAAAGCATTTTTCATTTTAGTGTTGTCTACTTTGTTCAATTGTGATAACTTAGTTGTAATGTTACTTTTAATGACCAACCATTTTAATTATGTGTTTACCTTCACGTTTATATTCGTGTTTTAATTAAGTTCATTTCTAATCACAAAAACACCTTCAAACCCCCCCACTATGTGTTTGATCTGAGACTGAACCACATTTGGTCCTTGAGAGACGACCTAGGAGTCACTTCCTAGCACTATACTGCATTCTTTTATGCATAACTTTTGTTGGGAGGTGCGACCCTCTCATCAAAATGGCGCCGTTGCCGGGGACCAATGGCTCAGTCTTAGGTTTTTGTTGTGTTTGTGTGTGTTGTGTTTTGTCTTGTGTTGTGATGTGATGTGATGTGATGTTTTGTTTTGTGTGTGCGTGTTGCATGTATAAATGTGTTGTGTTTTATTTGTGTCGTGATTTTTAGTATTCTTCTTTTTCCATGTCTACCTATTTTGATTTTGTGAATACTGCTTGTTTTGCTAGTGCCTCTGATTATGATTCTCCTTCTGCATGTTACTCTGATTGTAATTCATATTCTGCTGATTTCTATGTTGAGAACAATATGACTCATCCTCTAATTTCTGAGAGTGCTCTTTGTGAGCCGGTTTCACTTAAGGAGGATGATTTACATTGCGATCTCACCTCTGGACTGATACATTTGCTGCCTAAGTTTCATGGTTTTGCAGGAGAATGCCCACACAGACATTTGGAGGAGCTCCACATCATGTGCTCTTCAATGAAGCCTCCAGATGTCCCTCTTGATTACATTTTCTTGAGCGCATTTCCGCATTCATTACAAGGAGCAGCTAAGGATTGGAAAGACTCTCTTCCTCTGAGATCCGTTACCGATTGGGGATATCTTGAGCATCAGTTTCTGAGCAAATTTTCCCTTGTGCAATATGCTTACAGCAACGGTCTTGGATGGAATGACCCTACCTTGGGATGGTATAATGCTCCACAGCATCATTGTCAAGAACCACCATTCCAGAGTACTTGTATGCCTCCACCAGTCCAGCAATACTAGAGTCAGCAATATGATGCTTCTGCCGAAACAGCTCCTCAGCCTTCTATTTCTGAGCCTACATTGCAGGAGTTGTTGGAGCAGTTGACCATACAGAACCTGCAGTTTCAGCAAGAGACCAGAGCGTCCATTCAGAGCTTGAATGACCAGATAGGGCAGATGGCTACTCAATTAAATCAGGAATAGTCTCAAGATTCAGAGTCATCATTTCAGACTGTGCTGATTCCTGATGATGTTAGTGTCATCCACATAGAAGATGGGGAGCAGAGTTATGAGCTTACTACTGCGCCACATACTTTCCCACCTTCAGATGGTCCTACTCTTGCACCTGAAGAGACTGAGAAAGATTTTGAGGACCAGGCATATATGAGCAACATTTTTGAGAAAGGTAGACCATCATCAGCTACCACCACTCTTCCAATCTTCAGGGAAGTGGAGGTAAGCATACCTCAGTATGATTATGTCAGTGATGATTATGTTCATGATTATGTTGTTCATGATTATGCTGTTGAGAGGTATGTTGATGATCATATTGTTGCTGAGCATGTTTTTAATTCTCCCTCTGTGCATGATGAGAACCACTTTTTGATATCACATCTAGATGTTTATTCTCAATGCACTGAACATGAATCTGAGTCTGTTATTGATATTACTTTTAATTTGGAAATTGATTCATGTTCTGAGGATGTATCTGAGGTTCAACCTGTTACACTGGGATTGGGTGTTATACCCCTGCATGAAATTTCTGTAGAGCCACATTGCACTAACCCTATTGCAGGAGTGATAACGGTTGAAAAACCGTTATTTTTATGCTTAAATTTGATACCAAAAGCAACCTTTAAGACTTAGAAACTAGCTTGAACTCATATTTTTGCTTTAGTTTTGAGAATAAGAGAGTTGAAAGTGAATATAATGGTTTTGTGCAAGATTCCCTTCATTTTGTAGGCTAATTGAATGATTTGAAAGAAGAATTGAAATACTGAATGATTGGAGTGCTGAAAAGTCAACCAGAAACCAGAAAAGTCAACTAGTCAACCAGAACAGTCAACCAGTCAACCAGAAAAGTCAACCACTCAACCAGAATGCTGAAAAACCAACCAGAACGCAGAAAAAGTCTGACCGAGTGGCGCTGAGCGGAAATTTGGCGCTCAGCGGCAGTTTTCAGGTGCCGAAATCACCGCTGAGGGGCAAAACAGCAGCTGGGGGCAAAATGGATCAACTGCTAGTACCGCTCAGCGGTAAAATACCGCTGAGCGCCATTCTAAGTGGGCTTGGACCGGTTTTCTTTTGTTTTTATGGGCTTGGACTTGTTTTATGTTATTTTTATGCCCTATTTAAGGACTTGCACGTCCTAGGGTTTGTATCTTTGGCTGGAACGAAGCAAACACTCTCTCTTCCACCCCTTTGAAGGAGGATCTTGGATGCTGAGGCTTCCTCTTCACCTTTTTAGGGTTTATTCTTTCATTCTTTCATTGTAATTAATCTAGGTTCACCATGAATATGGTGAACTAAACTCTGTATGTTTGTTGGGGAATCAATGTAATCTTGTGAAACTCTCATATATGGAATCTGTTTTTACATCTTTTAATTAAGACTTATGCTTTCTTTCATCATTAGTTAGGGTTTTTCCTCTTTGCTTAATGCTTGCATTGTTTAACTCATTCGATGCATGATTATTGGTTTTGTTGATACGGGCACGTACGGGGAAGTCCAGATCCGGGGAATTTCTCCCAATATGATATTGGTTGTCGTTAAGCTCCTGCACTTATGAACTGATCATTAGGAATGCTAGGAATTGTATGAACTCGTGATTAGGGAGAAGCCTTCTAGAAAGGTACTTTAGAGAGTGGCATTAACAATGATGATTTGAATGTTGAATTCCTAAAATATATGAGAGTGGATAAGATGAAATTGACCCCCAACAACATATTCATACATAAATTTCATTGAAAGTGTTTATCTTTTGCTTTTTGCCATTGATCAAAACTTCATGCATACATGTTTATTTTCTGTCTTGCATATTAAACTCCAAATATTTCGTCTTTAAGTCTTAGATAATCAAACAATCACATAACTAAACTAGGTCGTGAGTCCTTTGGGAAGAACGATACTTGGTCTTACCAAGTTTATTACTTGAACGATTCGGTCACACTTGCCGATTGAAAAACAAGTTTGTGACATCATATTTTGGTGTTCATAAATTTGTCCATCAAGTTTTTGGCGCCGTTGCCGGGGACTCGAGGTTTAACTGGTTAATTTGTGTGATTATTGATTATCTTTGACTTTAAGTTTGAATTTCTGTTTTTATTTTCTGTTTTTATTTTTTTTGGTTATTATTTTATTTTATTTTATTTTCTGTTTTTATTTTATTTTATTTTATTTTCTGTTTTTATTTTATTTTATTTTATTTTATTTTTCTGTTTTTGGCAAGCTGCCGGACAATTTGAGAACCAACCACAACAACAATGGCAGCAACAAAGCTTTAAAATCAACAAAGGGAAGCAAGAGATCTCTTCATTTAGACAAGGCATTGAAGAATCACTGGGGCATGCATGGGACAGGTATAAAAGCCTATTACGAAAGACTCCCACGCATGGATTTAACGAAGGAGAAGTAGTCCTAATCTTCCTTGGAGGTCTTGGTTCACAAACCAAGATGATGCTTGACGCCTCAGCTGGAGGCAATATCAAATGGAAGACTCCAGAGGAAGCCACAGAAATAATTGAAAACATGACTACTAATAACAATAAGTGGAACAGTGAAAGAGGAGCTCCTATTCAACAAAAAGGAGTTCTACAGTTGCAATCCAATGATGCCTTGATAGCTCAGAACAAGTGATGAGTCGTTATTTCTGGAATTATATTTAGTTTATTGCACTTAAATAAACCAGGGAATTGTGTTTAATTGTTTGTTATTTCCCCGTTTTCCGAATTCTGCTCAATTTGGTCGGAAATTTGTAATTGTGCTAATTTGGGTTTTCTGAGCTGATTAAGTGCATTTTTGAAGTGCAGGAAAATTTCGGAAATACATTTTGGGACATCAGGAAGAATGCCGAATAAATTCAAGACTCTCCACACAGACATTTTAGAATTAATTAAATTGTAATTCAGTAGTTTAGAATTTCTGTATCAACTCTTATATTTTGGGTCAATTTTTGGTAAATTAGATTAGATCCAAAATTAGAAATTAATAACTTGGCACCTAGGGTTTTATTTGTGTGGACCCTACCCTAAAAAAAGGGACACACGGTCTTAGAAGAGGGGGCACAGCCGCCACTTGAGAGGGACCACTTACTCTTTCATTTTTTTTGACCTGAGTCTTTTTCGGAGAACTTTTGAGAATGAAGGAAGAAAATATTCTCTTTTTCTTGGAGGATGAAACAGTGATTCATTGTGTGTGATGGGTGATTTCATCTTCAAGTAAAAAGCTCTGCACCACAATCTTCTTCAAGTTGAACTTGTAATACGCGACTTGTGTGAGATCCAAAAGTTTATGTACCTTTATTCACTCAAATTTTCCATCACAATCTTCTCCTTCAATACCCCATTAACGAGAATCTTATTCTGCTAAGTTCCACCCTTTGTTCTACGCATCTATTATTTATTTCCTCTAGCAGAGTTAGTGGTTATCGCCGTAGCAGATCTTCCAAGATTAGTTTTTTTTTCCGCTGATTCCAGTAGCTGCACGGTGATGGCTGGAAACATTTGAAGGGAGCACACGGTCTGCACAACATTCACGTTGTTGAGTTGGAGAAAAGAGAAGGGCTGGAATGAATGGTGTGCACGGTTGAATTCCAAGCAGGGGTAGAGTGCACATGGTGACGTGCTGGAATGGTGCATTGTGTAGAACGTCTTGGAAGCAGCAATCTGGAGCTGTGCATTTATTTGCTGAAGAATCACGTCAATTCCAGCTGGGAGAAGTGGTGCACGCGGACTAAAATGGAAGGCACACGCTGATTCATTTGGAGTGCTGCACATGGCTGCCACGTCTTTGGAGCTAGATCTCATTTTTTTCATTTGGAAAGCACACGTCCTGCTAATTCACGTCCAGCACATCCTGGAGCGGTTCTCTTCTTTTAAACTTTGCAGCATGGTTAAATGAATTCTCTTTTCTTTCTTTAGAGGATAGTAGCAAGGTGTCACGGCCTGGTTGGAGAAAGGAAGCACACAGGGGCAATTGTTCACGGAATGAAAATAAAGGAGGCAGCTGCAGGAGTGCACACGGAGAGAAGGAGTGATTTATTTTGGCTTGGAGAGTTCATTTAGCAGCAGCAACGGTGATTCATGTGGAGAAGAAGTCATACATTTTAGAAAGCAAAAGTGCTGGAACCGTGAAGAGTGATTCACGTGAATGTGGACCATAGTGTGCACGGTGATGGAGCACTTTCAAGAGGCTAGAAAGTTTTATTCCAGCTGTGTGCATTTGATTGTTTGTATTTTGATAGCTTGAATTGTGTTTGGGTATTTATCTGTTGTAATTTCCATTTTAATGTTTTTATTCATGTTCGGTTGTGTTTAATTCCCAGATTTAATTTAGTTTATTTCCAATCACAAGAACACTTTCAAACCCCCCCCCCTCCACTACGTGTTTGATCCGAAACTGAACCAAATTTGGTCCTTGAGAGACGACCTAGGAGTCACTTCCTAGTACTATACTGCATTCTTTTATGCACAACTTTTGTGAGAGGTGCGACCCTCTCATCAAAATGGCGCCGTTGTCGGGGACCAACAGTTCAGTTTTAGGTCTTTTGTGTTGATAATGTGTTGTTTGTGTGTTGTGTTTTGTCTTGTATGTTTGAGTGTGTGTGATTTGTTTGTTTAGGTTGTTTTGTGTGTTCAAAATTTTTGTGATATCGTTTCATGATTTTAGGGTGTTGTGACTTAGTGCATGACTAGGGGAAATCCTGGGCCTATACCACCCTTTGATCCTGAGATTGATAGAACTTTTCATAGGTTAGCTAGGCATTCTAGAAATTTAACTTTAGAGTCTGTTTTTGAGTCTGTTCCATTGGATACTGTGCATCCCACTGCTGAGTACTTTGTGCATACTGCATCTACTGCATCTGTTGCATCTGCACGTGATTCTGATTCTGATTCTGTTGTTTTTCACACTGAGAACAATATGGCACAACCTCCACCTCGTGGGAGGACTTTTAGGGAGATGGCTGCACCTGATTTCGATATCGAAAGCTTGTGCATCCAATATCCTGATGAGGACGTTCCATTTGTTCTCAAAACTGGACTGATCCATTTGTTGCCCAAGTTTCATGGTCTTGCAGGTGAGAGTCCTCATAAGCATTTGAAGGAATTCCACATTGTCTGTTCTAGTATGAAACCACATGATGTTCCTGAAGAGCACATCTTCTTGAAGGCATTCCCTCATTCATTGGAAAATGTTGCTAAGGATTGGTTGTATGGTTTGGCGCCTAGATCCGTCACTAGCTGGGATGATCTGAAGAGGCTGTTCTTAGATAAATTTTTCCCAGCAGCCCGGACCACAGCTATCAGAAAAGACATAACTGGGATTAGGCAGCTTGGCGGAGAGAACTTATATGAGTATTGGGAGAGATTCAAGACACTTTGTGCTAGTTGTCCCCACCATCAGATACCTGAGCATCTCCTTGTCCAGTATTTCTATGAGGGTTTGAACAACATGGACCGTGGTATGATTGACGCTGCCAGTGGTGGAGCTCTTGGAGACACCACACCTGCTGAGGCCAGGCAATTGATTGAGAAGATGGCCTCCAACTCCCAGCAGTTTAGCACCAGGAATGATGCCATTGTGGTGAGGGGCGTACATGATGTTGTTGCCCAGTCTTTATCAGCTGTTGAAAGCAAGTTGGAAGGAAAGATTGACTCTCTTACGAAGATGGTGACACAGTTGACTACCAACCAGAGAGCTGCAGCTCCATCTGCATCTGTTGCACGACTATGTGCTATTTGTCCTTCCAGTGACCACTATACAGATGCTTGTCCTTCTTTGCAGCACTCTGCTGCCTCTGATGCGCCTCAGGCTTATGCTACGAACATCTACAACAACAGGCAACAACAACAGCAAAATCATGACTTATCCAGCAACAGGTACAACCCAGGGTGGAGGAATCACCCCAATTTGAGATGGAACAATACGCCACAGCATCAACAACAGGCACCACCTTTCCAGAATGCTGGAGCACCTAACAGACATGTGCCTCCACCTATGCAACAACACCAGAGGCAACAACAACAGCAGCAACAAGAGGCACCTGCCCAGCCAGTTGCCCAACCTTCCACTTCGTCTGAACCTTCATTGGAAGAGTTAGTGAGACAGATGACTATGCAAAACCTGCAGTTTCAGCAGGAGACTACAGCTTCCATACAGAGTCTCACTAACCAGATGGGTCAGATGGCTACTCAGATAAACCAGGCGCAGTCTCAGAATTCGGATAAGTTACCATCCCAGACTGTGCAGAACCCAAGGAATGTGAGTGCCATAACCCTTAGATAAGGGAAGCAGATTTTTGTGCCTTCAGAGCCCGCTTCTACACCTACACCCATGCCTGCTACTTGTCCTAGAAAGAACGACCATGACGGTCCGAGCAAGGCATTTGAGGTGGGTGAATCTTCTTCTCCAACCGGTGGTTCTTCTTCAAGTGGATCTTCTCCCTCTTCCACCACCACCGCTGTCGCACCTCCTCCATTGGTTGACTGACCTATCCCTCTACCATTCCCTTCACGGGCACTTCCTAGCAAAAAGATGGAAGATGTGGATAAGGAAATTCTGGAGACCTTCAGGAAGGTAGAGGTGAACATACCTCTACTTGATGCCATCAAGCAGATACCGAAGTATGCCAAATTCTTGAAGGAGCTGTGCACACAGAAGAGGAAGATGAAGGGAAATGAGAGGATTAGCATGGGAAGGAATGTATCTGCGCTTATTGGTAAGTCGGTCCCGCACATCCCTGAAAAGTGCAAGGACCCAGGTATATTTTGCATTCCTTGTGTGATTGGAAACAATAAATTTGAAAATGCCATGCTTGATTTGGGTGCTTCTGTTAATGTCATGCCTTTGTCTATATATGCATCTTTGTCTCTTGGTCCTTTGCAAACCACGGGTGTGGTCATTTAGTTGGCTAATAGGAGTGTTACCCACCCAGCAGGTTTCATAGAGGATGTCTTGGTTAGGGTTGGTGAATTGATTTTTCCTGCTGACTTTTATGTTTTGGAAATGGAGGAGGGATTCTCTCATGGATCCGCTCCCATTATCTTAGGCAGGCCATTCTTGAAAACTGCCCGAACTAAGATTGATGTGTATGCTGGAACTTTGTCTATGGAATTTGCTGATATTGTTGTTCATTTTAATATCCTTGATGCAATGAAATTTCCAGCTGAGGACCATTCTCTGTTTAAGATCGATGCATTGGATGACATTATTGATAAATATGTTGTTGATGATTTTGATTCTTTGCATAAGAAAGAGCATTCTTTTCTATCTGCTCTACATACATGCATTGAATCTGAATTTGAGAATGATGTTGATTTTGAAGAGAATTTTGATATCCATGATGTTGATGATGTTTTTGATATGGATGATGTTGATAATGTAATTGTCATGGATATGGATTTGGAGCTTGATGAGATAGGTGTTCCGCCTTTACCTGTGAATTCTTTGGAGTCAGAATGCACTAACCACCTTGTAGGAAGTACAATTGAATCTGACTTGCAGGCACCTACTCTTGAGTTGAAACAGCTCCCAGATAACCTCAAGTACGTGTACTTGGAGGATGATGAGAAGAAACCGGTGATCATTTCCACCTCCCTTGATTCTGTTCAAGAGGAGAAGTTGCTTGGTGTGCTGAGGAAGCACAAGAAGGCCATTGGTTGGAGTTTGGCTGACATACCTGGTATTAGCCCATCCACATGCATGCATAGAATTCTTTTGGAAGATGGGGCAAGGCCAGTGAGACAGCCACAAAGAAGGCAAAACCCCGTGATCATGGACGTCATCAAGAAGGAGGTGACCAAGCTTTTGCAAGCTGGGATCATCTACCCTATTTCAGACAGTCAGTGGGTTAGCCCCATCCATGTTGTGCCCAAGAAAACTGGCCTCACTGTGGTGAAGAATGAGAGGGATGAGCTTATCCCAGCTAGAGTGCAGAACAGTTGGAGAGTCTGCATTGACTATAGGAGGCTCAACCAAGCAACCAGGAAAGATCATTTCCCCCTGCCATTCATTGATCAGATGCTGGAGCGCCTGGCAGGTAAATCTCATTATTGTTTTCTTGATGGTTTTTCTGGTTACTTTCAAATAAATATTGCGCCTGAGGATCAAGAAAAAACCACATTCACCTGCCCCTTTGGCACTTTTGCCTATAGGAGGATGCCCTTTGGTCTATGCAACGCCCCTGGTACCTTCCAGCGGTGTATGCTTAGCATTTTTAGCGACTTTCTTGAGAATTACATAGAGGTGTTTATGGATGATTTTACTGTGTATGGATCCTCCTTTGATGCATGTTTAGACAGTCTGGAAAAAGTTTTGAAAAGATGCATAGAAACAAACCTTGTTCTCAATTTTGAGAAATGTCACTTCATGGTTGGACAAGGTTTGGTTCTAGGGCATATCATTTATGAAAAGGGAATAGAGGTAGACCCTGCTAAGATATCTGTGATTTCGCAGTTGCCTTACCCCTCTTGCGTGAGAGAGGTGCGATCTTTTCTTGGACATGCAGGTTTCTACAGGCGCTTCATCAAAGATTTCAGCAAGAAGGCTCTTCCCTTGTCCAGACTGCTGCAGAAAGATATTAACTTTTCTTTTGATGACAGATGCAAGCAGGCGTTTGACTGCCTGAAGGAAGCTTTGACCACCGCCCTTATCATTCAGGCACCGGATTGGACAGCCCCATTTGAGCTCATGTGTGATGCGTCTAATTATGCATTAGGGGCTGTCTTGACACAGAAAATTGACAAGCTGCCGAGAGTGATCTACTATGCTTCACGCACTTTGGATGTTGCCCAGGCAAATTATACCACCACTGAAAAAGAGTTGTTGGCAATTGTTTTTGCCCTTGACAAGTTTAGGTCATATTTGCTTGGATCACCTGTTATTGTGTATACTGACCATGCAGCTCTAAAGTTTCTGTTGAAAAAGGCGGAGTCAAAGCCTAGATTGATCAGGTGGATGCTACTGCTTCAGGAGTTTGACTTGCAAATTGAAGACCGGAGTGGAGCACGAAATTTGGTTGCAGACCACCTAAGCCGGATTGAAAAATCTGGGAATGAAGCTGATGTGTTGCCCATACAGGATACCTTTCCTGACGAGAGTTTGTTGATGATTTCTTACTCTCACCCCACTCCTTGGTTTGCACACATTGTAAATTATTTGGTTGCTTCTGTTTTTCCTCCCTTAGCATCACGTGCTCAGATTGCTAAAATTAAGAGTGATGCTAAGTATTATGTTTGGGATGACCCATATCTGTGGAAGTTGTGCAGTGACCAGGTTACTAGGAGATGCATTCCGGACCATGAGATTGACTCGGTCCTGCAGTTCTGTCATGCCTCCTCACCTGGTGGTCATCTTGGGATACAGAGAACAGCTCGCAGAGTGCTTGACTGTGGTTTCTATTGGCCTTCCATCTTCAAAGATGCGGAGAAGATTTGCAGCACGTGTGAACCTTGTCAGAGAGCAGGAGGATCAATTTCACAGAGACGAGAGATGCCTCAACAACCTATGTTGTTCTGTGAGGTGTTTGATGTATGGGGTATAGATTTCATGGGTCCTTTTCCTGTTTCTTTTGGTTTCTGTTATATTCTCCTTGCTGTGGATTATGTTTCAAAATGGGTGGAAGCTAGAGCCACTAGGACTAATGATGCTCGGGTTGTTGTAGATTTTGTTAGATCTCACCTCTTTTGCAGGTTTGGAGTGCCTAGAGCAATTGTTAGCGATCAAGGAACCCATTTTTGCAACAGATCCATGCAAGCTTTGCTCAAGAAATATGGGGTGACGCACAGAGTTTCTACACCATACCACCCCCAAACAAATGGGCAGGCTGAGATCTCCAACAGAGAGATTAAGAGGATTTTGGAGAAGATTGTCCAGCCCAACAGGAAAGATTGGAGCAATAGATTGGACGATGCTCTTTGGGCTCACAGGACAGCTTACAAAGCACCGATAGGGATGTCTCCCTACCGGGTTGTCTTCGGAAAAGCATGTCACCTACCGGTCGAGATTGAGCATCGGGCATATTGGGCTGTGAAGATTTGCAACTTCTCCATGGACCAAGCTGGAGAGGAAAGAAAGTTGCAACTGAATGAATTGGATGAGATCCGATTGGAGGCATATGAGAACTCGAAGTTCTACAAGGAAAGGACAAAGAAGTTCCATGATAGTTCTATTGTTAGAAAGGACTTCGAAGTTGGCCAACAGGTTTTGTTGTATAACTCTAGACTCGGCCTCATGGGTGGTAAGTTAAGATCAAAATGGACTGGACCTTTTGTTGTGACTAATGTTTACCCTTATGGTGCAGTAGAGATCCAAGGTCCATCTACAGCTAAAAGCTTCAAGGTGAACGGGCATAGACTGAAGCCGTTCCTCAGCAACCCTTCTTTAGTGGATGTAGTGGTGGAGGAGACGTCTTTGGTCCACCCCACCTATCCTCCCATCTGACTCAGGGAGTTTCTTTTCTCCTTCCCTCCTCACTTTTATTGTACTTTGTCGATACCTAATGATTGTTCTGATTGTTTGATGTACTAATTGTGACACACTGAGGACATTGTGTCGTTTAAGTGTGGTCTATTAGGGAAGGTTGTTTCTTTGTTCATGTTTCAGTTTTTATGTAGTTTGTTGTGTCTTGTGTACAGTTTTGCATGCTTTTCGTAAATTCTGGATTGTGGTTAGGTTGTCAGTTTTCCTTCACTTCATTGATACTCTGAGATGTGGATTCCTTGCTTTTCTTTGCTTGGAAGATGATCATGATGTTTGAGAGTTGAATTGATTGTGACACAAATGCCCTGTGCGAGAATTTGAGCCACTTTATGTTCTTTCTTGTGTGTGATATGTCTCTTGATTGCTTGCACATATGCCTTGGCTTGACTCTTGTTGATAATTCTTGAGTGATATGCATGTTTGGAAGTGATAAAGGCAATTTTGTTCTTGAGCCTCTCTAGCCAAATACGCTTACCTTGTTTTAATTCTTTGATAACCCATTTTGAGCCTATACTTTCCACCATTTCTTTGTTTTAAAGCTCATACACTAGCCCTCAGTGAAAAACAATGATTACCTTAACCTTAGGGAATTTTGGAGCTTTGGAAGTGTTTTGGGAACAAGTGTGGTCTCTTGGGGGTTTCTGATGAGTTGGCTAGTTGGTTCCTCTTCTTGTTTTGTTTTGGTAAATATATGTGTATCTTGTCTTTTACAGTTTTGTTTTGAAAGAGAGAAAAGAAAAGAGACAGAATGAAGAAAAAAAAAGAAGAGCAGAAAAATAGAAAAAAAAAATAGTGAATAATTGTGAATAATGGAGTCAAGAAGAGGATGGAAGTAGAGGTTGTGGGTGTGTTTGAATGTGTTTACACTTGTTCCCCATTGCTCCTCTGTTCCTTATGGTTTGTAGCTTCTTATCCAGATATATCCTCCCTTGTCCTTGGCCCCATTACAACCATGAAAAGACCTTTTGATTTGAACATGCATATGTGCTTGAGTGTTGATATTAGAGGCTTGCCAAGTCTATTTGTGATTGCTTTCTTGAGTGCATTGAGTGACATTGATTTACCTTAAACACTTGAGAGAAACACTGATTGTGTGCATCTGTGAGGTTCTGTTGCTTTTGATTCATCTCTTGAACTGATTCCTTGCTTTCCTTGTACTGAATTGTTTGGATGATTCTTTGAGTATTTGCTTTCATTGACTCTGTGTGGGATTCTGCCTATACCTTTTACCGTCCAAATTTTGTGAGAATTGTGCAACTGTGTTTCTGTTTTGGAGTATTTGTTGTCTGTGTGTCGAATCTGTGTTAGCTCCCTGATGTTTGAGAGTTCCCTAGTTTTCGTTTTGGTTTTGCCCAGGAGTGCAAAGGACTAAGTGTGGTCTATTTTGATGAGTCGTTATTTCTGGAATTATATTTAGTTTATTGCACTTAAATAAACCAGGGAATTGTGTTTAATTGTTTGTTATTTCCCCGTTTTCCGAATTCTGCTCAATTTGGTCGGAAATTTGTAATTGTGCTAATTTGGGTTTTCTGAGCTGATTAAGTGCATTTTTGAAGTGCAGGAAAATTTCAGAAATACATTTTGGGACATCAGGAAGAATGCCGAATAAATTCAAGACTCTCCACACAGACATTTTAGAATTAATTAAATTGTAATTCAGTAGTTTAGAATTTCTGTATCAACTCTTATATTTTGGGTCAATTTTTGGTAAATTAGATTAGATCCAAAATTAGAAATTAATAACTTGGCACCTAGGGTTTTATTTGTGTGGACCCTACCCTAAAAAAAGGGACACACGGTCTTAGAAGAGGGGGCACAGCCGCCACTTGAGAGGGACCACTTACTCTTTCATTTTTTTTGACCTGAGTCTTTTTCGGAGAACTTTTGAGAATGAAGGAAGAAAATATTCTCTTTTTCTTGGAGGATGAAACAGTGATTCATTGTGTGTGATGGGTGATTTCATCTTCAAGTAAAAAGCTCTACACCACAATCTTCTTCAAGTTGAACTTGTAATACGCGACTTGTGTGAGATCCAAAAGTTTATGTACCTTTATTCACTCAAATTTTCCATCACAATCTTCTCCTTCAATACCCCATTAACGAGAATCTTATTCTGCTAAGTTCCACCCTTTGTTCTACGCATCTATTATTTATTTCCTCTAGCAGAGTTAGTGGTTATCGCCGTAGCAGATCTTCCAAGATTAGTTTTTCTTTTCTGCTGATTCCAGTAGCTGCACGGTGATGGCTGGAAACATTTGAAGGAAGCACACGGTCTGCACAACATTCACGTTGTTGAGTTGGAGAAAAGAGAAGGGCTGGAATGAATGGTGTGCACGGTTGAATTCCAAGCAGCGGCAGAGTGCACATGGTGACGTGCTGGAATGGTGCATTGTGTAGAACGTCTTGGAAGCAGCAATCTGGAGCTGTGCATTTATTTGCTGAAGAATCACGTCAATTCCAGCTGGGAGAAGTGGTGCACGCGGACTAAAATGGAAGGCACACGCTGATTCATTTGGAGTGCTGCACATGGCTGCCACGTCTTTGGAGCTAGATCTCATTTTTTTCATTTGGAAAGCACACGTCCTGCTAATTCACGTCCAGCACATCCTGGAGCGGTTCTCTTCTTTTAAACTTTGCAGCATGGTTAAATGAATTCTCTTTTCTTTCTTTAGAGGATAGTAGCAAGGTGTCACGGCCTGGTTGGAGAAAGGAAGCACACAGGGGCAATTGTTCACGGAATGAAAATAAAGGAGGCAGCTGCAGGAGTGCACACGGAGAGAAGGAGTGATTTATTTTGGCTTGGAGAGTTCATTTAGCAGCAGCAACGGTGATTCATGTGGAGAAGAAGTCATACATTTTAGAAAGCAAAAGTGCTGGAACCGTGAAGAGTGATTCACGTGAATGTGGACCATAGTGTGCACGGTGATGGAGCACTTTCAAGAGGCTAGAAAGTTTTATTCCAGCTGTGTGCATTTGATTGTTTGTATTTTGATAGCTTGAATTGTGTTTGGGTATTTATCTGTTGTAATTTCCATTTTAATGTTTTTATTCATGTTCGGTTGTGTTTAATTCCCAGATTTAGTTTAGTTTATTTCCAATCACAAGAACACTTTCAAAACCCCCCCCTCCACTACGTGTTTGATCCGAAACTGAACCAAATTTGGTCCTTGAGAGACGACCTAGGAGTCACTTCCTAGTACTATACTGCATTCTTTTATGCACAACTTTTGTGAGAGGTGCGACCCTCTCATCAACAAGTTAATAACTCAACAATTGGAGAATCTCTCAAAGATACTTGAACAATTGCCACAAGAGTTAAAGACTGTTGCACGGGTACAATCCCAGTTATGCGAATTGTGTGGAGGTGACCATATCAATGGTCAATGTGCCTTTCCAGTTGAAGCCGTAGAGGATGTAAACTACATGACCAATCAGTACCGTCAAGGGAGCTACAATCAAGGGTGGAAACCACACCCAAGTATTGGTCAGGAACAAAGTGGGCAAGCTGGACAAACTGGACAATTTAACAAGCAACAGCAACAAACCTTTCTATCAGGAAGTTTGGATGACACCCTTCAACAATTTTTGAAAAATTCTGACGCTACTCAGAAAAGCATTGAAGAATCATGTAAAAGGATGGAGATGCAGCTTCATTCCATTAGTCAGAGATTGAATGATGAGGTTAATACTGAAGTTAACCCTAAGGAGGAAGGGCAAGCCATTATCACTGAAAGTGACAAGATTCTTGATGAGAAAAAAATAAGGGGCGATGAGGAAAAGATAGAGAGAAAAGAAAAAGAAGAATTGAGTGAGAGAAATAAAGATGAAGAAAAAGAGAAAGAAGTGGTTGAGAGAGAAGAGAGAAAGAAAATTTGTGTGAAAATAAAGAAGTTGAAAAGAAAAAGAAAAGGGAAGAAAAAAATAAAAGAAAAGAAAAAGAGAAAATTTAGGGAGAGAAAAAGGAAGAAAAAGAAGATGAGAGGAAAGAAGAAGAAATCATATGAAAAATCACATCCTCATCTAAAGAAGAATCATAGGAAGGAAAAGAAATTCAAGTGCTTTATGGAAATCTTCAAGAAATTGGAGATTAAAGTTCCTATGATTGAGACACTGCAACAGGTTCCTGGTTTGATCAAATTTCTAAAGAAGTTCAGTAGAAAGAAGAAGAAAAAGAAGAAGGAACATGAGCTTTATTGGGTCAAGCTAGTGACGTTAAAAGAGCGTTTGCTGGGAGGCAACCCAGTGATTTAAGAACTTTTAATTTTTGGTTTGGTGATGTAATTTTGAACTTTTGGGTATTTTTGTTTTTGTTATAAGTTTGTTACAGGGTTTACATCTACTGATGGATGTTAGGCGGAAGAGTATCTACTGAAGGATACTATGTTTGTATACACCTACTGATGGGTGTTGGTAAGAAAGATTTGCATCTACTGAAGGGTGCTGGAGGATTTTGGGTCAGGCTCGTGACGTTAAACAAGCTCTACCTAGGAGGCAACCCAGTTGATTGATTTTATCTGTATTGTTTGTTTTGATTCTGCTTTAGTTGCATGATAGGGATTGAATGTTTGAGTGATTTGAGAAATTAATTGCAGGGAGCAAGTGAGGGGCATGAGTAGATGGCACCTAGGGTAAGCTAGGAAGAAGAAAAGCACAACACGAAAGTGCCGTTGAGCGGCAACTTGCCGCTGAGCGGTGGTATCGTAAAAGGGGCTTTGGTTGCCCCTTAGCGGAACCCGAGCCCATTAGGGTATTTTTATACCCTAAGTCACGCTTTGGCCTCTATTTTTAGATTCTTCTCTGCACACACACTCCTAAACATTTTTCCAAAGGTTCTCTACATTTTTCCTTTCATTCCTCTTTAGAAAATCTCCCTTCCACTCACTTTCTCACTAGTTCTCATATTGATTGATGTTGAGAATGTGCACATTATATGCTTATACAAGTGGTTCACAAGCCTTGTGAACAAATGCAAGATGTTATGATTGTGATTATGATTCTAAGCAGGATGTTATATGTGGAATGTGAATGAGCTTATATGTGAGGTTTTGAGCTCCAGAGTTGTTATTGTTGAATACTATTATTGTGCAAGCATGAATGACTTTGCCCAGGTTTTCTATGATTGAATTACTTGCTTGTTTGCATCATATGATCAAGGCCATTTGTTGATAACCCTTCTATTAGCCAAATTCATAAATTGAGCCCACTAAAAGAGAACACTATGTGTTATATCCTTTGAACCTCTAGCCTTGAACATGATTTGAAAATCCTTGTTGAAAAGCTTTACCTTGAGTTAAGTAGAAAATATTTTGTGGTATTGACAAATGTTCAAGTTTGGGGTTGTTGGAAAATAGAAAGGGAAATTGAAAGCATTGAGCTAAGGGCTAATAATTAAGTATGTGAAAAGAAAAAGAAAAAGAGAAAGAAAAGAAAAGAAAAAACAAAGCTCAATGCAAAAGAAAGTTTGGAATAAGTAAGAATGGTTGTGTTTATATGATTCTCTTAACTCAAGGGTTTTGTGATCTTGAAAAACCAATTTTCTTGTTAGCCCAGCCACATTATAAGCCATAGAAAAGTCCTTGTGATGATGCTTGCTTGTAAGTGTTTTTGATTATGGTTAAATGAAAGGCAAAGTTGATTCATGTGACATTGTGATAGTAGAGTGAATGAGTGAATACCTCTTATACACTTGTGTGTTTGAGTGGAACACTTTATCTAGTGAGGAAAGATTCCATGAAAATATAAGAACATCTTTGCTTAGTTGATTGATCATTCATGAAAGGTAGCATTTGTTGGATAGTATGTGATTGTGTGAACATTAAAGCATGTGCATGTCTTGATTGAAATCTTTGAAATGAGCTGAATTGAGCACTTACTTATCTTGAAAGAAGGATTTTTGAATGTGGTGAACCATTATATGGATTGATGGAAGATTGAATTACATCTTGTTTGCTTGAGGACAAGCAAAGTTTTAAGTTTCGGGTTGTGATAACGGTTGAAAAACCGTTATTTTTATGCTTAAATTTGATACCAAAAGCAACCTTTAAGACTTAGAAACTAGCTTGAACTCATATTTTTGCTTTAGTTTTGAGAATAAGAGAGTTGAAAGTGAATATAATGGTTTTGTGCAAGATTCCCTTGATTTTGTAGGCTAATTGAATGATTTGAAAGAAGAATTGAAATACCGAATGATTGGAGTGCTGAAAAGTCAACCAGAAACCAGAAAAGTCAACCAGTCAACCAAAAAAGTCAACTAGTCAACCAGAAAAGTCAACTAGTCAACCAGAATGCTGAAAAACCAACCAGAACGCAGAAAAAGTCTGACCGAGTGGCGCTGATCGGAAATTTGGCGCTGAGCGGCAGTTTTCAGGTGCTGAAATCACCGCTGAGGGGCAAAACAGCAGCTAGGGGGCAAAATGGATCAACCGCTAGTACCGCTCAGCGGTAAAATACCGCTGAGCGCCATTCTAAGTGGGCTTGGACCGATTTTCTTTTGTTTTTATGGGCTTGGAGTTGTTTTATGTTATTTTTATGCCCTATTTAAGGACTTGCACGTCCTAGGGTTTGTATCTTTGGCTGGAACGAAGCAAACACTCTCTCTTCCACCCCTTTGAAGGAGGATCTTGGATGCTGAGGCTTCCTCTTCACCTTTTTAGGGTTTATTCTTTCATTCTTTCATTGTAATTCATCTAGGTTCACCATGAATATGGTGAACTAAACTCTGTATGTTTGTTGGGGAATCAATGTAATCTTGTGAAACTCTCATATATGGAATCTGTTTTTACATCTTTTAATTAAGACTTATGCTTTCTTTCATCATTAGTTAGGGTTTTTCTTCTTTGCTTAATGCTTGCATTGTTTAACTCATTCGATGCATGATTATTGGTTTTGTTGATACGGGCATGTACGGGGAAGTCTAGATCCGGGGAATTTCTCCCAATATGATATTGGTTGTCGTTAAGCTCCTGCACTTATGAACTGATCATTAGGAATGCTAGGAATTGTATGAACTCGTGATTAGGGAGAAGCCTTCTAGAAAGGTACTTTAGAGAGTGGCATTAACAATGATGATTTGAATGTTGAATTCCTAAAATATATGAGAGTGGATAAGATGAAATTGACCCCCAACAACATATTCATACATAAATTTCATTGAAAGTGTTTATCTTTTGCTTTTTGCCATTGATCAAAACTTCATGCATACATGTTTATTTTCTGTCTTGCATATTAAACTCCAAATATTTCGTCTTTAAGTCTTAGATAATCAAACAATCACATAACTAAACTAGGCCGTGAGTCCTTTGGGAAGAACGATACTTGGTCTTACCAAGTTTATTACTTGAACGATTCGGTCACACTTGCCGATTGAAAAACAAGTTTGTGACATCATATTTTGGTGTTCATAAATTTGTCCATCAAGGAGGTACAAATGAATTTGATCAACAAACACCCACAGTGGAAAATAAAGGTGCTAACACTGACAAAAGCTTCAAGATCAATAGGCACCAGCTGAACCTGCTCATCAACAATCTTTGCTTCTTAGATCCAGCTGTGGATGATATCTCCCTGCTAGATCAAATCTGGAGGATGAAGCAATTCTTCCTCAAAACTTCCTTGCTGGATCCTGTGGTGGAAGACATCTCCCTGAAAGTCCAAAATTGGCAACTGCCACCATGATCAGGGGAGTTTTCTTTCTCTCTTCTCCCCCTTTCCTTACTTTTATTGCACTTGTCCATGACCTGTTCACTGTTCTGATTTCTGATCTTATGCTTGTGACACATTGAGGACACTGTGTAGTTTAAGTGTGGTCTATTGGGGGAGATTTTTATTTTTTCTTTGTTAGTTTTTTGTTTTCCGTGTTAAATTTTTTCTTTTCTAGGTTATTTTTGTCGTGTCTTGTATACAGTTGTGCATGATTCTCTTCATTTCTGAATTGTGGTTAGGTTGTCAGTTTTCCTTCACTTCATTGATACTCTGAGATGTTGGATTCCTTGCTTTTCTTTGCTTGGAAGATGATCACGATGTTTTGATTCTTTGAAAACCTTTTTGAGCCTATACTTTCCTCATTTCTTTGTTTGAAGCTCATACGCTAGCCCTTAGTGAAAAACCATGATTACCTTAACCTTAGGGAATTTTGGAGCTTTGGAAGTGTTTTGGGAACAAGTGTGGTCTTCTTGGTGATTCATATGAATTGGCTAGTTGGTTCCTCTTCTTGTTTTGTTTTTGGTAAATATATGTGTATCTTGTCTTTTACAGTTTTGTTTTGAAAAGAGAGAAAAGAAAAGAGACAGGATGAAAAAAAAAGAGAGCAGAAAAATAGTGAAAAAAAAATGTGTGAATAATTGTGAATAATGGAGTCAAGAAGAGGATGGAATTAGAGGTTGTGGGTGTGTTTGAATGTGTTTACACTTGTTCCCCATTGCTCCTCTGTTCCTTATGGTTTGTAGCTTCTTATCCAGATATATCCTCCCTTGTCCTAGGCCCCATTACAACCATGAAAAGACCTTTTGATTTGAACATGCGTATGTGCTTGAGTGTTGATATTAGAGGCTTGCCAAGTCTATTTGTGATTGCTTTCTTGAGTGCATTAAGTGACATTGATTTACCTTAAACACTTGAGAGAAACACTGATTGTGTGCATCTGTGAGGCTCTGTTGCTTTTGATTCATCTCTTGAACTGATTGACTGCTTTCCTTGTACTGAATTGTTTGGATGATTCTTTGAGTATCTGCTTTCATTGACTCTGTGTGGGATTCTGCCTATACCTTTTACCGTCCAGATTTTGTGAGAATTGTGCAAGTGTGTTTCTGTTTTGGAGTCTTTGTTGTCTGTCTGTCGAGTCTGTGTCAGCTTCCTGATGTTTGAGTAGTTCCCTGGTTTTCGTCTTGGTTTTGCCCAGGAGTGCAAAAGACTAAGTGTGGTCTATTTTGATGAGTCGTTATTTCTTGAATTATATTTAGTTTATTGCACTTAAATAAACCATGGAATTGTACTTAATTGTCTAGTATTTTCCCATTTTTCCTAATTGTGCTCAATTTGATCGGAAATTTTTATTTTAATTAATTTGGAATATTTGAGCTGATTAAATGCATTTTGGATTGCAGGAAAATTTCGGAAATACATTTCGGGACATCAGGAAGAATGCCAAATAAATTCAAGACTCTCCATACAGACATTTTAGAAATTAATTAAATTGTAATTCAGTAGTTTAGAATTTCTGTATCAACTCTTACATTTTGGGTCAATTTTTGGTAAACTAGTTTAGACCCAAAAATTAGAAGTTAATGACTTGGCACCCTAGGGTTTTATGGTGTGGACCCTACCCTAAAAAAAGAGGGACACACGGCCCTTAAAAAAGAGCCCAGCCGCCACACATTTGAGCACTTTTTTTTTACTCACTCTCGGGCTCTCGTTTTTTTGGGGTTCTTGACTTTCTTTGGAACATGATTATTGAATGAAGAATGAGTAGCACAGAGGAATTTCATTTTGGTTTGGTGCGCAGAATTTAATTTTTGAAGTGCAGCAAGTTCAATTGATTATTATTTTTCTAGCTATGGTTACGTCCAACGTTGGTGTGGGGTGATTCAATTTTCTTTACATTTGCTTTGGAGTGCTGCATTTACTTTTTGCTAATGGAAAAAGTGTTGATTCATTGTTGAAAAGAGAGGTTACAACCTTGGGATGGGAATCTGGAGCAGCATATTTAAATGCTTTTAGCAAGGTTTATTGTATTTTAATGGGAGAAGATAAGCACGGTCACGTGGAGCACAGGAGGCAAATGTTGGGTGATTGATGATGAAGAAAATAGAAGGCCGAGAAGGTGATTTAGAGTGAAGAAGTGGAGTACTGTAGTAGCAGGGAGCAGTCACGTCCGAGCTCAGAAAAGAGGAAACCCATGGAGCAGTGATTTTAGAAAAGAAGAGGTGCTGGCACGGTTTGGAGATTGCCACGGGTTGATGTTGATTGAGTAGGAGAGAATGGTGTGTACGAGAATGGCAGCTGGAAGAACCCACGTGAAGATGTCACGTCCAGGGGAGAAAAATTCATTTTAGCATTGGCTTCCATTTTGAAGTCACGGTGCACATCGTTTCGTCCAGAGAAGATAAAATCATATAGTTTTATTTTCATTGCTATTTTTATATTATATGTGATGGATGTGTCTTTGAGCTTTTCATTTTTTTTTTAACGTTGCATTTTATTTCGATTAAAGCATTTTTCATTTTAGTGTTGTCTACTTTGTTCAATTGTGATAACTTAGTTGTAATGTTACTTTTAATGACCAACCATTTTAATTATGTGTTTACCTTCACGTTTATATTCGTGTTTCAATTTAGTTCATTTCTAATCACAAGAACACCTTCAAACCCCCCCACTATGTGTTTGATCTGAGACTGAACCACATTTGGTCCTTGAGAGACGACCTAGGAGTCACTTCCTAGCACTATACTGCATTCTTTTATGCACAACTTTTGTTGGGAGGTGCGACCCTCTCATCATACTTGCTCTCCAAATTGAGGAGCAAAGTTAGGTATCATTGCAACTTTTCTTTCCATCAGAAGTCTCCTGTCCTGAACCACCCTAAAGTGCTTCTCATGTTTCCTTGAGAGGAACCTGCTAGAGTGGGGTTGCTCTGGTTCCTTTTCCTTTCTCTTGGTTGCCATGGTTTTCAATCTCTTTCCTGAAGAGGATGTCATTCCTACATTCAAACACAAATACAAAACCACAGAACATGATGTTAATCATTAGTAAAACATAGAACACAACTCCTTGAAAAGCTAAACCACCGCTGAGGGCCAGAATTTCCCCTCAGCGCCACCAGTGCCATAGTCCAGATCACAAAAACCAGAAAAACCAAATCTGGCAGAGTGCCGCTCAGCGGCAGTTTACCCCTCAGCGGTAACTCTGCAGATTTTTGAAAATCTTGTTTTAAAGCTGTCCTAACTCCACCCAAATGCAATTTTCAGTTTTCCAGTTCATATTCATGCAGTTTAATCGGTTCAAACATCAAATATATCATCAAATCATGCATAGAAATCAAAACCCCTAAATATTCATGCTTTGACAATCACATTCAAATTGAAGAACCCTAGAATGAACGAAATGCATTTTACTTACTTGGGTGGAGATACTAAATGCAATGAGAATGCTTCCAAGCTAGAATGCTCTCTTCCAACCCCAAACTTTGATAGCACACTAGTGAAAAAGTGAGTGGAAGAGAAATTTTCTTAAGAGGGAAGAGTGAAAAGATGTGGAAAACCTTAGAGAAGGTATGTGGGAGTGTTTGTGCAGAGAAGAGCCTGAAAGTATGAGAAATTGCGCAGCTTAGGGTTTAAAAATACCCTAATGGGCTCGGGTCCCGCTAAGGGGAACTAAAGCCCATTTGCGAGAGTACCGCTCAGCGGTAAATTACCGCTCAGCGGCACTTTCGTGATGTGCTCTTCTCCTTCTTTTCTTAACCTACGTGCCTCCCATACATGCCCCTCACTGGTTCCCTGCAATTCAATGTTTAAAATGCTTATGCAAAACCCTATTATGCAGCTAAAATGAAACAAACAGAAATATTCAATCAACTGGGTTGCCTCACACGTAGCGCTTGTTTAACGTTACGAGCCTGACCCAAAATCCACCAACACCCATCAGTAGGTGTAACAAACTTACCAACACCCATCAGTAGGTGCAAAATTTTCTTACCAACACCCATCAGTAGGTGTTACAAACATAGTATCCTTCAGTAGATACTTAACCACCTAGCATCCTTCAGTAGATGCTATCTCCAACAAAATAGTTACAAATATAAAGTCCACAAATTAAAAATTACAAAACCAAAATAAAATCAAAAGTTCTTAAATCACTGGGTTGCCTCCCAGCAAGCGCTCTTTTAACGTCATTAGCTTGACCCAAGCTCAAGTTCCTTCTTCTTTTTCTTCTTTCTACTGAACTTCTTCAGAAATTTGATCAAACCAGGAACCTGTTGCAATGTCTCAATCATAGGAACTTTAATCTCCAATTTCTTGAAGATTTCCATAAAGCACTTGAATTTCTTTTCCTTCCTATGATTCTTCTTTAGATGAGGATGTGATTTTTCATATGATTTCTTCTTCTTTCCTCTCATCTTCTTTTTCTTCCTTTTTCTCTCCCTAAATTTTCTCTTTTTCTTTTCTTTTATTCTTTTCTTCCCTTTTCTTTTTCTTTTCAACTTCTTTATTTTCACACAAATTTTCTTTCTCTCTTCTCTCTCAACCACTTCTTTCTCTTTTTCTTCATCTTTATTTTTTCTCACTCAACTCTTCTTTTTCTTTTCTCTCTATCTTTTCCTCATCGCCCCCTATTTTTTTCTCATCAAGAATCTTGTCACTTTCAGTGATAATGGCTTGCCCTTCCTCCTTAGGGTTAACTTCAGTATTAACCTCATCATTCAATCTCTGACTAATGTAACGAAGTTGCATCTCCATTCTTTTACATGATTCTTCAATGCTTTTCTGAGTAGCGTCAGAATTTTTCAAAAATTGTTGAAGAGTGTCATCCAAACTTCCTGATAGAAAGGGTTGTTGTTGTTGCTTGTTAAATTGCCCAGTTTGTCCAGCTTGCCCACTTTGTTCCTGACCAATACTTGGGTGTGGTTTCCACCCCTGATTGTAGCTCCCTTGACGGTACTGATTGGTCATGTAGTTTACATCCTCTACGGCTTCAACTGGAAAGGCACATTGACCATTGATATGGTCACCTCCACACAATTCGCACAACTGGGATTGTACCTACGCAACAGTCTTTAACTCTTGTGGCAATTGTTCAAGTATCTTTGAGAGATTCTCCAATTGTTGAGTTATTAGCTTGTTCTGAGCTATCAAGGCATCATTGGATTGCAGCTGTAGAACTCCTTTTTGTTGAATAGGAGCTCCTCTTTCACTGTTCCACTTATTGTTATTAGTAGTCATGTTTTCAATTATTTCTGTGGCTTCCTCTGGAGTCTTCCATTTGATATTGCCTCCAGCTGAGGCGTGAAGCATCATCATGGTTTGTGAACCAAGACCTCCAAGGAAGATTAGGACTACTTCTCCTTCGTTAAATCCATGCGTGGGAGTCTTTCGTAATAGGCTTTTGTACCTGTCCCATGCGTGACCTAGTGTTTCCTCCATGCCTTGTCTAAATGAAGAGATCTCTTGCTTCCCTTTGTTGATTTTAAAGCTTTGTTGCTGCCATTGTTGTTGTGGTTGGTTCTCAAATTGTCCGGCAGCTTGCCAAAATTGGCTTTGATCCATGCTTGAGTCATGTTCCCACCAGTGGTTGAGATTACTTTGGTAGAATTGAGTGCCCATATAGTTAAATTCTTGACCAAATTGCATTCTGCAGACATTAGGCACAAAACCCTAAAAACAATTGTTAGCACAAAAAGATAGAAAAAAAAAATCAAAGGATATAATTGAAAAGATAAGAAGATAGGAAATAAAAACAGAAAAATAAAAACAGAAAAATAAAATAAAATAAAATAAAAACAGAAAATAAAATAAAATAAAATAAAATAAAATAAAAACAGAAAATAAAATAAAATAAAATAAAATAAAAATCGAAAAAAATTAAAAACAGAAAATAAAAACAGAAATTTAAAATTAAAGTCAAAGATAATCAATAATCACACAAATTAACCAGTTAAACCAGAGTCCCCGGCAACGACGCCAAAAACTTGATGGACAAATTTATGATCACCAAAATATGATGTCACAAATTTGTTGAACAATCAGCAAGTATGACCGAATCGTTTCAAGTAATAAACTCGGTAAGACCAAGTATCGTTCTCCCAAAGGACTCACGGCCTAGTTTAGTTGTGTGGTTCGTTGATTAGCTAAGACTTAAGAACGAAATATTTGGAGTTTAATATGCAAGACAGAAAATAAACATGTGTGCATGAGTTTTGATCAATGGCAAAAGCAAAAGACAAGCACTTTCAATGAAATATATATATGAATATGTTGTTGGGGGTCAATTTCATCTTATCCACTCTCATATATTTTAGGAATTCAACATTCAAATCATCATTGTTAATGCCACTCTCTAAAGTACCTTTCAAGAAGGCTTCTCCCTAATTACGAGTTCATACAATTCCTAGCATTCCTAATAATTAGTTCATCAAGTGCAGGAGCTTAACGACAACCAATATAATATTGGGAGAGATTCCCCGGATCTAGACTTCCCCGTACATTCCCGTATCGACAAAATCAATAATCATGCATTGAATGAGTTAAACAAAGCAAGCATTAAGCAAAGAGGAAAAACCCTAACTAATGATGAAAGAAAGCATAAATCTTAGATTAAGATGCAAGCACAAATTCCATATATGAGAGCTTCAAAAGATTACATTGATTCCCCAACAAACATACAAGGTTTAGTTCACCATATTCATGGTGAACCTAGATGAACAATAATGAAAGAATGAAAGAGATAGAAAAACCCGAGAAAGAGAAGAGGAGAGCTGTCACCATCTCCCAATCTACCCCAAGGGGTGGAAGAGAGAGTGTTTGCTTCGTTTCTGCCAAAGATACAAACCCTAGGACGTCCTAAAGCTTATATACTATTCTAAAATTACAAAAAATCTAGGTCTAAGCCCATAAGTGTGCCGCTCAGCGGTAAAGTGCCGCTCAGCGGTAAGTGCGTGAGTAGTTTCTTCCCCTCAGCGGCCATTTTGCCCCTCAGCGGTCCTCCCGTGAGCTCCTGAGTGCCGCTCAGCGGTAAACTGCCGCTCAGCGGTAGTTGCGGCTTCTCCTTTTGCACTTTTTGATGTCTTTTCTGATTCCATCTCTCTCCTTCTTCACTTCTTTCACTAAATTCACCTTAAAACCTGCACAAAAACATTGAAATCAAGCATAAACCTGTCCAGCTCTCTTATTTATGAAAATATGAAGAAAAGCATGATTTCAAGCTAGTTTCTAAGTATAAAGGTTGCTTTTAGTATCAATTTTAAGCATGAAAATAACAGTTTTTTAACTGTTATCAGTAGTGGCCGCATGTCACTCTCTTATTTGAGAGGATTTTTTCCACTTGTCTCGCTTCTATTGGAGAGGATTTCTCCTTGCTCTCCAAGACAACCAAGGTGGATCTTTTAGGTTACAGTTTCAGCCCATTTTGAGACACCTTAGCCTATAAATAGAGGTGCTCTCAAGCATGCATTCATCAAAACCATGCATGGGAGTCTTTCTAAAAAAGCTTTTGTACCTGTCCCGTGCTTGACCTAATGTCTCCTCCATGCCTTGTCTGAAAGAAAAGATCTCTTGCTTCCCTTTGTTGACTTTAGATTGTGGGAAGTACTTATTGAAAAACTTTGCAACCACAGCATCCCATTTTGTAAAACTACCTTCTAGATAACAATTTAACCACAACTTAGCATTGCCTCCCAATGAGAAAAGAAATAAGTTAAGCTTGATTGCTTCATCTGGCACTCCATTTATCTTCACGGTGTTACAGATTTCATTGAAGGTGGTGAGATGTTCATATGGGCTTTCATGTGATAGCCCGTTAAACTGATTACTATTCACCAACTGTATCAATGCCGGTTTCACCTCCATGTTTGTAGCATTGACCATCGGCCTTGCTATACTGTTAAAATGTTGAGGGCCAACAAAAGTGGTGTAATTTGCAAGAATCCGTCTACCATTATTCTCCTCTGCCATATTTTCAGTGCTATGGTAAGACCTTTGTGGTGAAGGTTGTAAAAGTGTCTCAAGAGAAGGGAATAGTTCTCTTGAAGTTCGAACTCTCCTCCTCCTTCTACTTTCGTCCAGGCCTTCAAGAAGAGGTTCAGAAATCTTTTTGCTTCTGGTCCAAATATTACCCTGCATACACAAGGAAATAAAACCCTAGAAAAATTTTGATAGAACAAAAAGATAGAAAAGAGAAGAAATAATCAAAATATATAATTGAAAAGATAAGAAGATGGAAAATAAAAACAGAAAATAAAATAAAATAAAATAAAAATAATAACAGAAAAACAGAAAAATTAAAAACATAAAAATCAAAACAGAAAAATCAAAACAGAAAAATCAAAACAGAAAAACAAAATTCACAACAAGTCAAAAATAATCAAAAATCACACAAATAGACTAGTTAAACCACGAGTCCGCGGCAACGACGCCAAAAACTTGATGAACAAATCTTCAATCCCCAAAAATGGAGTCAAGAACCTGTTAACCCTCGGCAAGTGTAACCGAATCTTATCAAGTAATAAACTTGGTAAGACCAAGTACCGAACAGTTATGTGATTTATTGATTAATTAAGACTTGTGAACAAATTGTTGTAGGTTTCCAATGCAAAAGACTGAAAAGTAAATATGTATGCATGTGATGATTAATGGGCAAGAAGAAACCAAACATGTGATTTGAATTATATGAATGAATATGTTGTTGGGGTTTATTAATTCCATCCTATCCACTCTCTTGTATTTAGGAATTCATCATTCTTTTCATTAATGTTAATGCCACCTTCTAAAGTACTAAAAACCCGATGTCTCAGTGAAGAAAGCCTAATCATAATCGCTAGTTTATAATGTCTTGTCTCCCTAAAAATTAATCATGCATTATAGTGAACAGAAGCTAAAAGGCAACCAACTATCATACTCCTATGTCTAGGTTGGTAATATACTTTTGGGAGAGATTCCCCAGATCTAGATTTCCCCGTATGTGTCCATATCGACAAAATCAATAATCATGACATCGAATGAGTTAAACAATGCATGCTTTGAGTAAAGAGGAAAAACCCTAACTATTAATGAAAGAAAGCATGTATCGTAAAAATGATCTTGAAGAACAAATTCCATACAAGAGAGTTTCTAGGGATTTACATTGATTCCCCAACAACAAAATAAGTTTAGTTCATCATATTCATGGTGAAACTAGATGAAATACAATGGAAAAGTGAAGGATAGAACCCTAGAAAATTGAGAAAGGAGCCTTAGCATCCAAAATCCTCCTCCAAGGGGCGAAAGAGTGTGTTTCTGCTTCGTTCCAGCCAAAAATCCAAACCCTAGAACGTCTTAAAGCTTATATACTATTATAAAAAACATAGAAAAGTAGGCCCAAGCCCAGAAAAGTGTCGCTCAACGGTAAATACCGCTCAGCGGTAATAGCGCATGACACTTCTTCCCCTCAGCGCCAGTTTTCCCCTCAGTGGTGCCAACGGGTACTGAAAAGTGTCGCTCAACGGTAATTGGCGTTGAGCAGTACTTGTTGATTCTCTTCTTTTACACTTTTTGTTTCCTTTTCTGATTCCATCTCTATCCCTTTTCACTTCTTTCATCAATTTCATCTCAAAACCTGCAAAAACAAGGAAATCAAGCATAAAACCAGTCCAACTCTGTTATTTCCAACAATTCAACAAAATCATGAGTTCAAGCTAATTTCTAAGTCATAAAGGTTGTAATTGAAGTCAATTTTAAGTATAAAAATAACATTTTTGCAACTGTTATCAATTATGAGTATTAATTGATGATGCTTAGATATTGATTGATGTTGAGATGATGTTGATATACAAGTTATGTGAACAAATGCATGATGTTGTGATTGTGATTATGATGCTAAGCAGGATTTGTATGTGGAATAAAATGAGCCTATATGTGAGGATTTTGCCCAGGTTTCTATGACTGAATCACTTGCTTGTATGTATCATATGATCAAGGCCATCTGTTGTTACCCTTTATTACCCAAATGCATGATTCTAGCCCAATAAAGGAGAGCACAATGTGTTCTATCCTTTGAACCCTTAGCTTTGAACATGATAGAAAACCCTTTTTGAAAAGCTTTACCTTGATTTGAGTTGAAGATATCTTGTGGTATTGATAAATATTCAAGTTTGGGGTTGTTGGGTGGTTTAAAAAAGGGAATATGAAAAGCATTGAGCTAAGCATGTGGAAAGTAAAAGAAAAAGGAAAAGAAAAGAAAGACAAAGAAAGGCTCAATGCAAAAGAAAGTTGGGAAGAAGGAAGAATGGTTGTGTTTAGATGATTCACTTAACTCAAGGATTTTGCGATCCAAAAAAACCAATTTTCTTGTTAGCCTAGCCACATTATAAGTTATAGAAAAGTCCTTGTGATGATACTTGCTTGTGAATGTGTTTGATTGTGGTTAAATGATAGGCATAGTTAATTCATGTGACATTGTGATAGTATAGTGAATGAGTGACTGTTGAGAGGGTCACACCTCACACAAAAATTGATTGCATAAAAGAATGCAGTATAGTGCTAGGAAGTGACTCCTAGGTCGTCTCTCAAGGACCAAATGTGGTTCGTGGCTAAGGTCAAACACGTAGTTGGGGGTTTTTGTGAAAGATTTTGTGAATGCAAATGACGAAATTAAAAAGGAAAATTAAACACAACCGAATAAAATTGAAAACATTAAAGTGCATGAAAACATTAAACTGAACACTACAACAGATAAATATCCAAACACAATTCAAACTGTAAAGATGCATGCTTAAAATAAAACATTAAATGCACAATGTTGTCATCTATCCCACACATTCATCACGGAAACAACACTAAAAAAAATGCTCGAACAGAAATAATATAGATTAGTAAGCTACCTAACCTAAACGTATACCAATAATAAAAAGATTATTAGATTTCAAATCCCAAAAACCAGAATGGAATCAGATTTCTCAATCAGGAAAAAGGCTAGGATAAACAAGGTAATGGAATGACAAAAACAGCAGAGCAACTGACTTGAGATTAGATTAATAAAACAAAGAAAAGATCCAATTATGATTCAGCAGAACATGATTAACATCTGAGAGACAAAACTAGATAACCAACAAATGACAAGCAAGAAACAAAGCTTTTGATCAAAGTGAGCACTCAAATGGAACTTAATGAATAGAGCTAGAACAGATTTTTAAAGCAAGAAAATCAAAAACCACAGCAAGTTGAAACTGAAATCACATGCAGCATCCAGAACTGAATTTTCAAAACTGTTAAATGGAATGCCCAAAGAAACCAGTGTATGTGTTTAAATCTGAAGTCTGTTTTGAAATTGGTTTTAACTGGATTGTAAAGGTCTGAAAAGCTTTTCACATTGAATATATCATATTCATCTTTTTGTATTTTTTTTATCACAGATCCTTGCTATTGCTACAATCCAGTCCTCTTGAAATGATCTAATTCACAAGAAAAATTCAACACTGCAGTTCCAACTTGTACTAAAAAATTGAACTTAAAAATTGGGGTTTTCAAAGGTGAAATTGCACAAAGGCTGATATAACTCGAATTAAGCTATTGCATCATGTTTTAATTATCAAAACAACTTGTTTTGCTCTGAAATTGGATGCAGAAAATAGTAATTCGAAAATTGAACTTGCAATAGCCAATTATGCAATCAAACAGCTCAACCACACCATCAGTTTTAAGTTTTATTGAGTCAATTGACAAATTATTGATGAAAATGACTTTAAAACAGCAATTGGAAACTTGAACAAGACACGAGGAAGTTAATGCAAGATTTCCAGCAAGATCTATATGCCAAACAGATTTTAAACACATAAAATGATTCAAACAAAGATAATGCAGATCGGCCAACTGCAATTTTGAACTCTGCTGGAGTTTTCTCAGTGCAACCAAGCATTGCCTAAGCAAGTCATTACTTATATGGTATGCACATGGTACTTGCTCAAATGTCTCACAGAGTTCAACTCTCGTTCACTTGCAAATGAACACAAAGGTAATTATAATACTGCAAAACAAATGAAGGTTGAATCTGATGTCATCCATCATGCACTCGAGCTCTAAGTGAGTTTGTCATAGCTCATATGGGGTGCAGATAAGGAACATTCAATCAGATTGTTCAGCTCAATCAAAACACGGTTTCAACCCAGAATTTATGACAAATAAGCAACTGAACATGACTTTGACAAAAATAGAATATGATGCTCAAATAAAATGACTCAAACAACCGATTAAGATGAGGAACAATAATCAAAGTAAAGTTGGCACATACAAATAGACTCAACCAGAACCTAATGAACAGATCAGCACCAAAACACATGAATCAACACAAGACAGAGAAGAAATCATAATGAAAAACACGAATATTGAAGAGATTCAACAAGAATGAATAAGATCAAGACAAAATCGAAACAACTCGTGAATTTCATAACAACGCAAGAAACTTAAACTCAGATCAGAAACGCGAATCAATGGAGAGAGATACTTAGCTTGCGAAGCGCGGAGAAACCTGAGCTCTGATTACCACATGATGACTGAAGGCTTGAGCAGAATCGGGAGACGACGTGAAATATGGACTTGATCGAACTGAAGATCCGGGAAGCAGTGGAAGAAACAGATTTATACAAGAACCTGGGTTTTGGAGTCGAAGATGAATAGTGATGAACAAATCATAGATTCGAGGTTTGTTCGGTTGAAAACCTAGGGTTTGAGGCGGAAGCTGATTTGAACGGTGGGGAAGTGATTTTAATCGGTGAGAGAGGTGAGGTTCTGCGATGATAATGTGGCTCGTGGTGGAGGAGCTCTCTCTCGAGAGTGAAGTTGATGACGACTTCGCGAAATGAAGAGGTGATGTAGTGCTGAGGGAAATTCGCGAGGGAATAAGCTCGCGTGGTAGCGATGGCGTAAGCAATCCACGCGGCTGAAGTAGAGTGGAATAAAAATGGTTACGTGGATGTAAGAGAGATCTGAAGTGTCAATGGAAAATGAAAGATGAAGCGTAAATGGAAGGTGGCTAGAGGAGATCCTTTGGGATTCTCTAGCTTGACTTTCAAGGGAATTAAATTTTGGAGTTCTCTCTACAGAAAGTTTAATTCATTATTCTCAAAAGTGTCTTACAAGAGGTGGTGACATGTCTATATATAGGACTAAAAGTATCTCCTATCTAGCACATGCCTAACACCTTTTACACATGCTTTAATAAAAGTAAAAGAAATCCTACACTGAACTAATTGGGCTTGGGCCCAAGTCATCACTATTTAAGGTTTTAGTCGACCTAGGGTTAGTATCTTTTGGCAGAACGAAGCAAAATCACACTTTCTTCACCCCTTGGAGGAGGATTTTGGATGCTCAAGCTCCACTCTTCAAATTCTAGGGTTCTATCTTTCATTCTTTCATTATTTTTCATCTAGTTTCACCATGATTATGGTGAACTAAACCTTCATTGTTGTTGGGGAATCAATGTAATCCTTTGAAACTCTCATGTATTGAATTGGTTCTCTAATCCATATGCTTTCTTTTATTAATTGTTAGGGTTTTTCTTATATACTCTATGCACGCTTTGTTTAACTCATTCAATTGCATAATCATGGATTTTATTTGTATGGACACATAGAAATAAATCTAGACATGAAGAAATTCTCCCAATAGTAATATTGCCTAGACATAGGAATAGGAGGATTGGTTGCCTTTAAGCTTATGTGCGAATGTAATGCATGAATAATTATTAGGGAGACAAGACATTGTAAACTAGTTATTAGGAGTAGGCTTTCTTCACCAAGACATTGGGTTTAAGGTAAATTAGAAAGTGGCATTAACATTAATGAAGAAGATGAATTCTTGAATACATGATAGTGGATAGGATGAATTGAAAACCCCCAACAACATCATCATTCCATATATTTCAATCACGCTTTGCTTCTTTTGTTCAATTGATCAATACATGCATTCATATTTACTTTTAAGTATTTGCATCTAAATCTATAAGAATTTGTTCACAAGTCTAATTATTCAACAAATAACATAATTGTTTAGGCCGTGAGTCCTTTGGGAAACGATACTTGGTCTTACCATTTATTATTACTTGATACGATTCGGTTACACTTGCCGAGGGTTAAAAGAATGTATGATACACCCCAGGACGTCGATGGACCATGGAGGAGGTCAATAATGTGGTTGCATGGCCAGAGGAGCAAGCTCATGGAGTTGGAGCAGCTGAAGCTCCAGCTATGGATGATGATGATGATGACGACTTTGAAGATGTTGAAGATGATGTAGAGGAGGAAGATTCAGATGACAGCATGGGTTGATGAGGAGCTAAGATAGCATCTACTGATGGATGTTATCACCTCTAGAGCTGGATTTTTTATCTTTTGTTTTGTACAGTTGAACTTATTTGCTTCTGTTATTAGAATAGGTTGTGTGATAACAGTTGAAAAACTGTTATTTTCATGCTTGAAATTGATACTAAAAGCAACCTTTAACACTTAGAAACTAGCTTGAAATCATGCTTTTATTCATATTTTCAGAAATAAGAGAGCTAGACAGGTTTATGCTTGATTTCAGTGTTTTTGTGCAGGTTTTAAGGTGAATTTGGTGAAAGAAGTGAAGAAGGAGAGAGATGAAATCAGAAAAGACATCAAAAAGTGCAAAAGGAGAAGCCGCATCTGCCGCTCAGCGGCAGTTTACCGCTGAGCGGCACTCAGAAGCTCACGGGGGATCCGCTGAGGGGCAAAATGGTCGCTGAGGGAAAGAAACCAACTCACGCACTTACCGCTGAGCGGCACACTTATGGGCTTGGGCCTAAATTTTCTGTAATTTTAGAATAGTATATAAGCTTTAGGACGTCATAGGGTTTGTATCTTTGGCAGAAACGAAGCAAACACTCTCTCTTCCACCCCTTTGAAGGAGGATCTTGGATGCTCAGGCTACCTCTTCACCTTTCTAGGGTTTTATCTTTCATTCTTTCATTATTATTCATCTAGTTTCACCATGAATATGGTGAACTAAACCTTGTATTGTTGTTGGGGAATCAATGTAGTCTTGTGAAACTCTCATATATGGAATTTGTTTTTACATCTTATATTTAAGACCTATGCTTTCTTTCATCATTAGTTAGGGTTTTTCCTCTTTGCTCAATGCTTGCTTTGTTTAACTCATTCAATGCATGATTATTGATTTTGTCGATACGGGAACGTACGGGGAAGTCTAGATCCGGGGAATTTCTCCCAATAGTATATTGGTTGCCGTTAAGCTCCTGCACTAAAAGAACTAATTATTAGGAATGTTAGGAATCGTATGAACTCGTAATTAGGGATAGGCCTTCTTGCAAGGTAATTTAGAGAGTGGCATTAACAATGATGAAAAGAATGTTGAATTCCTAAAGTATATGAGAGTGGATAAGATGAAATTGATAACCCCAACAACATACTCATCCATATATTCCATTGAAGTGTTTGTATTTTGTTTTAGCCATTGATCACATTCATGCATACATGTTTATTTTCTGTTTTGCATATTAAACTTCACTTATTTCGTTCTTAAGTCTTAAATAATCAATAAATCACATAACTAAACTAGGCCGTGAGTCCTTTGGGAGAACGATACTTGGTCTTACCGAGTTTATTACTTGATACGATTCGGTCACACTTGCCGATTGTTCAACAAGTTTGTGGCGCCGTTTTTCGGTGTTCATAAATTTGTCATCAAGTTTTTGGCGCCGTTGCCGGGGACTTGTGGTTTAACTAGTTTATTTGTGTGATTATTGATTATCTTTGACTTGAATTTTGAATTTTGAAATTTGAATTTCTGTTTTTATTTTTTGTTTTTATTTTTCAGTTTTGATTTTATTTTATTTTATTTTATTTTATTTTATTCTATTTTGATTTGATTTGAATTTATTTTATTTTATTTTATTTTATTTTATTTTCTGTTTTTATTTTTTTCGGTTATTATTTTATTTTGTTTTATTTTTGTGTTTTTTTTATTTTCTGTTTTCTGTTTTTATTTTTTCGTTTTCTGTTTTTATTTTTTTGTTTTCTGTTTTTATTTTATTTTTTTCGTTTTCTGTTTTTTTTATTTATTTATTATTTATTATTTTTTTCTGTTTTTATTTTCTATCTTGCTATCTTTTATCTTTTTATCTTTTATTCTTTGTATCTTCTCTATCTTTTTATGCTAACAAATATTTTCTAGAGTTTTGTGCCTAATGCCTACAGGATACAATTCGGTCAAGAATTTAATTATATGGGCACTCAATTCTACCAAGGTAAACAAAGGAAAGAAAGAGATTTCATCATTCAGGCAAGGCATGGAGGAATCACTGGGGCATGCATGGGACAGGTATAAAAGCTTATTAAGGAAGACACCCACGCATGGCTTTAATGATGTGCAAGTAGTCCTAACCTTCCTTGGAGGTCTTGGTTCACAAACCAAGATGATGCTTGACGCCTCAACAGGAGGAAATATCAAATGGAAAACTCCAAAGGAAGCTACAGAAATCATTGACAATATGGCTACTAGTGACAATGAACTCAACAGTGAAAGAGGAGCTCCTATACAACAAAAAGGAGTTCTACAGTTACAAACCCATGATGCCTTGCTAGCACAAAATAAGATACTAACTCAACAACTGGAGACTCTTACGAAAACACTTGCACAATTACCAAAAGAGTTAAAGAATGTTGCACAGGCTCAATCACAGTTGTGTGAATTATGTGGAGGTGACCATATCAATGGTCAATGCGCTTTTCCAGTAGAAGCATTAGAGGATGTAAACTTCATGGCCAATCAATACCGTCAAGGGAATTTTAATCAAGGGTGGAAACCACACCCAAGCATTGGTCACGGACAAACTGGGCAAGCTGGACAAACTGGGCAATTCAATAAGCAACAGCAACAACCAACCTTATGGCAACAAATTTCTATACTTAATGAAAGATCAATAAGGATGGAAGAAACTCTTCAGCAATTCATACAGAAAACTGAATCTTCTCAAAAGAACACTAAAGTTGCTATTAAGAACTTGGAGATTCAGATGAGTCAAATTACTAAGCAATTGGAAGAAAGGCCTGACAAGAATTATGGGGCTAATACTAAGGTTAACCCTAGGGAAGAGTGTAAAGTGCTAGTGAATGTAAATGTTGAAAAAGTTGAGTTGGAAAAAGAAGAGAGAAAAGAGAAGAAGAGAAAGAAGAAGAGAAAATTTGTGTGAAGATTGAGAAAGTGAGTAAAAAAAGAAAAGAAAAAAAGAAAGTGAGAGAAAAGAGAAAGAGGACAAGAGGAAGAGAGAGAGAATCATATGAAAAACCCTTTCGTCATCCAAAGAAGTATCATAGGAAGGAAAAGAAATTTAAGTGCTTCATGGAAATCTTCAAGAAATTGGAGATTAAAGTTCTTATGATTGAGACATTGCAACAGGTTCCTGGTTTGATCAAATTTCTGAAGAAGTTCAGTAGAAAGAAGAAAAAGAAGATGGAACATGAGCTTTATTGGGTCAAGCTAGTGACGTTAAAAGAGCGCTTGTTGGGAGGCAACCCAGTTATTTAAGAGAGCTGGACAGGTTTATGCTTGATTTCAGTGTTTTTGTGCAGGTTTTAAGGTGAATTTGGTGAAAGAAGTGAAGAAGGAGAGAGATGAAATCATAAAAGACATCAAAAAGTGCAAAAGGAGAAGCCGCAACTGCCGCTCAGCGGCAGTTTACCGCTGGGCGGCACTAAGAAGCTCACGGGGGATCCGCTGAGGGGCAAAATGGTCGCTGAGGGAAAGAAACCAACTCACGCACTTACCGCTGAGCGGCACACTTATGGGCTTGGGCCTAAATTTTCTGTAATTTTAGAATAGTATATAAGCTTTAGGACGTCCTAGGGTTTGTATCTTTGGCAGAAACGAAGCAAACACTCTCTCTTCCACCCCTTTGAAGGAGGATCTTGGATGCTCAGGCTACCTCTTCATCTTTCTAGGGTTTTATCTTTCATTCTTTCATTATTATTCATCTAGTTTCACCATGAATATGGTGAACTAAACCTTGTATTGTTGTTGGGGAATCAATGTAGTCTTGTGAAACTCTCATATATGGAATTTGTTTTTACATCTTATATTTAAGACCTATGCTTTCTTTCATCATTAGTTAGGGTTTTTCCTCTTTGCTCAATGCTTGCTTTGTTTAACTCATTCAATGCATGATTATTGATTTTGTCGATAGGGAACGTACGGGGAAGTCTAGATCCGGGGAATTTCTCCCAATAGTATATTGGTTGCCGTTAAGCTCCTGCACTAAAAGAACTAATTATTAGGAATGTTAGGAATCGTATGAACTCGTAATTAGGGATAGGCCTTCTTGCAAGGTAATTTAGAGAGTGGCATTAACAATGATGAAAAGAATGTTGAATTCCTAAAGTATATGAGAGTGGATAAGATGAAATTGATAACCCCAACAACATACTCATCCATATATTCCATTGAAGTGTTTGTATTTTGTTTTAGCCATTGATCACATTCATGCATACATGTTTATTTTCTGTTTTGCATATTAAACTTCACTTATTTCGTTCTTAAGTCTTAAATAATCAATAAATCACATAACTAAACTAGGCCGTGAGTCCTTTGGGAGAACGATACTTGGTCTTACCGAGTTTATTACTTGATACGATTTGGTCACACTTGCCGATTGTTCAACAAGTTTGTGGCGCCGTTTTTCGGTGTTCATAAATTTGTCATCATTGTGATGTACTCAATTTGAAACTTTATCTGCTATGATGGTTTGCTTGTGATTTATGCATGATGAGTATTGCTTGATGATGTTTGGATATTGATTGATGTTGAGATTGTGCACTATATGCTGATATACAGGTGGTTGTTTACGAGCTATGTGAACAAATGCATCATCTTGTGATTATGATTATCATGCTAAGCAGGATGTGTATGTGGATTGTTGAATGAGCCTATATGTGAGGTTTTGAACTCCAGAGTTTTTGTGAATGAGTGTTATTACTTTGAAAGCATGAATGACTTTGCCCAAGTTTCTATGGTTGAATCACTTGCTTGTTTGTATCATTTGATCAAGGCCATTTGTTGGTAACCCTTTATTAGCCAAATGCATGATTTTAGCCCAATAAAAGACAGCACAATGTGTTCTATCCTTTGAACCCTTAGCTTTGAACATGATAGAAAACCCTTTTTGAAAAGCTTTACCTTGAGTTGAGTTGAAGATATCTTGTGGTATTGATAAATGTTCAAGTTTGGGGTTGTTGGGAGGTTTAAAAAGGGAATATGAAAAGCATTGAGCTAAGCATGTGAAAAGTAAAATAAAAAGGAAAGAAAAGAAAGAAAAAGAAAGGCTCAATGCAAAAGAAAGTTGGGAAGAGGGAAGAATGGTTGTGTTTAGATGAATTACTTAACTCAAGGATTTTGTGATCCAGGAAAACCAATTTTCTTGTTAGCCCATCCACATTATAAGCCATAGACAAGTCCTTGTGATGATACTTGCCTTTGAATGTGTTTGATTGTGGTTAAATGAAAGGCAAACTTAATTCATGTGACATTGTGATAGTAGAGTGAAGGAGTGACCTCTTATATACTTGTGTGTTTGAGTGAAACACTTTATCTGGTGAGGAAAGAATCCATGAGCACATGATTACATCTATGCTTAGTTAATTGATCATTCATGAGAATAGCATTTGTTGGATACTATGTGATTATGTGGACATTAAGGCATGTGTGCATCTTGACTAAATTCTTTGTGATGAGCTGATTTGAGTAATTACTTGTCTTGGAAAAAAGAGTTTTAAATGTGGTGAACCATTGTATGGATTGGTGGAAGACTGAGTTACATCTTGTTTGCTTGAGGACAAGAAAAGTTCTATGTTTGGGGTTGTGATAACAGTTGAAAAACTATTATTTTTATACTTAATTTTTACTTTAAAGACAACCTGTATGACTTACAAATTAGCTTGAAATCATGTTTTTGCTTATGTTTTGGAAATAAGAGAGTTAGATAAGTTTTATGCTTGGTTTTCCTTGTTTTGGCAGGTTTTAAGATGAATTTAATGAAATAAGTGAAGTAGCCAGGAGTTGGACTGAGAAAAGGAAGGAAAAGTGCACAAAAGAAGAGTCGTAGTTACCGCTCAACGCCACTTTTACCGTTGAGCGGCACTCTGAAGTGTCGCAGTCACCGTTGAGGAGCAAAACTGCAGCTGAGCTTCAAAATAGAAGAGCCATACTTACCGTTGAGCGCCATTTAGTTTGGGCTTGGGCCTATCTTCTTTAACTTTTAGGAATCTATATAAGGTTTTAGCCGAATTAGGGTTAGTATCTTTGGACAGAAAGAGGCGAAATCACACTTTCTTCACCCCTTAGAGGAGGATTTTGGATGCTCAAGCTCTATTCTTCAACTTCTAGGGTTCTATCTTTCATTCTTTCATTGTTTTTCATCTAGTTTCACCATGATTATGGTGAACTAATCCTTCATTGTTGTTGGGGAACTGATGTAATCCTTTGAAACTGTCATGTATTGAATTTGTTTTATATTCTATATGTTTTCTTTCATTAATTGTTAGGGTTTTTCTTCTATAATGTCATGCATGCTTGGTTTAACTCATTCAATTGCATGATCATTGATGTTATTTGTATGGACACATATAAGTAAATCTAGAACTGAAGAAATTCTCCCAAGAGCAATATTGCCTAGATATAGGGATAGGAGGATTGGTTGCCTTTAAGCTTCTATGCGAATGTAATGCATGAATAAATACTAGGGAGACAATACATTGTAAACTAGTGATTACGAGTAGGCTTTCTTCACCTAGACATCGGGTTTAAGGTAAATTAGAAAGTGGCATTAACATTAATGAAGAAAGATGAATTCTTGAATACATGAGAGTTGATAGGATGAATCGGAAACCCCAACAACATAATCATTCATATTATACATCAACCATTTTTGCATCTTTCAAGTCCATTGATCAAAACTTTGCATTCATGTTTAGTTTTCATAGTTCAACAACAATATTTTCGGTTACAAGTCTAAGATAATCAACAAATCACATAACTGTTTAAGCCGTGAGTCCTTTGGGAAACGATAGTTGGTTACTGTACACTTACCGAGGGTTAACAGATGGCAAAGTCCAATGTTATTCGAACAAGTTTAGAGAATGAAGAGAAACAGGTCATGTGGTACTTGAATAGTGGATGCTCGAGGCACATGACAGGCGATCCAAACAAGTTTACAAGCCTCTCACACAAGACATAGTGGTCATGTCACATATGGTGACAACAAGTAGGCATTGAGGCCGAACCAGTATAAAAACATTTTCTTCTCCATATCTTTTTACATTTATGCATACATTCTGTAATTGTTTTACACGCATACTGTCTTCATTGCACACCATTTCTTACTACACAAGAAAGTTTTCAAGAACAATATCATTTGCGAAAAAGATTCGAAAAGTACACATTTTTGTAAAACACCAATTCACCACCGCCCCCCCTTCTAGGTGTTGAGGAACAAAGTCAATCTTTTCTAACATGGTTTATTATAATTACACTAGCTTACCATTATGTCTGTTGTGTTGTGGTTTGTCTGCATGTTAATATCATATGTTATACGTAAGTAGAGGGCATTGTAGGTGAAAGAGTTGTGAAGAGTAGGATTGTTGATTGCACTAGTACAAAAACAGCGTATAACGTCACATGTTCAACATCGAACCACTGAATAACCAACATTAAGAATGAGCGGTGGCATTTTTGTTAATAAATGCAATTATTAAACGTCGTTTAGAATTGTAATTCGACGTAAAAGGATATAAAACGTCGAATGACTTTTAAATTCGACGTGAAAAGGTTAATGAATTCAATAAAAATTTGAGCGAGAGATTGAAAATTCATTCACTTTATCTTAGCGCAAGATGCCCTCTTCTCTTCTCAAACTTTTCTCGAACGAAGTTTAACGACCATCACATGTAATCTTTCTTTCATTTGATACAAATGCATGTTAATTAATTACTCTATGTATGATTTTTGTTTGTTTTAACCAATTATTTTCTTGTTCTTGTCCTTCATAGGCGCATTCTGTTTTCTCTCTCACCGTGATGAAACTTTATTCTAACGAACTCACCTTTTGAAGAATAGTTTTCGTTTTTGTTTTCGTTTTGAAGAACTTATTTGTTGAACTTGTTTTTTGTGTTTTTTGTTGAACTTGTTTATTGTTGTTTAGTTGAACTTGTTTGATTGAACTTGTTTGTTGTTGGTTATTATTGTTTGTTGTTGATACTATACTACATGTTCATAGTTCATGCTTTATAAAATACCAAAATTGAAATTTGTTATTTTTCTGCTTTTCAAGTCTCGTAGAGTTGTAAAAAATGATCACAATTAATTAAAAAAAACAAAAAAAAATTATTAACGTCGAATATTGACAAAATTCGACGTTAATTTAACGTCTCCTAATATGACGTCATTCGTGAATTTGCCGTTAAAAGTCCAAAATATTCGACGTTGTACGTGATTTTTGTACTAGTGTTGTCTTATTAGAAAGAGTAGTTCACTGGTGGAAAGTTTACTTTTTACATAAGTTATTTGGAGCCAATTACATTAGTTTTGGACCTACCTAATGTAGATATTACTGATGTAATAAATTTAAGACTTTAGATTGGTTAAAGTGAAAAAAAAATCTTCCATTCCTTCATTTTCCTTGTTTGTAGGTATGTAATAACCATCACGCATCACAATCTCCATCTTCCATGCATCATCGTTTTCATCTTTTATGCATCATCATTAGACTGAATCCTCTGTTCATTTCCCTTGCGCACATCATCATGCACAGAGAAGGGGGGCATGCAACATCTTTTAGCCATTCTTCCTCCTTCATTAGCGAAAAAAAAAGGCATTCCTTTAGACTACTCTGAGAAAAGTGTCATCTTTAATCAAAATAAACAACAAAGTCATTGGAAACGACATTACCAAGTACCAACAAGCTCACTTGATATTCATTTAAACCCTCCACGCCTTAAAAGATAAACTTTGAAAAAATTATATTTATTCCTCAAAATTGAGAAACTCAACAAATCAGTCACCACATGATATTCATATTATTAAAGAACATACGTTGTTGAAATGACAAATCAAACGTAGAACTAGGAAGCTTCACGCCGCTGGTGACTCATTGGCCATGGTAAGTGCTACAACAATGGAGTTCTGAGAGGAGAAAGCCTTACATACTATGATATCATCAATCCAGCACACTAATGATATGGGCATTACAGTGAAAAGGGAAAAAGATTTTTGGGCTTGGAAAAGGAGAGAGAAAGGACTTAAAGAGAAAGAAGAGATGTTACGTGTTGGAGATATTTATAGGATTTTCAAGTCTATATTACATCGGTTCTTATTACAATCGATGTAATAATCCAAACCTGAGTAGATTTTAGATCAGTATGAACCGATGTAATGTCTTTTTTTCTTCAAAATTGTCATTGTTTTTTTACAACGCTTTTAACAAAACCGATATGAAACATTGTCATATAAAAATCTTTTGTACTAGTGATTGTTTTTTTTACTTTATTCATTAAATTTAACATATATATATATATATATATATATATATATATATATATATATATAAGGGTTCTTCTTCAAGATATTGTTTTATTTAAATTTTAATTAATATATTTATATTTGTTGAATAATATTTGAAAATATTATATTAAACAAGTATAATAATAAAATATATATTAAATTAATAAGTTAGGAACACGTAGTATGAAAGATGAAAAATGTTTTATGATTTTTTTTCACCAAATTTTTTATTACTCATGACATCTTATATAAGTTTTTATTTAGCTGTGTAAAGATAAGGTGGATATGTATGTTTTTTTATTTTGATGAAATTTTTTCTTTTACATTTTTAACCATAACAAGTTCATCAATAGTAGTCAATCAACTGGTTAGATTGTTGATAGCTCATGTTTTCTTCCGTTCACATTATTAAGAAAACCTTTAATACAATAAATCTTTATATGGGAATATAATGGGTAAAATGTAACATCTCTTGAACTTTATCCTTTATATTCATCTTAAATAAATATGGATTACTAATATTCTCTAAGATCTCATAATTAGATTAGAAGCAGAATTCACACATAGAGAGACTAGGTCAAAATAATTAAAAACAAATGTTCATGTTTGACATCATTAATTTGCGGTTTTCTTTAACGTTTTCGAAGTAGTTATTGTAACTTCTAGAAGAGAAGAAAAATCTTATGTATGCCGCAATTTTTCTTTACATTAAATACGAACTTTATTATTTAAAATCAGAAAAATTATTAAATTATTTTTATAACTTTTTAATGGGTCTTCTTAAAAAATATAAAATTTTAATCATATTTATTGACAATGCATAAAAATAATTACAGTGAAAGCATGTGTGTTGCTGAATGAAGTGAGAGAAAGTAGGAAAGTAAAAGAGAAAATAAAGTAAAGTAATTGAGATGAAAAGTTACGGTTTTGAAATAAATGAAAAAGAATAAAAAGATAAGAAAAATGTTAAATTATATTAATATTTAAGATTGGTTCATGTAATTTAAAGTATAATTTTGATGTACAGATTCTAATATGATGATTATTAGAATATAATGTATTAAAGTTATAGGGATTATTTTAGAGTTATTAAAATTAATCCCTCTCTTCTCACTTCAATAAAGGGCATTTTGGTATTTTATTAAAGTTAATTAAAATATCATAAAAGAGGGAAAAAGATGAGACTACGGTTGACAGGTTAAGTTTCTGAAAACAGAGAAAGATAGGTTACGTTCTCTGGAAAAGAAAAGATACTGTGACATCCCTCAGAATTCTATATCATCAAGAAAGCATTAAAGTGAAGTAAGAGAAGGGAGAACGTTTGACAGGAAGAAACTGAACAATGGATCCAGGTAAGTTCTTTTCTACTGTGTATGAGAGAATAGTGAGTATCATGAAAATTCAAGATCCTGTGTGTGTTTTTCATTCAATTGAAATTAAAGAATTGCTTACAAGTGGTATCAGAGCCAGGTTCTGAATTTTGTGATTCTCCATGAATGGTAATTTTCTCAATTTTGTGAAACCCTAATTTTTGAATTATAAAATTTGGGGATTTTAAATTTTCATATGTTTAATTAATTTTATTGGCATGAAATCCAAGCCGTAGGGTTTTAAGATATCAATTTTTTTTTATTGAGGCAAGAAAGTTCAATTCACTTTAACGTGAATTTTACCCTGGAAGTCGAAAGTTTAAAAGCAAATTTCCTGTTGATTATTTCAATTCACTGTATTGTGAATTTTGAAGCCGCAATTTTTTTTTCATGCACAAGAATCCAAGCCGCAATTTACTGTTACATGGTGTGCATTAAAGCAACTTTATTGTTGCACATCTTCAGCCCCGAAATTCTATTTTGGAAGCAACTTTATTGTTGCAGTGGAATTTCATTTTTCATTTTCGAAGCAACTTTATTGTTGCGGCACTGTTCTCAATATTTTATTCTTGTGCTCATGTATTTATTTATTTATTTTTTTATTTTTTTAACATTGTTGTGCAGTGAATGAAAATTAATTGTGAATTAAAAGTTTGAAGGTTTCATATATTTTTAATTTGAAAAGTGCATTTACTGACATATATGATATAATTTTGTTTTATGAATTATATGTATTTGGAAGAAGGAAATTCAATTAAGTTGAATTTTGGAGAGTAATTAGTCATTGATATTAAAGTGTATATGGATTACCCAAAGGTGAACCATTGTTTATAATTGATGACATTAAAGTAAGACAATTCATGTACTTAATAAATATGTTTGTATATCCAAAGATAACATACATATAGACTTAAAGTATGATTGATTGTTTATCAAAGTGTATATGGAATTTGTCAGTTTAAGAATCACCCAAAGGTGAACTTAAATGAATGACTTAAATGATTACCTATCAGTTTAAGTGTCACCCAAAGGTGAACTTGAATGTATGATTAGTGTAGTAATTTGTTTGAATCCATTAATTTTATCAAAACATTAATGTATGAGCTTCTGTATTATTTCCAGCTTACATGAATTTATCAGGTTTGAGCAACAATGTGGTCAAGTTTAATGGGCTCAATTATGCTAATTGGTCAGAACAAATCCAGTTCCAACTGGGTGTGTTAGACTTGGACATGGCAATTATGATGGATGAAATGCACGCAGCCATTACAGTGACTAGTACAGATGATGAGAAGTCTCTTCATGAGGCTTGGCATAGGTCTAACAGGCTGTCACTAAACTTCATGCGCATGTCTATGGCAGAGAATGTAAAGCCTTCTATGCCTAAAACGGAAAACGCAAAGGAATTCATGAAACTGATCAAGGAGTACTCACAATCAGACATAACTGACAAGTCTATTGTAGGAACTCTTATGAGTGAGCTGACTACCAAAAAGTTTGACTGGTCGCAGCCCATACATGACCATGTAACTGGAATGGCAAATATAGCAGCAAGATTGAAGTCAATGGGAATGGAGGTGAATGAGTCTTTTCTAGTACAGTTCATCATGAACTCTCTTCCTCCTGAATTTGGCCAGTTCCAAGTGAACTATAACACTCTTAAAGACAAATGGAACTTTCAAGAAATTAAAGCCATGTTGATTCAAGAGGAAGGGAGATTGAAGAAAATGAAAGATCATTCTATCCATCTCACAACTCATGAAGGTGCTAGTTTCAGTAAAGCCAAATCAGGAAAGAAGAACAAGAAGGACAAAGCCCCAATGAAAGTGAATAAGGGCAATATCCAGAAGGACCAGAAATGTTTCTTTTGCAAGAAAGTAGGTCACTTCAAGAAAGATTGTCCGAAAAGAAAATCTTGGTTCGAAAAGAAAGGTACTTTTTATGTTTCTGTAAGTTTTGAAGCAAATATAATTGAAGTGCCTAATAATACCTGGTGGTTGGATTCTGGAGCTACTACTCATGTTTATAATATTATGCAGGGATTCCTTTCAATCCAGCCCATAAAAGGAACTGAAAAGTATTTATATATGGGGAACAGAATGAAGGCACGAATAGAAGGAATTGGGACTTACAGATTGATTCTAGACACTGGCTATTGTCTGAATCTTGAAAAGTGTCTCTATGTTCCTGGTTGTGCTAGGAATTTAATTTCTGTTGCAAAGTTGGATTATTTAGGTTTTAACTTTAAGATTGAAAATGGTATTTTTCATTTGTATAAACTTTCGTACTATTATGGTTCTGGTACATTATTGGATGGTTTATATCGTTTAAATCTTGATGTTAATTTTTCTGAATCCCTGTTTAATGTTGAACATGTTGTTGATAGAAACTGTGGTGCAGGAAAAGAATGTTCTGCTTTCTTATGGCATAAAAGATTAGGTCACATATCCAAAGAAAGGATGTTGAGGTTAGTTAAAAATGAAATTTTGCCTCAATTGGATTTTGATGACTGGGATGTATGTATTGATTGTATTAAGGGTAAACAAACAAAACACATATCAAAATATCCTGCCACAAGAAGTAGTCAACTTCTTGAGTTAATACACACTGATATTTGTGGTCCTTTTGACATTAAATCCTGGAGTGGTGAAAAATATTTTATCTCCTTTATTGATGATTTCTCACGTTATTGTTATATATATCTATTACATGAAAAATCTCAATCAGTGAATGCCCTTGAGGTGTTCATAAATGAGGTGGAAAGGCAATTAGATAGAAAAGTAAAAGTGGTGAGATCTGATAGAGGTGGTGAATATTATGGTAAAACTGATGAGAGTGGACAATGTCCAGGTCCATTTGCAAAGTTTCTTGAAAGTCGGGGTATATGTGCACAGTATACAATGCCCGGTACACCACAACAAAATGGTGTAGCAGAAAGGCGGAATCGTACTCTTATGGATATGGTTAGGAGTATGTTAACTCATAGTAATATTCCTTTATCTTTGTGGATGTATTCATTAAAGACTGCTGTATATCTGGATAACAGGGTTCCTAGCAAAGCAGTTTCTAAAACTCCTTATGAACTATGGACTGGAAGGAAACCCAGTTTGAGACATCTTCATGTTTGGGGTTGTCCGGCAGAGGTAAGGTTATATAATCCACATGAAAAGAAGCTTGATGCAAGAACCATTAGTGGTTACTTCATCGGTTATCCTGAAAAATCAAAGGGATATAGATTTTATTGCCCTAACCATAGTACAAGAATAGTTGAGTTTGGAAATCCTCGGTTCATTGAAAATGGTCAATTTAGTGGGAGTGAGGAATCACGAATAGTGGATATTCAAGAGCATACTAATAGTGCTTCTACATCTAATGTCTCTTCTGAAGCTGTTATCCCTCTTGTTGTATCACAGTCACACAACAAGCAGAGACAACAAATTAATGTTCCAATCCCACAAAATGAACATATAAATGTTGAGCCAATTGACAATGAGCAAGTCACAAATGAGCAAGTCATAAATGAGCAATTGATAGAGGAACCACAAGAAGCAGCATTAAGAAGGTCTGTAAGGGAGAAAAGACCTCCTATTTCGAATGATTATGTGGTTTACTCTGTTGAACATGAATGTGACTTAAGCATTGATGAGGATCCAGTCTCTTTCAGACAAGCCATGGAAAGTAACAATTCAGAGAATTGGTTGAATGCTATGAAAGAAGAATTGAAATCAATGGATGACAATAAAGTATGGGATCTAGTTGAATTGCCTAAGGGTTCAAAAAGAGTCGGTTGTAAATGGGTCTTTAAGACTAAACATGACTCAAAAGGCAATATTGAAAGGTATAAAGCTAGATTAGTCGCCAAAGGTTTCACTCAAAAGGAAGGCATTAACTACAAAGAGACCTTCTCTCCTGTTTCTAAGAAGGACTCTTTGAGAATTGTTTTGGCTTTGGTGGCTCATTATGATTTAGAGCTTCACCAAATGGATGTAAAGACCGCTTTTCTGAATGGTGACTTAGAAGAGGAAGTTTATATGGACCAACCAGAAGGTTTCACAATAACAGGAAAAGAAAATTTGGTGTGTAAATTGAAGAAATCAATATATGGACTCAAACAAGCTTCCCGACAATGGTATCTAAAATTTAATGATATCATAACTTTATATGGTTTTGTAGAGAACACCGTTGACCGGTGTATATATATGAAGATCAGTGGGAGTAAGTTTGTTATATTGGTTCTATATGTTGACGACATTTTTCTTGCTACTAATGATGTTGGTATGTTACATGATGTAAAGAAGTTTCTCTCTAGCAACTTTGAAATGAAAGATATGAATGAGGCATCTTATGTGATAGGAATAGAAATATTCCGTGATAGATCACAAGGATTGTTAAGTTTGTCTCAAAAAGGCTATATTAATAAAGTGTTAGAGAGATTCAGAATGGAAAAATGTTCTCCTGGAATAGTTCCAATTCAAAAAGGAGACAAGTTTAGTCAAATGCAATGTCCCAGGAATGATTTGGAACGAAAGGCCATGGAGTCTATTCCTTATGCGTCAGTGGTTGGGAGTTTGATGTATGCTCAAACTTGTACTCGGCCAGATATCAGTTTTGCTGTTGGAATGTTAGGCCGATATCAAAGTAATCCCGGAATGGATCACTGGAAAGCTGCAAAGAAAGTTCTTAGGTATTTACAAGGTACCAAAGAATACATGCTCACCTACAGAAGGTCAGATCATCTTGAGATGGTTGGCTACTCGGATTCAGACTATGCTGGATGTGTGGATTCAAGAAAATCCACATTTGGGTATGTTTATCTATTAGCTGGAGGAGCAATTTCTTGGAAAAGTGCAAAACAATCAGTCATTGCTACTTCCACCATGGAAGCTGAATTCGTGGCATGCTTTGAGGCCACAGTTCATGCTTTGTGGTTGCGGAACTTTGTATCGAGGCTTGACATTATTGACAGTATTGCTAGGCCGATAAGGATTTATTGTGATAATTCCGCAGCCGTCTTCTTCTCTAAAAATGACAAGTACTCAAAGGGTGCTAAACACATGGATTTGAAATATTTGTCGGTCAAAGAAGAAGTGCAGAAACGTAGAGTGTTAATTGAGCATATTGGTACGGATTTGATGATAGCAGATCCGTTAACTAAAGGACTACCGCCCAAAACTTTTATTGGCCATGTTGAAAGTATGGGCATTATGGATAAGTCGATATTAACATTATGATGTTATCTATCTTTACGGATATGTATAGTTATATGCTTGTATTGTTATGACACTTGTGAATTCAATTAAAGTTATGTTTCTCTTTATTCTACTGTTATCCACATTAAGTTATATACATGTATTATTGATTGTGGTAACATGTTATATCTCTTTTAGAGACATGAAAGTTAAAAGATTGATTAAAGTTATGTTGAGTTGGTTTGATTATGTGATACATGGAAGGAATCTTGTCGTTCATGACTTTTGCCCGCCATGATCCGATCATTTCAATTCATATAAGGATGATGACTTGATAATTCTAATGAATGGTGCGCACTTAAAGTTTAGTTTAGATCTTCAAGTCATCACATGAACCAAGTGGGAGAATGTTAAATTATATTAATATTTAAGATTGGTTCATGTAATTTAAAGTATAACTTTGATGTACAGATTCTAATGTGATGATTATTAGAATATAATGTATTAAAGTTATAGGGATTATTTTAGAGTTATTAAAATTAATCCCTCTCTTCTCACTTCAATAAAGGACATTTTGATATTTTATTAAAGTTAATTAAAATATCATAAAAGAGGGAAAAAGATGAGACTACGGTTGACAGGTTAAGTTTCTGAAAACAGAGAAAGATAAGTTACTTTCTCTGGAAAAGAAAAGATACTGTGACATCCCTCAGAATTCTATATCATCAAGAAAGCATTAAAGTGAAGTAAGAGAAGGGAGAACGTTTGACAGGAAGAAACTGAACAATGGATCCAGATAAGTTCTTTTCTACTGTGTATGAGAGAATAGTGAGTATCATGAAAATTCAAGATCCTGTGTGTGTTTTTCATTCAATTGAAATTAAAGAATTGCTTACAAAAAAAATAGGTGAAAAAGTGATAAATCTACCTAATAGATTTGAAAGAAGAGAAAATATGAGAGTTTATTTTTTATGGAATCACCATATTATCTTTCATCTAAATTAAGTATTAACATTTCAATCATCTTCCTTGTAATTAAATTTGGATTCTAAATGAGTGCATACTGAATTAAGATCGACTATAATTAACCGTGTCCCGCTTAATATAATTTATATTTCATCAAATTAAAGACATAATGAATTGTACTTTATATAGTCATAATGTATGAAAAAGGAAATGTTTCCCGTCTTCATAATCAATTATATAAGCTCTTGCCATAATTGTGTTTGGTGTTCAAATATAGATAACTTATTAGGAATTTTACACCATTAATTATATATTCATAAAAACATTATCATTCAACAAGCACAATTTGGAGAAAGTCATTATTATCTATAATTTTATAAGAAAAAAAATGTAAAATTGAGTAAAATAGAAGTGTGGAGGAATAATATATATATATATATATATATATATATATATATATATATATATATATATATATATATATATATAACAGTGAAAATAAGCATTGTTTAGAGGACAAAAAAAGTAGAAAAGAGAATAAAGATAAACAACATCTCAAAATGGAAAATATGCATTGTGATTTACCTCAAAATGGTTTGTTTCGCTTTCAAAAAGAGTATTTTATTTTTTGTCCGATACATACCTGTAAAGAACTATTTAAACGTTCCTCTCTTTATGTAGCTTTAGGTTTAAAAAACTATTTTAAAGTAAAAAAAATGACTTTTGAACTTTAAGTTACATGCATAAAGCTTGCCAAAACAACCTCCTCGACCTTGTGTCTACGTGAATAAGGTGGTATTTTTATAAATTTAAAAGAGTTAAATACATTTGTCTCTATTTCAAACTTTGATATAATCTAGTTATTAAATTTTAAAAATAAATATAATGTTTCTAATCTTGAATATTTTTTATGGATTAAATAACATTTCAAGTTAGTGTTTAAGTTATTTATATCATTTAACATGTAAAAAAAATATAACACCATAAGATTAAAAGACTACATCCATTTAGTAGTTTTAAAATTTGGAGACCAAATGCATTAAACTGAAACAGACTAATACTAATTTTGCATTTAAGTTGATGGACTAAACACACTCATTTAAAATGGATAAAGTGATGGTGAATGTGATGGGAAATTAGGAAGATAAAGAAGTTTTGAAAGTAATTCATCCAGCTTGTATGATCAGGTTGAATTTGTGCAATGAATGACAAGACAAACAACTAACGTCATCTATATTCGACTTAGATGAAATTTACAAATAAAGAATAAAGTAAACAAAACAAAGCATATGTATAATGATGAGCAAGAGGAAGGAAAATGAAAAAACTGAAGTGGGTGGGGAACAATGTTTTTGAAGGCATCATATACGAGCAACGTAGGAATTTGCCTGTGTAACATACCTAACCCACCGGTATGGCTCATGCGTAGCAGATTTCTTTGCTATCTGCAAATACTTTACCTGCATTTAGAAAAATTATGAAGTACTTAGCACATCCAAATTAAACTCATTTTTTTATTCTACAGGAATATCACCAACTTCGGTTATGCAATTCTCAACGCACGTAGAGGGCAAAGTATTTCCATTTTCTACTTTTTAGCAAACGTTTTTGGGTAGTAAATTTGATTTCTCAGTCAATATAAATAAAATAAAAGTTAATATTAGCATAATCCTAATTTAGCTAGCCCAAAACATTGTGTTTTTCTAACATTGGATGTTTTTCAAAAGTAGGGTGGTAAAGCTAGTATGCCATATACAGATATGATATTGAACCTTGATGTTAATATTTTATAATTATCAAAAACGGAACTTAGTACCATGTTCAGGGTTAGCTGAGTAATAGACACGGCTGTACATACAGGTGATAACAGTTGAAAAACTGTTATTTTCATGCTTAAAATTGATACTAAAAGCAACCTTTAACACTTAGAAACTAGCTTGAAATCATGCTTTTGGGTATATTTTTAGAAATAAGAGAGCTGGACAGGTTTATGCTTGATTTCATTTTTATGCAGGTTTTAAGGTGAATTTGGTGAAAGAAGTGAAGAAGGATAGAGATGGAATCAGAAAAGACATAAAAAAAAGTGCAAAAGGACTGCCGCTGAGCGGCACTCAGGCAATCACAGTGGATCCGCTGAGGGGTGAAAAGGCCGCTGAGGGGAGGAAAATAACTCACGCACTTACCGCTGAGCTGCACTATTTTGGGCTTGGGCCTAATTTTCTGTATATTTTAGAATAGTATATAAGCTTTAGGTCGTCCTAGGGTTTGTATCTTTGGCAGAGACGAAGCAAACACTCTCTTTTCCACCCCTTGAAGGAAGATCTTGGATGCTCAGGCTACCTCCTCCTCTTTCTAGGGTTCTATCTTTCTTTCATTCATTATTGTTCATCTAGTTTCACCATGAATATGGTGAACTAAACCTTGTATAGTTGTTGGGAATCAATGTAGTCTTGTGAAACTTTCATATATGGAATTTGTGTTTTAACATCTTACTTTAAGATATATGCTTTCTTTCATCTTTAGTTAGGGATTTTCCTCCTTGCTTAATGCTTGCTTTGTTTAACTCATTCATTGTCATGATTATTGATTTTGTCGATATGGGAACGTACGGGGAAGTCTAGATCCGGGGAATTTCTCCCAATAGCATATTGATTGCCTTTAAGCTCCTGCACTTCAGAACTAATTACTAGGAATGCTAGGAATTGTATGAACTCGTAATTAAGGATAGGCCTTCTTGCAAGGTGATTTAGAGAGTGGCATTAGCAATTGATGATAAGAATGATGAATTCCTAAAAGTATATGAGAGTGGATATGATGAAATTGATAACCCCAACAACATACTCATCCATTTAATTCATTAAAGTGTTTGTTTTCCTCTTTTCCATTGATCAACATTCATGCATACATGTTTAATTAATGTCTTTTGCATTTAAACCTACAATCAATTGTTTACAAGTCTCAAATAATCAACAAATCATATAACTAACTAGGCCGTGAGTCCTTTGGGAGAACGATACTTGGTCTTACCGAGTTTATTACTTGATACGATTCGGTCACACTTGCCGAGGGTTAAACAAGTTTTTGGCACCGTTTTTCGGTGTTCATAAATTTGTCATCAATTGAGTAATAGACACGGCTGTACATACAGGGCAATGTGACAAAATAGAAAACGGCTATACAAACATATCTACTTATGTTCAATACAAACAGTTTTAGAGAGATCTCAGAATGAACATGTTAGGGTATAAGGTGGGAGGTAATGAGAAGGAGAAGAAAGGTAGCAGGGAAGTGAGGCCGAACGGTATTGACCGTAAAGGCCGAACGGTGGAAGGCATGGAGAGGTAAGGCCGAACGGTGCACAAAGGGGAGCGACCAGGCCGAACGGTGGGAGGCGGGGAGCGACCAGGCCGAATGGTGGGAGGGAGAGAGCAACCAGGCCGAACGGTGGGAAGCAGGGAAGGACCTGAGCCGAACGATTGAAGAATCACCATTTTAACTGTGTAGCGGTTAGGGGGGACAAGAGCTAATTACAGTAAAAGAAGCCACAATAGGAGAGAATATTCAGTATAAGTTAATTAGAGTAAATAAATATATATCCTAGTGAAATATTCAATATAAGATATTTATAATTAAGGATATATGCTAGGATAATATACAGGGGATATGTATATTAAATATAGAGATATTTATATTAAATGCAGATATATTCTAGGAAAATATTTAGTAAGAGATAGGGTGGGAAATAATTAGTATAAATAAAGCTAGAGTCTAGGGTTAAGGGTATGCTTTTGATTATTGAGTTTTGTGACAGACATTATTGTCTTGTGAGGGAGGTTATGCTCCCAAATAATTGATGGAGGGTATGCTCTCAATTATTGCTTACTTTTGTATATTCAGATATTACCATCAATAAAACATATTCATTCGTTCAATTCCATTCTTTCATTATTCTTTTGCTTGTTGTGAGTGTGTGAGAGGGTGATTTCGTTACGTCTCCTACTCGGATATGTAACAATTGGTCCAATCTGTCAGATCGAAGAAGAGGAGTGTGAGGCCAGCCGAAGTGACAGAGAGGAGTGAGAGACATGATGGAGGGAAGAATGAGTGCAATCGAAATCAAACTGGAGCACGTGGGGTTGAATCAGGAAAGCATGCAACTGTCCATAGAGGGAGTGGAGACGAAGGTGGTATTGTTCGGAGGAAGTCAGGGACCAGTCTTTGAAAGACTGGCAGCCATTAAGCAATCAGGCTTAGTGGAAGAATACATCCAAGATTTTGAAATCTTGGTGGGGCAGACAAAAGGAGTGGCCAAAGAACAGCTGATAGGGTACTTCATGGCAGGATAACAAGATGGAATTTGGAATCAAGTACGACTGCTTGATCTGCGAGAGTTGATGATAGCTATGAGGATGGCGAGGGATGTGGAGATCCAAGGGGGCGTGAAGGCTGGGAGCGGAAGTATGATCAATAATCAATCTGAGGAGAGACCGAACGGTTCGGATACGCGGTTGGAGCCCAATCGCCCTAACCAGAGTCGAACGGTAACTGTTGTGGAGAGCTGAGCGGCAATCACGGAGAGTGGGGGTTCCGGAAGAAAGGAAAGAAACTTGAGGAATCTGCCTTATGATGAATATGTGAAACGGAGAGAAGAACGAAGGTGCTTCAGATGCAACGGGCTGTTCGGTCCTGCTCACCACTCTCCGGATAGGAGATGGAGAATCACGATATTGGCATGAGGAGGGATGGCCACCACCCGAGCCTCCAGACCTGAATTGATGAGGAGCCATGAGATCAAGCTCCCCGATTCCAACCTTGAGGACAAGGTTGTTTTGCAGCGGGGTGTAATGTTAGGGTATAAGGTGGGAGGTAATGAGAAGGAGAAGAAAGGAAGTAGGGAAGTGAGGCCGAACGGTATTGACCGTAAAGGCTGAACAATGGAAGGCATGGAGAGGTAAGGTCGAACGGTGGACAAAGGGGAGCGACCAGGCCGAACGCTGGACAACGGGGAGCGATCAGGCCGAACGGCGGGAGGCAAGGAGCAACCAGGCCGATTGGTGGGAGGCAGGGAGCGACCAAGCCGAACGATGGGAAGCAGGGAGCGAGCAGGCCGAACGGTTGAAGAATCACCATCGTAACTGTGCAGCGGTTAGGGGGGCGAGAGCTAATTACAGTAAAATGAGCCACAATAGGAGAGAATATTCAGTATAAGTTAATTAGAGTATATAAATATATATCCTAGTGAAATATTCAATATAAGATATTTATAATTATGGATATATGCTAGGATAACATACGAGGGATATTTATATTAAATATAGAGATATTTATATTAAATGCAGATATATTTTATGGAAATATTTAGTACGAGATGGGGCGGGAAATAATTAGTATAAATAAAGCTAGAGTCTAGGGTTAAGGGTATGCTTTTTATTATTGAGTTTTGTGACAGACATTATTGTCTTGTGAGGGAGGTTATGCTCCCAAATAATTGATGGAGGTTATGCTCCCAATTATTATTTACTTTTGTTTATTCAGATACTACCATCAATAAAAGATATTCATTCGTTCAATTTCATTCTTTCATTATTCTTTTGCTTGTTGTGAGTGTGTGAGAAGGTGATTTCGTTACGTCTCCTACTCGGATACGTAACAGAACACCATCAAATCTGTTAGAATATTTACCCTATTTATCATGATTATATTGTGTCTAGGGTTACCCTATTTATCATGATTATATTGTGTCTAGGGTTACCTTATTTATCATGATTATATTGTGTCTAAGGTTACCCTAATTATCATGTACTCTTGTATCAATTTAATTTTATAAATAGAAGATTATGAGAAGCCCTCTAGAATTATTTTACAATTTCAATTTCAAGTTGGTATCAGAGCAAGTTGTCTGAGTCTCTTCCTACTCTATCTTTGTTGCTGTCGGTGGCCAGTGCCGCCACCGGCTCCTTAAAAATTTCATCTTTTCTTAAATACCTAAATTAGCAGTCTTGTTCTGGTTTCTATCTAGTCTCCAAACCCTAGTTGTTGTACGCATGTTTGTCGCGGTCTGGTGTTGTTTGTCGTTGTCCACTTGGCACTATTTTTTCACCTGTCCACATAAGTTTGTCACCATCAACCTCTATTTCCTGTCATTCTGACGTTGTCCGCTAATGCCGGCCACCGCCACAGTTTAGTCCGGCGACCAATGGATCTAGATCGCGTCCTTGAGCAATGGTCAACCTTGCCTGTGTCTAGGGCTAGTTCTCATCCAAGCACCGCCACGCACGCCACATCTGTTCTACCTCCGCCACCGTTGTCGTCTCGTTTTCTCTGGCGAAGTTAGGGGTTTTGTGAGCATTGAGGAGCGCGACCCATCCTTGTTGTCGTTGCCTCATTCTCCTCCACACGCACCGTCACGAACAACTTCTCTCTGATCAGCTTCTGGTGCGTGTTGGTCACAAGTCACCTTCCCAATGTCAGAATCATAAAAATTCTTTGTTTCAGCATTTTTCCTTAGCCTCTTTCATAATGTGTGTTTAGCTTTGCATATTGTAGCAGCTGTGATGTTTCTGATGGCTTGTGTCATTTATTTACAAGTCTCCAAGGAGAGTCAAGTGTTAATAGCTTGTTAACACAAGGAATTTCAAAACCAAAGTCATAGGTTGAAGGTTCCTCATGGCGTGAGGGGGAGTCCATTTCTGGCAAGATTAAGAATCTTAGTCAAACAATTTCACCAGTCCCTTGTGAGATCTATTTTTGGATGCTTTGATGAATAAAGGAGACCATAATGATCTTCCACCTTCACGATTTGTCTTGGCGCATCGTCATTTCTGTCGTTTGTCGTGAAGGGGAGTATGTTTCCAGCCACTGCAATATGTTTCCAGCCACTGCATGCCCCATCAGTCAGTGATGGTAGTCCTTGTAGTTGTGGCAATCCAGTTTCTGCAGGCCCCATCCTTACTTGATGGCAATCCAATTTCTGCAGTTTGTCTCTGTCTACCACTCGTCATTCACTTTTGATGGAAATCAACTTTGTCAAAGTCATCCTACTTGAAGGTTCGTGGTGCTAGATGAAGTTTCGTGCTTGTCCAATATTATTCTCCACAAGCTTATGAGGAGTCTCTTTGGTTACGCTAGTTTGTGAGTCCAATTTGGTTTATAGACATTCTCTCTTGATGGTATGAAGCATATGTGCATCTTGTCCAAAGCCAAAGTTACCAGGTCTATTGTCTCGACATTTTAGACAAGTTGATTTTGTTGCATTGAGTTTATTTATTCCAAGCTTGGCACATACAATTTGTATGCTCCAGCTTGAGGGGGAGTGTTAGAATATTTACCCTACTTATCATGATTATATTGTGTCTAAGGTTACCCTATTTATCATGACTATATTGTGTCTAGGGTTATCCTATTTATCATGATTATATTGTCTAAGGTTACCTTATTTATCATAATTATATTGTGTCTAAGGTTACCCTAATTATCATGTACTTTTGTATCAATTTATTTTTATAAATAGAAGATTATGAGAGGATCAATTAAGCCCTCTAGAATTATTTTATAATTTCAATCTCAAGTAAATCAATCTACATAACGTCTGATAAAAAGGAAGCTTTTGCTCAAATAAAAACTAGAAAGAATAAAAGTTCACATGGTCACTTTACCTGAAGCCGTGATGCGTTATACATTGGTATAGTAAATGTCACGCTAACAGGTCCGGATTCTTTCGTTACATTAACTGTTAACAAATATATTTGCATAATTATGACATATTAATCACCCAACCAAAAAATCAAACTATCCATTTTGAGCATGCATCAAGTATAAGGGTATATACCGTGAGATTCCTGAGCAAAGGTTAGCTTTGCCCGCAGAGTATGCTCAGATCCCCCGACAATCTGTTACGTAGCACTTATAAGTGACTTATTCTTCAGAAAAACGTAATGATCCAAATCATCCAATAAAAAGCTTTATTTGAAGAATTACAGACAATGAAACACGGAAAAAATAGGTTAGAGAAATGACAAGAAATATGACCTTTTTTAAACTCCATTCGAGCCTCTTGTTTGCTTCCTTAAAATCAGTTGTTTGTCCAACAGCTCCAGGTTCCAGCTCAAAACTAACTCTGTGACAATTCCGTCTAACTTACATCAGCAACTACAGTGTCGGCCATCGTTTATCCACACAGTAAAATTAGCAAGATAAATAATAGCATCCCATAATACTTGATGACATTCATTGACCTTTATTAACTGCTTTGTTAACTTCTACCGTATGTAATGCAAAGTCTTCACCTATTAGGTGAGAAATGGTCCTTGACACAATCAAAAAGCCTTCGATCCAAATCTAATATTGACATAATGGTCCCTTGAACTACTTTTTCCAACAATTTGTGTTCAGATTTCACACATATACGTCATGAATTGTTGGATCAGAGACTCAAAATTCTATATGTAACATGGTCCAACACACTTAAGACCCTACGGTTCTGAAATGTGGACAAGGCACACACCCAGCACCCTACCTTGTGCTGAAATTTAACTTAGCTTAGAAAAAGGAGCAAGAACATTACATATAACCTAGTGAGCGTGTCAATGATCATAAGCAACTAGTCACAAATGATCTGTTATAACTTTAGATTCTAGTCACACACCAAAATTGGCAATTAAGATTATTTCAATAATAAATTATAATCAGAAACAATTTTTGTTTGGGAAAATTTATTGAAAAACAATTTTAAGGTAATTAATTCCATTTGGATACAACAACAAAAAAATTAGTTTTATATAGTAAATTTGTGATAAATATGGTATGCAAAAAAGCTAAAACAGAAAAAGCTTATTTAATAATTTGGGGAAAACCGTTTAAGGAGAACGAAAACTGTTTGCAAAATATATAAGCTTAAAATATATAGAGGCATGAAAACAGCCTTTTTTTTTTCAAAGAAAAAACTGTAAATTTCAGCATCAATCCCAAACACTATTTTTTAAATAGTTTACTTTTCAAATTTCCTTTCAGTATAACCTATGGTCAAAAACATCCCTATTGCCCCCAAGGGGATAAAAAAATGTTTGTAATTTATAAAACATTATAATTAATTCCCTCTCTATATTTTTCATAAAATCAGTGGACAATCCCTTCAAGAGTTCTATAAACTGATGCAGTCCAAAACCTATTAGGGAATACTTCAGTAAAAATACTAAACGCATCAACATGTCAGGTTCCAGTTAACTAAAAATCACTTTCAAAGATAGTATCCCATTTATTAAACGACATTGAGAAATTTAGAATAATACCTGGAGGTATATTTCGGTAGTGGCATCTGCAATTTGATAGTATTTGCTGTTACACTTGAAGCAAACTCGGCACTTATTTTAAGAATTACTTCTGCCTGCAATAGCAATTTCAAAAGTGTTATTCTGCTAGTGACTGCAAGGGAAAGAGGAATACACACACATACAGAAAGATACATAAGACAGAAAACTAGAGAACAACTATTTAAAAGTAGGAATCACCTTAAGCGATCCTGCCTCTTCAATCAGAGCATTAATACGAAAAGGAGGCCTAAATTCCTGTGTCATACGGTAGTTCATGACTGGAAATTCACCATCTGGTGGGATCTAAAATTGGCAGTGTACCATTAAAATAAATGTTCAAAAGTAAACAAGTCAATAAAATACCTCTATATTCTGAATGAAAAAGTTTAAGACTACTTTGGTACCCACCAGGGATAGAGTTCTATCAATATCAAAACTATCTAGGCGAACAGATTCATGGAAATTACAGTCATCTAATACAACTGTTCCTGAGCCAGATGAGCTCCTATAACCTGCTCTAGAAACATTTCCACATAAGTATAATATAATTATAATTCTTGGAAAACTACTGGAAACAATGATTGAATGATTGGAAGTTACCGTAAGCTGCTCCCACATTTCTTCCAATGGAGAGATCATCATTAAGTGCTAATCGAATTTCAGGATTGCCAGAAAGATAGCTCTTCATTTGTATGGTGCCATCAATCTCAGAAGTCAGAATGTATCCCTGGCCAAATTACATTAAAAATACTGAGAATGATGAACACATGGTACAAGGGAATCATTTGAATACAAATATTCATTCTGAATTGTAAGTGTTGGGAGAACCAAGTTTTAGCTAATTTTTCGAAGGGAAGATCTTTGGAAGGATAATTCACACAGTCCAGTCTTTTCTTTTTCAATTATTTCTTGTTTCTTGGTCCTTTCTCTTGGAAAACTCAGACTTTGTTATTTTTGGTTGTAATGTAACTATCCACAATCTAATTGGCTATTTTTTACAGGGCTTCTATTGGTCTTCTCCACGCATGGCCAAACCGTCTTAGGTTAGATTTTACCATATTCTCCTCAAAATGTTCTCCTTCTACTTTCTTTTTAGAACCTCCATCCCTAATCCTTTTTCTTGTATGTGCATTAATCCACCACAATGTTTTCATTTTGCACGACTTCAATTGTTCTCTTGTATGAACTTTACCAAAAAAACTTTTGGTGTCATAAAAGCACTAGTTCACTATAATGCATAAAAAGATTTCAATCAAAATTGACTATTTATGTTTCATTAGGCAAGGTAAGTTTTTCCCCTGTGCATTTGATAAGTAGAATTTCTAATTGGAATGGATGGTTCATTACTTAGATTAAATTAGTTTCAGACACTAGAGAGTCAAGAGTAAATCCATGCTCGAAAGAAATCATAATTAAGTTTTGTAAATAGCATCCAGAAACCATAAGCAAAGCGTCTATACTCATGATACATGATGGACGATGTAACAATGGAACAATGTAATGAAATTCATCGTTTAATATTTTAACATATTTACTAACACTGGAGCTAAAAGTGATGCTGATTTTCTCAATTATATCTACAAAAATCTCTTCCCTCCTTCTACCCCCAGGCTCTGTGGAAACAACAGATTTTGTGACAGCAATGCCTGGCATTCTTTTTGTCCCTTGCTGCATGCAACCAAAATTAAGAAATAATGATATCATAGAAAAGTGCTAGCAATAATAACATAAAAACAAAATAACTGCGCAAATATAGAACATAGTAAACATCATACCGTGAAAATTGAACCAGGTCCAAGAGGTGATAGACGTGCAGCATCAACTACAAGTGGCTCATTGAAAACATAGGCTTTCAACATCTCGGTAGATGTTGTTTGAACATACCCAAAATCCTTCAAAAACATCAATGGGTCACTCATAAGTACGACTTTTGGAAACATGACTAATTAACTATGATTTCAGGCCTAAGCAGGAGTAAAACTTACAAGAAAATTGTAAATAGGCTCTTTAAGTAATATTTTCAAAAGGAAAACAATACAATATTGTTAGGAATAAAAGAGGAGAGAATTAACCTAATACCGAATGATAAGGCAAGGGGAAGTAAGGCCGAACGGTGCATGAGAGGAGAAGCCGAACGGTAAGTCAACGGGGAAGTGAGGCCGAACAGAGAGACAGGGGGAAGCGAGGCCGAACGGTAAGGCAAGGGAGAAGTATAGACCGAACGGTATCCAGAAGGGAGGAGGGAAGTAGAGGCAGACGAAAGGGAGGATGGGATCAAAGGCCGAAAGGTATATATACGATAGTACCGAACGGTAATTAGTAGAAGCAGATCGGGTTATCATAAAGGATAGGGCACGGGAAGGCGACACTATAAATAGTCTTCTTTTATTTTTGTTCAAGAGGTTATTTTCTTTTGAGTATAGACTGGGCATATTAGCCAGTGGAGGAAGATAGGCTTCCTTGGGGGAGAGTATACTTGTATTTTCGATACTTTACTGAATCAATAATACATACATACTTTTCAATTTTGTTGTTCGAGTGTTGAAGTGAGAAGAGGGGATCGAATTAGGTTATTTGCATAAAGTAACCTAACAAATATCCACCCAAAATTTTAGAGGTTTGTAATTTATGTCATACATTACCAGAAAAATATTGTAAACACATTTGTCAGATCTATCAGTGGCTACTAATATTAACTGTTAAAAAATACATACAGTTGTATCAACAATCAACTATGATAAAATGAGCCTCGAGTATGAATATTAGATTTAAAAAACGAGCTTGCAAGGATAAAGTGATAATATAATTCAACGAAGCATTAAAGTTAAGAAAACAAAGGCCTTTTAAAGGCATAATGAACCAAATAGAGGTAGGGAGGAAGCTCACAATAACTTCATCGAGTAACTCGTACACAAGCACAAAGTTTTTTCGTAGCGAGTCTTCATTGAGAATCCCAAGATAATCTTTAATAACACGAGCAATTCTTTGCAAAAGCTCCAAGACTAAAGAGGGTGATACATTAACCCTTGTAGTTGCAACAAACAATAACCCAACAACTTTCACATGAAAGTAATTTACACCGTCAACATTCTGCCAAAGAAAAAACACAACACAAAGGAAATCAGCATATTCAGCCAAAGAGTAGAAAATTACACGAAGTGAATCGAAACTTATAGCTTCAGTACAAACAATATTATGAGATCTAAACAATGGGTTAATTGGCGTAAATTAAACATTATATTACTATCAAAACCAGAAGTGGATGACATTGACAACAATAGATATCAACATTGGCATGTGGATATAGCATTTCGGCATATGATATATAAATTGAAGGCAGAACACAACAATAGTTACTAGTTAACATGAATGGTTATTCATCTACCACAAACCAAAAGAAAGGAGAGAAAAAAGGAGATAATGCCCTTAATAATTATTAATAATGTTACATACTCTCTCAAGCTTAAAGCACATTATAAAATGCTCTGCTTGATTCAGAAAGATAATACCTACAAAGACAGGTGGTGCCTCCTGCAGGTCCCCATCTTCCCAAAACTTTACTTTGCGGAAAAATATCTCTGCACTTCCCTTCTGGACTTCACCACGATCTGAAATCAAGAAAACAAAGAAGCAATGGTAACTGAGAGTCTGACAGTAAAGTTTCCAACCATTGGGATAGGATAAAATCTCATTCAATATAATAATAAGTTTCTAATGATAATGATTTTCACTTCACTTTCATTCCGTCCATCATTAAAATAAAAACTTTCAGATTAGAAGCAGCCGAATGTTCGCACTCCATTCCCCAGCACATCTTAATATTTTAAGATTTTATTTACTTGACCTAGGAAATCTAAAATTTAATGCAACTACTTAAAACAGGGAAAATACAACGAGGAAACTGAAACAGGGAGATGTTAAAAACATAAGCACCGACTAGATTCTAAACTATGGTTTGAGAAACTCCATTTCTAGCAATAGTAGAATTAGTCCCAATTTTATAAACTTAAAGTGAATGCAAGGAGCATATTTTAAACAGAAAAACATCGGAGAGTGTAAGGCAGCTTCCAATACAGATCTCACCAATTATCGGTTCAAATGTTAGCTTTCTCGTGAAATGCATTTCCACTAACAATTTCCATATCCTAACGAATCAAGATGCATTCCAACGTGTTTTAGCTCGTGCAACAAAATTGAACGGTGCAAATATCTCATCGAAATATCGGCCTAAGATATTTTAAAAAGTAATTAGCCACTCATAATTCGTGCTTCTAGAATTGGCCAGGGAAGTAATTAGTAATCAGTAATTAGCTCGTGATCAAGAGTGAATCGAATAAGTAAGATCTGGAAGGGTGAATTCGAATTAGGTATTATAGAGTAAGAAATAATCATATTACAGATCAGTAAGCTACACTAAAACGCTCTAATAGAACGAAAATCCATCAAAGCATTGGATGACCCACACAGCACCAGATCCAAAAACGAGGAAAACAAAAATTGCAAAGAAAGAGGTGATTCAGAGAGAGAACTAACAGTCACGGAAAACGATGTTATCGCCACGTTGTGACAGAACGAAGAACTGCGAGATCATGGCTCCGCTGGATGCACGCACCTCTTACCGCTGCACCTTTGGGAAATGGCTAGTATTGGTTTCTAAGCACCTCTTAGTTGCAATTAGCGGCTGTTTTTTCTTTCTTTTTTTTTTATTTTAAATACAAATGAATGAAATAATTTTGAAATTCATTTTATTATTATTATTATTATTATTTTATTATTATTATTATTTTATTTCTTTTATTTTGTATTATGTAAGATATTTAAAATATTATTATTTTATTTCAAGATAATTTATATAAAGACACAATATTTAAAGGTGAGTAATTTTAATATGATAAGATAAAAAGAAATTACTACGTATCTATTATATTCATATTTATTCTTTTATATTTGTAGGAATTGAATAAATAAAATAGGGATTTGCTAATGTCAGACTCTTAAATTCAACAGCAAAAGTGGAATCCAGATGGGTGCATCGGATTGGACCGAGTGGATTTTGACGGTAGGATAAAATTAGTTTTTTCAAATACCTCGAGTCATTCCTGCATGCACTTTCTTCTCCAAATATTTTTGAATTTCAGTTTTCTCCTCCTTCTCTCTAAACTTCTTCTTCTATTTGCAAATTCTTATCTTTTCTTCTTCCAATCATCAATCAGGCAACGCCTGAGTCTTCCTGGTGTCAAGGACTTTATTTTTGCACCAATCAAGTTGTTGGTCTGAGCTGGTAAGTTCATCCTCTTTTTAGAATGGTTGTTTTCTGTCACATGTAAGGTAGTCTACTAGTTGCATGTGTTCTTCAAACTTCTTTTCCCCTTTCTAACTCCATTTTGGTCCATTGGGTGGTCTTTCCTCACCAATCGAGGAAATATAGGTGTTCTTGGGATTTTTTGGGAGGAAGCAAACTCTAGAAAAGAATAATCATTGTTCGGTCCGGTCAAGAGGTAAGGGAAGCTAGCTAATTTAATTACTTAATTTTGATGTATGAAATTGTTGTTTGATGATGTTGCATGTATGTGAAATTGAATTATTTGATGTTCGGTGATTTTGGGTGTGGACTGTTATATGCAACATTTTGGGTTTGGATGAAATCTGTGAAGTGGTTGAGAAGTTCTGCAAGTTTTGAAGAAAATCGATCGATCGATATAGAACGCTCGGTCTGGTCATATATTTGGGCTTAGCAGTATTAGGCTTCGTAGTGATAATTTGGTTATGTGTTGTTCGGTTTAATAGTGACATTCGGTTTAAAAGTATTCATTTTCAAACTCGGCAGTCTTAGGAAGGGTATACCGGTTGTTATTAGTTGTACTAGGTTTAACGTTCGTTATTAATAGTACTATCTATTAGCGCTCGGTCTTAACTGAGTTCTACTTTTGTGGATCCTTAGTTAATGATCGATCGGTCTTGTATGGATATCCAAGTGAATATAGTAGTCGGTCTAAGCATATCATTTGGTTTTAAACAACATTTCGATCTATCATAGGTTTTAACTATTATTGATCGCTCGGTCATGTACAGTCTTGGTAGTGCTCAGTCTTGTACTAGCGCTCGTTGATGAGTCAATATTTTGTTCACTTCACTTAGTTTATTGTGCTAGAATTAATCGGGGAAATGTGCTTAATTGTCTAGTATTTTTCCATTTTTGCTAATTGTGCTTAATTTGACCAAAAATTCTTATTTTAATTAATTTGAATTATTTGAGTTTATTATTTGCATTATTGATTGTAGGGAAATTGTTGGATAATATTTGGGACATTTTGGAGGTCAAAAGAAAATGCCACATCAATTATATTTTAAGCTAAAATGATTGAGGTGTGAATTTCATATTTGGGGGTGCAATTGGAGAGGTGCACTGCTGCTGGCTAGAATGGTGCAACCGCAAGGGAGATAGTAATTTCTAAATTCAATTGAAAATGAAGTGTGAAAGGCTCATGATGGAGTTTTAAGGGGTTATGTACTGGAAGATGTTGTGCTTAAATTGGAAGAAGTGGGCTGCCACGTTTTTTTTAGGGCTGGAACAGCATGTCACGGCCCACAAATTGAAAGAGTTTTTGGTTTCTTTATTGCCTTCAAGTAGGAGCAGCTTTGGAAGCACACTCATTTGAAGAGAAGCCACGGCCCACCACACGCACACTTCACACGGTCCAGCTGCTAGCAAAGAAAAAGGGCCTTCATTTTAGAGAAGTGCACACCACACGGCCTATGATGAAGTGACGCGTCCAGAGGCCTTGAAGAAATTGCTCAATTAGCAATTGGGGAGACGCGGACAGCAATGAGAGCAGCTTGGTCCAGCAGGTTGGAGCAAGCACGTCACGGGCTTGGATTCACGCGGGAGGCTCCATTTTCCCTTTTGGCTTGAGACGGACCAGAGGTGGCATATCCAACAACAGGGGGTGCACATCCAACTATCTCCATGCACCCAACAACATCACGGCCCAGGTCCAGCTTGGCAGCAGAAAAGAAGGGCTTCATTTGGAAAAGAGGAAGCACACACGTCCAGCTTCCACGTCCACACTTGAGACACGAGTGGCATCCAACAATCAACACTTGGATCCACGGTCCAGCAGCGGGCAACAACACATCCAGGAGGTGCATGAAGAAGTGCATGAAATGAGAAGCAAGCACGTGATTGGGAAAAAGAGGGCTGCACCTCCACGCCCACGATCCAACAATGCATCCAGAGCTTTGAAGAAGGTTCTCGGTCTAGCAAGCACACGGGAGTAGATCCAGAGGGCTTTACGAGAATGAGGGGATTCACTTTTTGAGTTTTTAAAAGAGGGCACATGAGTGATGAAAAAGGGGGGTTCAGCTGAGCCGCCACCGAGAGGAGAGTGGGAGAAAGAAAGCATGGAGGGTTATGGTTGAGTGGTGATTTTCATTTCATTACGCTGGAAGCAGCCGCCACTTGTCACTCGTTACTAGTTTGATATTCTCGGATTCTGCTCTTGTTTTTTTTTTCAGAACGTTGTTATTGAATGAAGAATGGGCAGCACAGGCTGTGGTTACGTCCAGCGTCGGTGTGGGGGTGATCATTTTCCTTTCCATTTGCTTTGGAGTTCTGCATTTACTTTTTGTTATTAAAAAAATGATGATTCACGTTGTTGAGCTGGAAGAGAAGTGGAAGGTGATTTCATTAGGTGTTACGACTAGCAAGGTGTGCGTGGAAACGTGAGCTCTCGGTTTTTAATTATTGCACGAGTATAGATGTTGTCATTTGGCTTTTTAAAGAAGATAATGCAGTTATTAATGGAAGCAACTCTCGGTTTTAATTGCAAGCGCTGATTTAATCTTGTGAAGCAAGCATGGTTCATTTTGTTGTTCTGGAGAAAAGTGGTCCACGCTTCCAACCTTTATCACTTTAATTGGTTTTATTATTTTATACATTAGAATGCAAAGCAGCTGATTTGTTCCTTTTACTGTTAACGTTTCTTCTTAGTGTAATTTCCGTTTTGAATTCCATTAAAATGCTTGGTTTACTTGTTGCTTTTTTTTTATTTATTTTACTCCAGCCTTTTTGCATTGAATGTTTGATTCCAGCTCCATGGTGTTTGTATTGGCGCGTTGCATCTCCACAACATTAATGTGCATTTCCTTATTAGCCAAGAGTTTAAGTGTTTCTTTATTATTTGTTGCATTTTAATTAATTCCCACATCTTGCTTTAGGATAATTCAGTTTACTGTTTTCGTTCACTATGTTGTCTATTCTTTTCAGTTTCTTTATTTTCCTGCATTTTCAATTTCCGCACTTGCTTAGAGACGGTTCGATCTTCGGTCATCTGTAGGGCTGATGGACAAATTTATGATCACCAAAATATGATGTCACAAACTTGTTGAACAATCGGCAAGTATGACCGAATCGTTTCAAGTAATAAACTCGGTAAGACCAAGTATCGTTCTCCCAAAGGACTCACGGCCTAGTTTAGTTGTGTGGTTCGTTGATTAGCTAAGACTTAAGAACGAAATATTTGGAGTTTAATATGCAAGACAGAAAATAAACATGTATGCATGAGTTTTGATCAATGGCAAAAGCAAAAGACAAGCACTTTCAATGAAATATATATATGAATATGTTGTTGGGGGTCAATTTCATCTTATCCACTCTCATATATTTTAGGAATTCAACATTCAAATCATGATTGTTAATGCCACTCTCTAAAGTACCTTTCAAGAAGCCTTCTCCCTAATTACGAGTTCATACAATTCCTAGCATTCCTAATAATTAGTTCATCAAGTGTAGGAGCTTAACGACAACAAATATAATATTGGGAGAGATTCCCCGGATCTAGACTTCCCCGTACGTTCCCGTATCGACAAAATCAATAATCATGCATTGAATGAGTTAAACAAAGCAAGCATTAAGCAAAGAGGAAAAACCCTAACTAATGATGAAAGAAAGCATAAATCTTAGATTAAGATGCAAGCACAAATTTCATATATGAGAGCTTCAAAAGATTACATTGATTCCCCAACAAACATACAAGGTTTAGTTCACCATATTCATGGTGAACCTAGATGAACAATAATGAAAGAATGAAAGAGATAGAAAAACCCGAGAAAGAGAAGAGGAGAGCTGTCACCATCTCCCAATCTACCCCAAGGGGTGGAAGAGAGAGTGTTTGCTTCGTTTCTGCCAAAGATACAAACCCTAGGACGTCTTAAAGCTTATATACTATTCTAAAATTACAAAAAATCTAGGTCCAAGCCCATAAGTGTGCCGCTCAGCGGTAAAGTGCCGCTCAGCGGTAAGTGCGTGAGTAGTTTCTTCCCCTCAGCGGCCATTTTGACCCTCAGCGGTCCTCCCGTGAGCTCCTGAGTGCCGCAGAGCGGTAAACTGCCGCTGAGCGGCAGTTACGTCTTCTCCTTTTGCACTTTTTGATGTCTTTTCTGATTCCATCTCTCTCCTTCTTCACTTCTTTCACTAAATTCACCTTAAAACCTGCACAAAAACACTGAAATCAAGCATAAACCTGTCCAGCTCTCTTATTTCTGAAAATATGAAGAAAAGCATGATTTCAAGCTAGTTTCTAAGTATAAAGGTTGCTTTTAGTATCAATTTTAAGCATGAAAATAACAGTTTTTTAACTGTTATCAAGGGCCGTTCGGTCTTTATGATTTGTTTATTTATTTCAATGTTTTCACTAATGTTTGGCTGTATTTAATTTCTAGTTTTAATTTAGTTCATTTCGAATCACAAAAACACTTTCAACCCCCCACTACGTGTTTGACCTAAGACTCGAACCACAATTTGGTCCTTGAGAGACGACCTAGGAGTCACTTCCTAGCTTATACTGCATTAATTTTGCAATCAATTTTTGTGTGAGGTGCGACCCTCTCAACAAAATGGCGCCGTTGCCGGGGACCAACGGTTCAGTTTTAGGTCTTTTGTTGTGTTAGTGTGTGTTGTGTTTTGTCTTGTCTTGTGATGTGATGTTCTGTTTTGTGTGTGCGTGTTGCATGTATAAATGTGTTGTGTTTTATTTGTTTCGTAATTTTTAGTATTTTTCTTTTTCCATGTCTACCTATTCTGGTTATGTGAGTAGTGCTTATTCTGCCAATGCCTCTGATTATGATTCTCCTTCTGCGTGGAACTCTGATTGTAATTTTGCTGACTTTTATGTTGAGAATAATATGGCTCATCCTCCAATTTATGAGAGCTCTCTTTGGGAGCCGGTTTCACTTAATGAGGATGATGTTCATTGCGTTCTCACCACTGGACTGATACATCTGCTACCTAAGTTTCATGGTTTTGCAGGAGAATGCCCACATAGACATTTGGAGGAGTTCCACATCATGTGCTCTTCACTGAAGCCTCCACATGTCCCTCTTGATCACATTTTCTTGGGGGCATTTCCGCATTCATTACAAGGAGCAGCTAAGGATTGGAAAGACTCTCTTCCTCTAAGATCCGTTACCGATTGGGGATATCTTGAGCATCAGTTTCTGAGCAAATTCTCCCCTGTCCAGTATGGTTACAGCAACGATCCTGGATGGAATGATCCTAACCTGGGATGGCATAGTACTCCACAACATCATTATCAAGAACCACCATTCCAGAGTACTTTTATGTCTCCACCAGTCCAACAATACGAGAGTCAGCAGTATGATGCTCCTGCCCAAATAGCTCCTCCGCCTTCTACTTCTAAGCCTACATTGCAGGAGTTGTTGGAGCAAATGACCATGCAGAACCTTCAGTTTCAGCAAGAGAACAGAGCACACCTTCAATGTTTGAGCAATCAGATAGGGCAGATGACCACTGAACTCAATCAGGAACAATTTCAAGATTTAGAGGAATCACCGTTTCAGACTGTTCTGATTCCTGATGATGTTAGTGTCATTGACTTAGGAGATGGGAACCAGAGTCTTGCGCTCATTGTGCCACCTACTCTCCCACCTTTAGATGTCCCTACTGTTGCGATTGAGGAGATAAATCCTGATGACGATTTGGAGGACCAGGCAAGTATGAGCAGCAATTGTGAGTTAGGTAGACCACCTTCATTTTCCCACACTCTACCAATCTTCAAGGAAGTGGAGGTAAACATACCTAATTTTGACTATGCTATTGATGATTATGCTGTTGATAGGTATGTTACTGATAATCATATTGTTGCTGAGCATGTTTTTAATTCTCCCTCTCTGCATGATGAGAACCAATTTTTGATATCAAATTCATATGTTTATTCTCCATGCACTGAACATGAATCTGAGTCTGTGGTTGATATTGTTTCTGAATTTGAAAGTGATTCATGTTCTGAGAGTATATTTGAGGTTCAGCCTGTTACACTGGGATTGGGTGTTATACCCCTACATGTAATTTCTGTAGAGCCACATTGCACTAACCATGTTGCAGGAGGTACACACGAATTTAATCAACAAACACCCACTATTGAAGACAAAGGTGCTCACATACACAATAGTTTGAAGATCAATAGGCACCAGCTGAACCCGCTCATCAACAATCACTTCTTAGATCCAGTTGTGGAAGACATTTCCCTGCTCGATCAAATTTGGAGGATGAAGCAGTTCTTCCTCAAAACTTCCTTGCTGGATCCTGTGGTGGACGACATCTCCCTGATAGTCCAAAATTGGCAACTGCCACCATGACCAGGGGAGTTTTCTTTCTCTCTTCTCCCCCTTTTCCTACTTTTATTGCACTTGTCCATGATCTGTTCACTGTTTGGATTTCTAATCTTATGCTTATGACACATTGAGGACACTGTGTAGTTTAAGTGTGGTCTATTGGGGGAGATTTTTATTTTTCTTTGTTAGTTTTTGCTTTCTTGGTTAAATTTTTTCTGTTTTAAGTTGTTTTTGTCGTGTCTTGTGTGCAAATTTTACATGTTTCTCTTGATTTTTGGACTTTGTTTAGATTGTAGATGTGTCTTTCACTTCACTTGACTAATACTTATGGCTTGAAATCTTTGCTTTTCTTTGCGTGGGAAGATGATTATGATATTTGAGAGGTTGAATTGATTGTGACAATTACCCTGTGTGAGATTTGAGCCACTTTATGTTCTTTCTTGTGTGTGATATGTCTCTTGATTGCTTGCACATATGCCTTGGCCTGACTCTTGTTGATAATTCTTGATTGAAATGCATGTTTGGAAGTGATAAAGGCAGTTTTGTTTTTGAGCCTCTCTAGCCAAATAAGCTTACCTTGTTCTGATCCTTTGATAACCCCTTTTGAGCCTATACTTTCCTCATTTCTTTGTTTTGAAGCTCATACACTGGCCCTAAGTGAAAAACCATGATTACCTTAACCTTAGGGAATTTTGGAGCTTTGGAAGTGTTTTGGGAACAAGTGTGGTCTCCTTGGGGATTCTGATGAATTGGCTAGTTAGTTCCTCTTCTTGTTTTGTTGTTGTAAATATATGTGTATCTTGTCTCTTACAGTTGTGTCCTAAACAGAAAGAAAAGAAAAGAGACAAGATAAGAAAAAAAAAGTGAGAAAAATGAGAAAATTTTTTGTGAATAATGGAGTCAAGAAGAGGATTGAATTAGAGGTTTGGGTGTGATTTTATTGTGTTTACACTTGTTCCTCATTGCTCCTCTATTTGTTTTGGTTTATAGCTTCTCATCCATATTTATCCTCCCTTGTCCTTGGCCCCATTACATCCATTAAAGACCTTTTGATTTGAACATGCATATGTTTTAAGTGTTGATATTAGAGGCTTGCCAAGTCTGTTGTTGTTTGCTTTCTTGAGTGCATTGAGTTGAAATTCTTTACCTTAGACACTTGAGAGAAACACTGATAGTGCATCTGTGAGGTTTTGTTGCTTTTGATTCACCTCTTGAGCTGATTGATCATTTTGCCATGTCTTGAATTGTTTGGATGATTCTTTGAGTATTTGCTTTCATTGACTCTGTGTGGGATTCTGCCTATACCTTTTACTGTCCAGATTTTGTGAGAATTGTGCAACTGTGTTTCTATTTTGGAGTCTTTGTTGTCTGTCTGTCGAGTCTGTGTCACCTCCCTGATGTTTGAGTAGTTCCCTGGTTTTCGTCTTGGTTTTGCCTAGGAGTGCAAAAGACTAAGTGTGGTCTATTTTGATGAGTCGTTATTTCTTGAATTATATTTAGTTTATTGCACTTAAATAAAACAGGGAATTGTGTTTAATTGTCTGTTATTTCCCCGTTTTCCGAATTCTGCTTAATTCGGTCTGAAATTTGTAATTGTGCTAATTTGGGTTTTCTGAGCTGATTAAGTGCATTTTGGATTGTAGGAAAATTTTGAAATACATTTTGGGACATTTGGAAGAGCATTCACGGTGTTATTTACTTGGAAGATTTATTTTGTGTGTTGAAGCGTGGAAACTTGAGATGGAATATTTTGTTTGGATTGGCTAAAAATTAGAAGGAAGTGCACGGTCCAAAGGTTTTGGAAATATCCAAAAGAGCATAAAGGTTGCACGTGAGAGAGGGAGAACATGTCATTCACTTCTTGAATTTTAAGAAGCAAAATTGGCTTGGAATCATCACACCACACGGCCTAGGCAACCAGCTGTCAAGGAATCTTCTTTCTCTTTTAAAGTAAAGGACACTAATGGAGGGGGCCTGATAACAGTTGAAAAACTGTTATTTTTATGATTAAAATTGACACCAAAAGCAACCTTTACACTTAGAAACTAGCTTGAAATCATGCTTTTCTTTATATTTTTGGAAATAAGAGAGCTGGACAGGTTTATGCTTGATTTCAGTGTTTTTGTGCAGGTTTTAAGGTGAATTTGGTGAAAGAAGTGAAGAAGGAGAGAGATGAAATCAGAAAAGACATCAAAAAGTGCAAAAGGAGAAGCCGAAGTCACCGCTGAGCGGCACTCAGGCACTCACGGGAGATCCGCTGAGGGACAAAATGACCGCTGAGGGGAGAAAACAAGACACACACTTACCGCTGAGCGGCACTTTAATGGGCTTGGACCTAAGTTTTTGTAATTTACGAATGGTATTTAAGCTTTAGGGTTTCCTAGGGTTAGGTATCTTTGGCTGGAACGAAGCAAACACTCTCTCTTCCACCCCTTTGAAGGAGGATCTTGGATGCTGAAGCTTCCTCTTCACCTTTTTAGGGTTTATTCTTTCATTCTTTCATTGTAATTCATCTAGGTTCACCATGAATATGGTGAACTAAACTCTGTATGTTTGTTGGGGAATCAATGTAATCTTGTGAAACTCTCATATATGGAATCTGTTTTTACATCTTTTAATTAAGACTTATGCTTTCTTTCATCATTAGTTAGGGTTTTTCCTCTTTGCTTAATGCTTGCATTATTTAACTCATTCGATGCATGATTATTGGTTTTGTCGATACGGGCACGTACGGGGAAGTCTAGATCCGGGGAATTTCTCCCAATATGATATTGGTTGTCGTTAAGCTCCTGCACTTATGAACTGATCATTAGGAATGCTAGGAATTGTATGAACTCGTGATTAGGGAGAAGCCTTCTAGAAAGGTACTTTAGAGAGTGGCATTAACAATGATGATTTGAATGTTGAATTCCTAAAATATATGAGAGTGGATAAGATGAAATTGACCCCAACAACATATTCATACATTAATATCATTGAAAGTGTTTATCTTTTGCTTTTTGCCATTGATCAAAACTTCATGCATACATGTTTATTTTCTGTCTTGCATATTAAACTCCAAATATTTCGTCTGTAAGTCTTAGCTAATCAAGAAACCACATAACTAAACTAGGCCGTGAGTCCTTTGGGAAGAACGATACTTGGTCTTACCAAGTTTATTACTTGAACGATTCGGTCACACTTGCCGATTGAAAAACAAGTTTGTGACATCATATTTTGGTGTTCATAAATTTGTTCATCAAGTTTTTGGCGCCGTTGCCGGGGACTCTGGTTTAACTGGTTAATTTGTGTGATTATTGATTATCTTTGACTTATTTTTTTTATTTTTAATTTAAATTTCGAATTTTTTTTTATTTTATTTTATTTTATTTTATTTTTCTGTTTATATTTTTCAGTTTGTATTTTATTTGATTTTATTTTATTTTTCTGTTTTCTGTTTTTCTGTTTTCTGTTTTTATTTTCTGTTTTTTATTTTTCGGTTTTTATTGATTTTATTTTATTTTATTTTATTAGATTAGATTTTATTTTATTTTATTTTATTTTCTGTTTGTATTTTATTTTATTTTATTTTATTTTTCTTTTTTTATTTTTCTGTTTTTATTTCCTATCTTCTTATCTTTTCAATTATATCCTTTGATTTTTTTTTTCTCTATCTTTTTGTGCTAACAATTGTTTTTAGGGTTTTGTGCCTAATGTCTACAGAATGCAATTTGGTCAAGAATTTAACTATATGGGCACTCAATTCCACCAAAGTAATCTCAACCACTGGTGGGAACCTCACTCAAGCATGGATCAAAGCCAATTTTGGCAAGCTGCTGGACAATTTGAGAACCAACCACAACAACAATGGCAGCAACAACCCTTTCTATCAGGAAGTTTGGATAGGTTGGAGGACACCCTTCAACGATTTTTGAAAAATTCCGACTCTACTCAGAAAAGCATTGAAGAATCATGTAAAAGAATGGAGATGCAACTTCGTTACATCAATCAGAGATTGAATGATGATGTTAATACTGAAGTTAACCTTAAGGAGGAAGGGCAAGTCATTATCACTGAAAGTGACAAGATTCTTGATGAGGAAAAATTAAAGGGAGATGAGGAAAGGGTAGAGAGAAAAGAGAAAGAAGAGTTGAGTGAGAAAGATAAAGATGAAGAAAAAGAAAAAGAAGTGGTTGAGAAAGAAGAGAGAAAGAAAATTTGTGTGAAAATAAAGAAGTTGAGGAGAAAAAGAAAAGGGAAGAAAAAAATAAAAGAAAAGAAAAAGAGAAAATTTAGGGAGAGAAAAAGGAAGAAAAAGAAGATGAGAGGAAAGAAGAAGAAATCATATGAAAAATCACATCCTCATCTAAAGAAGAATCATAGGAAGGAAAAGAAATTTAAGTGCTTTATGGAAATCTTCAAGAAATTGGAGATTAAAGTTCCTATGATTGAGACACTGCAACAGGTTCCTGGTTTGATCAAATTTCTGAAGAAGTTCAGTAGAAAGAAGAAAAAGAAGAAGGAACTTGAACTTTATTGGGTCAAGCTAATGACGTTAAAAGAGCGCTTGCTGGGAGGCAACCCAGTGGATTTAAAGACTTTTGATTTGGTTTTGTAATTTTTAATTTGTGAACATTATTTTTGTATTTATTTTGTTGGATATAGCATCTACTGAAGGATGCTAGGTGGTTAATTATCTACTGAAGGATACAATGGCTGTAACACCTACTGATGGGTGTTGGTAAGAAAATTTTGCACCTACTGAAGGGTGTTGGTGGATTTTGGGTTAGGCTCGTGACGTTAAACAAGCGCTACCTGGGAGGCAACCCAGTTGATTGAATATTTTTGTTGATTTGTTTTAGTTAGGGTTTGCATAAGCATTTTGAACATTGAATTGCAGGGAGCCAGTGAGGGGCATGTTTAGGAGGCACGTAGGTTAAGAAAAGAAGGAGAAGAACACATCACGAAAGTGCCGCTGAGCGGTACTTTACCGCTGAGCGGTACTCTCGCAGATTGGGTTTTAGTTCCCCTTAGCGGGACCCGAGCCCATTAGGGTATTTTTAAACCCTAAGCTGCGTATTCTTTCACACTTTCAGATTTTTCTCTGCACAAACACTCCCACATACCTTCTCCAAGGTTTTCCACATCTTTTCACTCTTCCCTCTTAAGAAAATTTCTCTTCCACTCACTTTTTCACTAGTGTGCCATCAAAGTTTGGGGTTGGAAGAGAGCATTCTAGCTTGGAAGCATTCTCATTGCATCTAGTATCTCCACCCAAGTAAGTAAAATGCATTTTGTTCATTCTAGGGTTTTTGATTTTGAATATGATTGTCAAAGCATGAAGATTTAGGGGTTTTGATTTCTTTGCATGATTTGATGATATATTTGATGTTTGAACCGATTAAACTGCATGATTATGAACTGGAAAACTGAAAATTGCATTTGGGTGGAGTTAGGAAAGCTTTAAAACAGGTTTTTCAAAAATCTGCAGAGTTACCGCTGAGGGGTAAACTACCGCTGAGCGGCACTCTGCCAGATTTGGTTTTTCTGGTTTTTTGTGATCTGGAATGTGGTACTGGTGGCGCTGAGGGGGAATTCTGGCCCTCAGCGGTGGTTTAGCTTCGAAAGGAGTTGTGTTCTGTGTTTTACTAATGATTAACATCATGTTCTGTGGTTTTGTTTGTGTTTTGAATGTAGGAATGGCATCCTCATCAGGAAAAAGATTGAAAACCATGGCAACCAAGAGAAAGGAAAAGGAACCAGAGCAACCCCAATCTAGCAGGTTCCTCTCTAGGAAACATGAGAAGCACTTTAAAGTGGTTCAGGACAGGAGACTTCTGATGGAGAGAAAGGTTGGAATGATACCTAACTTTGCTCCTCAATTTGGAGAGCAAGTTTTAGGGAATGACTGGGGAAAGCTAGCCACTTATCCTGCACCTGCCAACATAGCTGTGGTTAAGGAATTTTACACCAATGCAAAGAAGATTGGTGATTATCCAGCTGAGAATTATTTAGGCTGTGTCAGAGGCTATGCTATCAGGTATGATCCTGATTCTATTAATAACTTTCTGGACACTGTATGGGCTGGTGAGCAGTGCCAGTTTGCTCTTTGCATGGAGGAAGGTGCTGATTATGAGGATGTGGAGAGAGTACTGTGTATACCTGGAGGACACTTCCAAAGGAATCGATCTGGCTCAGTGGTTAACATTAGGAGGACAGATTTGACTCCTCTTGCAAAGTATTGGATGGCGTTTTCTCATGCCAACATTCAGCCATGTTCACATGTGTCAGATATTACTCTCAGCAGGGCATTCTTCATCTACTGTGCTATCAGAAACTTGAATGTTAATATTGGGCAGGTGATAGCTGATGAGATTAGTGTGTGCGCCAATACTTCAAACAACAAAGCACCACTAGGACATCCTTCTTTGATCACGCACCTTTTCAAGATAGCTGGGGTGGACACTTCTGCTCCACCTTTTGAGAGGCCAAGAAAAGCTATTGATGAGGCCTACTATAGACAGTACTGTGGAGGTGATGATGCAGCTCAGCCAGTTCCACCACGCCGTGCTCGTAGAGAGAGAGGGCCAGCACAGAGCCAGACATCTGCTGAGACACATGAAGCAGAGCCATTCTAGATGAGGGACATGTATATGTCTCTTATAGGGGCTCAGTTGCAGTCCATTCACAGAGGGCAGGTGGCCACTGCTGAGATGATTGTGGGGATGTATGATACACCTCCAGCCCACAGGTGGACTATGGATGAATTCCATAATGTGGTAGCTTGGCCAGAGGAGCCAGTGCATGGAGGAGGAGCTGGAGCAGCTGAAGCTTCAGCTAGAGATATGGAAGAAGATGAAGCTGATGAGGATGATGCATTTGAAGATGATGCAGATGAGGAGGAAGAGGAAGATACAGAGGACAGCTCAGATTGATGAGGAGCTGAGATAGCATTTACTGATGAATGCTATCATGTGCTTATGCTTTGTGGTTTAAGTTTTCTGAACTTATTTGTTTTTGTTTTTAGATTGGGGTTTGATGTACTCTATTTGAAACCTGGTTTCTTGTGATTGTTTGCTATTAACTGTGATTGTGTGATAAGTAATGCTGAATGATGCTTATGATTAATTGATGTTGAGATGATGTGCACATTAAAATGCTTATACAGGTGATTCACAAGCTTTGTGAACAAATGCATGATATTATGATTGTGATTGTGAAATTAAGCAGGATGTGTATGTCAAATGTGAATGAGCTTATATGTGAGATTTTGAGCTCTAGAGTTGTTATTGTTGAATGCTATTACTTTGAAAGCATGAATGGTTTGCCCAGGTTTTCTATGATTGAATCAATTGCTTGTTTTGCATCATATGATCAAGGTCGTTTTGGAAACCTTTTTATTGGCCAAATTTGTAAAAATTAGCCCACTAAAAGAGAACACTTTGTGTTCAATCCTTTTGAACCCTTAGCCTTGAACATACATTGAAACCTTTGATTGAAAATCTTTACCTTGAGTTAAGTAGAAGATCTTGTGTAGTATTGTTAAATGTTCAAGTTTGGGGTTGTTGGGAAAACATGAAAAGCATTGAGCTAAGAGCTAAAAAGTAAGAATATGCAAAGAAAAAGAAAAGAAAAGAAAAAGAAGCAAAGCTCAATGCAAAGGCAAAAGAAAGTTTGGAAAGAATAAGATGATTGTGTTGTATGATTCTCTTAACTCAAGGGTTTTGTGATCTAGAAAAACCAATTTTCTTGTTAGCCCAGCCACATTATAAGCCATAGAAAAGTCCTTGTGATGATGCATGCTTGTGAATGTTTTTGATTGTGGTAAAATGAAAGGCAAAGTTGATTCATGTGACATTGTGATAGTAGAGTGAATCAGTGATCATCTCTTATACACTTGAGTGTGAGTGAAACACTTGACTTAGTGAGGAAATATTACATGAACACATGAACATCCATGCTTAATTGATTGATCATTCATGAAAATAGCATTTGTTGGAATTTAAATGACTTTGTGAACACTAAAGCATGTGCACATCTTGATTAAACTCTTGGTCATAAGTTTGAGTGAAGTTGTTACTTATCTTGAAAAAGAGGATTTTTGAATAAGTGAACCATCATATGAATTGGTTGAAGATTGAGTTACATCTTATTTGCTTGAGGACAAGCAAAGTTTTAAGTTTGGGGTTGTGATAACAGTTGAAAAACTGTTATTTTTATGATTAAAATTGACACTAAAAGCAACCTTTACACTTAGAAACTAGCTTGAAATCATGCTTTTCTTTATATTTTTGGAAATAAGAGAGCAGGACAGGTTTATGCTTGATTTCAGTGTTTTTGTGCAGGTTTTAAGGTGAATTTGGTGAAAGAAGTGAAGAAGGAGAGAGATGAAATCAGAAAAGACATCAAAAAGTGCAAAAGGAGAAGCCGAAGTCACCGCTCAGCGGCAGTTTACCGCTGAGCGGCACTCAGGCACTCACGAGAGATCCGCTGAGGGGCAAAATGGCCGCTGAGGGGAGAAAACAAGACACGCACTTACCGCTGAGCGGCACTTTAATGGGCTTGGACCTAAGTTTTTGTAATTTACGAATGGTATTTAAGCTTTAGGGTTTCCTAGGGTTAGGTATCTTTGGCTGGAACGAAGCAAACACTCTCTCTTCCACCCCTTTGAAGGAGGATCTTAGATGCTGAGGCTTCCTCTTCACCTTTTTAGGGTTTATTCTTTCATTCTTTCATTGTAATTCATCTAGGTTCACCATGAATATGGTGAACTAAACTCTGTATGTTTGTTGGGGAATCAATGTAATCTTGTGAAACTCTCATATATGGAATTTGTTTTTACATCTTTTAATTAAGACTTATGCTTTCTTTCATCATTAGTTAGGGTTTTTCCTCTTTGCTTAATGCTTGCATTGTTTAACTCATTCGATGCATGATTATTGGTTTTGTCGATATGGGCACGTACGGGGAAGTCTAGATCCGGGGAATTTCTCCCAATATGATATTGGTTGTCGTTAAGCTCCTGCACTTATGAACTGATCATTAGGAATGCTAGGAATTGTATGAACTCGTGATTAGGGAGAAGCCTTCTAGAAAGGTACTTTAGAGAGTGGCATTAACAATGATGATTTGAATGTTGAATTCCTAAAATATATGAGAGTGGATAAGATGAAATTGACCCCAACAACATATTCATACATTAATATCATTGAAAGTGTTTATCTTTTGCTTTTTGCCATTGATCAAAACTTCATGCATACATGTTTATTTTCTGTCTTGCATATTAAACTCCAAATATTTCGTCTGTAAGTCTTAGCTAATCAAGAAACCACATAACTAAACTAGGCCGTGAGTCCTTTGGGAAGAACGGTACTTGGTCTTACCAAGTTTATTACTTGAACGATTCGGTCACACTTGCCGATTGAAAAACAAGTTTGTGACATCATATTTTGGTGTTCATAAATTTGTCCATCAGGGCCACGTTGAGGGATGCCCATGCTCACGGTCCAGTAGAAACAGCGTCCACGCTGGATTCAATTAGAAGAGCATGTGGCTGGAAGGGAGGTGTACAACACAGTAGCAGCTTTAAAGAAAGAAGCTCACGACCCAACATGTTTCTTCATTTTCCAGCAATTGGCAGCACGTGAAGCAGGCCACGTCCTAGCATGAGAAATGAAGCAACACGGCCCATACTTTCTTCCATCCAGCAAACCACCCGTCCAAGGGGCCTTCATTTTGGTGTGCATGGTGAGGAAGGGTGCTACGTCCAGCAGCACACGACCCATGAGCAAAGAGGAGGCAGCAGCGTTGATTCATTTACAGAAGGGCTCCAGCAGTGTTGAGGTGTCTCGGCCTAGGGCTGGTTTTGTTGGATATTAGGAAGCTCCAGCCGCCAGAGGGAGAGGATTTTATATTTTGGCTTGAGGGAATGTAGCAAGAGAGCTGCCACGTCCGAGCTCCAAGTGTCACGGTTGGAAGGAGAGGGGACACACGTCGGCAGCAGCCACAACGAAAAAAGCACACGCTGATTGATTGAAGCAGCTGCCACGTCCACGGTCCAGCAAGGAAGGTGCTTGAACTAAAGAAAGGTGTTACATCCAGCAACGGTCCAGCAAGCATGTCACGACCCACTTGGAAGCACAACATGGCAACACTTCACATGCACATAGCCTCCACGGTCCAGCAACAACTTGGAGAGCTTCACGCGTGGGGTGACGAACAGCAGAGCTTGGAGAAGAATGTGGTGTCACAGGCTGGTCCAGAAGGTAGCATCCAGCAAGACATGGAGGTGCACAAAGAAGCCAAGCAGGAAGCGGCACACGTCCAGCACCTGGACCCAGCAGCAACCTAGGAGGAGGCACATTTAAGTTCACGTTTTGGCTTGGAAAAAGGGGGGCTCTGGTGGGGGAACAGCCGTCACCCTCACGGAATTTTTCTCCCTTAAAAAAATGTTGTTTTTGAATGATGAATGAAGCACACTGTCACTACGAAGAATGGAGGGTGATGTTGCATGAAGAAGGATACACGGTGATACTGCAAAGGAGAGCTCCACGCTAATTTCAAATTGCTGAATTCTCATTGCTTTTTCTTTTGGTTTTGTACACCTTTTTATTGAAGCTTTTGTTCAACTGCTGTTACGTTCATTTATATATTCCATAAATTAGAATTTTGCTTTACTTGTGCATGCAGTTACGTTTTCAGTTTGCCATTTAATTTCATTTTGGTTCATGAAATTTTTGGAGTGAAGTTTCGGTCCAGTAATGATTCATTATTAAACTGTATGGTGGGTTTTATTTTGTAAGAAGATGCGCTGATTCCAGGACCTGTGAGGGACATTCGGTGAATCATTTTCATCTTGACTGGAGAGTGGTATTCGGAAGGAAGAGTGGAGATAGTGACGGTGCAAGCTGCTGGAACGGTGATGGAGTTCGAAAGGAGGTGTCACGGTTTGGTTGGGAGAAGCACATTTCATTCTTATGTGTTATACTGATTTATTTTGTTTGTGGCCCACATTGGTGATGCATTTTACGTGGAGCAAGGCAGGAAGAGTGGTGTCACGGCTGGAATGATGAGCACCTTGCTGCAGCAAATTGATTGAAGAATGAGAAATGAAAAAGTGATTAGGTGAGAGTTGGTGGGAAGTCACGTCCAGCTAGGAGTAATGGCTGATTGACTTTTCCTTGAAGAAGATGAATTCATCCTTTATTGTAGAAGAAGGGCACAACATTACGGCCTTGATGCAGAGCAAAGTCTTCACTTTTATTTCATTCAGAAAAAAAAAAGAAAACATTGTCCCATCACGAAAGAAGCTGCCACGTTTAGCACTTTTGGAGAGGAATATTTTGTTTTAATTTTAATAGGACGTTGGGAAGAAGGAGTATGTTGATTTAATGAAGAAGTAGCACGATCTGCCACATGTAGATACTTTGGCTTGTGAACGTTTTGAGCTGGAAGAAGGCATGGTGATGGCTGGAAGTAAGAAGAGAAGAGGTGTCACGGAAGGGGTTTAAGTTTTCTTTACTTATTCAAGCAAGCATTTAATGTTAAATCTCTTTAAGCATTCATTTAAATTGCCCGCCATTATCAGTTTGCATTTAAATTGTTTAGCTCAATGTTGCACTTTTAATTTGGTTAAAGCGCTTTTCATTTTGATGTTCTCTAATTTTTCGTGGTTGTGATATTTTAGTTACGATGTTAGCTTAAGTGACCAATCATTTTAATTTTGTGTTTATATATGTGTTTACATCCTTGTTTATGTTCGTATTTTAATTTAGTTCACTCGCATTCACAAAATCTTCACAAACCCCCCCCTACGTGTTTAATCTGAGACTGAACCACAATATTGGTCCTTGAGAGACGACTTAGGAGTCACTTCCTAGTACTATACTGCATTCTTTTATGCAATCAACTTTTGTGTGAGGTGCGACCCTCTCATCACTCGTTCTTGGTAAGTATTTGGTCTTGGACCAACGCTCATTCAATATAGTGCTCGGTTTTGTACTAGTATTTATGATAGTGTTAGCGATCGGTATTATTGAGTTGTGTGGTCTCTTATGAGTGCTCGTTCTTATACTAGTGCTCAATATCGTACTTGTACTAAGTTAATAGTGTTCAGTCTAAGCCAATATTGTTCGTTTTAAATCATAAGTGCTTGATATAAGTCCAAGTGTTCGACTCCTGCTTGAGTCTTATTCTCTAAATGATCATTCGATCATGTTCTCATATTGGGAGTGCTCTCCCGTTCGGTCTTGTTCATAGGTTATGTTGATCTTTAACGTTTAGTCATGTTCAAAGGGGGGGGTTATTGTTTTACTGTTATGTGTGATATTTATTTAAAGATGTGATGAATGAGGAATGATCATAATTCTACTGTAATGTGAAAGTATGATGGTATTAAGTTATGATGTGATAATTGTGACGGGATGAGAAAGTATGATGTGAAAATTATATTATGGATCTAAAAGAGAATTCCAAGGAGGAATGTCTCAGTGATTGGTTGTATTGTGGTAAAAGTATGAATAGGGAAAGCTTAGTATTGGCGTTCATCCTCAAATTCTAATGGTCACTGAGTCTCAAGTAGAGAATGGTGATGCATGTGGTGAGAATAGCAAGAGGCCCTAGCTTGGAGGGTATGTATTACCTTGACGTAAGGTGAGGTATAACGGGTTAACCTCGTGTGGCAAGCTCAAGGGTTTTTCCATGTTGCGGTAATACTAATGGTTTTTCCAGGTTACTGATAACAGTTGAAAACCTGTTATTTTCATGCTTAAAATTGATACTAAAAGCAACCTTTAACACTTAGAAACTAGCTTGGAATCATGCTTTTGTTCATATTTTTAGAAATAAGAGAGTTGGACAGGTTTATGCTTGATTTCAGTGTTTTATGCAGGTTTTAAGGTGAATATGGTGAAAGAAGTGAAGAAGGATAGAGATGGAATCAGAAAAGAACTCAAAAAGTGCAAAAGGAGAAGTCGCAACTACCGCTCAGCGGCAGTTACCGCTAAGCGGCACTCAGGAAACCCCGTTGGCTCCGTTGACGGGTGAAAATGCCGCTGAGGGGAAGAAACAACTCATGCACTTACCGCTGAGCGATAGTTTACCGTTGAGCGGCACTATTTTGGGCTTGGGCCTAATTTTTTGTATATTTTAGAATAGTATATAAGCTTTAGGACGTCCTAGGGTTTGTATCTTTGGCTGAGACGAAGCAAACACTCACTTTTCCTTCCCCTTGGAGGAATATTTTGGATGTTGAGGCTACCTGCTCATCCTTCTAGGGTTTCTATCTTTCATTCTTTCATTATTGTTCATATAGTTTCACCATGAATATGGTGAACTAAACCTTGTATTGTTGTTGGAAAATCAATGTAATCTTGTGAAACTCTCATACATGGAATTTGTGTTTAAACATCTTATTTGAGATATATGTTTTCTTTCATCATTAGTTAGGGTTTATCCTCTTTGCTCAAAGCATGCATTATTTAACTCATTCGATGCCATGATTATTGATTTTGTCGATATGGGAACGTACGAGGAAATCTAGATCCGGGGAAAATCTCCCAATAGCATATTGGTTGCCTTTAAGCTTCTGTGCTTCAGAATTAATTATTAGGGATGCTAGGAATTGTATGAACTCGTAATTAAGGATAGGCCTTCTTGCAAGGTGATTTAGAGAGCGGCATTAACATTGATGAAAAGAATGATGAATTCCTAAAAGTATATGAGAGTGGATAAGATGAAATTGATAACCCCAACAACATACTCATCCATCTAATTCATTAAAGTGTTTGTATTCCTCTTTTCCATTGATCAAATTCAAGCATATATGTTTAATTATTGTCTTTTGCATTTGAAACCTAAAATCAATTGTTCACAAGTCTTAAATAATCAACAAATCATATAACTATCTAGGCCGTGAGTCCTTTGGGAGAACGATACTTGGTCTTACCGAGTTTTATTACTTGATACGATTCGGTCACACTTGTCGAGGGTTGAACAAGTTTGTGGCGCCGTTTTTCGGTGTTCATAAATTTGTCATCAAGTTTTTGGCACCGTTGCCGGGGACTCGTGGTTTAACTAGTTCATTTGTGTGATTATTGATTATCTTTGACTTGAATTTTGAATTTTGAAATTTGAATTTCTGTTTTTATTTTTTTGTTTTTATTTTTTTCTGTTTTTATTTTATCTTCTTATCTCTAATCTTATATCTTCTTCTATATCTTTTTGTGCTAACCAATTTTTCTAGGGATTTGTTTTCTTGTGTATGCAGGAAGCAATCCAAACTAGAAGCAAGAAAACTGTAGAACCTCTTCTTGAAGGCCTAGACGAGAGTAGATGGAGGAGAAGAATCCGTACATCTAGAGAACTTTTTCCTTCTTCGGAAACTCTGTTACAACCATCACCCCAACGTTTTGACCATAGCACTGAGGAGATGGAGAATAATAATGCCAGAAGAACTCTTGCAGATTACAGTAATATAGCTGGACCTCAGCTTTTCAATAGCATATCAAGACTAAGAGTTAATGCAGCTACTGTGGAGGTGAAACCAGCATTAATCCATCTGGTGAATAGTAACCAATTTAATGGGTTGTCTCACGAAAGCCCATATGAGCACCTCACAACTTTTAATGAGATTTGCAACACAGTGAAGATAAATGGGGTGCCGGACGAAGCAATCAAACTTAGCCTCTTTCCATTCTCATTAGGAGGCAATGCTAAGCTTTGGTTGAACTCTTTTCCAGAAGGAAACTTTACAGAGTGGGAAGCAGTGGTGACAAAGTTTTTAAACAAATACTTTCCACAATCAAAGGTAAATAAAGGAAAGGAAGAGATTTCATCTTTCAGGCAAGGCATGGAGGAATCACTAGGCCATGCATGGGACAAATATAAAAGCTTGTTAAGAAAAACTCCCACACATGGTTTTGATGAACTGGAAGTAGTCCTGATCTTCCTTGGAGGTCTTGGTTCACAAACCAAGATGATGCTTGACGCCTCAGCTGGAGGAAATATCAAATGGAAAACTCCAGAGGAAGCTACAGAAATAATTGAAAACATGGCTACAAATGATAATGAGCTGAACAGTGAAAGAGGAGCTCCTATTCAACAAAAAGGAGTTCTACAGTTACAAACCAATGATGCCTTGCTAGCACAGAACAAGATACTAACTCAACAATTGGAGACTCTCACAAAAACACTTGCACAACTGCCAAAAGAGTTAAAGACTGTTCCACAGGTTCAGTCACAATTGTGTGAATTATGTGGGGGTGACCATATCAATGGTCAATGCGCCTTTCCAGCAGAAGCTTTAAAGGATGTTAACTTCATGGCCAATCAATTTCCATACCGTCAGGGGAATTTCAATCAAGGGTGGAAACCACACCCAAGCATTGGTCAAGGACAAAGTGGGCAAGCTGGACAAACTGGGCAATTTAACAAGCAAGAGCAACAACTAACCTTATGGCAACAAATTTCTATACTTAATGAAAGATCAATAAGGATGGAAGAAACTCTTCAGCAATTCATACAGAAAACTGAATCTTCTCAAAAGAGCACTGAAGCTGCTATTAAAAACTTGGAGATTCATATGGGTCAGATTACCAAGCAGTTGGAAGAAAGGCCTGACAAAAATTTTGGGGCTAATACTGAGGTTAACCCTAGGGAGGAATGTAAAGTGTTGGAGAATGCAAATGTTGAAACAGTTGAGTTAGACAGAGAGAAAGAAAAAGAAGATAGAGAAAAGAAAGAAAAAGAAGATAGAGAAAAGAAAGAAAAAGAAGAAGAGAGAAAAGAGAAAGAAGAGAGAAAAGAGAAAGGAGAGAGAAGAGAGATAAAGAGTGAAGATATTTTTCCTTTTCCAATAAATCATGAGAAACAATTTGATTTTACAGAATTATTCAATATGGTGGACAATGATGTACCTTGGAAGGAGATATTACAGCATATTGCAGTTTATACAAAACCTGCAGAAGAAGTCTCTACAAAGAAAAGACGTGGAGATGATGATACAAAGAAGTATAAAGCTGTTAAAAAGGAGCCATTGCCTCCAAAAGCAAAAGATCCAGTAGGTTTCTCCATTCCATGCACAATAGGGAAGAAAAGGATAAAGAAGGCTTTACTTGATTTAGGATCAAGTGTTAACTTGATACATTATTCTTTACTTGAGCAGATTGGTGATGTTGATGTGAAGCCTATAAAGGTTAATTTAGTAATGGCAGATGGATCCTCAAAGATACCCTATGGAATAACAGAGGATATTATAGTTTGTGTAGGCAAACTACAGTTCTTGGTAGACTTTGTGGTGATGGAGATGGAGACTGAAAAGATACCCATTATTCCCGGAAGACCGTTTATGAAAACGGCCAAAGCCATCATTGATGTGGATGAAGGTATAGTGCTGCTCCAAGATCGAGAAGAAAGAGTTGTTGTAGATGTCTTTAAAGAAGAGAGGCAGATGCAGGAGGAAGAAGCTAGTCATAAAGATGCATATCAAGATGTACTCATGACTAGCCTTGAAGATGGAAAGCCCAAGGTTAAAGGTAAACATTTTTTGTTGTTTCAGGTACAGGAAGAAGAAAAGATTAGAAGAGGAAGAAAAGTTCATGATGACTGGATGAAAGAACGACTCCAACTTGGTAAACCTATGAGATTCAAAAACAAGTTGTGGGTTGTGAAAGGCTACAAAGAAAATGAGATGATAGAGATAGAGTCTCCACATTCCAGAAGAGTTAAAAAAGTGGGCAGGAAGCAGTTGATGAGTTGGTGTGATATGAACATCAATCATGAAGAAGGAACTTGAGCTTTATTGGGTCAAGCTAATGACGTTAAAAGAGCGCTTGCGGGAAGGCATTCCAGTGATTTGAGGACAATTTTTCTTTTGATTTTATTTTGGTTTTGTAAATTTTTATCAATTGGACATTACTTCTGTAAATTTTTGGGTATAACATCTATTGAAGGATGCTAGGTGGTTAAGTATCTACTGAAAGATACTAGGTTTGTTACACCTACTGATGGGTGTTGGTGGATTTTGGGTCAGGCTCGTGACGTTAAACAAGCGCTACCTGGGAGGCAACCTAGTTGATTGATTATATTTTTGTTTGTTATACTTTAGTTGCATGATAGGGATTTGCATGAGTGATCTGAGAATTTAAGTGCAGGGAGCAAGTGAGGGGCATGTGTAGGAGGCACCTAGGTTAAGCTAGGAAGAAGTAGAGCACTTCCCGAAAGTTTCACTGAGCGGCAAACTACCGCTGAGCGGTAGTGTCGCAGACTAGGCTTAGGTTGCCCCTTAGCGGAACCCGAGTCCATTAAGGTATTTTTATACCCTAAGTTACGCCTTAGTCTATCTTTTCAGATTCTTCTCTGCACACACACTCCTATATACTTTTTCAAAGGTTCTCTACAACTTTTCTCTCATCCCTCTTGAAAAAATCTCCTTTCCACTCACTTTCTCACTAGTTTTCCATCTAAGTTTGGGGTGGGAAGAGAGCATCATTATTCTTCATAGCTTGAAAGCATTCTCCATTCATCTAGAATCTCCACCCAAGTAAGTCAAGCATTTTTCATTCTAGGGTTCTTGAGTATGAATTTGATTGTTGAAGCATGAATTTTTAGGGGTTTTGATTTCTACGCATGATTTGATGATTTAATTGATGTTTGAACTGATTGAATTGAGTGATTTTGATCTGGAAGATTAGAAATTGCATGTGGGTGGAGTTAGGAAAGGTTAGAAGTGCATTTTTCAAAATTCTGCAGAGTCACCGCTCAGGGGTAAATTGTCGCTGAGCGACACTCTGACAGACATATTATTTTTGCTGAGTTATGTACTGAAATGCTGCACTGGTGGCGCTGAGGGGTGATTTTGACCCTCAGCGGTGGTTTAGCTTCGAAATAAGGTGTTGTTTGTGGTTTACTAATGATTAACAACATGTTTTGTGGTTTTGTAATCTGTGTTTGATGTAGGAATGGCATCCTCTTCAGGCAAAAGAGTGAAGACCATGGCATCCAAAAGAAAAGAAAAGGAACCAGAACAACCCATTCTAGTAGGTTCCTATCTTGCAAACATGAAAAGCACTTTAAGGTGGTCCAAGATAGGAGACTCCTTATGAAGAGGAAGGTTGGAATGATACCTAACTTTGCTCCTCAATTTGGAGAGCAATTATTGGGGAATGATTGGGGGAAGCTAGCCACATACCCTACACCTGCTAATATAGCTGTGGTGAAAGAATTCTACACCAATGCAAGGAAGATTGGTGATTATCCAGTTGAGAATTACCTAGGCTATGTTAGAGGCCATGCTATTAGGTATGATCCTGATTCCATCAACAACTTCTTGGGTACTGTGTGGGCTGGTGAACAGTGCCAGTTTGCTCTATGTATGGAAGAAGGCACTGATTTTGATGATGTGGAGAGAGTTTTATGTGTACCTGAAGGACATTTTTAGAGGAATAGAACTGGCTCTGTGGTGAACATTAGGAGGATTGCCTTGACTCGTCTTGCAAAGTATTGGATGACGTTTTCTCATGCCAACATTCAGCCATGTTCTCATGTGTCAGACATCACTCTTAGCAGGGCACTCCTCCTTTACTGTGCAATCAGGAACTTGAATGTCAATATTGGACAGGTAATAGCTGATGAGATAAGGGTGTGTGCTAACACAACAAACAACAAAGCACCCTTAGGACATCCTTCTTTGATTACACACCTCTGCAAGATAGCTGGGGTGGATACTTCTGCTCCACCATTTGAAAGGCCAAGGAAAGCAATTGATGAGGCCTATTACAAACAATACTGTGGAGGTGAGGAGGCAGCTCAGCCAGTTCCACCACGCCGTACTCGCAGAGAAAGAGGGCAAGCACAGAGTCAGGCATCTGTTGAGACACATGAAGTAGAACCTTTCCAAATGAGGGACATGTATATGTCTCTTATAGGTGCACAGTTACAGTCTATCCATAGAGGGCAAGTGGCCACTGCTGAGATGATTGTTGGAATGTATGATACACCTCCAGCACATAGGTGGACTATGGAGGAGTTCCATAATGTGGTAGCTTGGCCAGAGGAGCAGGTACAAGGCAGTAGAGCTAGAGCAGCTGAAGCTTTAGCTATGGAGATGGATGAAGATGATGCTGATGATGATGATGAGGATGACACATTTGAGGATGCTGAAGATGAGGAAGAAGAGGAGGATACAGATGACAGCTCAGACTGATGAGGAGCTGAGATAGCATTTACTGATGAATGCTATCATAACTAGAGCAGGACTTATGCTTTTGTTTGGTTTTATGTTATGAACTTATTTATTGATTTTAGAATAGGGTTTGATGTACTCAATTGGAAACTTTGTCTGATGATGGTTTGCTTATGATTGTGATTGTGTGATAAGTAATGCTTGATGATGCTTTGATATGGATTGATGTGGAGATGTGCACATTACATGCTTATACAGGTTGTTCACAAGTTTTATGAACAAATGCATGATGTTGTGATTGTGATTGTGATACTAAGCAGGATATGTATGTCAAATGTGAATGAGCTTATATGTGAGGTTTTGAGCTCCAGAGTTTGTGTGATTGAATGCTATTACTTTGAAAGCATGAATGACTTTGCCCAGGTTTTCTATGATTGAATTACTTGCTTGTTTGCATCATATGATCAAGGCCATTTGTTGGTAACCCTTGTATTAGCCAAATTCATGGAATTAGCCAGTAAAAGAGAACACTAGGTGTTCTATCCTTTGAACCCTTAGCCTTGAACATGATTTGAAAACCCTTGTTGAAAAGTTTTACCTTGAGTTAAGATGAGAATATTCTGTGGTATTGATAAATGTTCCAGTTTGGGGTTGTTGGAAAATAGAAAGGGAAATTGAAAGCATTGAGCTAAGAGCTAAGAATTAAGTATGTAAAAAAAGAAAGAAAAAGAGAAAGAAAAGAAAAGAAAAAGTAAAGCTCAATGCAAAAGAAAGTTGGGGAAAAGTAAGAATGATTGTGTTTATATGATTCTCTTAACTCAAGGGTTTTGTGATCTAGGAAAACCAATTTTCTTGTTAGCCCAGCCACATTATAAGCCATTGAAAAGTCCTTGTGATGATGCATGTTTGTGAATTTATTTGATTGTGGTTAAATGAAAGGCAAAGTCAATTCATGTGACATTGTGATAGTAGAGTGAATGAGTGATTACCTCTTATACACTTGTGTTTGAGTGAAACACTTTACTTAGTGAGGAAATATTCCATGAGCACATGAACATCCATGCTTAGTTGATTGATCATTCATGAAAAATAGCATTTGTTGGATATTAAGTGACTTTGTGAACACTAAAGCATGTGTATGTCTTGATTGAAGTCTTTGTCATGAGTTTATTTGAAGTTTTTACTTATCTTGAAAAGAGGATTTTTGAATGGAGTAAACCATTGTATTGATTGGTAGAAGATTGAGTTACATCTTCTTTGCTTGAGGACAAGCAAAGTTCTAAGTTTGGGGTTGTGATAACAGTTGAAAAACTGTTATTTTCATGCTTAAAATTGATACTAAAAGCAACCTTTAACACTTAGAACCTAGCTTGGAATCATGCTTTTGTTCATATTTTTAGAAATAAGAGAGCTGGACAGGTTTATGCTTGATTTCAGTGTTTTATGCAGGTTTTAAGGTGAATATGGTTAAAGAAGTGCAGAAGGATAGAGATGGAATCAGAAAAGAACTCAAAAAGTGCAAAAGGAGAAGTCGCAACTACCGCTAGCGGCAGTTTACCGCTGAGCGGCACTCAGGAAACCCCGTTGGCTTCGCTGAGGGGTGAAAATGCCGCTGAGCGGAAGAATCAACTCACGCACTTACCGCTGAGCGGTAGTTTACCGCTGAGCGACACTATTTTGGGCTTGGGCCTAATTTTCTGTATATTTTAGAATAGTATATAAGCTTTAGGACGTCCTAGGGTTTGTATCTTTGGTTGAGACGAAGCAAACACTCACTTTTCCCACCCCTTGGAGGAAGATCTTGGATGCTGAGGCTACCTGCTCATCCTTCTAGGGTTCTATCTTTCCTTCTTTCATTATTGTTCATTTAGTTTCACCATGAATATGGTGAACTAAACCTTGTATTGTTGTTGGGGAATCAATGTAATCTTGTGAAACTCTCATATATGGAATTTGTGTTTAAACATCTTATTTGAGATATATGCTTTCTTTCATAATTAGTTAGGGTTTTTCCTCTTTTCTCAAATCATGCATTGTTTAACTCAATCGATGCCATGATTATTGATTTTGTCGATATAGGAACGTACGAGGAAATCTAGATCCGGGGAAAATCTCCCAATAGCATATTGGTTGCCTTTAAGCTTTTGTGCTTCAGAATTCATTATTAGGGATGCTAGGAATCGTATGAACTCGTAATTAAGGATAGGCCTTCTTGCAAGGTGATTTAGAGAGCGGCATTAGCATTGATGAAAAGAATGATGAATTCCTAAAAGTATATGAGAGTGGATAAGATGAAATTGATAACCCCAACAACATACTCATCCATCTAATTCATTAAAGTGTTTGTATTCCTCTTTTCCATTGATCAAATTCATGCATACATGTTTAATTATTGTCTTTTGCATTTAAAACCTAAAATCAATTGTTCACAAGTCTTAAATAATCAACAAATCATATAGCTAACTAGGTCGTGAGTCCTTTGGGAGAACGATACTTGGTCTTACCGAGTTTTATTACTTGATACGATTCGGTCACACTTGCCGAGGGTTAAACAAGTTTGTTTTCAATCGGCAAGTATGACCGAATCGTTCAAGTAATAAACTTGGTTAGACCAAGTATCGTTCTTCCCAAAGGACTCACGGCCTAGTTTAGTTATGTGATTTCTTAATTAACTAAGACTTACAAACGAATTAATTGGGGTTTAAAATGCAAGACAGAAAATAAACATGTATGCATGAATTGTGATCAATGGCAAAAAGCAAAAGATAAACACTTTCAATGAAATTTATGTATGGATATGTTGTTGGGGTTCAATTTCATCTTATCCACTCGCATATATTTTAGGAATTCAACGATCAAATCACCATTGTTAATGCCACTCTCTAATGTACCTTTCCAGAAGGCTTCTCCCTAATCACGTGTTCATACAATTCCTAGCATTCCTAATGATTAGTTCATAAGTACAGGAGCTTAACGACAACCAATATAAAATTGGGAGAAATTCCCCGGATCTAGACTTCCCCGTACGTTCCCGTATCGACAAAACCAATAATCATGCATCGAATGAGTTAAACCATGCAAGCATTAAACAAAGAGGAAAAACCCTAACTAATGATGAAAGAAAGCATAAGTGTTAATTAAAAGATGTAAAAACAGATTCCATATATGAGAGTTTCACAAGACTACATTGATTCCCCAACAAACATAAAGAGGTTAGTTCACCATATTCATGGTGAACCTAGATGAATTACAATGAAAGAATGAAAGAATAAACCCTAAAAAGGTGAAGCGAAAGCCTCAGCATCCAAGATCCTCCTTCAAAGGGGTGGTAGAGAGAGTGTTTGCCTCGTTCCAGCCAGAGATGCCTAACCCTAGGAAACCCTAAAGCTTATGTATCATTCGTAAATTACAAAAAGTCAAGTCCAAGCCCATTTAAGTGCCGCTCAGCGGTAAACTACCGCTCAGCGGTGATTGCGTGACTTGTTTTCTCCCCTCAGCGGCCATTTTGCCCCTCAGCGGATCTCCCGTGACTTCCAGAGTACCGCTCAGCGGTAAAATACCGCTCAGCGGTGAGTGCGTGACTTGTTTTCTCCCCTCAGCGGCCATTTTGCCCCTCAGCGGACCTCCCGCAAACTCCTGAGTGCCGCTCAGCGGTAAACTGCCGCTGAGCGGTGACTTCGGCTTCTCCTTTTGCACTTTTTATTGTCTTTTCTGATTTCATCTCTCTCCTTCTTCACTTCTTTTACCAAATTCACCTTAAAACCTGCACAAAAACACTGAAATCAAGCATAAACCTGTCCAGCTCTCAATGGTCAATGTGCTTTTCCAGTGGAGGCCTTGGAGGATGTTAATTTCATGGCTAATCAATTTCCATACCGTCAAGGGAATTACAATCAAGGGTGGAAACCACATCCAAGCATTGGTCAAGGACAAACTGGGCAAGCAAATCAATATAATAAGCAGCAGCAACCAACCTTTTGGAAACAGTTATTTATGCTTAATGAAAAATCAACAAGGTTGGAAGAAACTCTTCAGCAATTCATACAGAAAACCGAATCTTCTCAAAAGAGCACTGAAGCTGCTATAAAGAATTTGGAGATTCAAATGGGTCAGATTACCAAGCAATTGGAAGAAAGGCCAAATAGAAATTTTGGGGCTAATACTGAGGTTAACCCTAGAGAAGAGTGCAAAGTGGTAAAGAGTGTGAATGAAGAGATAATTGAGTTAGAAGAAGGAGAAACAGAAGAAAGAAGAGAAATAGAGAGCAAAAACAATTTTCCTTTTCCAATAAATCGAGAAACAAATGGATTTCACAGAATTATTCAGAATGGTGGATAATAAAGCACCTTGGGAACAGATTTTACAGAAAATTGCAGTTTACACAAAATCTGATGAAGAAATTTCTACAAAGAAGAGACGTAGAGATGATGAGGCAAAAGAGTGTATAACTGTTAAGAAAGAGTCATTCCCTCCTAAAGCGTCAGATCCAGGTAGTTTTTCTATCCCTTGTACTATAGGGAAGAAAAAGGTAAAGAAAGCTCTCCTTGATTTAGGTTCAAGTGTTAACTTGATACCTTATTCTTTACTGGAGCAAATCGGCAATGTTAAAATGAAACATGCAAAGATTAAAATAGTAATGGCCGATGGATCTTCAAAGGAGCCATGTGGGATTGTAGAGGACATTATAGTTTGTGTTGGCAAACTTCAGTTCTTGGCAGACTTTGTGGTGATGAAGATGGAGACTGAGAAGATACCTATCATACTTGGAAGACCGTTTATGAAAACGGCCAGGGCTATCATAGATGTAAATGAAGGTATAGTGGTGCTCCAGGATAGAGAGGAGAGAGTGGTGGTAGATGTTTTCAAAGATGAGATGCAAGCAAAGGAGGAAGAAGCTAGTTATAAAGCTGCATTTTGAGATGCACCCATGACTAGCCGTAAAGATGAAAATCTTGAGGTTTCAGGTAACCATTGTTTGTTGTTTCAGGTACCCAAGGTAGAAGAGATTGGAAGAGGAGAAGAAATTCCTAGAGACTGGAAGAAAAGAAGACTCCAACTTGGCACACCTGTTAGAATCAAGAACAAGTTGTGGGTTGTGAAGGGCTTTAAAGAGAAGGAGATGATAGAGATAGAGTCTCCATGTTCTAGAAGAACCAAAACAGTTCAAAGGAAACAGCTGAGGAGTTGGTGGAATAACAACATCAATTACAAAGAAGATGGAACTTGAACTTTATTGGGTCAAGCTAATGACATTAAAAGAGCGCTTGCTGGGAGGCAACCCAGTGAATTTAAAAACTTTTGATTTGGTTTTGTAATTTTTTTTTTATTTGTGAACATTATTTCTGTATTTATTTTGTTGGATATAGCATCTACTGAAGGATGCTAGGTGGTTAAGTATCTACTGAAGGATACAATGGCAGTAACACCTACTGATGGGTGTTGGTGGATTTTGGGTCAGGCTCGTGACGTTAAACAAGCGCTACCTGGGAGGCAACCCAGTTGATTGAATATTTCTGTTTGTTTGTTTTAGTTAGGGTTTGCATAAGCATTTTTGAACATTGAATTGCAGGGAGCCAGTGAGGGGCATGTCTAGGAGGCACGTAGGTTAAGAAAAGAAGGAGAAGAGCACTTCACGAAAGTGCCGCTGAGCGGTACTTTACCGCTGAGCGGTACTCTCGCAGAATAGGGTTTTAATTCCCCTTAGCGGGACCCGAGCCCATTAGGGTATTTTTAAACCCTAAGCTGCGCATTCTCTCACACTTTCAGACTTTTCTTTGCACAAACACTCCCACATACCTTCTCCAAGGTTTTCCACATCTTTTCACTCTTCCCTCTTAAGAAAATTTCTCTTCCACTCACTTTTTCACTAGTGTGCCATCAAAGTTTGGGGTTGGAAGAGAGCATTCTAGCTTGGAAGCATTCTCATTGCATCTAGTATCTCCACCCAAGTAAGTAAAATGCATTTTGTTCATTCTAGGGTTTTTGATTTTGAATATGATTGTCAAAACATGAAGATTTAGGGGTTTTGATTTCTTTGCATGATTTGATGATATATTTGATGTTTGAACCGATTAAACTGCATGATTATGAACTGGAAAACTGAAAATTGCATTTGGGTGGAGTTAGGAAAGCTTTAAAACAGGTTTTTCAAAAATCTGCAGAGTTACCGCTGAGGGGTAAACTGCCGCTGAGCGGCACTCTGCCAGATTTGATTTTTCTGGTTTTGTGTGATCTGGAATGTGGTACTGGTGGCGCTGAGGGGGAATTCTGGCCCTCAACGGTGGTTTAGCTTCGAAAGGAGTTGTGTTCTGTGTTTTACTAATGATTAACATCATGTTCTGTGGTTTGGTTTTGTGTTTTGAATGTAGGAATGGCATCCTCATCCGGAAAAAGATTGAAAACCATGGCAAACAAGAGAAAGGAAAAGGAACCAGAGCAACCCCATTCTAGCAGGTTCCTCTCTAGGAAACATGAGAAGCACTTTAAAGTGGTTCAGGACAGGAGACTTCTGATGGAGAGAAAGGTTGGAATGATACCTAACTTTGCTCCTCAATTTGGAGAGCAAGTGTTAGGGAATGATTGGGGAAAGCTAGCCACTTATCCTGCACCTGCCAATATAGCTGTGGTTAAGGAATTTTACACCAATGCAAAGAAGATTGGTGATTATCCAGCTGAGAATTATTTGGGCTATGTCAGAGGCCATGCTATCAGGTATGATCCTGATTCAATTAATAACTTTCTGGACACTGTATGGGCTGGTGAGCAGTGCCAGTTTGCTCTTTGCATGGAGGAAGGTGCTGATTATGAGGATGTGGAGAGAGTACTGTGTATACCTGGAGGACACTTCCAAAGGAATCGATCTGGCTCAGTGGTTAACATTAGGAGGACAGATTTGACTCCTCTTGCAAAGTATTGGATGGCGTTTTCTCATGCCAACATTCAGCCATGTTCACATGTGTCAGATATTACTCTCAGCAGGGCATTCTTCATCTACTGTGCTATCAGAAACTTGAATGTTAATATTGGGCAGGTGATAGCTGATGAGATTAGTGTGTGCGCCAATACTTCAAACAACAAAGCACCACTAGGACATCCTTCTTTGATCACGCACCTTTTCAAGATAGCTGGGGTGGACACTTCTGCTCCACCTTTTGAGAGGCCAAGAAAAGCTATTGATGAGGCCTACTATAGACAGTACTGTGGAGGTGATGATGCAGCTCAGCCAGTTCCACCACGCCGTGCTCGTAGAGAGAGAGGGCCAGCACAGAGCCAGACATCTGCTGAGACACATGAAGCAGAGCCATTCTAGATGAGGGACATGTATATGTCTCTTATAGGGGCTCAGTTGCAGTCCATTCACAGAGGGCAGGTGGCCACTGCTGAGATGATTGTGGGGATGTATGATACACCTCCAGCCCACAGGTGGACTATGGATGAATTCCATAATGTGGTAGCTTGGCCAGAGGAGCCAGTGCATGGAGGAGGAGCTGGAGCAGCTGAAGCTTCAGCTAGAGATATGGAAGAAGATGAAGCTGATGAGGATGATGCATTTGAAGATGATGCAGATGAGGAGGAAGAGGAAGATACAGAGGACAGCTCAGATTGATGAGGAGCTGAGATAGCATTTACTGATGAATGCTATCATGTGCTTATGCTTTGTGGTTTAAGTTTTCTGAACTTATTTGTTTTTGTTTTTAGATTAGGGCTGATGTACTCTATTTGAAACCTGGTTTGTTGTGATAAGTAATACTGAATGATGCTTATGATTAACTGATGTTGAGATGATGTGCACATTAAAATGCTTATACAGGTGATTCACAAGTTTTGTGAACAAATGCATGATATCATGATTGTGATTGTGAAATTAAGCAGGAGGTGTATGTCGAATGTGAATGAGCTTATATGTGAGATTTTGAGCTTCAGAGTTGTTATTGTTGAATGCTATTACTTTGAAAGCATGAATGGTTTTGCCCAGGTTTTCTATGATTGAATTAATTGTTTGTTTTGCATCACATGATCAAGGCCATTTGTTGAAAACCTTTTTATTGGCCAAATTCATACAATTAGCCCACTAAAAGAGAACACTTTGTGTTCTATCCTTTGAACCCTTAGCCTTGAACATACACTGAAACCTTTGATTGAAAAATCTTTACCTTGAGTTAAGTAGAAGATCTTGTGTGGTATTGTTAAATGTTCAAGTTTGGGGTTGTTGGGAAAAACATGAAAAGCATTGAGCTAAGAGTTAAAAAAGTAAGAATATGCAAAGAAAAAGAAAAGAAAAAGAAGCAAAGCTCAATGCAAAGGCAAAAGAAAGTTGGGAAAGAATAAGATGATTGTGTTGTATAATTCTCTTAACTCAAGGATTTTGTGATCTAGAAAAACCAATTTTCTTGTTAGCCCAGCCACATTATAAGCCATAGAAAAGTCCTTGTGATGATGCATGCTTGTGAATGTTTTTGATTGTGGTAAAATGAAAGGCAAAGCTAATTCATGTAACATTGTGATAGTAGAGTGAATGAGTGATCATCTCTTATACACTTGAGTGTGAGTGAAACACTTGACTTAGTGAGGAAATATCACATGCACACATGAACATCCATGCTTAATTGATTGATCATTCATGAAAATAGCATTTGTTGGAATTTAAATGACTTTGTGAACACTAAAGCATGTGCACATCTTGATTGAACTCTTGGTCATAAGTTTGAGTGAAGTTTTTGCTTATCTTGAAAAGAAGATTTTTTAATAAAGTGATCATCATATGAATTGGTTTAAAGATAGAGTTACATCTTATTTGGTTGAGGACAAGCAAAGTTCTAAGTTTGGGGTTGTGATAACAGTTGAAAAACTGTTATTTTCATGATTAAAATTGACACTAAAAGCAACCTTCACACTTAGAAATTAGCTTGAAATCATGTTTTTCTTTATATTTTTAGAAATAAGAGAGCTAGACAGGTTTATGCTTGATTTCAGTGTTTTTGTGCAGGTTTTAAGGTGAATTTGGTAAAAGAAGTGAAGAAGGAGAGCGATGAAATCAGAAAAGACAATAAAAAGTGCAAAAGGAGAAGCCGAAGTCACCGCTTAGCGGCAGTTTACCGCTGAGCGGCACTCAGGAGTTTGCGGGAGGTCCGCTGAGGGGCAAAATGGCCGCTGAGGGGAGAAAACAAGTCACGCACTCACCGCTGAGCGGTATTTTACCGCTGAGCGGTATTTTACCGCTGAGCGGTATTTTACCGCTGAGCGGTACTCTGGAAGTCACGGGAGATCCGCTGAGGGGCAAAATGGCCGCTGAGGGGAGAAAACAAGTCACGCAATCACCGTTGAGCGGTAGTTTACCGCTGAGCGGCACTTAAATGGGCTTGGACTTGACTTTTTGTAATTTACGAATGATACATAAGCTTTAGGGTTTCCTAGGGTTAGGCATCTCTGGCTGGAACGAGGCAAACACTCTCTCTACCACCCCTTTGAAGGAGGATCTTGGATGCTGAGGCTTCCGCTTCACCTTTTTAGGGTTTATTCTTTCATTCTTTCATTGTAATTCATCTAGGTTCACCATGAATATGGTGAACTAACCTCTTTATGTTTGTTGGGGAATCAATGTAGTCTTGTGAAACTCTCATATATGGAATCTGTTTTTACATCTTTTAATTAAGACTTATGCTTTCTTTCATCATTAGTTAGGGTTTTTCCTCTTTGTTTAATGCTTGCATGGTTTAACTCATTCGATGCATGATTATTGGTTTTGTCGATACGGGAACGTACGGGGAAGTCTAGATCCGGGGAATTTCTCCCAATTTTATATTGGTTGTCGTTAAGCTCCTGTACTTATGAACTAATCATTAGGAATGCTAGGAATTGTATGAACTCGTGATTAGGGAGAAGCCTTCTGGAAAGGTACATTAGAGAGTGGCATTAACAATGGTGATTTGATCGTTGAATTCCTAAAATATATGAGAGTGGATAAGATGAAATTGAACCCCAACAACATATCCATACATAAATTTCATTGAAAGTGTTTATCTTTTGCTTTTTGCCATTGATCACAATTCATGCATACATGTTTATTTTCTGTCTTGCATTTTAAACCCCAATTAATTCGTTTGTAAGTCTTAGTTAATTAAGAAATCACATAACTAAACTAGGCCGTGAGTCCTTTGGGAAGAACGATACTTGGTCTAACCAAGTTTATTACTTGAACGATTCGGTCATACTTGCCGATTGAAAACAAGTTTGTGACATCATAATTTGGTGTTCATAAATTTGTCCATCAGTGTTAACCCTTGGGAAGTGTAACCGAATCATATCAAGTAATAATAAATGGTAAGACCAAGTATCGTTTCCCAAAGGACTCACGGCCTAAACAGTTATGTGATTTGTTGATTAAATTAGACTTGTGAACGAATTCTTATAGATTTAGATGCAAATACTAAGAAGTAAATATGAACGCATGTATTGATCAATTGAACAAAAGAAGCAAAGCGTGATTGAAATATATGGAATGATGATGTTGTTGGGGGTTTTCAATTCATCCTATCCACTCTCATGTATTCAAGAATTCAACTTCTTCATTAATGTTAATGCCACTTTCTAATTTACCTTAAACACAATGTCTTGGTGAAGAAAGCCTACTCCTAATCACTAGTTTACAATGTCTTGTCTCCCTAGCAATTATTCATGCATTACATTCGCACAGAAGCTTAAAGGCAACCAATCCTCCTATCCCTATGTCTAGGCAATATTACTATTGGGAGAGTTCCTTCATATCTAGATTTATCTATATGTGTCCATACAAATAAAATCAATGATCATGCAATTGAATGAATTAAACAAAGCATGCATAGAGTATAGAAGAAAAATTCTAACAATTAATGAAAGAAAACATATGAATTAAAGAACCAATTCAATACATGAGAGTTTCAAAAGATTACATTGATTTCCAACAACAATGAAGGTTTAGTTCACCATCATCATGGTGAAACTAGATGAAAAATAATGAAAGAATGAAAGATAAAACCCTAGAATTTGAAGAGTGGAGCTTGAGAATCCAAGATCCTCCTCCAAGGGGTGAAGAAAGTGTGATTTTGCTTCGTTCTACCAAAAAATACTAACCCTAGGTCGACTAAAACCTTATATAGACTCCTAAAGATTACAGAAAAGTGGCCCAAGGCCCATTCAAATGGCACTCAGCGGTAATTACCGCTCAGCGGTAAGTGCGATTCTTCTATTTGACGCTCAGCTCCAGTTTTGCCCCTCAACGGTGACTGCGGGACTTTAGAGTGCCGCTCAGCGGTAATTTTCGTTGAACAATACTTGCGACTCTTCTTTTATGCACTTTTTCTTCCTTTTCTGACTCCAACTTATGGCTACTTCACTTCTTCCATTCAATTCATCTTAAAACCTGCAAAAACAAGGAAAACCAAGCATAAAACCCATCCAACTCTCTTATTTCCAAAACATAAGCAAAAACATGATTACAAGTTAGTTTCTAAGTCATAAAGGTTGTCTTTAAGGTCAAAATTAAGTATAAAAATAACAGTTTTTCAACTGTTATCAGTGGGTATCTGAATTGTATGTTAACATAGTCAATTAAATTACACAAACTTACCCTGATTTTTCTGTCTTGTCATGTTGTCCGTTCGGTCGTTTTTTCCTTGCAATGATCACCCTTTGGGTGCGAGCAGAGTGTGCAGAAGATATTTTGGAATAGGCACTGGCAGGAGAGGATGATTTCTATTAGAGTAAGATTGTTCGGTCTTGTACCTATTTCTGTAATAGTTTAAGACCGTTCGGTCTAATACGATGCTTGTATGAACGTTCGGTTTGTAAGCAGTATAGGTTTCTTCAAAGTTTTAAATTCATCGTTATTTCAGGTTAATGATGAACAAATCTACAATCCCCGAAAATGGAGTCAAAAACTTGTTAACCCTCGGCAGGTGTAACCGAATCGTATCAAGTAATAAACCTGGTAAGACCAAGTATCATTCTCCCAAAGGACTCACGGCCTAGACAGTTGTGTGTTTCGTTGATTATCTAAAACTTGTGAACAAATTCTTATAGGTTTAAATGCAAAATATTGAAAAGTAAATATGTATGCATGTGATGATTAATGGGAAAGAAGAAACAAAACACGTGAATTGAAATATATGGATGAATATGTTGTTGGGGTTTATCAATTTCATCCTATCCACTCTCATGTATTTAGGAATTAATCATTCTTTTCATTAATATTAATGCCACTTTCTAAATTACTTTAAACCCGATGTCTCGGCGAAGAAAGCCTAATCATAATCACTAGTTTACAATGTCTTGTCTCCCTAGCAATTAATCATGCATTATAGTGAACAGAAGCTTAATGGCAACCAACCATCGTACTCCTATGTCTAGGTTTGTAATATACTGTTGGGAGAGATTCCCCAGATCTAGATTTCCCCCTATGTGTCCATATCGACAAAACCAATAATCATGACATCGAATGAGTTAAACAACGCATGCTTTGAGCAAAGAGGAAAAACCCTAACTATTAATGAAAGAAAGCATGTATCATATAAATGATCTTGAAGAACAAATGCCATACAAGAGAGTTTCTAAGGATTTACATTGATTCCCCAACAACAAAATAAGTTTAGTTCACCATATTCATTGTGAAACTAGATGAAATACAATGGAAAAGTGAAGGATAGAACCCTAAAAAGTTGAGAAAGGAGCCTTAGCATCCAAAATCCTCCTCCAAGGGGTGAAAGAGTGTGTTTTTGCTTCGTCCGAGCCAAAGATACGAACCCTAGAACGTTCTAAAGCTTATATAATATTCTAAAAAATACAGAAAATTAGCCCCAAGCCCGTAAAAGTCCTACTCAACGGTACATACCGCTCAGCGGTAATAGCACGTGACCAATTCTTCCCCTCAGCGGAATTTCTCCCCTCAGCGGTGTAAACGGGTCTTTGAGAGTGCCTCTCAGCGGTAATTTGCGCTGAGCGGTACTTGCGGTTTCTCTTCTTTTGCACTTTTTGTGTGCTTTTCTGATTCCATCTCTATCCCTTTTCACTTCTTTCATCAATTTCATCTCAAAACCTGCAAAAATGAGGAAATCAAGCGTAAAACCTGTCCAACTTTCTTATTTCCAATAATTCAACAAAATCATGACTTCAAGCTAGTTTCTAAGTCATAAAGGTTGTAATTGAAGTCAATTTTAAGTATAAAAATAACAGTTTTTCAACTGTTATCACAACCCCAAACTTAGAACTTTCCTTGTCCTCAAGCAAATAAGATGTAACTCAATCTCCACCAATCCATAGAATGGTTCACTACATTTAAAAATCCTTCTTTCAAGACAAGTAAATACTCAATTTAGCTCAGCACCAAGACTTCAATCAAGATGTGCACATTGTTTTAGTGTTCACTCAATCACATAATATCCAACAAATGTTATTATCATGAATGATCAATCAACTAAGCAAAGATGTTCTTATGTGTTCAAGGAATCTATCCACCTAGATAAAGTGTTTCACTCAAACACACAAGTGTATAGGAAATATTCACTCATTCACTCTACTATCACAATGTCACATGAATCAACTTTGCCTTTCATTTAACTATAATCAAATACACTTACAAGCAAGCATCATCACAAGGACTTTTTAATGACTTATAATGTGGCTGGGCTAACAATAACAATTGGTTTTTCTTGATCACAAAACCCTTGAGTTAAGAGAATCATCTAAACACAACCATTCTTAATTATTCCCAACTTTCTTTTGCATTGAGCTTTTCTTTTTCTTCTTTTCTTTCCTTTTTCTTTTCACATGCTTAACTTTTAGCTCAATGCTTTTCGTTTTCCCTTTCTAAACTTCCCAACAACCCCAAACTTGAACATTTATCAATACCACAAGATATTTTCAACTCAACTCAAGGTAAAGCTTTTTAAAAAGGGTTTTCAAATCATGTTGAAGGCCAAACTCAAGATATTATCATTACCACAAAATGTTTTCAACTTAACTCAAGGTAAAGCTTTTCAAAGAGGGTTTTCTATCTTGTTCAAGGTTATGGGTTCAAAGGATAGAACACATAATGCTCTCTTTTAGTGGGCTAAATTCATGCATTTGGCTAATAAAAGGTTTACCAACAAATGGCCTTGATCATATGATGCAAACAAGCAAGTGATTCAATCATAGAAAACCTGGGCAAAGTCATTCATGCTTTCAAAGTAATAACATTCAACAACAACTCTAGAGCTCAAAATCTCACATATAAGCTCATTCACATTCCACATACACATCCTGCTTAGCATCATAATCACAATCATAACATCATGCATTTGTTCATAATGCTTGTGAACCACCACCTGTATAAGCATATAATGTGCACATTCTCAATCATCCATTAAGATCAAAACATCATCAAGCATCACTTATCACACAATAGTCACAAGCAAACCATCATAACAAACAAGTTTCAAATTGAGTACGTCAACCCTATTCTAAAAACAGAAGCAAATAAGTTCAATATTACAAAACTAAAGATAGAAAAGATCCTGCTCTAGTGCTGATAGCATCCATCAGTATATGCTATCTAAGCTCCTCATCAGCCTGTGCTATCATCTGTATCTTCCTTCTCTTCATTATCTTCATCATCTTCAAATGTGTCATCATCATTATCTTCATCTTCCTCCATAGTTGAAGCTTCAGCTACTCCAGCTCTGCTGCCCTGGGTCTGCTCCTCTGGCCAATCCACCACACTATGGAACTCATCCATAGCCCACCTGTGTGCTGGGGGTGTATCATATAACCCAATAATCATCTCAGCAGTTGCCACTTGTCCTTTGTGAATGGACTGCATCTGTGCACCTATAAGAGACATGTACATGTCTCTCATCTGGAATGGCTCTGCCTCATAAGTCTCTACAGATGCCTGACTATGTGCTGGTCTTCTTTCTCTGTGAGGACGTTGTGTTGAAACTGGTGAGCTGCCTCCTCTCCTCCACAATACTGCCTATAATAGGCCTCATCAATGGATTTCCTCGGCCTCTCCAATGGTGGAGCAGAAGTATCCACCCCAGCTATCTTGCATAGGTGTGTAATCAAGGAAGGATGCCTTAAAGGTGCCTTGTTGTTCATTGTGTTGGCACACATTTGTATTTAATTGGCAATCACTTGGCCAATGTTAATGTTCATATTTTTGAGCACAGAGTAGAGGAGAATTGCCCTGCTGAGAGTGATGTCTGAAACATGAGAACACGGCTGAATGTTGGCATGGGAGAATGCCATCCAATACTTAGCAAGAGGAGTCAAATCAGTCCTCCTGATATTCACCACTACACCATTTCTGTTCCTCTGGAAGTGTCCTCCAGGTATACACAGAACACTTTTCACATCATTAAAATCAGTGCCTTCCTCCATACAAAGAGCAAACAGCCACTGCTCTCCAACCCACTCAGTACCCAAAAAGCTGTTGATAGAGTTAGGATCAAACCTAATAGTGTGGCCTCTAACATAACTTAGGTAATCCTCAACTGGATAGTCACCCAACTTCCTTGCGTTGGTGTAAAATTCTTTTACCACTGCTATATTGGCTGGTGCAGGGTATGTGGCCAATCTCCTCCAGTTTCTTCCCAACAGTTGCTCTCCAAACTGAGGAGCAAAGTTAGGTATCATTCCAGCTTTCCTCTTCATCAGGAGTCTCCTATGTTGAACAATCTTAAAATGCTTCTCATGTTTGCGAGATAGGAACCTACTAGAATGAGGTTGTTCAAGTTCCTTGTCTTTCCTCTTGGAGGTTGTGGTCTTCAATCTTTTGCCTGAAGAGGATGTCATCCCTACATCAAACACAAATTACAAAGCCACAAAACATGTTGTTAATCATTAGTAAACCACAAACAATACCCCAAATCCATGCTAAAGCACCGCTGAGGGTCACAAAAACCCCTCAGTGCAACCAGTGCACCCAACTAGCAAGAAAAAGAAGCCAAAAACCAAGTCTGTCAGAATCGCGCTCAGGGGAAATTTTCGCTGAGCAGTCATTCTGCAGATTTTGAAAAATTCATTTTTAACACTTCCTAACTCCACCCACATGCAATTTTCATACTTCCAGACCAAAATAGAGCATTTTAATCGGTTCATTGATCAATTAATTCATCAAATCATGCATAGAAATCAAAATCCCTAAAGAATCATGCTTTGAACATCCAAATTCATACTAATTCATGCTTTCAAGAACCCTAGAATGAAAAATACTTGACTTACTTGGGTGGAGATACTAGATGAGTAGAAAATGCTCTAAAAATATGAAGAACTCAGCCCCAACAACAATGCTCTCTCCAAACCCCAAACTTAGATTGAAAACTAGTAAGAAAGTTAGTGGAAGAGAGATTTTGTAAAGGGGAATAAAGGGAAAGATGTAGAGAACTCTTAGAAAAGTGTTTAGGAGTGTGTGAGAGGAAAGAAATATGAAAATAAAACAAAAATCACACCCTAGGGTATAAAAATACCCTAATGGGCTCGGGTCCCGCTAAGGGCAACCCTAAAAACCTATGCTGCAGTGATACCGCTCAGCGGAAATTTCCGCTGAGCAGTACTTACGTGACATACTCTCCTTCTTCCTAGCTTGCCCTAGCTGCCTTCTACTCATGCCTCTCACTCACTTCATGCATTTAAGTTCTCAAATCATTGATACATTCAATCCCTAACATGCAACTAAAGCAGAATCAAAACAAACAAACAAAATATATTAAATCAACTGGGTTGCCTCCCAGGTAGCGCTTGTTTAACGTCACGAGCCTGACCCAACATCCACCAACACCTATCAGTAGGTGCAATTTTACCTTACCAACACCCATCAGTAGGTGTAACAAACCTGTTAATAAACCTAGTATCCTTCAGTAGATACTTAACCACCTAGCATCCATCAGTAGATGCTAACCCAAAAAGTTTCAACATAAAAGTAATGTCCGAAAATTACAACCAATATAAAAAAAATAAAATAACGTTCTTAAATCAACTGGGGTGCCTCCTAGAAAAGCGCTCTTTTAATGTCAATAGCTTGACCCAGTAAAGCTCATGTTCCATCTTCAATGTTGGTGTTTACCTTTCTATCATCACACCAACTTAACAACTGCTTCCGATCCACCTCTTTGACTCTTCTTGAATGTGGAGACTCAATTTCGATCACTCCATCTTCCTTATAGTCTTTAACAATCCACAACCTGTTTTTGAATCTCACATGTTTACCAGGTTTGGGTTGTGCTTTCCTTGAATCATCATGAACCGTCCTTCCTTTGCTATCCTGTTCTTCTTCCTTATCCTGAAACAAAAAACAATTTTTACCTTTGAAGCTTGACTTTGAATTTGTAGAACTAGTCATGGGTACATCCTGACATGTAGCTTTATAACTAGTCTTTGTCTATTGTTCCTCTTTGAAGACATCAATAACCTCATTTTTTCCTCGGTCTTGAAACACCACTATTCCTTCATCTACATCAATGATGACTGATGAGTCAATATTTTCTTGATTTCACTTAGCTTATTGTGCTAGATTTAATCAGGGAATTGTGTTTGAATGTCCAATATTTTTCCATTTTTCCTAATTATGCTTAATTTGACAAGAAATTCTTACTTTAATTAATTTGAATTATCTGAGGCTAATTATTTGCAATATTAATTGTAGGGAAATTGTTGGATAATATTTTGGGACTCAAAGAAAAGTGCCACGTCAATTATATTTTAAGCTAAAATGAGTAAGGATGTGCGGATTTATGGGAGTGAACACGGAGATGGGCTTGATTAAAGAAGCTTCTTTTGTTTTCTTTTAAGATGAAGAAGGGGATGGAAGTAGAAAGCACACGACCCTTGAGAAGGTGACGTCCAACAGCTGATCCAACAAGGCATGGCAGGAATGCACAAGCATGATTTTTATTTTGGAGAAAGAAAGTGGGCTGCCACATTTTTGAAGAACTCACGGTCACGACCCACATTGCAAAAATGTTCTTTGATAAGAAGAAGGCTGCAGTTGGAAGGAGTTCACGGCCTGGGAGAAATGCTCTCAAGGCTTCAAAAAAAATATGATAGGTGCAGGTCCAGATGTGCACACGGGTTGCATCCACACAAGTCCGGCAAGAAGTGAAGCAGCGGGCCCATGAGAAGCTTAGGAGCTGCAAAATGGATAGAGCATCACGGTCCAGCTGCCACACACACACAAAATGAAATGTTACATCCATGTGAGAGGAGCTTCAAATAGCAATGGGCTGGATTCAACTGGGAGGCACTCACGGTCCAGCGTCCAACAGCAGCAGTGGGTGGTAAGCAGTCCTGTAGCTTGAGGAAGGGGTGCCTGGAGTAAAGAGCATCCAACAGCTTGGATTTGAGGAGGTGCTGGGAGAGAAATAGGCACAGGGCCTGGTCCAACATCCAGCAAGGATTTTCCAATAGTTGATTCACGCATCCAGCAAAGGGGGCACAAGGGGTGATTAAATGAAAAGGGGGAACCAGCCGCCACTCTCTGGGATTTTTTTTTAGGCTTTGCTTTGAATGTTGTTTTTAGAGCTTATATGCTGATGCTTGAACAATTTTTACGTTGTTACAGGGGATGAATGGAAGAGCATATTTTGAATTTTATTTCATTTAAGTAACAAGCGCTGAACTCATGAAACAATGTTGTTTTTAGTTTTCCATTCAATGAAAAAGAATGCGCACAAGAGCTCCACGTTAATAGCTATTTGCTGCATTTATTTCTTCCTTTTTCATTTGGGTACAACACTTGTGATTGAATGTCCCCTTATCTTCATTTCTTCCAACACGTTGACGGTTGCTGATGATAAGAAGAGGAGAGCACGCTGATTCATGGATAGGAGGCGCTGATTATTTCTTTGTCAAGCCTGCTGATTCATTTGCTTTGGAGAAGGTGGTGTCACGACCTGGCAGGGAGAAATGGTGCAACAGCTCACGTCCAGCGTTGGTGTGCATTCTGGGCATTCATTTTGTGCTGGCGGAAAGACACGATGATTTAATTATCTTTCTTTTAATTGCTGGAGAGGACGGTGCACATAAAGCGAAAAGAGGTGTGCACGGGGACATTTTTTTTGAGCTTTAAACCTGCACCGATTGGGATGCTTTTAACATTGGAAAATTGTTTTATTTTTTAGGTTCAACTTGCACCAAAACTTATTTTAATATTATTGAATTTGAAATTACATTCAGCAATCTGGTTCATTTTATTTTACTGCTAGCGCATTTTTAGTTTTAGTTTGTTGATTCCCGTTATAGATATGCGTTGGTGGATGACTATAATGTGAACACTATGTTTAGCTTAAGCGTTGCATATTTTCTTTTATTCCCGCTGCTTTGTGTTTCAATTGGTTGACGCCTTGTTTCTTTGAATTTTTATTCCAAGCTGTAATGTGGATTTCATTTTTAACTAAGTGTTTCTTTATTATCTACTACATGTTAATTAGTTCACACATCTTGTTTTAGAGACTGTTAAGTCTCAATGTAGAACTGTTCGGTCATCTGTAGGACCGTTCGGTGTTCATGCTTTGCTCATTTATTTCAATGCTTTCAATTATGTTTGGTTGTATTTAATTTTCACATTTAATTTAGTTCATTTCTAATCACAAAAACACTTTCAAACCCCCCCACTACATGTTTGACCTAAGTCTCGAACCATAGTTTGGTCCTTGAGAGACGACCTAGGAGTCACTTCCTATCACTATACTGCATTCTTTAATGCACATCAAATTTGTATGGGCCGCGACAACCGCATCAAATTTTGGCGCTGTTGCCGGGGACCAATGGTTTGGTCTTAAGTCTTTTGTTGTGTTAGTGTGTGTTGTGTTTTGTCTTGTGTTGTGAGTGTGATGTTTTGTTTTGTGTGTGCGTGTCGCATGTTTAATTATGTTGTGTTTTGTTTGTTTCGTAATTTTTAGGATTTCCTTTCTACTTTACCTTCTTCTTTTTCCATGTCTACCTATTTTGATTTTGTGAATACTGCTTCTTCTGCCTGCGCTTATGACTATGATTCTCTGTCTGCATGTTACTCTGATTATGGTTCTCATACTGATTTCTATGTTGAGAACAATATGACTCATCCTCTCATTCTTGAGAGTGCTCGTTGGGAGCCAATTTAACTTAATGAGGATGATGTTCATTGCGTTCTCACCTCTGGACTGATACATTTGCTGCCTAGGTTTCATGGTTTTGCAGGTGAATGCCCACATAGACATTTGGAGGAATCCCACATCATTTGCTCTTCAATGAAGCCTCCACATGTACCGATTGATCACATGTTCTTAAGGGCATTCCCACATTCATTACAAGAAGCAGCAGGGGATTGGTTGTATTGGCGTCCTCCAGGATCCATCACTTCTTGGGAAGATCTTAAGCATATGTTCTTGGATGAATTCTTCCCTGCTCAGTATGGTTACAACAACGATTCTGGATGGAATGACACTAGTTTGGGATGGTATGATGCTCCAGAGCAATATCAGGAAGCACCATCTCAGAATGCTTTTATGGCTCTACTAGTCCAGCAATACCAGAGTTAGCAACATGATGCTCCTGCCCGAATATCTCCTCAGCCTTCTACTTCTGAACCTACTGATGACAAATTTATGAACACCAAAAAACGGCGCCACAAACTTGTTTAACAATCGGCAAGTGTGACCGAATCGTATCAAGTAATAAACAAGGTAAGACCAAGTATCGTTTTCCCAAAGGACTCACGGCCTAGTTTAGCTATGTGATTTGTTGATTATTTAAGACTTAAGAACAAATTGATTATAGGTTTTAATGCAAAAGACAATAACTAAACAAGTATGCATGAGGTTGATCAATGGAAAAGAACAAAACAAACACTTCAATGAATTATATGGATGAGTATGTTGTTGGGGTCATCAATTTCATCTTATCCACTCTCATATATTTTCAGGAATTCATCATTCTTATCATCAATGCTAATGCCACTCTCTAAATTACCTTGCAAGAAGGCCTATCCCTAATTACGAGTTCATACAATTCCTAGCATTCCTAGTAATTAGTTCTTAAAGAACAGGAGCTTAAAGGCAACCAATATGCTATTGGGAGAAATTCCCCGATTCTAGACTTCCCCGTTCCCGTATCGACAAAATCAATAATCATGGCAATGAATGAGTTAAACAAAGCAAGCAATAAGCAAAGAGGAAAAACCCTAGCTAAAGATGAAAGAAAGCATATATCTTAATATAAGACATTAAATCAAATTCCATATATGAGAGTTTAACAAGACTACATTGATTCCCCAACAACAATACAAGGTTTAGTTCACCATATTCATGGTGAAACTAGATGAATAATAATGAAAGAATGAAAGATAAAACCCTAGAAAGGTGAAGAGGTAGCCTGAGCATCCAAAATCCTCCTTCAAAGGGGTGGAAAAGAGAGTGTTTGCTTCGTCTCTGCCAAAGATACAAACCCTAGGACGTCCTAAAGCTTATATACTATTCTAAAATTACAGAAAATTAGGCCCAAGCCCAAAAATAGTGCCGCTCAGCGGTAAACTACCGCTCAACGGTAAGTGCGTGAGTTGTTTTCTTCCCCTCAGCGGCCAAATCACCCCTCAGTGGATCCAACGTGACTGCTTGAGTGCCGCTCAACGGTAAACTGCCGCTGAGCGGCAGTTGCGGCTTCTCCTTTTGCACTTTTTGATGTCTTTTCTGATTCCATCTCTATCGTTCTTCACTTCTTTCACCAAATTCACCTTAAAACCTGCACAAAAACACTGAAATCAAGCATAAACCTGTCCAACTCTCTTATTTCTAAAAATATGACCAAAAGCATGATTTCAAGCTAGTTTCTAAGTCTTAAAGGTTGCTTTTAGTATCAATTTTAAGCATGAAAATAACAGTTTTTCAACTGTTATCACAACCCCAAACTTAGAACTTTGCTTGTCCTCAAGCAAACAAGATGTAACTCAATCTTCTACCAATCCTTATAATGGTTCACTCATTCAAAAATCCTTTTTTCAAGGTAAGTAAAACTTCAATCAAACTCATGACAAAGATTTCAATCAAGATGTACACATGCTTTGGTGTTTAACAAAGTCACTTAATATCCAACAAATGCTAATTTTCATGAATGATCAGTCAACTAAACATGGATGTTCATGTGCTTAATGAATATTTCCTCACTAGGTAAAGTGTTTCACTCAAACACAAGTGTATAAGAGGTAATCACTCATTCACTCTACTATCACAATGTCACATGAATTGTCTTTGCCTTTCATTTAACCACAATCAAATAAATTCACAAGCATGCATCATCACAAGGACTTTTTCAATGGCTTATAATGTGGCTGGGCTAACAAGAAAATTGGTTTTTCTGGATCACAAAACCCTTGAGTTAAGAGAATCATATCAACACAATCATTCTTATTTTTCCCAACTTTCCTTTGCATTGAGCTTTGCTTTTTCTTTTCTTTTCTTTCTCTTTTACATTCTTATTCTTAGCTCTTAGCTCAATGCTTTCAATTTCCCTTTCTATTTTCCAACAACCCCAAACTTGAACATTTATCAATACCACAAAATATTTTCTACTTAACTCAAGGTAAAGCTTTTCAACAAGGGTTTCCAAATCATGTTCAAGGCTAAGGGTTCAAAGGATAGAACACACAGTGTTCTCTTTTAGTGGGCTCAATTTATGAATTTGGCTAGTAGAAGGGTTATCAACACATGGCCTTGATCATATGATGCAAACAAGCAAGTAATTCAATCATAGAAAACCTGGGCAAAGTCTTTCATGCTTTCACAGTAATAGTATTCAACACAAAAATTCTGAAGCTCAAAACCTCACATATAAGCTCATTCATATTTGACATAAACATCCTGCTTAATATCACAATCACAATCATAATATCACGCATTTGTTCACAATGCTTGTGAATCACCTGTACAAGCATGTAATGTGCACAGCTCAATATCAATCCATATCAAAGTATCATCAAGCATCACTTATCAAACAATCATAATTATAAGCAAACCATTACACCAGACAAAGTTTCTAATTAAGTACATCAAACCCTATTCTAAAACAAAAGTAAATAAGTTCAGAACACAAAACCAAATAAAGCATAAGTCCTGCTCTAATTATGATAGCATTCATCAGTAAATGTTATCTCAGCTCTTCATCAATCTGAGCTGTCATCTGTATCCTCCTCTTCTTCCTCATTTTCCGCATCCTCAAATGCATCATCATCATCAGCTTCATCATCTTCCTTCATCTCCATAGCTGAAGCTTCAGCTGCTTCAGCTCTGCTTCCTTGTACCTGCTCTTCTGGCCAAGCTACCACATTATTAAATTCCTCCATAGTCCACCTGTGTGCTGGAGGTGTATCATACATTCCAACAATCATCTCTGCAGTAGCCACCTGCCCTCTGTGGATAGACTGTAACTGTGCACCTATAAGAGACATGTACATGTCCCTCATTTGGAATGGTTCTGCTTCATGTGTCTCAGCAGATGCCCTACTCTGTGCTTGCCCTCTTTCTCTGCGAGTACGGCGTGGTGGAACTGGTTGAGCTGCTTCATCGCCTCCACAATATTGTCTATAATAAGCCTCATCAATTGCTTTCCTTGGCCTTTCAAAGGGTGGAGATGAAGTATCCACCCCAGCTATCTTGCAGAGGTGTGTGATTAAGGACGGATGTCCTAAGGGTGCTTTGTTGTTTGTTGTGTTAGCACACACCCTTATCTCATCAGCTATTACCTGTCCAATATTGACATTCAAGTTCCTGATTGCATAATAAAGGAGGAGTGCCCTGCTAAGAGTAATGTCTGACACATAAGAACATGGCTGAATGTTGGCATGAGAAAATGCCATCCAATACTTTGCAAGAGGAGTCAAGTCAGTTCTCCTAATGTTTACCACATCGCCAGTTCTATTCCTTTGAAAATGTCCTCCAGGCACACATAAAACTCTCTCTACATCCTTAAAATCAGCTCCTTCTTCCATACAGAGAGAAAACTGGCACTGCTCACCAGCCCAGACAGTATCCAAGAAGTTGTTGATGGAATCAGGATCATACCTGATAGCATGGCCTCTAACATAACCCAAGTAATTCTCAGCTGGATAATCACCAATCTTTCTTGCATTAGTGTATAATTCTTTTACCACAGCTATATTGGCAAGTGAAGGGTAGGTGGCTAGCTTTCCCCAATCATTCCCTAACAATTGCTCTCCAAATTGAGGAGCAAAGTTAGGTATCCTTCCCACCTTTCTCTCCATCAGTAACCTCCTATCTTGGACCACCTTGAAGTGCTTCTCATGTTTACGAGATAGGAACCTACTAGAATGGGGTTGTTCTGGTTCCTTTTCTTTTCTTTTGGATGCCATGGTCTTAAATCTTTTGCCTGAAGAGGATGTCATTCCTACATCAAACATAGATACCAAACCACAAAACATGTTGTTAATCATTAGTAAAAACATAGAAAACACCTAATTTCGAGGCTAAACCACCGCTGAGGGTCAAAATCACCCCTCAGCGCCACCAGTGTAGCAATCCAGAACACAATTCAGCAAAAACAACCTATCTGTCAGAGTGCCGCTCAGCAGCAGTTTACCGCTGAGCGGTAACTCTGCAGATTTTTGAAAAATTCATTTTTATTTGCCCTAACTCCACCCATATGCAATTTTCAGTCTTTCAGATCAAAATCATTCAGTTTAATCGGTTCAAACTTCAATTAAATCATCAAATCATGCATAGAAATCAAAACCCCTAAAGATTCATGGTTTAACAATCAAATTCAAATTCAAGAACCCTTGAATGAAAAATGCTTGACTTACTTGGGTGGAGATGCTAGATGAACTGAGAATGCTTTCAAGCTATGATGCTCTCTCTCTTCCTACCCCAAACTTAGATGGAATTAGTGATAAAATGAGTGAAAGAGAGATTTTCTCAAGAAGGATGAGGGAAAAGTTGTACAGAACCTTTGAAAAAGTATGTAGGAGTGTGTTGATAACAGTTGAAAAACTGTTATTTTCATGCTTAAAATTGACACAAAAAGCAACCTTTACACTTAGAAACTAGCTTGAAATCATGCTTTTATCCATATTTTCAGAAATGAGAGAGTTGGACAGGTTTATGCTTGATTTCAGTGTTTTTGTGCAGGTTTTAAGGTGAATTTAGTGAAAGAATTGAAGAAGGAGAGAGATGGAATCAGAAAAGTCAACCAGAAACCAGAAAAGTCAACCAGTCAACCAGAAAAGTCAACCAGCCAACCAAAAAGTCAACCAGTCAACCAGAATACGAAAAAAGTCAACCAGACGAGTTTTGGGCCAGTTTTATGCCACCCTAAACCCGTTTTCTATTATTTTTATGTCCTATTTAAAGACCTAGATGTCTTAGGGTTGGTATCTTTGGCAGAAACGAAGCAAACACTCTCTCTTCCACCCCTTTGAAGGAGGATCTTGGATGCTCAGGCTACCTCTTCACCTTTCTAGGGTTTTATCTTTCATTCTTTCATTATTGTTCATCTAGGTTCACCATGAATATGGTGAACTAAACCTTGTATGTTTGTTGGGGAATCAATGTAATCTTTTGAAGCTCTCATATATGGAATTTGTGCTTGCATCTTAATCTAAGATTTATGCTTTCTTTCATCATTAGTTAGGGTTTTTCCTCTTTGCTTAATGCTTGCTTTGTTTAACTCATTCAATGCATGATTATTGATTTTGTCGATACGGGAACGTACGGGGAAGTCTAGATCCTGGGAATTTCTCCCAATAGTATATTGGTTGCCTTAAGCTCCTGCGCTAAATAAATTAATTATTAGGAATGCTAGGAATTGTGTGAACTCGTAATTAGGGAGAGGCCTTCTTGAAAGGTAATTTAGAGAGTGGCATTAACAATGATGACTTGAATGTTGAATTCCTAAAATATATGAGAGTGGATAAGATGAAATTGACCCCCAACAACATATTCATCAATATATTTCATTGAAAGTGCTTGTCTTTTGTTTTAGCCATTGATCAACCTCATGCATACATGTTTATTTTCGTCTTTTGCATATTAAACTCCACTTATTTTGTTCTTAAGTCTTAGCTAATCAACAAATCACATAACTAAACTAGGCCGTGAGTCCTTTGGGAGAACGATACTTGGTCTTACCGAGTTTATTACTTGAAACGATTCGGTCATACTTGCCGATTGTTAAACAAGTTTGTGACATCATATTTTGGTGATCATAAATTTGTCCATCATGTGTGCAAAGAAAAATCTGGAAAGAGACACTAATGCGCAGCTTAGGGTATAAAAATACCCTAATGGGCTCGGGTCCCGCTTAGGGGCAACCTAAGCCCAGTCTGCGACACTACCGCTCAGCGACACTTTCGGGAAGTGCTCTTCTTCTTCCTAGTTTAACCTAGGTGCGTCCTACCCATGCCTCTCACTTACTTCATGCAATATTATGCTCAGATTAATCATGCAAAATCCTATTATGCAACTACAGCAGAACAAACAAAAATATAGTCAATCAACTGGGTTGCCTCCCAGTTAGCACTTGTTTAACGTCACGAGCCTGACCCAACATCCACCAGCACCCATCAGTAAGTGCAAAATTTTCTTACCAACACCCATCAGTAGGTGTAACAAACCTAGTATCCTTTAGTGGATACTTAACAAACCTAGCATCTTTCAGTAGATGCTATATCCCAACAAAATATTTACAGAAATAATGTCCAAAAGTTCAAAATTATATCACCAAAACAAAAATTAAAAGTCCTTAAATCACTGGGTTGCCTCCCAGCAAGCGCTCTTTTAACGTCATTAGCTTGACCCAATAAAGTTCAAGTTCCTTCTTCCTGGTTGATGTCCAAAGTCCACTGATGGACAAATTTATGAACACCAAATTATGATGTCACAAACTTGTTTTCAATCGGCAAGTATGACCGAATCGTTCAAGTAATAAACTTGGTTAGACCAAGTATCGTTCTTCCCAAAGGACTCACGGCCTAGTTTAGTTATGTGGTTTCTTGATTAACTAAGACTTACAAACGAAATATTTGGAGTTTAATATGCAAGACAGAAAATAAACATGTATGCATGAATTTTGATCAATGGCAAAAAGCAAAAGATAAACACTTTCAATGAAATATAGATATGAATATGTTGTTGGGGTCAATTTCATCTTATCCACTCTCATATATTTTTAGGAATTCAACAGTCAAATCATCATTGTTAATGCCACTCTCTAATGTACCTTTCCAGAAGGCTTCTCCCTAATCACGAGTTCATACAATTCCTAGCATTCCTAATGATCAGTTCATAAGTACAGGAGCTTAATGACAACCAATATAAAATTGGGAGAAATTCCCCGGATCTAGACTTCCCCGTACGTGCCCGTATCGACAAAACCAATAATCATGCATCGAATGAGTTAAACAATGCAAGCATTAAGCAAAGAGGAAAAACCCTAACTAATGATGAAAGAAAGCATAAGTCTTAATTAAAAGATGTAAAAACAGATTCCATATATGAGAGTTTCACAAGATTACATTGATTCCCCAACAAACATACAGAGTTTAGTTCACTATATTCATGGTGAACCTAGATGAATTACAATGAAAGAATGAAAGAATAAACCCTAAAAAGGTGAAGAGGAAGCCTCAGCATCCAAGATCCTCCTTCAAAGGGGTGGAAGAGAGAGTGTTTGCTTCGTTCCAGCCAGAGATGCCTAACCCTAGGAAACCCTAAAGCTTATATATCATTCGTAAATTACAAAAAGTCAAATCCAAGCCCATTAAAGTGCCGCTCAGCGGTAAAATACCGCTCAGCGGTGAGTGCGTGACTTGTTTTCTCCCCTCAGCGGCCATTTTGCCCCTCAGCGGACCTCCCGCAAGCTCCTGAGTGCCGCTCAGCGGTAAACTGCCGCTGAGCGGTGACTTCGGCTTCTCCTTTTTGCACTTTTTGTTGTCTTTTCTGATTTCAATTCTCTCCTTCTTCACTTCTTTCACCAAATTCACCTTAAAACCTGCACAAAAACACTGAAATCAAGCATAAACCTGTCCAGCTCTCTTATTTCCAAAAATATAAAGAAAAGCATGATTTCAAGCTAGTTTCTAAGTGTAAAGGTTGCTTTTAGTGTCAATTTTAATCATAAAAATAACAGTTTTTGAACTGTTATCATCCACCAACAACTCAACTGCTTCCGGTCTACTGTTATGACTCTTCTAGAATATGGAGACTCTATCTCTATCATCTCCTTTTCTTTATAGCCTTTCACAACCCACAATTTGTTTTTGACTCTCACAGGTGTACCCAGTTGGAGTTGTTCTTTCATCCAGCCATCAGGAACTTTCCTTCCTCTTCCAATCTTCTCTTTTTCTGGTACCTGAAACAATAAACAATGCTTACCTTTAACCTTGGGCTTTTCATCTTGAGAGCTAGTCATGAGTACATCTTGAAATGCAGCTTTATGACTAGCTTCTTCCTCCTGCATCTGCCTCTCATCTTTGAAGACATCTACAACAACTCTCTCTTCTCTGTCTTGGAGCACTACTATACCTTCGTTCACATCAATGATGGCTTTGGCCATTTTCATAAACGGTCTTCCAAGAATAATAGGTATCTTTTCAGTCTCCATCTTCATCACCACAAAGTCTACCAAGAACTGGAGTTTGCCCACACAAACTATAATATCTTCTGCTATTCCACAGGGTTCCTTTGAAGATCCATCTGCCATTACTAAATTAACCTTTATAGGTTTCAAATCAACATCACCGATCTGCTCCAGTAGAGAATAAGGTATCAAGTTAACACTTGATCCTAAGTCGAGTAAGGCTTTGTTTATCCTCTTCTTCCCTATTGTACATGGAATGGAGAAACCTCCTGGATCTTTTGCCTTTAGAGGGAATGGCTCCTTTTTCACAGCTTTATACTTTTTTGAATCATCCTCTCTACGTCTTTTTCTTGTGGAGACTTCTTCTTCAGGTTTAGTGTAAACTACAATTTGTTGTAGTATCTGATTCCAAGGTACATCATTGTCCACCATCTTGAATAATTCTGTAAAATCAAATTGCTTCTTTTGATTCATTGGAAAAGGAAAAATATCATTACTCTCTATCTCTTTTCTCTCTCCTTTCTCTTTTCTCTGTTTTTCTCTTTCTTCTTTTTCTTTTTCTTTCTTTTCTCTCTTTTCTTTTAACTCAACTCTCTCATCATTTGTACTCTCTACCACTTTGCATTCCTCCCTGGGGTTAACCTCAGTATTAGCCCCAAAATTTTTGTTTGGCCTCTCTTCCAATTGCTTGGTAATCTGACCCATTTGAGTCTCCCAATACTTAATAGAAGCCTCAGTGCTCTTTTGAGTAGACTCAGTTTTCTGTATGAACTGATTAAGAGTCTCTTCCATCCTTATTGACCTTTCATTTAATATAGCCATCTGTTGCCATAAGGTTGGTTGTTGCTGTTGCTTATTGAATTGCCCAGTTTGTCCCGCTTGCCTAGTTTGTCCATGACCAATGCTTGGGTATGGTTTCCACCCTTGATTAAAATTCCCCTGACGATATTGATATGCCATGAAATTTACATCTTCTAATGCTTCTACTGGAAAAGCGCATTGGCCGTTGATATGGTCTCCTCCACATACTTCACACAACTGTGATTGAGCCTGTGCAACAGTCTTCAACTCTTTTGGTAGTTGTGCAAGAGTTTTCGTAAGAGTCTCTAGTTGTTGAGTTAGTATCTTATTTTGTGCTAGCAAGGCATCATGGGTTTGTAATTGTAGAACTCCTTTTTGTTGTATAGGAGCTCCTCTTTCACTGTTGAGCTCATTGTCACTAGTAGCCATATTGTCAATGATTTCTGTAGCTTCCTCTAGAGTTTTCCATTTTATATTTCCTCCTGCTGAGGCGTCAAGCATCATCTTGGTTTGTGGACCGAGACCTCCAAGGAAGGTTAGGATTACTTGCACATCATCAAAGCCATGCGTGGGTGTTTTTCTTAATAAGCTTTTATACCTGTCCCATGCATGCCCCAGTGATTCTTCCATGCCTTGTCTGAATGATGAGATCTCTTGCTTTCCTTTATTTACTTTTGATTGTGGAAAGTATTTGTTTAGAAACTTGGTCACCACTGCTTCCCACTCTGTAAAGCTTTCTTCTGGAAAAGAATTTAACGAAAGCTTAGCATTGCCTCCTAGTGAGAATGGAAACAAGCTAAGTTTGATTGCTTCATCTGGCACCCCATTTATTTTCACTGTGTTGCAAATCTCATTAAAAGTTGTGAGGTGCTCATATGGGCTTTCGTGAGACAACCCATTAAATTGATTACTCTTCACCAATTGAATTAATGCTGGCTTAACCTCCATGTTGACTGCATTGACCCTTGGTCTTGCTATGTTGTTAAAGTGTTCAGGTCCAGCTATATTTGTGCAATCTGCACGAGTTCTTCTAGCATTATTATTCTCCATATTTTCTGTGCTCTGGTTAGAACCTTGTGGTGATGGTTGTAACAGAGTTTCTGGAGGAGGAAAAAGTTCTCTAGATGTACGGATTCTTCTCCTCCGTCTACTCTCGTCTAAACCTTCAAGAAGAGGTTCTGCAGTTTTCTTGCTCCTAGTTCGGATTGCTTCCTGCATACACAAGAAAACAAAATCCTAGAAAAATTGGTTAGCACAAAGAGATATAAAAGAAGATATAAAATCTGAGATGAGAAGATAAAAACCGAAAACAGAAAAATAAAAATAAAAATAGAAAATAAAATAAAATAAAATAAAATAAAAACAGAAAAAATAAAAACAGAAATTTAAATTCAAAATTCAAAATTCAAGTCAAAGATAATCAATAATCACACAAATGAACTAGTTAAACCACGAGTCCCCGGCAACGGCGCCAAAAACTTGATGACAAATTTATGAACACCGAAAAACGGCGCCACAAACTTCTTTAACAATCGGCAAGTGTGACCGAATCGTATCAAGTAATAAACAAGGTAAGATTTTCCCAAAGGACTCACGGCCTAGTTTAGCTATGTGATTTGTTGATTATTTAAGACTTAAGAACAAATTGATTATAGGTTTTAATGCAAAAGACAATAACTAAACATGTATGCATGAGGTTGATCAATGGAAAAGAACAAAACAAACACTTCAATGAATTATATGGATGAGTATGTTGTTGGGGTTATCAATTTCATCTTATCCACTCTCATATATTTTCAGGAATTCATCATTCTTATCATCAATGCTAATGCCACTCTCTAAATTACCTTGCAAGAAGGCCTATCCTTAATTACGAGTTCATACAATTCCTAGCATTCCTAGTAATTAGTTCTTAAAGTGCAGGAGCTTAAAGGCAACCAATATGCTATTGGGAGAAATTCCCCGAATCTAGACTTCCCCGTACGTTCCCGTATCGACAAAATCAATAATCATGGTAATGAATGAGTTAAACAAAGCAAGCAATAAGCAAAGAGGAAAAACCCTAGCTAAAGATGAAAGAAAGCATATATCTTAATATAAGACATTAAATCAAATTCCATATATGAGAGTTTCACAAGACTACATTGATTCCCCAACAACAATACAAGGTTTAGTTCACCATATTCATGGTGAAACTAGATGAATAATAATGAAAGAATGAAAGATAAAACCCTAGAAAGGTGAAGAGGTAGCCTGAGCATCCAAAATCCTCCTTCAAAGGGGTGGAAAAGAGAGTGTTTGCTTCGTCTCTGCCAAAGATACAAACCCTAGGACGTCCTAAAGCTTATATACTATTCTAAAATTACAGAAAATTAGGCCCAAGCCCAAAAATAGTGCCGCTCAGCGGTAAACTACCGCTCAGCGGTAAGTGCGTGAGTTGTTTTCTTCCCCTCAGCGGCCAAATCACCCCTCAGCGGATCCAACGAGACTGCTTGAGTGCCGCTCAGCGGTAAATTGCCGCTGAGCGGCAGTTGCGGCTTCTCCTTTTGCACTTTTTGATGTCTTTTCTGATTCCATCTCTATCCTTCTTCACTTCTTTCACCAAATTCACCTTAAAACCTGCACAAAAACACTGAAATCAAGCATAAACCTCTCCAGCTCGCTTATTTCTAAAAATATGACCAAAAGCATGATTTCAAGCTAGTTTCTAAGTGTTAAAGGTTGCTTTTAGTATCAATTTTAAGCATGAAAATAACAGTTTTTCAACTGTTATCACCTACATTGGAGGAGTTACTGAAGCAGATGGCCATGCAGAACATTCAGTTCATGCAAGAGACCAGAGCGTCCATTCAGAGTTTGAATGATCAGATAGGGCAGATGGCCACTCAGCTCAATCAGGAACAGTCTCAAGAATTAGAGGTATCTCCATTTCAGACTGTTAAGATTCCTGATGATGTTAGTGTCATCCACATAGGGGGTGGGAACCAGAGTCATGTGCTCACTATGCCACCTACTTTTCCACCTTCCTATGTCCCTACTCTTGCACCTGAGGAGACTAATGAAAATTTTGAGGACCAGGCAGATCTGAGCAACACTTTTGAGCCAGGTAGACCACTTTCATCTTCCCACACTCTGGCAACCTTCAAAGAAGTGGAGGTAAACATACCTCAGTATGATTATGTTGTTCATGATTATGCTGTTGATGGGTATGTTATTGATAATCATATTGTTGATGAGCATGTTTCTAATTCTCCCTCTCTGCATGATGAGAACTTTGTTATCACATCTGAATGTTTGTTCTCCATGCACTGAACATGAATCTGAGCCTGTTGTTGATATTGTTTCTACATTCGAAATTGATTCATGTTCTGAGGGTATATCTAAGGGTCAGGCTGTTACATTGGGATTGGGTGTTATACCCCTGCATGTAATTTCTTTGGAGCCACATTGCACTAACCATGTTGCAGGAGGTACACATGAATTTGATCAGCAAACACCCACAGTGGAGAACAAAGGTGCTCACATTTACAAAAGCTTCAACATCAATAGGCACCAGATGAACAGACTCATCAACAATCACTTCTTCTTAGATCCAACTGTGGAAGACATTTCCCTGCTCGATCAAATCTGGAGGATGAAGCAATTCTTCCTCAAAACTTCCTTGCTGGATCCTGTGGTGGAAAACATCTCCCTGATAGTCCAAAATTGGCAACTCCCACCATGACCAGGGGAGTTTTCTTTTTCCTTCTCCCCCTTTCCCTACTGATATGATCATAAATGGGTCAAGTAGTGAAGAGTTTCAAAGTAACAAAAACACAAAAAGAGTAAATAGGTTTCCTTTGGGCGTGTATTTGCCTTTTGATTTCTCTCTCTTAGTTCTTGTGAATAATTGCTTATAAACTCTTCTTTCTCTTTAAGAGTAAGCAATGTGGGACTTTCCATAGCTTGGTCTTAAAAAGAATAGAAGAGAAAGTGAGCATTTTTAGGCGTGTAGGAGTTAGGAAGCATAGCTAGTGTTAGTTTTTGAACTCTAGGAGAGCTAGGAAGCTTATAAACCCTTTTGGAATGAGAGAATTAAGCAATGTGGGGCTCCCATGCACCTAGGGACGTTGCAGCTGCTGCTGGATAGAACTTGGAGCCTTCCAAGTCCCACATCTCTTGAAACTCATCACCAAAGTCATTCCAAAAACTATATAAGCAACCTAGGGGTTCTTCTTTGTAGACACCTTTGCATTGAATGAAATTTGAGTTGAATTGCAATCTTGCATTCTTCTTTGAGATAGAATTCTGTCTCTAAAGTCCCAAATTTGGGCAGGCCTTATCTTGCTCAAGCAAGTGGCGGTCCTCTTCATGATGCTTATCTTGGAAGCTTGTTCAAGTGGCGCATCTTCATTTCCTAAGTTTCCTTTTCTCTAATCTCTTCCATTTTTAATTTCTCTTCCATTTCTTACATGTCATTTAGTATATTCTCTCTAGGTATGCACTTCCCCATCACCTACTTTTATTGCACTTATCCATGATCTGTTGACTGTTCTGATTTCTGATTTCTGATCTTATGCTTATGACACATTGAGGACACTGTGTAATTTAAGTGTGGTCTATCGGGGGAGATTTCTATTTTCCTTGTTAGTTTTTGTTTTCTTTGTTAAATTTTTTCTTTTGTAGGTTATTTTTGTTGTGTCTTGTGTACAGTTTTGCATGCTTCTCTTGAATTCTAGACCTTGTTTAGGTTATAGACTTATTTTCCTTCACGTGATTGATACTTATTGGTTTGAATTCCTTTGATTTTCTTTGCTTGGGAAGATGATTATAATGTTTGAGAGATTGATTTGATTGTGACAATACCCTGTGTGAGATTGGAGCCACTTTATGTCTTTCTTGTGTGTGATATGTCTCTTGATTGCTTGCACATATGCCTTGGCTTGACTCTTGTTGATAGTTCTTGATTGATATGCATGTTTGGAAGTGATAAAGGCAGTTTTGTTCTTGAACATCTCTGGCCAAATAAGCTTACCTTGTTTTAATCCCTTGATAATCCCTTTTGAGCCTATATTTTCCCCCATTTCTTTGTTTTGAAGCTCATACACTAGCCCTAAGTGAAAAACCATAACCTTAGGGAATTTTGGAGCTTTGGAAGTGTTTTGGGAACAAGTGTGGTCTCCCTGGGGATTCTTATGAATTTTCTATTTGGTTCCTCTTCTTGTTTTGTTTTTGGAAATATGATTTATATCTTATCTCTTACAGTTGTGTGCTAAAGAGAGAAAAGAAAAGAGACAGAATGAGAAAAGAAAAAAAAATAGAAAAAAATGAGAAAAATAAAAAAATTTGTGAATAATGGAATCAAGAAGAGGATTGAATTAGAGGTTTTGGGTGTGATTTGATTGTATTTAAACTTGTTCCCCATTGCTCCTCTATTTCTTTTGGTTTGTAGCTTCTCATCCATATTTATCCTCCCTTGTCCTTGGCCCCATTACATCCATAAAAGACCTTTTGATTAGAACATGCATATGCTTTTTAGTGTTGGTATTAGAGGCTTGCCAAGTCTGTTTGTGTTTGCTTTCTTGAGTGCATTGAGTTGACATTGTTTACCCTATACACTTGAGAGAAACACTGATAGTGCATCTGTGAGGTTTTGTTACTTTTGATTCATTTCTTGAGTTGATTGATCATTTCACCACGCTTGAAATTGCTTGGATGATTTCATGAGTATCTGCTTTCTCTGATTCATTCTGTGTTGGATATTGTCTACTTCTTTTCTCTGTCCAGATTTCTTGAGGACTATGTAATTCTGTTTGTTTTCTCGTGAGTCTTTGTTTTCTGTGTGCTGAGTTTGTGTCGTATCCTAGATGTTCTCTGAATTATTCCTTGATTTGCGTCTTGATTTTCCCTAGGAGTGCAAAAGACTACTGATAACAGTTGAAAAACTGTTATTTTCATGCTTAAAATTGATACTAAAAGCAACCTTTAACACTTAGAAACTAGCTTCGAATCATGCTTTTGTTCATATTTTTAGAAATAAGAGAGTTGGACAGGTTTATGCTTGATTTCAGTGTTTTATGCAGGTTTTAAGGTGAATTTGATGAAAGAAGTGAAGAAGGATAGGATGAAATTGATTACCCCAACAACATACTCATCAATATAATTCATTTCAAGTGTTTGTGTTCCTCTTTTCCATTGATCAAAACTCATGCATACATGTTTACTTATTGTCTTTTGCATTTGAAACCTCAAAAATTTGTTCATAAGACTTAAATTATCAAGAAATCATATAACTAACTAGGTCGTGAGTCCTTTGGGAGAACGATACTTGGTCTTACCGAGTTTATTACATGATACGATTCGGTCACACTTGCCGAGGGTTAAACAAGTTTTTGGCGTCGTTTTTCGGTGTTCATAAATTTTTCATCAAGTTTTTGGCGCCGATGCTGGGGACTCGTGGTTTAACTAGTTTATTTGTGTGATTAATTATTATCTTTGACTTGAATTTTGAAATTTGAATTTTTGTTTTTATTTTTCTGTTTTTTCTGATTTTATTTTTCGGTTATTATTTTATTTTATTTTTTTTTTATTTTTCAGTTATTATTTTATTTTATTTTATTTTATTTTCTGTTTTTTCGATTTTTATTTTATTTTATTTTCTGTTTTTATTTTTCTCTTTTCTGTTTTTATTTTTCTATTTTTATTTTATCTTCTTATCTCTTATATTATTTCTTCTATATCTTTTTGTGCGGAAAAATTTTTCTAGGGACTTGTTTTTTCTAGGGACTTGTTTTCTTGTGTATGTAGGAAGAAATTCGAACTAGAAGCAAGAAAACCTCATAACCTCTTCTTGAAGGTTTAGATGAGAGTAGACGGAGGAGAATAATCCGTACATCTAGAGAACTTTTCCCTCCTCCGGAAATTCTTTTACAACCTTCACCACAAGGTTCTTACCATACCATTGAGGAGATGGAGAATAATAATGTTAGACGGACTCTTGCAGATTACACTTATGTAGTTGGCCCTCAGCATTTCAATAGCATAGCAAGGCTGAGAGTCAATGCAGCTAATATGGAGGTGAAACCGGCATTAATCCAACTGGTTAAGAGTAACCAATTTAATGGGTTGTCTCATGAGAGCCCATATGAGCACCTCACAACCTTTAATGAAATTTGCAATATAGTGAAGATAAATGGGGTGCCTGACGAAGCAATGAAACTTAGCCTGTTTCTATTCTCGTTGGGAGGCAACGCTAAGCTTTGGTTGAACTCTTTTCTAGAAGGGAGCATTACAGAGTGGGAAGCTGTAGTGACAAAGTTCTTGAACAAATGCTTCCCACAATCCAAGGTAAACAAAGAAAAGCAAGAGATATCATCTTTCAAGTAAGGCATGGAGGAATTACTATGTCATGCTTGTGACAGATACAAAAGCCTATTAAGAAAGACTCCCACGCATGGATTTGACGAAGTAGAAGTAGTCCTATTCTTCCTTGGAGGTCTTGGTTCACAAACCAAGTTGATGGTAGACGCCTCAGCTGGAGGCAATATCAAATGGAAGACTCCAGAGGAAGCCAGTGAAATAATTGAAAACATGGCTTCTAATGATAATGAGCTGACCAGTGAAAGAGGAGCTCCTATTCAACAAAATGGAGTTCTACAGTTGCAATCCAATGATGCCTTGTTAGCTCAGAACAAGATAATAACTCAACAATTGGAGAATCTCACAAAGGCACTTGCACAACTGCCAAAAGAGTTAAAGACTATTGCACAGGTTCAACCATAAATGTATGAATTATGTGGTGGTGACCATATCAATGGTCAATGCGCCTTTCCAGTGGAAGCTTTAGAGGATGTTAACTTCATGGCCAATCAATTTCCATACCGTCAAGGGAATTTCAATCAAGGGTGGAAACCACACCCAAGTATTGGTCAAGGACAAAGTGGGAAAGTTGGACAATCAGGGCAATTCAACAAGCAACAACAACAACCAACCTTATGGCAACAAATGGCTACACTTAATGAAAGATCAATAAGGATGGAAGAAACTCTTCAGCAATTCATACAGGCAACTGCATCCACTCAAAAGAGCATTGAAGGTGCTATTAAGAACTTGGAGATGCAAATGGGTCAATTACTAAGCAGTAGGAAGAAAGGTCTAACAAAAATTTTGGGGCTAATACTGAGGTTAACCCCAGGGAAGAATGTAAGGTGTTAGTGAGTGCAAATGTTGAAACAGTTGAGTTAGAAAGAGAGTAAGAAAAAGAAGAGAGAAAAAAGAGAGAAAAAAAAAGAAGAGAGAAAAGAAAAAGAAGAGATAAGAGAGATAAAGAGTGAAGACATTCTTCCTTTTCAACAGATCATGAGAAACAATTTGACTTTACAAAAATATTTAAGATGTTGGATAATGATGTACCTTTTAAGGAGATATTACAACACATTGCAGTTTATACAAAGCCTGAGGAAGAAGTCTCTACAAAGAAAAGACGTAGAGATGATGAAACAAAGGAGTATAATGCTGTTAAAAAGAAGCCATTCCCTCCAAAAGCAAAAGATCTAGAAGGTTTCTCCATTCCATGCACTATAGGGAAGAAAAGGATAAAGAAGGCTTTACTTGATTTAGGATCAAGTGTTAACTTGATGCCTTATTCCTTACTTGAGCATATTGGTGATCTTGATGTGAAGCCTATAAAGATAAATTTATTAATGGCAGATGGATCCTCAAAGAATACCTAGGGTATAGCAGAGGATGTTATAGTTTGTGTAGGCAAACTACAGTTCTTGGTGGACGTTGTGGTGATGGAAATGGAGGATGAGAGGATACCCATTATTCTCGGAAGATCGTTTATGAAAACGGCCAAAGTCATCATTGATGTGGATGAAGGCATAGTGGTGTTCCAAGACCGAGAAGAAAAAGTTGTTGTAGATGTCTTCAAAGAAGAGGGGCAAATGCAAGAGGAAGAAGCTAGTCATAAAGCTACATATCAAGATGTACTCATGACTAGCCATAAAGATGAAAATCCAAAAGTCAAAGGTAAATTGATGAACCAATATTTTCCTCACTTCACTTAGTTTAATGTGCTAGAATTAGTCGGGGAATTATGCTTAAACGTCCGGTATTTTCCTGTTTTTCCTAATTGTGCTTAATTTGATCGGAAATTCTTATTTTAACTAATTTGAATTATCTGAGCTTATTATTTTGCATTATTAATTACGGGAAAATTTTGGATAACTTTTTGGGACATTAGAAAGCTAAATGAGAAATGGAAATTGACCCAATGCATCTTAGCCATTTTTATTTTCGCTGGCTGCCGCGTGAATGTTGTGCCAACTTGTGTGTCTTCGTTTGAGTTCAATTCTTATCCGTTTTCCATGCAATTTTTTTTCATAGTTTCGTCTGGATGTCTATTTTAACATATAGTTTTTACTTTGTTCAAATTCATTCTGTGCTGTTCCCAGTATTTATTTTACTCTCATATGTCAGTCTAGTGATTATTGCTGTTTGAGTGATTTCTAATCTGTTGCATTGTTTGCTTGCTGTTTAGTAATTGTGGTGGCTGGAATTGATCATTGGATGATGCTAAGACCTCCCAACACTCTTAAGCAAGTCCTTTAATTCTTGAATTTTAAGAAGCAAAAGCAGGGGACAGGTTCATTAGGTCCAGCATTTTCCAACAGCACACAGCAGGCCCAACAGTTTGGAAGTGGCAAAAAGCGTTCAGCACATGGCCCACATTTGGAAGTGCACGTCCACGCGGGAGGCTCCATTTTCCCTTTCGGCTTGAGATGGACCAGAGGTGGCACATCCAGCTATCTCCATGCACCCAACAACACCACGCGGAGAATGGGAAGCGGTCCAGCATCCAAAGCAGCTCCCATCCAGCAAGCGGTCCAAAAAGCAATTTGAGCAGAGGTGTGCACAGCAATTTGGAGGAGCCACGTAGCAGCTTGGAAGCAAAGTCCAGCAACACTTCACTCCACGCACATGGTCACAGCCCATGATCAAGCAGCTCACGGTTTTGAGTTTGGAGGTGCTTGAGAGAAAAGGGGTGCATCCAGCACAAATCCAGCGGAGGAAGTGGCTTTCATTTTTCCAGAGCTTGGGGTGTGCACGGGGAGAGAAGAGTCCAGTGGAGATTGAGAGATGGAAGGTTACGTGGTGGCGCGGATGAAGAGCACGCGGCCCACATGAGAAGCAGGGTCCAGAAAAAGGAGAGAGCTGCACGGAGGGGGGGGCCATCTGATGGACAAATTTATGAACACCAAAATATGATGTCACAAACTTGTTTTTCAATCGGCAAGTATGACCGAATCGTTCAAGTAATAAACTTGGTAAGACCAAGTATCGTTCTTCCCAAAGGACTCACGGCCTAGTTTAGTTATGTGGTTTCTTAATTAGCTAAGACTTACAGATAAAATATTTGGAGTTTAATATGCAAGACAGAAAATAAACATGTATGCATGAAGTTTTGATCAATGGCAAAAAGCAAAAGATAAACACTTTCAATGATATTAATGTATGAATATGTTGTTGGGGGTCAATTTCATCTTATCCACTCTCATATATTTTAGGAATTCAACATTCAAATCATCATTGTTAATGCCACTCTCTAAAGTACCTTTCTAGAAGGCTTCTCCCTAATCACGAGTTCATACAATTCCTAGCATTCCTAATGATCAGTTCATAAGTGCAGGAGCTTAACGACAACCAATATCATATTGGGAGAAATTCCCCGGATCTAGACTTCCCCGTACGTGCCCGTATCGACAAAACCAATAATCATGCATCGAATGAGTTAAACAATGCAAGCATTAAGCAAAGAGGAAAAACCCTAACTAATGATGAAAGAAAGCATAAGTCTTAATTAAAAGATGTAAAAACAGATTCCATATATGAGAGTTTCACAAGATTACATTGATTCCCCAACAAACATACAGAGTTTAGTTCACCATATTCATGGTGAACCTAGATGAATTACAATGAAAGAATGAAAGAATAAACCCTAAAAAGGTGAAGAGGAAGCCTCAGCATCCAAGATCCTCCTTCAAAGGGGTGGAAGAGAGAGTGTTTGCTTCGTTCCAACCAAAGATCCCTAACCCTAGGAAACCCTAAAGCTTAAATACCATTCGTAAATTACAAAAACTTAGGTCCAAGCCCATTAAAGTGCCGCTCAGCGGTAAAATACCGCTCAGCAGTAAGTGCGTGTCTTGCTTTCTCCCCTCAGCGGCCATTTTGCCCCTCAGCGGTAAACTGCCGCTGAGCGGTGACTTCGGCGTCTCCTTTTGCACTTTTTTATGTCTTTTCTGATTCCATATCTCTCCTTCTTCACTTCTTTCACCAAATTCACCTTAAAACCTGCACAAAAACACTGAAATCAAGCATAAACCTGTCCAGCTCTCTTATTTCTAAAAATATGAAGAAAAGCATGATTTCAAGCTAGTTTCTAAGTGTAAAGGTTGCTTTTAGTGTCAATTTTAATCATAAAAATAACAGTTTTTCAACTGTTATCACCTTACAAGTTTTAATGAGATTTGCAACACAGTAAAGATAAATGGGGTGCCGGACGAAGCAATCAAACTTAGCCTGTTTCCATTCTCATTAGGACGCAACGCTAAGCTTTGGTTAAACTCTTTTCCAGAAGGAAGCTTTACAGAGTGGGAAGTAGTAGTGACAAAGTTCTTAAACAAATACTTTCCACAATCAAAAAGTAAATAAAGGAAAGCAAGAGATTTCATCATTCCGGCAAAGCATGGAGGAATAACTAGGTCATGCATGGGACAGATATAAAAGCTTATTAAGAAAGACTCCCACACATGGATTTGACGAAGTGGAAGTAGTCCTGATCTTCCTTGGAGGTCTTGGTTCACAAACCAAAATGATGCTTGACGCCTCAGCAGGAGGAAATATTAAATGGAAAACTCCAGAGGAAGCTACAGAAATAATTGAAAATATGGCTACTAGTGATAATGAACTGAATAGTGAAAGAGGAGCTCCTAGTCAGAAGGAGTTGCTACAATCAAATGATGCCCTACTTATTCAAAATAAAATTATTTCTCAGCAGTTGGAAGAAGTAATTATGAAACTTTCTCAATTACCACAAGAAATACAAAATGTTTCAATGGTTCAATGGCAGCAGCAAAAATGGCAAATGCAATTTACTCCATCTGGGAAGACAACAAAACTTGACGAGACTTTCCAACAGTTCTTGAAGACGAATGCATCTTATTGTAAGAATGTGGAAGTTGCTTTTGAAAATATGAAGATCCATATTGAGCGAATAGTTGACAAGATGAAAAATGGTAATATCATAAAGGAGTGTAAGACTATTGTGACCAGAAGTGGTAAGGTGTTAGAAGAGAGAAAAAAAGAAAGAGAGGAGAAAGAAAATGAGAGTGAAAAAGAAACATATGAGTGGAAAGAAAGAGTTGAGAGAGAAAAAAAGAAAGAAGAAGAAGATGAAAAGAAAGAAAAAAAAGAGAGAGAAGAGAGAGATGAGAGACAAAATGAAAGAGAGTTTGAAAAACCACTTCCTTATCCAAAGAACTATTCAAGGAAGGAGAAAGAAAAGCAGTTGGAAAGATTCATGGAGTTGTTTAAGAAGCTGGAGATTACTATACCATTCTCTGAAGCATTGCAACAGATGCCATCATATGCAAAGTTTTTGAAGGAACTTCTTACAAAGAAAAACAAGTACATTGAAAAGGAAACTATCAAAGTACAGGGCAACTGCAGTGCAATCATACAGAAATTACCTCCTAAGCTTAAAGATCCAGGAAGCTTCTCTATTCCATGCACCATAGGAGACTTGGAAGTTGGAAGAGCATTGATTGATTTGGGAGCTAACGTTAATTTAATGCCGCTATCCATGTGTAAAACAATTAAGGGTTTGGAAATTAAACCTACCAGAATGGCCCTTCAACTGGCAGATAAGTCTCTTAAATATCCATATGGAGTGGTCGAAGATGTTTTAGTGAAGGTTGACAAATTTGTATTCCCAATAGATTTTATTGTAATGGAGATGGAAGGGAATAGTGATGTACCTCTCATTCTTGGGAGACCTTTTATGAAGACTGCTAGAGTTTTAATTGATGTAGAGAATGGTAAGCTTAAATTGAGAGTTAATGATGAAGAGTCACTTTTGACGTATTTAAGGCCATGACATATCCAAATGATGATAAAACATGTTTTCAATTTGACGAACTTGATGAAGTTTGTATGATGCAAGAAAGGATGGTGCGGTATGTTTTTCCATTAGAGAAAACTCTTATTGATGCTTCTGAAGATTTAGATGAAGGAGAAGAGAAATTAATTGAAGAATGTCTGATGGACTTGGAAACATTGAAAAAGAGTCCAGTGGAAGATGCAATGTTTGAAATAATTGATAAGGAAGAAGAAGTCAAAGCAAAGAAGCTAGAATTAAAAAGATTACCAGCACATCTGAAGTATGTTTTTCTAGAAGAAGATGGAACAAAGCCAGTTATCATCAGTAACTATTTATCTCTACAAGAAGAAGAACAATTGATAGAAATTCTTAAAGCTAACAAAGAAGCGATTGGGTGGTCAATCTTAGATCTTAAAGGGATTAGCCCAACTTATTATATGCATAAGATCTTTATGGAAGAGGATTATAAACCGAGTGCTCAACCACAAAGAAGGTTAAATCCTGTAATGAAGGAGGTGGTTAGAAAAGAAGTGTTGAAACTTTTAGAAGCTGGTATCATCTATCCAATCTCTAACAGTGAATGGGTGAGTCCAGTACAGGTGGTTCCAAAGAAAGGCGGAATGACAGTAATTTATAATGACGCCGCTGAGCGATGGTATCGTAAAATGGGCTTAGGTTTCCCCTTAGCGGAACCCAAGCCCATTAGGGTATTTTTATATCCTAAGTCACGCTTTGGCCTCTATTTGTAGATTCTTCTCTACACACACACTCCTAAACACTTTTCCAAAGGTTCTCTACATTTTTCCTTTCATTCCTCTTTAGAAAATCTCCCTTCCACTCACTTTCTCACTAGTTTTCTATCTAAGTTTGGGATGGGAGAAAGCATCATTGTTGGGGCTGAGTTTTTCAAAGCAATAGAGCAGGATTTGTTTTATTATTCACTTTTGTTTTTAGAATAGGGTTTGATGTACTCAATTGGAAATTTTGTCTGTTATGATGGTTTGCTTATGATTGTGATTGTTTGATAAGTAATGCTTCATGATGCTTTGATATTGATTGATGTTGAGATGTGCACATTATATGCTTATACAGGTGATTCACAAGCTTTGTGAACAAATACATGATGTTGTGATTGTGATTATGATACTATGCAGGATGTGAATATGTGGAATGTGAATGAGTTTATATGTGAGGTTTTGAGCTTCAGAGTTTTTGTGATTGAATGCTATTACTTTGAAAGCATGAATGATTTTGCCAAGGTTTTCTATGATTGAATTAATTGCTTGTTTGCATCATATGATCAAGGCCATTTGTTGGTAACCCTTTTATTAGCCAAATTCATGATTTTAGCCCATAAAAGAGAGCACTATGTGTTCTATCATTTGAACCCTTAGCCTTGAACATAAATTGAAAACCCCTTGTGAAAAGATTTACCTTGAGTTAAGTAGAAAATAGTTTGTGGTATTGACAAATGTTCAAGTTTGGGGTGGTTGGGAAGTTATGAAAGGGAAATTTAAAGCATTGAGCTAAGAACTAAGTATGTGAAAAGAAAAAGAAAAAGAGAAAGAAAAGAGAAGAAAACACAAAGCTCAATGCAAAGGAAAGTTGGGAATAAGTAAGAATGATTGTTTTTATATGATTCTCTTAACTAAGGGTTTTGTGATCTAGAAAAACCAATTTTCTTGTTAGCCCAGCCACATTATAAGCCATTGAAAAGTCCTTGTGATGATGCATGCTTGTGAATGTATTTGATTATGGCTAAATGAAAGGGAAAGTCAATTCATGTGACATTGTGATAGTAGAGTGAATGAGTGAATACCTCTTATACACTTGCGTGTCTAAGTGAAACACTTTATCTAGTGAGGAAAGATTCCATGAGCACATGAACATCCATGTTTAGTTGATTGATCATTCATGAAAAGGAGCATTTGTTGGATATTAGGTGATTATATGAACACTAGAGCATGTTCATGTCTTGATTGAAGTTTTTGTCATGAGCTTAATTGAGTACTTACTTATCTTGAAAAGATGATTTTTGAATGGAGTGAACCATTGTATTGATTGGTAGAAGATTGAGTTACATCTTGTTCGCTTGAGGACAAGCAAAGTTCTAAGTTTGGGGTTGTGATAACAGTTGAAAAACTGTTATTTTCATGCCTAAAATTGATACTAAAAGCAACCTTTAACACTTAGAAACTAGCTTGGAATCATGCTTTTGTTCATATTTTTAGAAATAAGAGAGTTGGATAGGTTTATGCTTGATTTTAGTGTTTTATGCAGGTTTTAAGGTGAATTTGATGAAAGAAGTGAAGAAGGATAGAGATGAAATCAGAAAAGAACTCAAAAACTGCAAAAGAAGAGAAGCTGCAAGTACCGCTCAGCGCCAGTTTACCGCTGAGCGACACTGATGAACACCCGTTGGCTCCGCTGAGGGGTGAAAGTGCAGCTAAGGGGAATAATTCAACACACGCACTTATCGCTGAGCGGTAGTTTACCGCTGAGTGCCATTATTTTGGGCTTAGGCCCACTTTTCTGTAATATTTCAAATAGTATATAAGCTTTAGGACTTCCTAGGGTTTGTATCTTTGGCAGAGTACGAAGCAAACACACACATTTCCACCCCTTGGAGGAAGATCTTGGATGCTAAGGCTACCTACTCATCTTTCTAGGGTTCTATCTTTCACTATTTCATTGTATTTCATCTAGTTTCACCATGAATATGGTGAACTAAACTTTGTATTGTTGTTGGGGAATCAACGTAATCTTTTGAAGCTCTCATATATGGAATTTTGTGTTTAAACATCATATCTATGATACATGCTTTCTTTCATCTTTAGTTAGGGTTTTTCCTCCTTGCTCAAAGCATGCATTGTTTAACTCATTCGATGTCATGATTATTGGTTTTATTGATCTGGACACATACGGTAAAATCTAGATCCGGGGAAATTCTCCCAAAAGTTGTATTGGCTAGACATAGGGATGTGAGGGTTGGTTGCCTTTAAGCTTCTGTGCTTCAAAATTAATTATTAGGGATGCTAGGAATTGTATGAACTCATAATTAAGGATAGGCTTTCTTCGCCGAGACATCGGCTTTAAGGTAATTTAGAGAGTGGCATTAACATTATAGCCGATGTCTCGGCGAAGAAAGCCTATCCTTAATTATGAGTTCATACAATTCCTAGCATCCCTAATAACTAATTTTGAAGCACAGAAGCTTAAAGGCAACCAACCCTCACATCCCTATGTCTAGCCAATACAACTTTTGGGAGAATTTCCCCGGATCTAGATTTTACCGTATGTGTCCATATCAATAATGAATGATGAATTCGTAAAATGTATGAGAGTGGATAAGATGAAATTGATTACCCCAACAACATACTCATCCATATAATTCATTTTAAGTGTTTGGGTTCCTCTTTTCCATTGATCAAAACTCATGCATACATGTTTACTTATTGTCTTTTGCATTTGAAACCTCAAGAATTTGTTCACAAGTCTTAAATAATCAAGAAATCATATAACTAACTAGGCCGTGAGTCCTTTGGAAGAACGATACTTGGTGTTACCGAGTTTATTACTTGATACGATTCGGTCACACTTGCCGAGGGTTAAACAAGTTTTTGGCGTCGTTTTTCGATGTTCATAAATTTGTCATCAACTACGTGTGGTCTATTTTGATGAGTCAATATTTTCTTGATTTCACTTAGCTTATTGTGCTAGATTTAATCAGGGAATTGTGTTTGAATGTGCAATATTTTTCAATTTTTCCTAATTGTGCTTAATTTGACCAAAAATTCTTATTTTAATTAATTTGAATTATCTGAGGCTAATTATTTGCAATATTAATTGTAGGGAAATTGTTGGATAATATTTTGGGACTTAAAGAAAAATGCCACGTCAATTATATTTTAAGCTAAAATGAGTGAGGAGGTGCGAATTTCAATTATGGGAGTGAACATGGAGATGGGCTTGATTGGAGAAGCTTCTTTTATTTTCTTTTAAGATGAAGAAGGGGATGGAAGGAGAAAGAACACGGCCCTTGAGAAGGTGACGTCCATCAGCTGGTCCAACAAGGCATGGGAGGAATGCACAAGCGTGATTTTTATTTTGGAGAAAGAAAGTGGGCTGCCACATTTTTGAAGAACTCACGGTCACGACCCACATTGTAAAAATGTTCTTTAATAAGAAGAAGGCTGCAATTGGAAGGAGTTCACGGCCTGGGAGAAATGCTCTCAAGGCTTCAAAAAAAATATGATAGGTGCAGGTCCAGATGTGCACACGGGTTGCATCCACACAAGTCTAGCAAGAAGTGAAGCAGTGGGCCCATGAGAAGCTTAGGAGCTGCAAAATGAAGAGATTATCACGGTCCAGCTGCCACACACACACAGAATGAAATGTTACGTCCACGTGAGAGGAGCTTCAAATAGCAATGGGCTGGATTCAACTGGGAGGAACTCACGGTCCAGCGCGTCCAACAGTAGTAGCGGGTGGTAAGCAGTCCAGCAGCTTGAGGAAGGGGTGCCTGGAGTAAAGAGCATCCAGCAGCTTGGATTTGAGGAGGTGTTGAGAGAGAAATGGGCAGAGGGCTTGGTCCAGCATCCAGCAAGGACTTTCCAGTAGCTGATTCACGCATCCAGCAAAGGGGGCCCAAGGGGTGATTAAATGAAAAGGGGGAACCAGCCGCCACTCTCTGGGATTTTTTTTAGGCTTTGCTTTGAATGTTGTTTTTAGAGCTTCTAGGCTGATGCTTGAACAATTTTTACGCTGTTACAAGGGATGAATGGGAGAGCATATTTTGAATTTTATTTCATTTAAGTAACAAGCTCTGGACTCATGAAACAATGTTGTTTTTAGTTTTCCATTCAATGAAAAAGAATGCGCACAAGAGCTCCACGTTAATAGCTATTTGCTGCATTTATTTCTTCCTTTTTCATTTTGGGTACAACACTTGTGATTGAGTGTCCCTTTATCTTCATTTCTTCCAACACGTTGACGGTTGCTGATCATAAGAAGAGGAGAGCACGCTGATTCATGGATAGGAGGTGCTGATTATTTCTTTGTCAAGCCTGCTGATTCATTTGCTTTGGAAAAGGTGGTGTCACAGCCTGGCAGGGAGAAATGGTGCAGCAGCTCACGTCCATCATTGGTGCACATTCTGGGCATTCATTTTGTGCTGGCAGAAAGACACGGTGATTTAATTATCTTTCTTTTAATTGCTGGAGAGGACGGTGCACATAAAGCGAAAAGAGGAGTCACTTCCTAGCACTATACTGCATTCTTTAATGCACATCAAATTTGTATGGGCCACGACAGTCGCATCAATGACTTTAGCCGTTTTCATAAACGGCCTTCCAAGAATCATAGGAACCCTTTCATCCTTCATCTCCATCACCACAAAGTCCACCAAGAATTTTAGTTCTCCAACACAAACCATAACATCCTTTGCTATACCATACAGATTCTTTGAAGAGCCATCCGCCATTAACAAATTCATCTTTATAGGCTTGACTTTAAGATCACCCATTTGTTCAGGTAAAGAATAAGGCATTAAATTAACGCTTGACACTAAATCTAGTAGGGCTTTATTACCTTTTTCTTTTCTATGACACATGGAATGGTGAAACTTCCTGGATCTTTCTCTTCTAGAGGGAGTAGCTTCTTCTTGACCGCTTTGTAATCATTTGTCTCCTCTTCTCTATGTCTTTTCTTTGTGGAGATTTGTTCCATGGGTTTTGTATAATTTGCAATTTGTTGCAATATCTCCTTCAAAGGTAAATCACCCTCCAATTGTTTGAATATTTATGTAAAATGCCAAAACTGTCTCTCTTTCTCTAATCTCTCATAATCTGTTGGAAAAGGAAGAATTTATTCAATTTTTATCTCTTTTCTCTCTTCTTTTTCTTTTCTCTCTACTCTCTTTTCTTTTTCTCAACTCTCTCTTTTTTTTCTTCTACTCTCTTTTCTTTCTCTACTTTTCTCTCTAACTCAATTCTTTCAACATCTACACTCACTAAAACTCTACAATCTTCTTTAGGGTTAACTTTAGTATTAGCCCCAAAACTCTGATCAGGCCTTTCTTCCAACTTCTTAGTTAATTGTCCGATTTGCATCTCCATAATTCTAAGGGTTGCTTGAGTGTTGTTACCTTGGCGGTATGGAAATTGATTATCCATGAAATTTACATCTTCTAGGGCCTCCACTGGAAAAGCACATTGACCATTAATATGGTCACCACCACATAGTTCACACATCTGTTGTTGAACTTGAGCAACATTTTTTAATTCCTTCGGTAATTGAGCAAGTGTCTTTGTTAGATTCTCCAACTGTTGAGTTATAATCTTATTTTGAGCAAGCAAGGCATCATTCGACTGCAATTGTAGAACCCCTTTCGGTTGAACAGAGGCTCCTCTTTCACTATCATTTCATTGTCATTAGCAGCCATGTTCTCTATCAATTCTGTTGCTTCCTCTGGAGTTTTACATTTAATATTACCTCCATCTAAGGCATCTAACATCAACTTGGTTTATGAACCAAGACCTCCAAGGAAAAGTAGAACTACTGCTGCTTCATCAAAATCGTGCATGAGAGTCTTTCTCAAAAAGCTTTTGTACCTGTCCCATGCTTGACCTAATGTCTCCTCCATGCCTTGTCTGAAAGAAGAGATCTCTTGTTTCCCTTTGTTGACTTTAGATTGTGGGAAGTATTTGTTCAAAAAATTTGCAACCGCAACTTCCCATTCTGTAAAACTACCTTCTGGATAAGAATTTAACCACAACTTAGCATTGCCTCCCAATGAGAAAGGAAACAAGCTAAGCTTGATTGCTTCATCTGGCACTCCATTTATCTTCACGGTGTTACAAATTTCATTGAAGGTGGTGAGATGTTCATACGGGCTTTCATGTGAAAGCCCATTAAACTGATTGCTTTTCCCCAACTGTATCAATGTCGGTTTCACCTCCATGTTTGCAACATTGACCCTCGGCCTTGCTATACTGTTAAAATGTTGAGGGCCAACCAAAGTGGTGTAATCTGCAAGAGTCCGTCTACCATTATTCTCCTTTGCCATATTTTCAGTGTTATGGTAAGACCTTGGTGGTGAAGGTTGTAAGAGTGTCTCAAGAGAAGGGAACAGTTCCCTTGAAGTTCGAATTCTCCTCCTCCTTCTGCTTTCGTCCAGGCCTTCAAGAAGAGGTTCAAAAATCTTTTTATTTCTAATCCGAATATTACCCTGCATACACAAGGAAACAAAACCCTAGAAAAATTTTGTTAGCACAAAAAGATAGAAAAGAGAAGAAATAATCAAAATATATAATTGAAAAGATAAGAAGATAGAAAATAAAAACAAAAAATAAAAACAGAAAAATAAAAACAGAAAAATAAAAACAAAAAAACAAAATTCACAAAGAGTCAAAAATAATAAAAAATAATCAAAAATCACACAGATAGACTAGTTAAACCATGAGTCCCCGGCAACGGCGCCAAAAACTTGATGAACAAATCTTCAATCCCCGAAAATGGAGTCAAAAACTTGTTAACCCTCGGCAAGTGTAACCGAATCGTATCAAGTAATAAACCTGGTAAGACAAGGTATCGTTCTCCCAAAGGACTCACGACCTAGACAGTTGTGTGTTTCGTTGATTATCTAAAACTTGTGAACAAATTCTTATAGGTTTAAATGCAAAATATTGAAAAGTAAATATGTATGCATGTGATGATCAATGGGCAAGAAGAAACAAAACACGTGAATTGAAATATATGGATGAATATGTTGTTGGGGTTTATCAATTTCATCGTATCCACTCTCTTGTATTTAGGAATTCATCATTATTTTCATTAATATTAATGCCACTTTTTAAATTACTTTAAACCCGATGTCTCGGCGAAGAAAGCCTAATCATAATCACTAGTTTACAATGTCTTGTCTCCCTAGCAATTAATCATGCATTATAGTGAACAGAAGCTTAAAGGCAACCAACCATCATACTCCTATGTCTAGGTTTGTAATATACTGTTGGGAGAGATTCCCCAGATCTAGATTTCCCCGTTTGTGTCCATATCGACAAAACCAATAATCATGACATCGAATGAGTTAAACAATGCATGCTTTGAGGAAAGAGAAAAAACCCTAACTATTAATGAAAGAAACCATGTATCATAAAAATTATCTTGAAGAACAAATTCCATACAAGAGAGTTTCTAAGGATTTACATTGATTCCCCAATAACAAAATAAGTTTAGTTCACCATATTCATGGTGAAACTAGATGAAATACAATGGAAAAGTGAACCCTAGAAAGTTGAGAAAGGAGCCTTAGCATCCAAAATCCTCCTCCAAGGGGTGAAAGAGTGCGTTTTTGCTTTGACCCAGCCAAAGATACAAACCCTAGAACGTCCTAAAGCTTATATAATATTCTAAAAAATACAGAAAATTAGGCCCAAGCCCATAAAAGTGCCGCTCAGAGGTACATACCGCTCAGCGGTACATACCGCTCAACGGTAATAGCGCGTGACCAATTCTTTCCCTCAGCGGCATTTCTCCCTTCAGCGGTGCCAACGGGTCTTTGAGAGTGCCGCTCAGCGGTAATTTGCGATGAGTGGTACTTGCGGTTTCTCTTCTTTTGCACTTTTTGTGTCCTTTTCTGATTTCATCTCTATCCCTTTTCACTTTTTTCATCAATTTCATCTCAAAACCTACAAAAACAAGGAAATAAAGCATAAAACCTGTCCAACTCTCTTATTTCCAATAATTCAACAAAATCATGAGTTCAAGCTAATTTCTAAGTTATAAAGGTTGTAATTGAAGTCAATTTTAAGTATAAAAATAACAGTTTTTCAACTGTTATCAGTTAACTGTAAGTTAAATTTTATTCCTGTAACTATTCTATTTTATTCTAAATGTAAGGACCCTTAAGTATAGTTTAAAACTATATTTTAGGGATGTTACAGCTAACTTATATACTCTTAAAGTATATCAAATTTTAGTTGATTAAAATATCTTATTCATAAAAAATACATACTTTAAATACAAGGATATTTTAATAATTTTTATTTTTAATTTAAAATGAGAAAATAAAAATATTGGAAATTATTCAAATACCCTTAACCTTAAAACTCAGAATCATGAAGACATTTTTGTTAACTAAAATTTAATATACTTTAAAAAGTTAAATAATTTAACAAACCCAATAATCATGAAGATATTTTTGTTAACTAAAATTTGATATACTTTAAAAAAGTTAAATAAGTTAGCAAACCCCAATAAAATATTAATAAAGTAAAGGTATTATGTATTTTAATAATTATCCAACTTTATAATATTTAAAATCATATATTTCATTAATTAAATATTTAATAAGTCTCGGTATTAGTGAGGAGACAGTATTAATTATATTAATTATAATAGTACTTTTGTTTTTTTTTTCATTCAATATAGAACTTAAGTTTATACTTACATTCCTAACAAGTCCCGACTAGTTTTCTTATAACAAGTTAAGTCATGTTGATAGATTATGATTAAGAAGTTATAATTTAGTATAATGTGAGATCATAGACCAACTACAAACTACAACGAAGCATTAAAAAACATTTATCATATAGGTTAATAGTTAGATAATTCATAACAATATTTATAAGTCAAATTTGAATGTATATATTCATTCTAAAAAATATAATTATAATTCATAAAAAATATATTGAAATATATATTGTTAAGTAGTAAACTTTAAACTTAATTCAACTTTACAGGGTGAGGTGGTTCGATAGAGAGTGAAATGATATGTCCAACAAACATAAATCTCGCTAAGATAGGCTATTGTTGGGATAAACTTAAATTTTAGGGATTCATTAAAATCTTATTTTATTAGTTTTGGGTTTAGTAATATTTGATTTGATTTTGATAGAGATAAAATAGGGATAAGTAGTTATGATTTTCAGTTTATCTAGGTACAATATTATTTTATGATAGATTAAACAGATTTTATTTTTAAGATAGTTGATATTTTATTTTTATTTCTCGTAATATTGTAAGTGTTATTGCTATTTAAAGCCCTTCAATTATAATGAATAAAAAGACTCAATTTCAGGAAAGTATTTGAGTGTGTGTATAGTGAGATTTTCCCAACAGTGGTATCAGAGCCGATGGTTTCTCTTGGTGACTGGCTCAGACGAGTATAATGATCCCTATACCGAAAGTCTTCCTGGCAAAGGGTATCCAGGTAAGTTCCGTTAAGATATGGCGGTTGGAAAGGGCTACTCGTAGTTGGGGTTGGTTGGGAATGCTTCCGCTGGAAGGGGAATTTAAAAATTATAAGAGAAAGTGGCAGATCAACTCAGCAGAAATGGAGAGTCGCTGCTTGCCAGTCGAGTTTTGGAGAAGAGTTTGAAATCATTGATAGATGATTTCGAGAGTTTTGTGTGCGTCGTCGAGGAGTCGAAGGACCTATCAAAGCTCATGGTTGAAGACTTTGATCAGGTTTTGGAGGCGTACCGACAGCGGAGTTTTTAGCCACTAGTTCAAGTGCTTCAGGAAAAGTTTCACCTGAAGGGGAGCCTACTGAAGGAAGAATTTAACTTTATGGGGGAGTTTGTTGGGATAAACTTAAATTTTAGGGATTCATTAAAATCTTATTTTATTAGTTTTGGGTTTAGTAATATTGATTTGATTTTGATAGAGATAAAATAGATATAGGTAGTATTATTTTATTTTCCTTTTATTTGATTTGATTTTAATTTTCCTTTTATTTAGGAGAGTATTATTTTATTTTATTAATATAAGATAGAGATAGATTAGGTAGATAGTTAGTTGATATTCTATTGTTAGTTTTTATTATTTGTACTTGGTCCAAGGCCCTATTTGCACCTATTTAAAGGTTGCCAAGGTTCAATGAAAAATAACCCGAGTGAATTGAAGAGTATTATTATTTATGTGAGTCACGTTTTTCCCAACACCTATAACCCATGACTTTAAAATTATGTTAAGTAGTGAACTTTAAGCCTAATTCAACTTCACAAAATTGGCTTATAATGTGAGGTTTGCATCACTTATATATTCTAAATTGATCTTATCACTAGTCTATATGGAACTTCAACATCTATATTACTTTTCAAGTAATTTTGATATTCATAATTTTCAAGTAATTACAAAAGCATTAGTCTTTTTTATGTTTTCTCTCATAGTGGTTTATGATAACAAAAGAAGAAGATAATCATATTTAATAAAAAAAAAATTCTTACAGAAATTTTAAAATATTTTCACTAAAATATTGACTCTTGGATTTGGTTGTAATATTTTTAAATGATATTAAATATGTAGATATTGATATGTTATAATATTGAACTTTTATTAAACAATATTACATAATATTTATATATTTAACTCTTGTAGAAAATGCTTATAAGTAGTTTAATATATTCACAGTAACATAAAGATATTTAGAAGCCAACTTGAAATTATGGTATGTATGTTTAACATCCTTAATATTAGATATTGAGTATATTCATCCTTTATCAATTAAAAGAAAAATTCATATTGAAGAAAATAATTATAATTGTACTACTGCTTTCAACAAAAAAGTACTTAAATATCTATATCACTTCTTAAGTATATTTGATATTCATAATTGATCTACAAAAGTTGGATATAAATCCAACGTCTGATAATGTAAAATTTAATTATAATTGAAATCATAGAATCTATTTATTTTTAATTATAGGTTAAGTTTCAAATACTAACTAAGAAAATACTTATTAAGTAGTTTAATATATAGATAGTTTAGAATAACGTATTGAAAGATATGTACAAGTCAAACTTGAAACTATTGAATGTATACTTAGCATCATTAATATTACATATTAAGTATATTTACTGGATTGAAAAAACAATTCATATTCTTAAGAAAAATAATTATAATTGTACCTATGTTTCAAATGAAAAATATTTAAACACCAATCTAGATAAACTGGATAGGTAAGTACCAATTAGGGTATTAACATTCTACTAATCTTAGGTGCATCTGAAAAACCTATAAATAAATGTTAATGGTAAAAGATAGGTGATCGCATTATTGTGAATTTATAACTTTGCTTTGACCCTTGTCTGTTTACTGACTTAAGCATTGGAGTACCTTTGGCACATACTCCCAACCATTTGGAGCACAGACGAAGAAGAATTTAGACTAGAGACGGATACAATTACTCGAAAAATTAAAGAGTGAAAGTGTAAAAGTGTGTTTTATGAGATTACTCCACTCTATACCTGAAACAAGATTAATAAGATTTACAAAAGACAAATCCTTTGTTTTTCACACATAATTGATTTTCATGATACATGTAGAAGAAGATGAACATATTCAATAAAATTTGCTTAAAATATGTCACTACGGATATTAACTTTTAGATGACTTAATTGTAATATTCTTAAATAATATTAAATATGTTGATATTCCATATTGTAATATTGATCATTAATTGACAATCTTACACATATATTTATATTTTTGTTATATAGTTTGACTAATTATAAAATATAAAATATTAACTTAGATTTTGTTATGATTAATACTTTTATGAGAAATCTCTACACTAATAGTGAATATCGTTTTAATATGGGAGATGTTTCACGTTTTAACGTTTTATGTGTGACCTTAGATGAACTACGTGTATTCTAAATCATATTTAATTGGCTTAATACCTCTTTTTGTCCCTCTTTATAAGGGAAATGTTCAAGTTCGTCCTACCTTTTTTAAAAAGTTCAATGTGGTCCCAAGTTGTGAAAAAAGTGTCCAATTAAATCCTTTTTGATCACGGCGTTAAATATTTAACGATCCAGCTGACAACGTGGAGTGATCTGTGCAACGTGGCTGTTTACCTTCCTAACATGGCAGTTGACGTGGCAGTGGCAGTGATTAAAAAACTAGAACTGTTTGAAGAGCAAGTGATGAGAATGGAGAGTGTAATTTTGCCGTCGAAGCCCCTGGTTGAAGAAGCATCAATGAAGAATCCTCCCACGGCCATATTTTGCTGGCTCTGTTTTTCCTTTCTAAACACTGAAAACAGGTATATTGTTGTTAGGTGTAAGAATTACAAAGAACTTGACAATTAAATGTAGAATAGAGTAGTGTGGGGCTTCCTTTTTCTCTCTCAAAAAGGGTAAACGCACAATTTGCTCTGCAGATTTCATCACCCAATTTGTATTTCCAGTTCTTCCAAAATGTTGAAGGAATAGATCAGTGGTTAGGTTTCCTTTTAATAGTATTTAGAAATAAAGTAAGAATTAGGGTTTCCTTTTAATGTTAATTAAAATTAATTAGGGGTTGTTATATAAAGTAAGAATTTTTATTTCCTGTTAACGTTAATTAAAAATAATTTGGGGTTGTTAATTTCTGTTGTAAGTGATAAATTTTAATTATTTCTCTAATTCTAAGTGAGAAATTTAATTAAACCAATTGAATCCTAATTACTTTAGTTAAACCCCAAATGCTGATTCATCTCAATACCCTAATCTGAAGAATTTTTTCCCCAATTTTGTTTGTCTTCCTCTTCTTTGCGGAAACCCCAATTTTGTTCTCCCTCTTTTCTCTGTTCGAGCTTGACGTTGCAGGAGATCCTCATCCTCTCTGTTCTGGTTCGCGGGCGCAGTGGTCATGATCGTAGCATCTCTAGCGACTACGCAGCACAGGGGTTTCTGTTCTCGCATTTCTTTTGACTCACGATTGGTTTTTCGAGTTAGGGTTTTCTTTTTACAGGAACTCTTCTTCTTTCCAAAATTCCTTCTTTTGACTCTTCTTTTTACACTGTCACTGCCACGTCAATTGCCACCTTACGAAGATAAACAGCCACGTTGCACAGTGTTAGCTGGATCGTTAAACATTTAACGCCGTGACAAAAAAGGATTTAATTGGACACTTTTTTCACAACTTGGGACTACATTGAACTTTTTAAAAAAAGTAGGACGAACTTGAACATTTCCCTTGTAAAAAGGGACAAAAAGAGGTATTAAGCCTATTTAATTTAACTCTTGTAGAAGATAATGTTATGCATCAGGATTAAATTAAAAACTAATGTATAAGAATTGAACAAAAATTAAATATCATCGAAATAACGATTTATCTTTTTTTATAAAATTATAACTAATTTATTCTAGTTAAACTGTTTTTAACCTCTAAAAAATGTTTTAAATGGAAAACTGATATAAGAACCCATTTAAGATTCAATTATAAAATTGCTTTATTAATGGTAATGAAACTGAAAAAGAAGATTTAGAAGAGAAACATTGGTATATATAGATAGGGACTTTTTCTTCTTTTGATTTGTTACATGAAAAGCTGACACTGCATTAAACATCAATCATCTAAAGTTTTTGATTCATTTTCTAGCAACATAAGATTTATTGAGTTGTATAACGTAAACTGCAATTGAATTTGACTTCATCCTCATGAATGATATGTTTCAAGCTTCTTGGCATAGCAAAGTCAGCTCCAGAAATCTTGTTCTTTCACAACATAATTGATCCCTTCTTCTTTAACATTGCATCTTTCAAAATCAAGGGTCCATTTCTCAAAAGAGCAATTGTTGAAATTATAGTATCCTCCATGAAGAGAAAGCAACTCTCTTCTTACTCTATCTTCTATCCAAGGATAACTGAGCAAGTTCAGTAATGATTGGTTAATAGATTCCTGCCAAAAGTTCAATGCACTTCAGTCTTTGAAAACTATAGCTTATTTGGTGCCAAGAGCTATTTCAATTCAAGTACATGTAGTTGTGTTTCACCAAATTCAAGAATTTGTTCTTAGAGGCAACTTCACATAATTTGTCTAAGCATAATGCAGTATATGATGCATACCTTCTCACAGAATCTGCATTGCTGATCAAAGCTAAGATGAGCTGTGGCAGCTGTTGTCTTCAGTTTGGCAAGTTCTCCATTGGCAACCCACTTGTGTATTAAGTTTCTTGAGAATGGATGAACACTAATGAGAATTAGAGATACAAAAAGAACTAGTTTAATGGTCAAATAAAAATTTAGTAGTAGTTAGAGATAGATACCTTGATTCTGCATCATCTTGCATATTCATCAATGTTTCAATTCCAGCACAGCTACTATGACCAATGACTAATATATTCTCAACCTAAAAATTTGAACAACCATTTTGAATTCCTCAGTTATTTAAGATATGAACTTCCACCACAAATAAGCTAATCAACATAGAATAAAATTTCCATACACAAAGGGACATTTCTCAATCAAACTCTCACTTTTAGACACAGCATGTTCTGAAATTCTTGGCTTAGGAATTCTGACACAGCATGTATAGTGTTAGGTACTTGGGTTAGAAACTTAACAATAACACTCACTCGATGTCGATAAAAGAGATGAAAAAATGAATTCTCTTATTCACTGTAGTAGAATTTTCAGTTTACAAAGAATAGCGGGAGCATAACCTCCCTAGTTGAGAGCATAACCTCTCTAGAGGCTAAACCTGACTTTACAAAATAATATTCGATCCCATCTATAGAAATACAAGAGCTCTATTTAAAGCAACTCTGACACGCTCCCTTATTCAACAGAAACCTCTACCCCCATAACCGCTCGGTCCATCCTGTTGATACTGTTCGGCCGCTTGGCCTGTTATCGCTACCGCTTGGTCTCTCCTGTTGATACCGTTTGGTTGTCCCCCCCGTTACCGTTCGGCCTCTATCCTAAACCTATCATCCTATATCCTAATATTACACCCCGACCGAAACAACCTTGTCCTCAAGGTTGAAATAGGTAAGCTTGATCAGGAGGCTTGGGTGGTGGCAAATCCTCCTCTTCATCATCTTCTTCATCCTCTCTTCATCGTCCTCTTCATCGTCTTCTTCATCCTCTCTTCGTCGTCTTCTTCATCCTCTGCTAAGAGTACCACCCGCAGGCTCCTTTCTGGACAATGAAGACCGAGTGCGAATGGATCTCCACATCGAAAACATCGCTCCTCTTCTTTTCTCTTCAGGAACTCAGGATAGGCAGGTTCCTCACTGTTCGGCTTCTGTTGTCGCTCCCGCCCATACCGTTCGGTCCCCCGTTACCTTTCGGTCTAGTGTTCACACTCGTTGCGACTTCTTCTCTTCTCACCGATCGTACGCTTTCTGCCCCGCTTGGTCGACTCGGATCAGGGCGACTGATCTCGTTTCTGCCCCAATCGCTCGTTCCCAAGATTGTGAATTCTTGGTCGCATTCCAACTTCCCCCTCTCGCTCCGCGCATTGCGTTCTCCACGTCGAGCGCGATTCTCATTGCCATTGTAAGCTCTTGCGGATCATGAATTCAAACCTGCTACTTAATGTCCTCGCGCAGTCTGGCGAGGAAATATCCCAGCACCTACTCCTCCCATATGCCACGGGCTTGCCCCACCAATATCTCAAACTGTCGGACATAATCTTCCACGGTGTCCTCCTGTCGCAGCGTCGCCAGTCGTTCAAACACCGTCCCACGAAATCCGCCTCCAAACCGGCTAATCATGGTTGCTTTAAGGCCTTCCCAAGAACGATTCTTGGCCTTTTCTTTCCAAAACTTGAACCAGTACCCATCGTTGCCCTCCATGCTTATGTACGCGAGTTCCACCTTCTCTTCCTCCGCCTCTTTCTGAATATTGAAAAACCATTCCGCCCAATTGATCCAACTGAGAGGTTCCAGCCCTTCGAACGTGGATAAGTCCACCCTTTTCCTCTAATTACTTTGTACCTCCTGGTGATCGCCGCCGTGATCGTGGGTTCGGTTGTCCCCGTGATCGCTACCCACTCTCCCTCTAATATCTTCCTCGCACCTTCGATGGTTCCTGTTTACGGAAGCCTGTTGTTGGTTCCCGTTTACGGAAGCCTGACTGATTGTCCTTTGTTGTTGTGAGCCCACGCCCCCATCATCCTCATTAGTTCTTGCAAGTCCCGGAGCACTGCGGCATATTCCACCTTCATCCCTTCCATCGTAATCTCCAGAGCCTCCAATCGTCCTTCTGTGCTTCCTTCCATCTTCACTTTACACCCAAATTTTGATCCAACAATTTCTTGATAACGCCTTGATCCCTTCTTGATCCTCCGACACTCTTCTCCTAAGGATATTCAACCTCTCTCCTGTTGATACGACAGTTTCTTGATCCGGCAGGTTTTCGAAATGGCAGGTCGGACCAATTTGTTAGGTTCCTGGGTTAGGAACCTAACAATAACACTCACTCGATGCCGATAAAAGAAATGAAAGAATGAATTCTCTTATTCACTGTAGTAGAATTGTCAGTTTACAAGAATAATGGGAGCATAACCTCCCTGGTTGAGAGCATAACCTCTCTGTACAGGCTAAACCTGACTTTAAAAAATAATATTTGATCCCCTCTATAGAAATACAAGAGCTCTATTTAAAGCAGCTCTGACACGCTCCCTTATTCAACAAAAACCTCTACCCCTTTAACCGCTCGGTCCATCCTGTTGATACCGTTCGACCGCTCGGCCTGTTATCGCTACCGCTCGGTCTCTCCTGTTGATACCGTTCGGTTGTCTCCCGTTACCGTTCGGTTGTCTCCCGGTTCGGCCTCTATCCTAAACCTATCATCCTATATCCTAACATATAGTATGATTGATTATTACAAAGACAACAGCATTATAAATAAGTGAATACCAGAAGAGTAGTTACTGCAAACTGAAGGGCAGCATTACATTCTGATGGTCCATTCTGTCATCCAACATAAGAAAACAAAAAAGAAAAATGATGAGAAAAATAGAAATTAACATCGGTTTGAAGATTCCATTAATTAGTTAGGAAAGGAAAAAAAGGTAGCAATTATGGTAATACCTTCATGGGAGGTACAAGATTGGCAATGTTACGTATCATAAAGGCATCTCCAGGTTGGAATCCTAATATGTTAGAGGGGCATACCCTAGAGTCTGCACAAGCAATTACCATAAACTGTATTTGGATTTATCAGTTAAGACCAGCATACCCAATTTAAGCTAAAATGAACAACTCAGATATTTGATATCACCTTTGGAGATTGAGCTTCAGCAAGAACTTGGAAATGCTCCAACTCTTTACTGTTTAGAAGAAATATAGCTTATAAGAAACTATACCAACAACAAGAGACAATATTTTGAGAACATGAAAAAATGTATAATCCAACACTTACATGTATTTCTGGTTCTTGAAACTCATAAACCTCTGTTTCATTAAAGCAAACAAATTCTGATAGCCATCAGACATATTCCCTTTATCAGTACCTTGGTTTTCTCCATCGAGTCTGACACAATAATCAGGACTCTCTGTTTGTTTCTCCCTAAAGTTAACGAAGAAAAATGATAGTTGTCGTCAAATGTTACTTCCCACACAAATCATTGAGCCAAACCCATAATTTGCCACAGATTGGTCTAAGAAAAGTTTATATAAAAAGGTTCAGCAAAATTCATGAAGGCAATATCACAAACGCCACGCCGACTTACTTGATCGAAGGCAATGATGCTGCTGTACGGCAACGATCTATCTGAATCCAATCCATCTAAAAAGCCAACAGGGGAAAACAGCAAAATCAGAAGAAAAAAAAACATCTAAGAAAAAACTACGATGAAGTAACGCTTGATGAACAGCATCAAACAGCTAAAAAAGTAACTTGTTCATGAGCTAACACAGGACAGCAGTGGAGAAACTCACAACTTTTGGCCAAGGCCTTGTTAAGGAGGAGCTGGTTGGACCTGAAAAGCGTGAGAACCACCATGATTCATAGACGTGTGAAGCCACTAACGGTGAATTTGCAAATAGAAGTGAACTTATTCTGGACCCTGCAATGCATCAGCAATTAAACTGCATTTGTGGACAAGGCAATGGAAAATTGGTACTCACTAATTGGCCAAACCATCTCTTGATTCTCTTCTCTGCAACAAATGGTGAATAGTGATCACAAAATACGAACTCCCTTTGATCTACAGTGGTTGTTCATGGGAAAACGATGAGGATATAGTGAGAGGATGACATGGAAAACACTCAATTAAAGAGAGTCTTCTCCTCTGTGGTCACACGTGCCATGAAGTTATCCCATTTTATGGGACTTTCCCATCAGCCAGACATCTACGTTATACTATGTCCATTATTGTCTCTTCTCTCTCTTTCATACTTGGCAACGCTATCTTCCTTATCCTCGTGTCAATCTTTGAATTAAAAAAAAATGTAGTTGTCAAAATTATACAATAGATTATTTGATAAGATGGTCTAACAAAATTAGTTTTTATTTTTTAATGAAAAAGAAAAATAAAAAGATAATGAAGGATAACGTTAAATGGAAATAAAAAAAAATTTAGTATCAAAGTATAATTTGTTCTTATATAATAATTGAGACAGAAAAGTCAAATTGTTACGTGACCATTTCAGTTTTTTTTTTCTTTCGGCGTCTTAAGAGTGGACACTGGTTAAAAATAGTTAATAAGTATTAAATTTTATAAAAGTTTATAGTTAAATGTGACATTAAATAAATTTAAACCTCAATAATTATTAATTCAATTTTATTTTACTTACAGGAAAAAAATATTCATAAGTGTTATACAATTATAACTGACAATTTATTTGATACACACAAAATACAAATTAAAAAAAATAATTAAATAATAAAATAATTTTAACGTTGTTGTATCATTTCTCTTTCTTTTTAACTATCTGTCTTTCCTTCTAATGTTGTTGAAATTAAAATATAATTAAAAATAAAAATTAAATTAACATAGAAAGCAAACGAAAATGGAAAAAGTAAGCAATCTAGACAAGATTTAACTAGGCATTTAGGCATTGTATCATAATTTCATAAAGAATGTGGATAGAACCCAAATATCTAACCAAACTTCAAAATTCAAATCTAAGATTGATTATGTGATTTGTTTTTCTCAATCTAGCTAGGCACAAGAAAAAACAACATGAAAAAAAAAAAAAAATGGAAGAAAAAATTATCATCATATGTACCATTCCCAGATATCTAAACCAAAAAGTAAAATAATTTGAAGGAGTGGCAGAAAGTAATATAAAGAAAGGGGAAATTTTTCAATAAAAAAATGCAATCTTTTTATCAAAAGAAGAATTTGAAAAATGTTAGAAATTTCAAGGAAAATTTTCTTTTCTCAAAAATTAAAGACCATACATTTCAAATTTTCAAGCCTTCACATTTCAACTTTTCACTAATTAGAGATCTTTAGTCTCATGAAGATATTTTTGCTTGCTTCTTGATACAGAAGTTAGAAATTCTGAAGTGTTTGTTTTGTGTTTAGAAAATTATTATAGACATAAAAGACAATTTTTATTTTGTATTTAGACAATCTGTTATACGAATTTATATTATTTAAATTAGTAGTGATAATTATTCTAGATTTCAACGTAAATATAGTAGAATTAATGATGATTAATTATATCTTAAATAGTATATTTAGGACGCTGGTTAACAATCACCTTTTTTTCTTTTGTAAATATATATTCTAGTTATAAAATTGTGATTAACATTTAGTTTAATTAATAATTTTTATTTATCCAAGTTTTTTAATTTAGTTCTATTATTTTCAAAGGTTTTCACTTTAGTTCTTATTGTTTAAAAATAATTAATTTGGTTCCTTTGAGTGAAGTCAATGGTAAATAATTAATGTGTTCAGAAAGTGATGATTTTGTATAATTAATCTTATGAATATGCTTCATAGTCTTGTCATTTCATACATGTATTCTCTCTCTTTAGAGAGATCTTATTACCTCCCAAATCATTAACCTCATCTTTATCTTTTTTTCTTCTCTTACAGGCTAGTAAACCTTCTGCAATCTAATGGGAGCCTTCAAAAGAATAGGACTTGCAAATGGATTGTGCCATTTCAAAAAGAAATCAAACGGGCTGTTCTTAAACCAGTCAAAGGTTGATTTTTTGTGATTATTTCTCTTGAAGTTTGGTTGTTTCAAATAGTTTATTTTGGATTATTGTTAAAGACTTAATGTTAGAGTAGATTTCTGACACTACAAAAAATATTAATATTTTCGACGGATTTTTACCTACGGATCAATATCCGTCGATATATCTTAATTTTCGACGGAATTACCGACGGTGTTTTTAATCTTTTTTACCGACGGTCAAAAACCTTCGGTAAGGCCGTCGGTAAGTGAGATGCACATTACTGACGGATTTACCGAAGGCTTTGGGCTGTCGGTAAAAAGAGCGGGATTTTTCCCGCGCATTATTTCGCTAGACGACATTACCGACGGATTTACCGAAGGCTTTTGGCCGTCGGTAAAAAGAACGAGATTATTCCCACCTATTATTTCGCTAGACGACATTACCGACGGATTTACCGAAGGCTTTTGGCCGTCGGTAAAAAAGAAGAATTTTTCGAGACCAGCTTCGCATCTAGTGCCAATATATGTGGCAAACACTCATTTCTCCGCTCATTTCTCTCTATCTCAGTCTAATACTTCTTCCTATCGTTGCTCTCCACCGTCACTGCTCTCCACTGCCGCTGCCCTCCACCGCCGCTGCCCTCCACCGCCGCTGCCCTCCACCGCCGCTTCCCTCCACCGCCGCTGCCCTCCACCGCCGCTGCTCTCCACCACCGCTGCTCTCCACCGCCATTGCTCTTCACTGCCGCTGCCCTTCCGCCGTTGCCCTCCACCACCGCTGTCCTCTACCACCGTTCTCTCCACCACCGCTGCCCTCTACCACCGTTCTCTCCACCACATTTTTAGGATTAGGAACATTTCTCTTACAAATCTCAGAATTGCAGAAAAACTCTCCATGATTCCCTATAATTTTAACTATTGAAAATAAATGGTTGTTTGATACTTTGGAAATTAGTTTGTTACTCGCGTGATGCCGTTTTGGTGGCGGAGTTCGTGAAAATTAAAAAACAAATTGACACAGCGATGAAGGAAGAGGAAGAAGATGAACCAAGTCGCGACATTTACCAACAGATTTACCGAAGGCCTAGATCCTTCGGTAATTACCGAAGGCTTTATCGACGGTCAAAAGCCTTCGGTAATTACCGACGGACGAAGGATCCGTTGGTAAAGTTTACCGACAACATTTTTACCTACGATATATTGGCCGTCGGTAAGCCGTCGGTAAATGCTAATTACCGACGGATTTTATACATTACCGACGACTTGTGACCGTCGGTAATCTCAATCATTATTGTAGTGTGAGATTTGGTGTGTTGCAATGCTAGCATAAAAAAAAAGGATAGTATCACAAATTACGACTGAATTTTTTAGATTGCAAACTGGGTGTTAGTTGCTAATATCTCATATTAACTATTCTCATTATGTAGTTATCATCAATTTAATTAAAAAAAACCTAAAATAACTATTTAAAAAAATAGAATCAAATTGAAACTTTTAAAAATATAAAACTAAATTAGGAAAAAAAATAAAAAAAAATATTAATTCCTACTAAAATTAAAGCTATTATTTAATTAAATGAAATTTTTTTATTTCTATTTAATTTTTTGTAATAATAATGTTTTGTTACTTAATGTTTTTAAGATGTAAGCAATTGTTCTTATGATAAAATTTTAATTATTTTTTAATTTAGCTTTGCATTCATTGTTTAATTAAAGAGAATTGTTGTGATGTAATTCAAAGGGAAAAGAAAAGTTGAACATTAGTTAAAAAAAACGTATTTTAACTCGCACATGATGCTTCAGTTTCAGAAAAAATGAAGCCTATAGACCGAACGACTTCGGTTATTAATGAACCGATACCTAAAGACCGAACGTCCTCAGTTGTTTGAGTGACCGAAGCAGTAGTTGACCAAATGATCTCGATGAACGCCTAACAGAGGCATTTAGTCCTGTCTAAGAGACCGAACGACCTCGACTTTTTGCAGAAACGAAGCAATAATTGACCGAACGACTTTGGTGGAGCACTTAACCGAGGCATTTAGTCTGTCATCCCTTCAAATCCTTATGTTGCCACTGTAATGTACAGACTGAAGAGGCCGAACGACCTTGGCTTTTTGCAGAACCAAAGCAGTAGTTGACCGATCGACATTTAGTCCTGTCATCACTGCAAATCCCTCTACTGCCACTGTAATGTACAGACTGAAGAGACCGAACGACCTCGACTTTTTGCAGAATCGAAGCAGTAGTTGACCGATCGGCTTTGGTGGAGCAGTTAACCGAGGCATTTAGTCATGTCATCCCTGCAAATCCCTTTGCTGCCGTTGTAATGTACAAACTGAAGAGACCGAACGACCTCGACTTTTTTCAGAACCGAAGCAGTAGTTGACTGATCGGCTTCGGTGAAGCACTTAACCAAGGCACTTAGTTCTGTCATCCCTGCAAATCCCTCTGCTGCCACTATAATGTACAGACTGAAGAGACTGAACGACCTCGACTTTTTGCATAACTGAAGCAGTAGTTGACCAAATGGCTTCAGTTGAGCGCCTAACCGAGGCGTATAGGTTTAAATTATTTTCAAAAATACAACATTTCTGACACTACACCTCCACTTTCGCAAACAATTTTCTTCACGCGATCTTTCTTCTTCCTCTAAGAAAACATTGTTCTCCAACATTGCCCACTGCTCGCGCCTCCCCCTCTGTGTTCGTCGCGCCACCGTCGCTGTTCTCGCCCCGCCTCCATGGCCGTGGTCGGATCGCCTCCTTCGCTCCTCTCTCGCGAGGACTCGCACATATCTCGTGGTTCTTGTGACCTTTGTACCTTTGTTGCTCCGTTGTCGTGGGTCATCGCCACCTACATTCATTGTTGCCACCTCCGTTCATTGCTTCCACCTCCGTTGTTGTCGCGCCATTGGTGCCGCCGCTACTACCTTCGCTGGTGCTTCCATCTTGCTGCTTGCATTTCATGAACGAAGCATCCACCTCCATTTGATTTTAGGCTGCCTGCATTGCTCTCTAGGATGCACCACTGCCGCTAGCGCCACTGCCGCTTGATAACAATTGAAAAACTGTTATTTTTATACTTAAATTTGACCTTAAAGACAACCTTTATGACTTAGAAACTAGCTTGGAATCATGTTTTTGTTGAAGTTTTGGAAATAAGGGAGTTGGATAGGTTTTATGTTTAATTTCCTTGTTTTTTGCAGGGTTTTGAGATGAATTGAGTGAAAGAAGTGAAAAAGCTAAGACTTGGATTCAGAAAAGGAAGAAAAAGTGCATAAAAGGAAGAAGCCGCAAGTACCGCTCAACGTCATTTACCGTTGAGCGACACTTTGAAGACCCGCAGTCACCGCTGAGGGGCAAAACTTCAGTTGAGGGGCAAAATAGCAGTCACGCGCTTACCGCTAAGCGGTATTTACCATTGAGCGGCATTCTCATGGGCTTGGGCTTACTTTTCTGTAATTTTTAGAATACTATATAAGGTTTTAGTTAACCTAGGTCAATCATCTTTGGCTGGGACGAAGCAGAAATACACTCTTTCACCCCTTGGAGGAGGACTTTGGATGCTACAACTCCTTTCTCACCTTTCTAGGGTTTTATCTCTCACTCTTTCATTGTATTTTATCTAGTTTCATCATGAATATGGTGAACTAAACATTTATTGTTGTTGGGGAATCAATGTAATCCTTTGAAACTCTCATGTATTGAATTTGTTCTTTAAGATATATTTTAAGATACATGCTTTCTTTCATTAATTGTTAGGGTTTTTCCTCTTTGCTCAAAGCATGCATTGTTTAACTCATTCGATGTCATGATTATTGATTTTGTCAATATGGACACATACGGAGAAATCTAGATCTGGGGAATCTCTCCCAATAGTAGTATAAACCTAGACATAGGAGTATGATGGTTGATTACCTTTAAGCTTCTGTGCTGTGTAATGCATGAGTAATTGCTAGGGAGACAAGATGGTTGGTTGCTAGGCTTTCTTCGCCGAGACATTGGGTTTAAGGTAATTTAGAAAGTGACATTAACAATTAATAAAGAAAGATGAATTCTTGATTACATGAGAGTGGATAGGATGAAATTGATAAACCCCAACAAAATATTCATTCATATATTTCAAACCATGTGTTCTGTTTCTTCTTGCTCATTAATCAATACATGCATTCATATTTACTTTTCAGTATTTTGCATTTAAAACTCACAAGAATTGGTTTTACAAGTCTTAGATAATCAATAAATCACATAATTGTCTAGGCTGTGAGCCCTTTTGGAGAACGATACTTGGTCTTACCAGTTTTATTACTTGATACGATTCGATTACACTTGCCGAGGGTTAAACAAGTTTTTGGCGCCGTTGCAGGGACTCATGGTTGAACTATTCTATTTGAGTGATTATTGATTAACTTTGACTTGATTGTCATCTTTTTATCTTTTTATTTTATCTTTTTATCATTTTATCTTTTTATATTTTTAGTTTATCTTTTATATTTTTTTTGCTAACAAATGTTTTATAGGGTTTTGTGCCTAATGCTTGCAGGATGCAATACAGACAAGAATTTAACTATATGGGCACTCAATTCTAGCAAAGTAATTTCAATCATTGGAGCGAATCTCACTCAAGCATGGATCAAAGTCAATTTTGGCAAGCTGCCGGACAATTTGAGAACCAACCACAACAACAATGGCAGCAACAAAGCTCTCTATCAATGGCAAAGTTGGATGACGTCTTTCAACAATTTATGCAAGAGTCCATCTCCACTCAGAAAAGCATTGAAGCATCATGTAAAAGGATGGAGATGCAGATTGCTTACTTCATTGAGAGATTGGAAGATTTTGGGGTTGAAACTAAAGTTAACCCTAGGGAGGAATGTCAAGCCATGATATTTGGAAGTGACAAGACTTTAGATGAGAAAGAGATAGAGAGAAAAGAAAAAGAAGAGTTGAGTGAGAAATATAAAGATGTAGAAAAAGAAAGAGAAGTGGTTGAGAGAGAAGGGAGAAAGAAAATTTGTTTGAAGATTAAGAAAGTGAGTGGAAAAAGAGAAGAAAAAAAGAAAGTGAGAGAAAAGAAAATTTGTGTGAAGATAAAGAAAGTGAGAGAAAAGAAAAATAGGTGGAGAGGAAAAAAAGAAAGAATCACATGAAAAACCCCGTCCTCATCCAAAGAAGTATCATAGGAAGGAGAAGGAATTTGAGCGCTTTAAGGAAATTTTCAAGAAATTGGAGATTAAAATTCCTATGATTGAGACATTGCAACAGGTTCCTGGTTTGATCAAATTCCTGAAGAAGTTCAGTAGAAAGAAGAAAAAAAGAAGATGGAACTTGAGCTTTATTGGGTCAAGCTAGTGACGTTAAAAGAGTGCTTGTTGGGGGCAACCTAGTGATTTAAGAACTTTTAATTTTTGGTTTGGTGATGTAATTTTGAACTGTTGATATTTTTGTTTTGGTTATAAGTTTGTTACAGGGTTTACATCTACTGATGGATGTTAGGTGGAAGAGTATTTACTGAAGCATATTATGCTATCAGACACTTATTGATGAGTGTTGATGAAAAGTGTATACACCTACTGATGGGTGTTGGTAAGAAAGATTTGCATCTACTGAAGGGTGCTGGAGGATTTTGGGTCAGGCTCGTGACGTTAAACAAACGCTACCTGGGAGGCAAGCCAGTTGATTGAATTTATTTTTGTTTGTTTATGTTGATTTTGTTCTAGTTGTATTATAGGGATTGAATGTTTGAGTGATGTGAGAACCTAAATACATTGAGTGAGTAAGAGGCATTGGTATAAGACACCTAGGTCAAGCTAGGAAGAAGGAGAGTTGGTGCCGTAAATGCCGCTCAGCAGTACTTACCGCTGAGCGCGAACGCTGCAGAATGGGCTGACTGTTTTGTTTTAATTGGGCTCAGTGGGATTTGGCTCATTAGGTTTTGTTTTTTCATACCGTAGGGCGCGTTTTGGTAGGAACTTTTTGATTTCCCTCCTCCCCCACACTCTCAAGCACTCTCCAAAGAGTTCTCTTCACTTTTTCCTTCTTCCCCCTTCACAAAACCTCTCTTCCATTCATTTTGTGCATCAAGTTCCATCCAAGTTTGGGGTTTGGTGAGAGCATTGCTATTAGGGGCTGATTTCTTCACATTCTTAGAGCATTCTTCACTCATCTAGCATCTCCACCCAAGTAAGTACAATCATTTTCCATTCTAGGTTCTTGAAAGCATGAATTGATATGAATATGGTTGTTTAAGCATGATTCTTTAGGGATTTTGATTTTTATGCATGATTAGATGAATTATTTGCTGTTTGAACCGATTAAACTTCTTGATTTGGGTATGCTGAGATACAAGTGGTTCACAAGCTTTGAGAACAAATGCATGATGTTGTGATTGTGATTATAATGCTAAGCAGGATGTGTATGTGGAATGGTTAAATGAGCCTATATATGATGTTTTGAGATCCAGAGTTTTGATTGAATGCTATTACATTGAAAGCATGAATGACTTTGCCCAGGTTTTCTATGATTGAATCACTTGCTTGTATGTGTCATATGATCAAGGCCATTTGTTGATAACCCTTTTTAGCTAAAATACATGATTCTAACCCATTAAAAGAGAACACTATGTATTCTATCCTTGAACCTTTAGCCTTGAAGATGATTTGAAAACCCTTTTTGAAAAAGCTTTACCTTGAGTTAAGTTGAAGAAGTATTATGGTATTGATAAATGTTCAAGTTTAGGGTAATTGGGAAGTCTAGAAAGGGAAAATAACAAGCATTGAGTCAAGTGATAACAGTTGAAAAACTGTTATTTTCATGCTTAAAGTTGATACTAAAAGCAACCTTTAGACTTAGAAACTAGCTTGAAATCATGCCTTTTGTTTATATTTTCAGAAATAAGAGAGCTGGACAGGTTTATGCTTGATTTAAGTGTTCTTGTGCAGGTTTTGAGGTGAATTTGGTGAAAGAAGTGAAGAATAAGAGAGAGGACATTAGAAACGACAAGAAATAGTGCAAAAAGGAGAAGTCGAAGGCACCGCTCAGCGGCAAACTACCGCTGAGCGGCACTCAAGAGGTGACGTTGGAACCGCTGAGGGGCAAAATGGCCGCTGAGGGGAAGAAAGAAGACGCGCAATCACCGCTGAGCGGCACTTTTTGGGCTTGGACTTTTGTAATCTTTTGTAACTCTAGATTAGTATATAAGGGATTGCACGTCCTATAGTTAGGCATCTTTGGCAGAAACGAGGCAAACACTCTCTCTTTCACCCCTTTGAAGGAGGATCTTGGATGCTCAGGCTACCTCTTCACCTTTATTGGGTTTATTCTTTCATACTTTCATTGTAATTCATCTAGGTTCACCATGAATATGGTGAACTAAACCTTGTATGTTTGTTGGGGAGTCAAAGTAATCTCTTGAAGCTCTCATATATGGATTTGTTGAGTACATCTTTGAATTAAGACATATGCTTTCTTTCATCATTAGTTAGGGTTTTTCCTCTTTGCTCAATGCTTGCATTGTTTAACTCATTCTAATGCATGATTATTGGTTTTGTTGATACGGACACGTACGGGGAAATCTAGATCCGGGGAATTTCTCCCAATATTATACTGACAATATTATATTGGTTGCCTTTAAGCTCCTGCACTCATGAACTAATCATTAGGAATGCTAGGAATTGTATGAACTATTTGATTAGGGAGAAGCCATCTAGAATGGTACATTAGAGAGTGGCATTAACAATGATGATTTGAATGTTGAATTCCTAAAATATATGAGAGTGGATGAGATGAAATTGACCCCCAACAACATATTCATTCATATATTTCATTGAAAGTGTTTATCTTTTGTCTTTGTCATTGATCAATTCATGCATACATATTTAATTTTCGTCTTTGCATATTAAACTTCAATTATTGTGTTCTTAAGTCTTAGCTAATCAACAAATCACATAACTAAACTAGGCCGTGAGTCCTTTGGGAGAACGATACTTGGTCTTACCAAGTTTATTACTTGAAACGATTCGGTCATACTTGCCGATTGTGAAACAAGTTTGTGACATCATATTTTGGTGCTTACAAATTTGTCCATCAAGTTTTTGGCGCCGTTGCCGGGGATTCATGGTTTAACTGGTTAATTTGTGTGATTATTGATTATCTTTGACTTTAATTTGAATTTTTGTTTTTATTTTTCTGTTTTTATTGTATTTTATCTTTTTATCTTTTTAGATTAGATTTTATTTTATTTTATTAGATTTTATCTTTTTATCTTTTTAGGTTAGATTTTATTTTATTCTTATTCTATCTTTTAGGTTAGGTTAGATTTTATTTTATTTTATCTTTTAGATTAGATTTTATTTTTTAGATTAGGTTTTATTCTATTTTATTTAATTCTATCTTCTAAATCTTTTATCTTCTTATATCTTTTCAATCTTTATTTTCTTCTATATCTTTTTGTGCTAACAAATCTTTTCTAGGGTTTTGTTTTCTTGTGCATGCATGAGGCAATTCGAACTAGAAGTAAGAAAACAACAGAACCACTACTTGAAGGGCTAGACGAGAGTAGAAGGAGGAGAAGAATCAGAACGTCCAGAGAACTTTTCCCTTCTCCTGAAACTCTCCTACAATCATCACCACAAGGTTCTGTTCATAGCACAGGGAGTATGGAGAACAATAATAATGCTAGAAGAACTCTTGCAGATTACACTAATCTTGCTGGACCTCAGCACTTCAATAGCATAGCTCGACCTAGAGTCAATGCAGCCAACATGGAGGTCAAACCAGCATTAATTCAACTGGTAAAGAGTAATCAATTTAATGGGTTATCACATGAAAGCCCATATGAGCACCTTACAACATTTAATGAGATCTGTAACACGGTCAAGATTAATGGGGTGCCAGACGAAGCTATCAAACTTAGCTTGTTTCCTTTCTCATTGGGAGGCAATGCTAAGCTTTGGTTGAACTCTTTTCCAGAAGAAAGTTTCACGGAGTGGGAAGCAGTGGTTGCAAAGTTTTTGAATAAATACTTCCCACAATCTAAAGTGGCTAAGGGAAAGCAAGAGATATCTTCATTCAAGCAGGGCATGGAAGAATCACTTGGACATGCATGGGATAGGTATAAAAGCTTGTTACGTAAAACTCCCACGCATGGCTTTGAAGATCAAGAAGTAGTCCTAACTTTCCTTGGAGGGCTTGGTTCACAAACCAAGATGATGCTAGATGCCTCAGCTGGAGGCAATATCAAATGGAAGACTCCAGAGGAAGCAACTGAAATCATTGAAAATATGGCTACAAGTGATAATGAGCTGCACAATGAAAGAGGAGCTCCTATGCCACAGAAAGGGGTTCTACAATTACAAACGCATGATGCTCTGCTAGCACAGAATAAAATTCTAACTCAACAGCTAGAGACTCTGACAAAAACTTTGGCTCAATTACCTAAAGAGTTGAAGTCTGCTGCCTAGATACAAACCCAGTTGTGCGAACTATGTGGAGGTGATCACATAAATGGCTAGTGTGCTTTTCCAGTGGAGGCCGTGGAGGATGTTAACTTCATGGCTAATCAGTTTCCATACCGTCAAGGGAATTATAATCAGGGTTGGAAACCACATCCAAGCATTGGCCAAGGACAAACTGGGCAGGCTAATCAGTATAATAAGCAGCAGCAGCAACCAACCTTGTGGCAACAATTAGCTATGCTTAATGACAGATCAACAAGGTTGGAAGAAACTCTTCAGCAATTCATCCAGAAAACTGAATCTTCTCAAAAGAGCACTGAAGCTGCTATAAAGAATTTGGAGATTCAGATGGGTCAGATCACCAAGCAATTGGAAGAAAGACCCAACAGAAACTTTGGGGCTAATACTGAGGTTAACCCCAGAGAAGAGTGCAAAGTGGTCAAGAGTGTAAATGAAGAGATCATTGAGTTGGAAGAAGATGAAACAGAAGAGAGAAGAGAAGAAGAAAGAAAGGACACTTTTCCTTTTCTAACAAATCAGGAGAAACCAATGGATTTCACAGATTTATTCAAAATGGTTGATAATGAAGCTCCTTGGGAACAAATTCTACAGAAAATAGCAGTTTACACCAAATCGGATGAAGGAACCTCTACAAAAAGAAGACGTAGAGAGGATGAGGAAGAAAAGTGTATAACTGTTAAGAAAGAATCATTCCCACCAAAAGCAGCAGATCCAGGCAGTTTTTCTATCCCTTGCATTATAGGGAAGAAAAAGGTAAAGAAAGCTCTCCTTGATTTAGGCTCAAGTGTTAACTTGATGCCTTATTCTCTATTGGAGCAAATTGGCCATGTTGAAATAAAACCTGTAAAGGTTAATCTTGTAATGGCTGATGGATCTTCAAAGGAGCCATGTGGGATTGCAGAAGACATTGTAGTTTGTGTTGGCAAACTTCAGTTCTTGGCAGACTTTGTGGTGATGAAGATGGAAACCGAGAAGATACCTTTTATACTTGGAAGACCGTTTATGAAAACGGCCAGGGCTATCATAGATGTGAATGAAGGTATAGTGGTTCTCCAAGACGGAGAGGAGAGAGTGGTGGTGGATGTCTTCAAAGATGAAACACAAGCAAAGGAGGAAGAAGCCAGTTATAAAGCTGCATTTCGAGATGCACCCATAACTAGAGGTAAAAATAAAAATCTTGAGGTTTCTGATAACCATTGTTTGTATTTTCAGGCACCCAAGGTAGAAGAGATTGGAAAAGGAGAAGAAGTTCCTAGAGACTGGAAAAAATTAAAACTCCAACTTGGCATACCTGTAAGACTCAAGAACAAGTTGTGGGTTATAAAAGGCTTTAAAGAGAAGGAGATGATAGAGATAGAGTCTCCATATTCTAGAGAGTCCAAAACAGTCCAAAGGAAGCAGTTGAAAGGTTGGTGGAAGGACTACATCAATTATAAAAAAGATGGAACGTGAGCTTTAACAGGGTCAAGCTAGTGACGTTAAAGAAGCGCTTGCTGGGAGGCAACCCAGTAGATTTACAAACTTTTGATTTGGTTTTATAATTTGTAATTTGTGAACATTATTCTGGACATTATTTTGTTGGATTTAGCATCTACTGAAGGATGCTAGGTGGTTAAGTATCTACTGAAGGATACTAAGTTTGTAACACCTACTGATGGGTGTTGGTGAGAAGATTTTGCACCTACTGATGGGTGCTGGTAAGTTTGAAACACCTACTGATGGGTGTTGGTGGATTTTGGGTCAGGCTCGTGACGTTAAACAAGCGCTACCTGGGAGGCAACCCAGTTGATTGATTGTTTTCTGTTTGTTTATTTTTAGGATTTGCATAAGCATTTTTAACATTGAATTGCAGGGAACCTATGAGGGGTATGCTAGGAAGGCACGTAGGTCAAGAAAAGAAGGAGAAGGGCACATCACGAAAGTGCCGCTGAGCGGCAATTACCGCTGAGCGGTACTATCGCAGATGGGCTTAAGTTCCCCTTAGCGGAACCCGAGCCCATTGGGGTATTTTTAAACCCTAAGCTGCGCGTTTTTATATTCTTTCAAGCTCTTCTCTGCACTAAGACTCCCACATATCTCCTCTTAGGTTTCCCACATCTTTTTACTCTTCCCTCTTTAGAAAATTTCTCTTCCACTCACTTTTACACTAGTGTGCTATCAAAGTTTGGGGTTGGAAGAGAGCATTCTAGTTTGGAAGCATTCTCATATCATCTAGCATCTCCACCCAAGTAAGTAAAATGCATTTTGTTCATTCTAGGGTTCTTGAAATTGACTGTGATTGTCAAAGCATGAATATTTAGGGGTTTTGATTTCTATGCATGATTTGATGATATATTTGATGTTTGAACCGATTAAACTGCTTGATTATGAACTGGAAAACTGAAAATTGCATTTGGGTGGAGTTAGGACAGTTTAAAAACGAGATTTGCAAAAATCTGCAGATCACCGCTGAGCGGCATTTACCGCTGAGCGGCACTCTGCCAGATTTGCTTTTTCTGGTTTGTTGCGTGTTTGAATGTGGCACTGGTGGCGCTGAGGGGAAATTCTGGCCCTCAGCGGTGGTTTAGCTTCAAAAGGAGTTTTGTTTTGTGTTTACTAATGATTAACATCATGTTCTGTGGTTTTGGATTTATGTTTGAATGCAGGAATGGCATCCTCTTCAGGAAAGAGATTGAAAACCATGGCAACCAAGAGAAAGGAAAAGGAACCAGAGCAGCCCCATAATGGCAGGTTCCTCTCCAGGAAACATGAGAAGCACTTTAGGGTGGTTCAGGACAGGAGACTTCTAATGGAGAGAAAGGGTGGAATGATACCTAACTTTGCTCCTCAATTTGGAGAGCAAGTGTTAGGGAATGATTGGGGGAAGCTAGCCACTTATCCATCACCTGCCAACATAGCTGTGGTGAAAGAATTCTACACCAATGCAAAGAAGATTGGTGATTATCCAGCTGAGAATTATTTGGGCTATGTTAGAGGCCATGCTATCAGGTATGATCCTGACTCCATCAATAACTTTCTGGATACTGTGTGGGCTGGTGAGCAATGCCAGTTTGCTCTTAGCATGGAGGAAGGTGCTGACTTTGAGGATGTTGAGAGAGTATTGTGCATACCTGGAGGACACTTCCAAAGGAATAGATCTGGCTCAGTGGTTAATATTAGGAGGACAGATTTGACTCCTCTTGCAAAGTATTGGATGGCATTTTCTCATGCCAACATTCAGCCATGTTCACATGTGTCAGATATTACTCTCAGCAGGGCACTCTTCATCTACTGTGCTATCAGAAACTTGAATGTTAATATTGGGCAGGTGATAGCTGATGAGATTAGTGTGTGTGCTAACACCTCAAACAACAAAGCACCACTGGGACATCCTTCTTTGATCACTCACCTTTGCAAGCTAGCTGGGGTGGACACTTCTGTTCCACCATTTGAGAGGCCAAGAAAAGCTATAGATGAGGCCTATTACAGACAGTACTGTGGAGGTGAGGAGGCAGCCCAGCCAGTGCCACCACGCCAGGCTCGTAGAGAGAGAAGGCCAGCACAGAGCAGGACTTCTGCTGATACTCATGAGGCAGAACCATTCCAGATGAGGGACATGTATATGTCTCTTATAGGTGCTCAGTTGCAGTCCATCCACAGAGGGCAGGTGGCCACGGCTGAGATGATAGTGGGGATGTATCATACCCCTCCAGCACACAGGTGGACTATGGATGAATTCCATAATGTGGTAGCTTGGCCAGAAGAACCATGGCATGGAGGAGCTGAAGCAGCTGAAGCTTCAGCCCGAGACATGGATGAAGATGAAGCTGAGGAGGAGGATGCATTTGATGAAGATGATGATGAAGAGGAAGAGGAAGATACAGAGAGCTCGGACTGATGAGGAGCTGAGATAGCATTTACTGATGAATGCTATCATATGATTATGCTTTTGTGGTTTAAGTTTTCTGAACTTATTTGTTTTTGTTTTTAGATTAGGGTTTGATGTACTCTATTGAAAACCTGGTTCCTTATGTTTGCTATTAACTGTGATTGTGTGATAAGTAATGATTGAATGATGCTTATTGATTGATTAATGTTGAGATGATGTGCACATTAAAATGCTTATACAGGTGATTCACAAGCTTTGTGAACAAATGCAGGGTATCATGATTGTGATTGTGAAATTAAGCAGGATGTGTATGTCAAATGTGAATGAGCTTATATGTGAGGTTTTGAGCTCCAGAGTTGTTATTGTTGAATGCTATTACTTTGAAAGCATGAATGACTTTGCCCAGGTTTTCTATGATTGAATCAATTGCTTGTTTTGCATCATATGATCAAAGGCCGTGTTTTTGAAACCCTTTTTATTGGCCAAATTCATAAAGTTAGCCTTCTAAAAGAGAACACGTTGTGTTCTATCCTTTGAACCCTTAGCCTTAAATATACACTGAACACCCTTGATTGAAAATCTTTACCTTGAGTTAAGTAGAAGATCTTGTGTGGTATTGTTAAATGTTCAAGTTTGGGGTTATTGGGGAAACATGAAAAAGGAAAAAGCATTGAGCTAACAGCTAAAAAGTAAGAATATGCAAAGAAAAGAAAAGAAAAAGAAGCAAAGCTCAATGCAAATGCAAAAGCAAAGGCAAAAGAAAGTTGGGAATGAATAAGAAGATTGTGTTGTTATGATTCTCTTAACTCAAGGATTTTGTGATCCAGAAAAACCAATTTTCTTGTTAGCCCAGCCACATTATAAGCCATTGAAAAGTCCTTGTGATGATGCATGCTTGTGAATGTATTTGATTGTGGTTAAATGAAAGGCAAAGTTGATTCATGTGACATTGTGATAGTGGAGTGAATGAGTGAAACACTTTACCTCTTATACACTTGTGTGTTGAGTGAAACACTTTACCTAGTGAGGAAATATTCCATAAGCACATGAACATCCATGCTTAATTGATTGATCATTCATGAAAAATAGCATTTGTTGGAATTTAAATGACTTTGTGAACACTAAAGCATGTGCACATCTTGATTGAACTCTTGGTCTTAAGTTTGAGTGAAGTTATTACTTATCTTGAAAAGAGGATTTTGAATGAGTGAACCATCATATGAATTGGTTGGAGATGGAGTTACATTTTATTTGCTTGAGGACAAGCAAAGTTCTAAGTTTGGGGTTGTGATAACAGTTGAAAAACTGTTATTTTCATGCTTAAAGTTGATACTAAAAGCAACCTTTAGACTTAGAAACTAGCTTGAAATCATGCCTTTTGTTTATATTTTCAGAAATAAGAGAGCTGGACAGGTTTATGCTTGATTTAAGTGTTCTTGTGCAGGTTTTGAGGTGAATTTGGTGAAAGAAGTGAAGAATAAGAGAGAGGACATTAGAAACGACAAGAAAGAGTGCAAAAAGGAGAAGTCGAAGGCACCGCTCAGCGGCAAACTACCGCTGAGCGGCACTCAAGAGGTGACGTTGGAACCGCTGAGGGGCAAAATGGCCGCTGAGGGGAAGAAAGAAGACGCGCAATCACCGCTGAGCGGTAAATACCGCTGAGCGGCACTTTTTGGGCTTGGACTTTTGTAATCTTTTGTAACTCTAGATTAGTATATAAGGGATTGCACGTCCTATAGTTAGGCATCTTTGGCAGAAACGAGGCAAACACTCTCTCTTTCACCCCTTTGAAGGAGGATCTTGGATGCTCAGGCTACCTCTTCACCTTTATTGGGTTTATTCTTTCATACTTTCATTGTAATTCATCTAGGTTCACCATGAATATGGTGAACTAAACCTTGTATGTTTGTTGGGGAGTCAAAGTAATCTCTTGAAGCTCTCATATATGGATTTGTTGAGTACATCTTTGAATTAAGACATATGCTTTCTTTCATCATTAGTTAGGGTTTTTCCTCTTTGCTCAATGCTTGCATTGTTTAACTCATTCTAATGCATGATTATTGGTTTTGTTGATACGGACACGTACGGGGAAATCTAGATCCGGGGAATTTCTCCCAATATTATACTGACAATATTATATTGGTTGCCTTTAAGCTCCTGCACTCATGAACTAATCATTAGGAATGCTAGGAATTGTATGAACTATTTGATTAGGGAGAAGCCATCTAGAATGGTACATTAGAGAGTGGCATTAACAATGATGATTTGAATGTTGAATTCCTAAAATATATGAGAGTGGATGAGATGAAATTGACCCCCAACAACATATTCATTCATATATTTCATTGAAAGTGTTTATCTTTTGTCTTTGTCATTGATCAATTCATGCATACATATTTAATTTTCGTCTTTGCATATTAAACTTCAATTATTGTGTTCTTAAGTCTTAGCTAATCAACAAATCACATAACTAAACTAGGCCGTGAGTCCTTTGGGAGAACGATACTTGGTCTTACCAAGTTTATTACTTGAAACGATTCGGTCATACTTGCCGATTGTGAAACAAGTTTGTGACATCATATTTTGGTGCTTACAAATTTGTCCATCATCAAGAGCTAAGCATGTGAAAATAAAGAGAAAAAGAATAAAAAGAAAAAGAAAAAAAGAAAAAGAGAAAGGCTCAATGCAAAAGAAAGTTGGAAAGAAGGAAGAAAGGTTTTGTTTAAATGATTCACTTGACTCAAGGATTTTGTGATCTAGAAAAACCAATTTGCTTGTTAGCTGATGACAAATTTATGAACACCGAAAAACGGCGCCACAAACTTGTTTAACAATCGGCAAGTGTGACCGAATCGTATCAAGTAATAAACTCGGTAAGACCAAGTATCGTTCTCCCAAAGGACTCACGGCCTAGTTTAGCTATATGATTTGTTGATTATTTAAGACTTAAGAACAAATTGATTGTAGGTTTAAATGCAAGAGACAATAATTAAATATGTATGCATGAATTTGATCAATGGAGAAAAACAGAATACAAACACTTCAATGAATTTAGATGGATGAGTATGTTGTTGGGGTTATCAATTTCATCTTATCCACTCTCATATTTTTAGGAATTCATCATTCTTATCATCAATGCTAATGCCACTCTCTAAATCACCTTGCAAGAAGGCCTATCCTTAATTACGAGTTCATACAATTCCTAGCATTCCTAGTAAGTAGTTCTTAAAGTGCAAGAGCTTAAAGGCAACCAATATGCTATTGGGAGAAATTCCCCGGATCTAGACTTCCCCGTACGTTCCCGTATCGACAAAATCAATAATCATGGCAATGAATGAGTTAAACAAAGCAAGCAATAAGCAAAGAGGAAAAACCCTAGCTAAAGATGAAAGAAAGCATATATCTTAATATAAGACGTTAAAATAAATTCCATATATGAGAGTTTCACAAGACTACATTGATTCCCCAACAACAATACAAGGTTTAGTTCACCATATTCATGGTGAAACTAGATGAACAATAATGAAAGAATGAAAGATAGAACCCTAGAAAGAGGAGGAGGTAGCCTGAGCATCCAAGATCTTCCTTCAAGGGGTGGAAAAGAGAGTGTTTGCTTCGTCTCTGCCAAAGATACAAACCCTAGGACGTCCTAAAGCTTATATACTATTCTAAAAATACAGAAAATTAGGCCCAAGCCCAAAATAGTGCCGCTCAGCGGTAAGTGCGTGAGTTGTTTTTCTCCCCTCAGCGGCCTTTTCACCCCTCAACGGAGCCAACGTGGGTTCCTGAGTGGTAACTTCGACTTCTCCTTTTGCACTTTTTGATGTCTTTTCTGATTCCATTTCTATCCTTCTTCACTTCTTTCACTAAATTCACCTTAAAACCTGCACAAAACACTGAAATCAAGCATAAACCTGTCCAACTCTCTTATTTCTGAAAATATAACCAAAAGCATGATTTCAAGCTAGTTTCTAAATGTTAAAGGTTGCTTTTAGTATCAATTTTAAGCATGAAAATAGTTTCTCAATTGTTATCATTAGCCCAAGCACATTATAAGCATGAAAATAGTTTTTCAATTTTAAGCATGATTTATTGATGAATTAAGACTTGTGAACAAATTGTTGTAAGTTTCAAATGCAATAGACTGAAAAGTAAATATGTATGCATGTGATGATCAATGGGCAAGAAGAAACAAAACATGTGAATTGAAATATATGGATGAATATGTTGTTGGGGTTTATCAATTTCATCCTATCTACTACCTAAATTACTTTAAACCCGATGTCTCGGCGAAGAAAGCCTAATCATAATCACTAGTTTACAATGTCTTGTCTCCCTAGCAATTAATCATGCATTATAGTGAACAAAAGCTTAAAGGAAACCAACTATCGTACTCCTATGTCTAGGTTTGTAATATACTGATAGGAGAGATTCCCCGTATCTAGATTTCCCCGTATGTGTCCATATCCACAAAACCAATAATCATGACATCGAATGAGTTAAACAATACATGCTTTGACCAAAGAGGAAAAACCCTAACTATTAATGAAAGAAAGCATGTATCATAAAATTGATCTTGAAGAACAAATTCCATACAAGAGAGTTTATAAGGATTTACATTGATTCCCCAACAACAAAATAAGTTTAGTTCACCACATTCATGGTGAAACTAGATAAAATACAATGGAAAAGTGAAGGATAGAACCCTAGAAAGTTGAGAAAGGAGCCTTAACATCCAAAATCCTCCTCCAAGGGGTGAAAGAATGTGTTCTTGCTTCGTTCCAGCCAAAGATACAAACCCTAGAACGTCCTAAAGCTTATATACTATTCTAAAAAATACAGAAAAGTATGCCCAAGCCCAGAAAAGTGCCGCTCAACGGTAAATACCGCTCAGCGGTAGTAGCGCATGTCCACTTCTTCCCCTCAGCGCCAATTTTCCCCTCAACGGTGCCAACGAGTACTGAAAAGTGCCCTCAGCGCCAATTCTCTTCTTTTGCACTTTTGTGTCCTTTTCTGATCCCATCTCTATCCCTTTTCACTTCTTTCATCAATTTCATCTCAAATCCTGCAAAAACAAGGAAATCAAGCATAAAACCTGTCCAACTCTGTTATTTCCAATAATTCAACAAAATCATGAGTTCAAGCTAATTTCGAAGTCATAAAGGTTGTAATTGAAGTCAATTTTAAGTATAAAAATAACAGTTTTTCAACTGTTATCACAACCCCAAACTTAGAAATTTGCTTGTCCTCAAGCAAATAAGATGTAACTCAATCTTCTACCAATCCATTCAACGGTTCACCCCATTCAAAAATCCTTCTTTCAAGACAAGTAAATACTAAATTTAGCTCATCACCAAGACTTCAATCAAGATGTGCACATGTTTTTAGTGTTCACTCAATCATATCATATCCAACAAATGCTATCTATTATCATGAATGATCAATCAACTAAGCAAAGATGTTCTTATGTGTTCATGGAATCTATCCTCACTAGATAAAGTGTTTCACTCAAACACACAAGTGTATAGGAGATATTCACTCATTCACTCTACTATTACAATGTCACATGAATAAACTTTGCCTTTCATTTAACCATAATCAAAAACACTTACAAGCAAACATCACCATAAGGACTTTTTAATGGCTTATAATGTGGCTTGGCTAACAATAACAATTGGTTTTTCTGGATCACAAAACCCTTGAGTTAAGAAAATCATCTAAACACAACCATTCTTAATTATTCCCAACTTTCTTTTGCATTGAGCTTTTCTTTTTCTTCTTTTCTTTTCCTTTTTCTTTTTCTTTTCACATGCTTAACTTTTAGCTCAATGCTTTTTATTTTCCCTTTCTATTTTCCAACAACCCCAAACTTGATCATTTATCAATACCACAAAATGTTTTCAACTTAACTCAAGGTAAAGCTTTCAAAAAAGGGTTTTCAAATCATGTTTAAGGCGAAGGTTCAAAGGATAGAACACATAGTGCTCTCTTTTAGTGGGCTAAATTCCTGCATCTGGCTAGCAAAAGGTTTACCAACAAATGGCCTTGATCATATGATGCAAACAAACAAGTGATTCAATCATAGAAAACTTGGGCAAAGTCATTCATGCTTTCAAAGTAATAACACTCAACAACAACTCTAGAGCTCAAAATCTCACATATAAGCTCATTCACATTCCACATACACATCTTGCTTAGCATCATAATCACAATCATAACATCTTGCATTTGTTCACAAAGCTTGTGAACCACCTGTATAAGAATATAATATGCACATTCTCAATCATCAATCAAGATCCAAACATCATCAAACAATACTCATCATGCAATAAGTCATAAGCAAACCATCATAACAGATAAAGTTCAAATCGAGAACATCAAACCTATTCTAAAAACAGAAGCAAATAAGTTCAATATTACAAAACAAAAGATAGAAAAATCCTACTCTAATGCTGATAGCATCCATCAGAAGTTGTTATCTCAGCTCCTCATCAGCCTATGCTGTCATCTGTATCTTCCTCCTCTTCATTATCTTCAACATCCTCAAATGCGTCATCATCATCATCATCTTCATCTTCCTCCACAGCTGAAGCTTCAGCTTCTCCAGCTCTGTTGCCCTAGGTCTACTCCTCTGGCCAATCTACCACACTATGGAATTCATCCATAGTCCACCTATGTGCTGGAGGTGTATCATATAGCCCAATAATCATCTTAGAAGTTGCCACCTGTCCTCTATGGATGGACTGCATCTGTGCACCTATGAGAGACATGTACATGTCTCTCATTTGGAATGGTTATGCCTCATAAGTCTCTACAGATGCCTGACTGTGTGCAGAGCTTCTTTCTCTACGAGGACGTTCTGGTGGAATTGGCTGAGCTGCCTCCTCTCTTCCACAGTACTGCCTATAATAGGCCTCATCAATGGATTTCCTCGGTCTTTCAAATGGTGGAGCAGAAGTATCCACCCCAGCTATCTTGCACAGGTGTGTAATCAAGGAAGTATGTCCTAAAGGTGCCTTGATGTTCATTGTGTTGGCACACATTTGTATTTCATTGGCAATCACTTGACCAATGTTAATGCTCATATTTCTTAGCACACAGTAGAGGAGAAGTGCCCTGCTGAGAGTGATGTCTGAAACATGAGAAAACGACTGAATGTTGGCATGGGAGAATGCAATCCAATACTTAGCAAGAGGAGTCAAATCAATCCTCCTGATATTCACCACTGCACCATTTCGGTTCCTCTGGAAGTGTCCTCCAGGTACACATAGAACACTCTCCACATCATTAAAATCAGTGCCTTCCTCCATACAAAGAGCAAACTGGCACTGCTCTCCAACCCATTCAGTACCCAAAAAGCTGTTGATAGAGTTACGATGATACCTAATAGTGTGGCCTCTAACATAGCTTAGGTACTCCTCAGCCGGATAATCACCCAACTTTCTTGCATTGGTGTAAAATTCCTTTACCACTGCTATTTTGGCTGGTGCAGGGTATGTGGCCAATCTTCTCCAGTTTCTTCCCATCAGTTGGTCTCCAAACTGAGGAGCAAAGCTTGGTATCATTCCAGCTTTCCTCTCCATTAGGAGTCTCATATATTGAACAATCTTAAAATGCTTCTCATGTTTGCGAGAGAGGAACCTACTAGAATGAGGATATTCAGGTTCCTTGTCTTTCCTCCTGGAGGCTGTGGTCTTCAATCTTTTGCTTGAAGAGGATGCCATCCCTACATCAAACACAAATTACAAAACCACAAAACATGTTGTTAATCATTAGTAAACCATAAACAACATCTCAAATCCATGCTAAACCACCGCTGAGAGTCACAAAAACCCCTTAGCGCAACCATTGCACCAAGCTAGCAAGAAAAAGAAGCGAAAAACCAAGTTTGGCAGAGTCGCACTCAGGGGAAATTTCCGTTGAGCGGTGATTCTGCAGATTTTGAAAAATTTATTTTTAACACTTCCTAACTCCACCCACAAGCAATTTTCATACTCCTGACCAAAATCAAGCATTTTAATCGGTTCAAATATCAATTAATTCATCAAATCATGCATAGAAATCAAAATCCCTAAAGAATCATGCTTTGAACATCCAAATTCATACCGATTCATGCTTTCAAGAACCCTAGAATGAAAAATGCTTGACTTACTTGGGTGGAGATACTAGATGAGTAGAAAATGCTCTACAAATATGAAGAACTCAGCCCCAACAACAATGCTCTCTCCAAACCCCAAACTTAGATGCAAAACTAGTGAGAAAGTGAGTGGAAGAGAGATTTTTTAAAGGGGAATGAAGGGAAAGATGTAGAGAACTCTTAGAAAAGTGTTTAGCAGTGTGTGAGAAGAAAGAAATCTGAAAATGAACCCAAAATCGCACCCTAGGGTATAAAAATACCCTAATGGACTCAGGTCCCGCTAAGGGCAACCCAAAAAAACCATTCTGCATAATTAGCGCTCAGCGGTAATTTCCGTTGTGCGGCACTTAAGTGAAATGCTCTCGTTCTTCTTAGCTTGCCCTAGGTGCCTAATACTCATGCCTCTCACTCACTCCCTGCATTTAAGTTCTCAAAACACTCATGCATTCAGTCCCTAACATGCAACTAAAGCATAATGAAACAAACAAACAAAATATAGTTGATGAAAGGGTCGCACCTCCCAACAAAAGTTGTGCATAAAAGAATGCAGTACAGTACTAGGAAGTGACTCCTAGGTCGTCTCACAAGGACCAATTTGGGTTCAGTCTCAGATCAACACATAGTGGGGGGGGTTTTGAAAAATTTTGTGAATGCAATTAAACTAAATCTAAGCTTTAAAATCAAACACAACCTAATATGACTAAAAACATTAAAATGAAAATTACTTAGAACAAATTAAACATGCAACAAACCGAAAGGTATCAAACTGACAATTCCATAAACGCAAGTAGGCACCAACTCATACGCACATAATTAAGCAAAAAAAATAAAAAATAAAAAAAAAATAAAATAAAAAAAATAAAAGTTTACGGAAGTTGGTAATTGGAATGCACCAAAAGTCAATCACGCTTCAATTGGGATGTATGCTAAGAAAAAAAAAGGGATCCACTTCCGTGCACCCTTCCATCCAATCTCAATCACTGTTGCTACTGCCCTTTAAAGAAAGAAAACCATATCCTTGCTGCTGGACACATCACTTCTCCCTCCTAGCTGAACGTAACTCTCCAATAAATCCCGTGCACAACAATGCTTCCAAGTAATCCACCGTGTGCACCTCTTCCTCTAAAGCAATAGCATCCCTGCACCTTTCTCTATTATTAATCACCGTATGAGTCTCTTTGGAATAAAAGCAAAGATTTCCTCCATTCTCACGTTCACTTACCGTGCACACCAGCCATGACCTCTTCACTCCAGGAAAAATAAAAGAACCAGCTTGCTTCCTTAGCTCCACATCCGTGCACACCATTCTTCCAATCAACATTCTCCTTCTTATAATCACTTCTTCATTTCTTGTGCTGCACGTTCAGCTACTCATCCGTGCACTCCCCTGCGTGACAGCGGGCCCCTTTCCTACTTTCCAGCCGAGACAATACTTCTTCAATGATGTGGCAATGCAAAAAAAATGAATAAAAACCCTGCACTGCAATCCCATCCAGACCGTGTGCTTCCAGCCATCCTAGAAGAATTTCCAACTCCAAATGCCGTCCACTCTTGATTCCAACCATGTACTTCTTTTCTCCATTCAACCAAACCGTTTAATAATGAAGCACTATGAGCCAAAATGAAATTAAATGGCAACTTGAGAACGAAACTCATGCACAAGTCAAAGCAAAAAAATTAAATTCCATGAAAGCTTCCTTCGCAACAGTGTTTTTCAGCCAAAGAAAACGTTCCCTCCAAACCAAAAACCGAGAGAAAAATTGCCAAAATGTGTGGCGGCTAGGGCTCCTCTAAGGACGTGTGTCCTCCTTTTAATAGGGATGGGGTCCACACACTAAAACCCTAGGGTCCAAGTCATTAATTTCTAATTTTGGGTCTAATCTAATTTACCAAAAATTGACCCAAAATATAAGAGTTGATACAGAAATTTTAAACTACTGAATTACAATTTAATTAATTCAAAAATGTCTGTCTGGAGAGTCTTGAATTTATTTGACATTCTTCCTGATGTCCCAAAATGTATTTCCGAAATTTTCCTGCATTTCAAAATTGCACTTAATCAGCTCAGAAAATCCAAATTAGCACAATTACAAATTTCCGACCAAATTAAGCGGAATTCGGAAAACTGGGAAATAACAAACAATTAAACACAATTCCCTGGTTTATTTAAGTGCAATAAACTAAATATAATTCAAGAAATAACGACTCATCAATAGTAAATCAACTGGGTTGCCTCCGAGGTAGCGCTTGTTTAACGTCATGAGCCTGACCCAAAATCCACCAACACCCATTAATAGGTGCAAATCTTTCTTACCAACACCCATCAGTAGGTGTAATAAACCTAGTATCCTTCAGTAGATACTTAACCACCTAGCATCCATCAGTAGATGCTAACCCAAAAAGTTTCAACATAAAAGTAATGTCCAAAAATTACAAAAATTACAACCAATATCAATATAAAATAATGTTCTTAAATTACAGGGGTGCCTCCTGATGAAAAATTTATGAACACCGAAAAACAACGCCAAAAACTTGTTTAACCCTTGGCAAGTGTGACCAAATCGTATCAAGTAATAAACTCGGTAAGACTAAGTATCGTTCTCCCAAAGGACTCACGGCCTAGTTAGTTATATGATTTCTTGATTATTTAAGACTTGTGAACAATTGATTATAGGTTTCAAATGCAAAAGACAATAAATAAACATGTATGCATGAGTTTGATCAATGTAAAAGATGAACACAAACACTTGAACGAATTAGATGGATGAGTATTGTAACATCCCAAAAATACAGCCATGAACCATATAATCGAATAATTACGTTTAATAATATATCAGATAAGTTTTACATTATACAAGAACGTACGATCTCGGCCGAACAACCTTGCAGAAAGAGTTACTATATATATAAACAATACATAAGTACGAGTCTGACCGAACGGTTCACAAAAGCCAAATACGGAACGGTCATACATACAAAGATGAGAAAGAGGTGAAAGACCGCCTCATTACAAAAACTACTCTACTGACCGAACGTCCTACGGTTCGGTTTTAACTTCAACTTCTACCAAATTTTCTTCTTCCAGCGTATCTTCCAGCAGCGCGTCTCCTTCTGCTCACATCCACACGGATGATCATTGCAACGACAAGACGGACGTACAAAACATGACACAACAGCGAATACAGGGTAAGCTTATGTAATTTAATTCATGCATAACATACCTTTCACAAAAATCAAACAAACAAGATAATTCATAGTTCGTTCATACAAAGCCTAAAATACTAGACTAACCGTCCGGACTGTATGAAACTTGTGTAGCTACAGGCGTTCGTGCACCCGGGTGATGTAGTAACTGGAATGCTCTCATCAGCTGCCACCCGAGGTTAGCCCTATCTGTCCAAAGTACCCCTAAGGACTAGGACCTCCTACCGTTCCCACGCATGACCTACTCTCCTCTACGTGAAGATGAGTACTCACGGAACTTCAGGATGAACAACCAGCTTAGCATGCCCGCAGTCATACTTTACCAAATCTAATATTCATACATGAGTCGTTCCTCCCCGGAACGCTCGTCCATAAACCACAACCTTTCCATATCTCATTTTCTTCATCTTTCTTTAATAATCATCTCACTTAACCATTTCACACAAAGATCCGTTCAGATACAATTTACCGAACGTTCAACCCTGACTCAAAACCGAGACTGAACAATTGGAGCGAGACCGAGAGGTCTCCAGTTCCAGAATGAATTTAGACCAAGAGGTTTACCATCGGTTTGAGAAAAAAACAATTACAATCTAATATCACGACCAACAAATAGAACGAACGTAACTTACAAAATGAGTCAATTAGATGAGCTGACTCTTAAGAGCTTTAACCGAACATCTGAAAGACCATACTCAGCACTAACACTCTAGGCCAAAGCCAATGGACACAGACACTCCAAGAGATTCAAAGAATAATACGTAGAGGAATTCCCATGAATAAACCGAGCGTTTATGAAAACTTAGATTAATTAGATTTAGTATCAAGAAATATGAATGTCAGTTAAAGACTGAACACTATAGTGAGCGAACCCTAGTGGCTTGAACGAACGCTCGTATCAAAAATTTAGTTTAAGGAGATAGAACGAGTTCTTGGTGTAAGACCAAACACTTGCTTAGGACGAACACTTGGTATAAGTGTTGAGAGGGTCGCACCTCACACAAAAGTTGTTTGCATAAAAGAACGCAGTATAGTACTAGGAAGTGACTCCTAGGTCGTCTCTCAAGGACCAAGTGTGGTTCAGTTTCAGGTCAACACATAAGGGGGGGTTTTGTGAAAGTTTGTTTGCGGATGAAATTAAAAAGCGTCGAATTAAAATTTCAAAACAGTAAAACTTCTCTACTATGAACTGTGACCAATTCATCTACTAAAAGAAATTAAAAATTGCTAATGCGTAAAGAGGGAAACCACTCCTTGGCCGTGACAATTCTTGAGTTCCCTTTTAAAGAAAATTAAACAAAATGCTTCTACTTGGATCCTCTTGGCCGTGACATCATTGGCAAGCAAAGAAAAAAAAATGTCAAAACAATTTGGTTGCCTCTTCCTTCCAGACGTGAATTTCCATCTTCTACACACATCCTCCACTCACTTTCCAAAAGCAATCTAAGGCAATTAAGTTGATGTCTATCACCGTGCAACTACTACTCATCAAGTTGTCCATCATCAAATAATAAAAGAAATGCATCATGGCCATGGGCCACTTCCCTTTTCACGTGAATCAACAACCATTCTTCCACTTTTGCTTCCTAAATTGGATTCTTGTGCACATGGCAGCAGCTGCATACTCCACACTACCTCTCCTGACTCTACCAAAACAATTCAACTTCCTCTTTATTTCTTCCAGCTGCAGTACCTCAACTCCCAACATTCATTTCACACTTTTTCACCTTTTCCTTCAAAAATAAAAAAAAACAAATGCTATCCACCTACACTTCTCAATCATCTAAGAAACCAAAACAAATGGAAACTTACGGCTGGACAAATCTCCTTTACTAAATGAAATGACTTCCAATTGTTCTCTACCATTCATCAATTAAAACAGAATTACAGTGAGTCAAGAAGCATGAAAACATCATGTAATAAAATAAAGAAAAACGTTTAATGCTAAACAATGTGACCGTGGCAGCTGGGAATCAAAAGGGCAGAGATTACTCAATGGTGAAGTGCTGAATCCACGTCCAGAGAAGACAACATACAAACCAACTCTCTCAAGCTCCCCGAAGACGTTCCAAAACGAAACAGCTTGCTGAAATAAATTGTGTGCATCACCCAAAATCCATCACCGTGTGAGCCTTTTCTTCAAGTAAAAATAAGACAATAAACCACAAGAGTGTAACAGTGTTCAAAGCAAAGAAAAATCCATGTGGCGGCTACATTCCCCTAAACCAAAAATCTCCCTAGTTCTTACATTCCCAAAAAACGTTCAAGCAAAAGCCTAAAGAAAACCAAACCGAGAGAGTGGCGGCTGGAGCTTCCAAGGCCGTGAGTCTCTTATAATGAGGGTGGGGTCCACACAATAAAACCCTAGGTGCCAAGTCATCCACCCTCATTTTTTATCTAGTTCATTTTGCCAAAGATTGGCTAAATCTACTAAAGTTAATTCAAAAACATTCTACACTACTAAATTACAATTTAATTAATTCTAAATGTCTATGTGAAGAGTCTTGAATTTATTTGCATTCTTCCTGATGTCCCAAAATGTATCTCCAAAATTTTTCCTGTAATAAAAAAAATGCACTTAATCAGCTCAGAAAACCCAAATTAGCACAATTACAAATTTCTGACCAAATTAAGCAGAATTCGGAAAAACGGGGAAATAACAGACAATTAAACATAATTCCCTGGTTTATTTAAGTGCAATAAACTAAATATAATTAATGAAATAACGACTCATCAATAAGACCAGGTGCTACTAAACTTATATAAAAGAGGCTTGATAAATATACTAAGATAATATTGGATTAGTATTTAAGAATAACTAAAATATACAATTTCACACACACACACACACACACACACACACACACACACACACACACACACATATATATATATATATATATATATATATATATATATATATATATATTTATATTTAAGTTCATAACAGGATATTAAGAAAGAATTATGCCTGGCCGAACGCTCAAGCACAGTGTTTCGAAATGCAAACACTCGTACTCTACTAGGATTCTTCCCAAATGAAAGAATCCAATTCTAACCAAGTTCACTCAGAAAACCGAATGGTCGAATACTGTTCAGTAATGTACATACACTATCTTAGGGGAATTTCATATTCAGAATTCATATATAATCAAATTCATTTCTTAACGTGTAACTCCATAACTTTACACATTCATGGCATAATCAATTTTTTTAAACTTCATATAGTTCAAACATCTCAATCATCATACAATATATTCATTCAGTCAATCCAACGAATGCGCATACATTACATAATCATACAAATTAAATTAAATAAGCTTCCCTTACCTCTAGCGTGAACGATCGTCCTAGAGGCAGAAGTATGGTTTGCCTGACTACAATTCCTTCTACTCTCAACGCTCAACTAACTCTTCAAACTAAAACAAATAACAGAAAACCAGAATTGGTTCAGACAAGATGACAGCATGCAACCAGAACTTGAGTTGCATGTACCAGAGAATGAACGGCTAAAGACGAGAAAACCTACCAGTTCAGAACTCGAAACTGTTCGGTTCAGAATGAAGCTTAGGACGCTGGAAACGCTTCTACGGTGCCTGAATGGTGATCGGGGAAGAGAAAGGGTAAGATTTCTTAGAGAGAAGGGAGATTTTTCTAGTGAGAAGGAGGAGAATTTGAAAAGTTCAGAGTTTGGAGGAGAAGATGCATGCAGAGAGTGGGACGTGATTTTCTAAAAACTCAGTTTTGCTTAAAACGAACGTCCGCTCCTCTGTTGACACCTGCATTCCACTATCTGACTTATGACTCCCCACAGCTTGACACTTGGCGTCCGTTCAAAGGGGTTTTGGGTGCGTTTTTAATGGTTCTGATAAGTATGTTGTTGGGGTTATCAATTTCATCTTATCCACTCTCATATACTTTTAGGAATTCATCATTCTTTTCATCAATGCTAATGCCACTCTCTAAATCACCTTGCAAGAAGGCCTATCCTTAATTACGATTTCATACAATTCCTAACATCCCTAATAATTAATTCTGAAGCACAGAAGCTTAAAGGCAACCAATCCTCATATTCCTATGTCTAGGCAATATGCTATTGGGAGAATTTCCCCGGATCTAGATTTTCCCGTACGCTCCGATATCGACAAAATCAATAATCATGACATTGAATGAGTTAAACAATGCATGCTTTGAGCAAAGAGGAAAAACCCTAACTAATGATGAAAGAAAGCATGTATCTCAAAATAAGATGTTTAAACACAAATTCCATATATGAGAGTTTCACAAGATTACATTGATTCTCCAACAACAATACAAAGTTTAGTTCACCATATTCATGGTGAAACTAGATGAACAATAATGAAAGAATGAAAGAGATAGAAAAACCCTAGAAAGAGAAGAGGAGAGCCGTCACCATCTCCCAATCTACCCCCAAGGGGTGAAAAGTGTGTTTCTGCTTCCTCCCAGGCAAAGATACAAACCCTAGGACGTTCTAAAGCTTATATACTATTTGAAATATTACAGAAAAGTGGGCCTATGCCCAAAAGACCACTGCTCTACGGTAAACTGCCGCTCAGCGGTACCAGCGCGTAGTAAATTCTCCCCTCAGCTGCACTTTCAACCCTCAGCGGAGCCAACGGGTGTTCCTGAGTGTCGCTCAGCGGTAAACTGGCGTTGAGCGGTACTTGCGGCTTCTCTTCTTTTGCACTTTTTGAGTTATTTTCTGATTCCATCTCTATCCTTCTTCACTTCTTTCACCAAATTCACCTTAAAACATGCATAAAATACTGAAGTCAAGCATAAACCTATCCAACTCTCTTATTTCCAAAAATATAAACAAAAGCATGATTCCAAGCTAGTTTCTGAGTGTTAAAGGTTGCTTTTGGTATCAATTTTAAGCATGAAAATAACAGTTTTTTAACTGTTATCACCTCCCAAAAAACCGCTGATGACAAATTTTTGAACAACAAAAAACGGCGCCAAAAACTTGTTTAACAATCGGCAAGTGTGACCGAATCGTATCAAGTAATAAAACTACGTAAGACCAAGTATCGTTTTCCCAAAGGACTCACGGCCTAGTTAGCTATATGATTTGTTGATTATTTAAGACTTGTTAACAATTGATTGTAGGGTTTAAATGCAAAAGACAATAATTAAACATGTATGCATGAATTTGATCAATGGAAAAGAGGAATACAAACACTTTAATGAATTAGATGGATGAGTATGTTGTTGGGGTTATCAATTTCATCTTATCCACTCTCATATACTTTAGGAATTCATCATTCTTTTCATCAATTGCTAATGTCACTCTATAAATCACCTTGCAAGAAGGCCTATCCTTAATTACGAGTTCATACAATTCCTAGCATTCCTAATAATTAATTCTGAAGTGCAGAAGCTTAACGGCAACCAACCCTCATATTCCTATGTCTAGGCAATATGCTATTGGGAGAATTTCCCCAGATCTAGATTTCCCCGTACGTTCCCATATCGACAAAATCAATAATCATGGCATTGAATGAGTTAAACAAAGCAAGCTTTAAGCAAAGAGGAAAAACCCTAACTAATGATGAAAGAAAGCATGTATCTTAAAATAAGATGTTAACACAAATTCCATATATGAGAGTTTCACAAGACTACATTGATTCCCCAACAACAATACAAGGTTTAGTTCACCATATTCATGGTGAAACTAGATGAACAATAATGAAAGAATGAAAGATAGAACTCTAGAAAGATGAGGAGGTAGCCTGAGCATCCAAGATCTTCCTTCATGGGGTGGAAAAGTGAGTGTTTGATTCGTCTCAGCCAAAGATACAAACCCTAGGACGTCCTATAGCTTATATACTATTCTAAAATATACCGAAAATTAGGCCCAAGCCCAAAATAGTGCCGCTCAGCGGTAAACTACCGCTAAGCGGTAAGTGCGTGAAGTTGATTCTTCCCCTCAGCGTCATTTTCACACCTCAGCGGAGCCAACGTGGGTTTCTGAGTGCCGCTCAGCGGTAAACTGCCGCTGAGCGGTAATTGCGACTTCTCCTTTTACACTTTTTTATGTCTTTTCTAATTCCCTCTCTATCCTTCTTCACTTCTTTCATCAAATTCACCTTAAAACCTGCATAAAACACTGAAATCAAGCATAAACCTGTCCAACTCTCTTATTTCACAAAACATGAACAAAAGTATGATTCTAAGCTAGTTTCTAAGTGTTAAAGGTTGCTTTTAGTAACAATTTTAAGCATGAAAATAACAGTTTTTCAACTGTTATCACAACCCCAAACTTAGAACTTTGCTTGTCCTCAAGCAATTAAGATGTAACTCAATCTTCTACCAATCAATACAGTGGTTTACTCATTCAAAAATCCTCTTTTCAAGATAAGTAAAAACTTCAATTAAGCTCATGACAAAGACTTCAATCAAGACATACACATGCTTTAGTGTTCACAAAGTCACTTAATATCCAACAAATGCTATTTTTCATGAATGATCAATCAACTAAGCATGGATGTTTATGTGCTCATGGAATATTTCCTCACTAAGTAAAGTGTTTCACTCACACACAAGTGTATAAGAGGTAATCACTCATTCACTCTACTATCACAATGTCACATGAATTGACTTTGCCTTTCATTTAACCACAATCAAATAACACTTACAAGAAAGCATCATCACAAGGACTTTTCTATGGCTTATAATGTGGCTGGGCTAACAAGAAAATTGGTTTTTCTAGATCACAAAACCCTTGAGTTAAGAGAATCATATAAACACATCATTCTTACTTATTCCCAACTTTCCTATGCATTGAGCTTTTGCTTTTTCTTTTCTTTTCTTTCTTTTTCTTTCTCTTTTCACATACTTAATTCTTATCTCTTAGCTCAATGCTTTCAATTTCCCTTTCTATTTTCCAACAACCCCAAACTTGAACATTTGTCAATACCACAAAATATTTTCTACTTAACTCAAGGTAAAGCTTTTCAACAAGGGTTTTCAAATCATGTTCAAGGCTAGGGGTTGAAAGGATAGAACACAAAGTGTTCTCTTTTAGTGGCTAATTTCATGAAATTGGCTAATACAAGGGTTACCAGCAAATGGCCATGATCGTATGATGCAAACAAGCAAGTAATTCAATCATAGAAAACCTGGGCAAAGTCATTCATGCTTTCAAAGTAATAACATTCAATCACAAAAACTCTGGAGCTCTAAACCTCACATATAAGCTCATTCACATTTGACATACACATCCTGCTTAATATCACAATCACAATCACAACATCATGCATTTGTTCTCAACTTGTGAATCACCTGTACAAGCATTTAATGTGCACATCTCAATCATCAATCAATATCAAAGCATCATCAGACATTACTTATCAAACAACCATCATCAGCATAAGCAAACCATCATAACAGACAAAGTTTCCAATTGAGTACATCAAACCCTATTCTAAAAACACAAATAAATAAGTTCAGAACAAAAAAACCAAACAAAAACATATGTCCTGCTCTAGTTATGATAGCATTCATCAGTGAATGCTATCTCAGCTCCTTATCAATCTGAGCTGTCATCTGTATCCTCCTCTTCTTCCTCATCTTTGGCATCCTCAAATGCATCATCGTCATCATCATCAACATCATCTTCATCCATCTCCATAGCTGAAGCTTCAGCTGCTCCAACTCTGCCTCCTTGTACCTGCTCTTCTGGCCAAGCTACCACATTATGAAACTCGTCCATAGTCCACCTGTGTGCTGGAGGTGTATCATACATTTCAACAATCATTTCAGCAGTAGCCACTGTCCTCTGCGGATAGACTGTAACTGTGCACCTATAAGAGACATATACATGTCCCTCATTAGGAAAGGTTCTGCTTCATGTGTCTCAGCAGATGCCTGACTCTATGCTTGCCCTCTTTCTCTACGAGTACGGCGTGGTGGAACTGGCTGAGCTGCCTCCTCACCTCCACAGTATTGTCTGTAATAGGCCTCATCAATTGCTTTCCTTGGCCTTTCAAATCGTGGAGCAAAAGTATCCACCCCAACTATCTTGCTGAGGTGTGTAATCAAAGAAGGATGTCCTAAGGGCGCTTTGTTGTTTGTTGTGTTAGCACACACCCTTATCTCATAAGCTATTACCTGTCCAATATTGACATTCAAGTTCCTGATTGCACAGTAAAGGAGGAGTGCCCTGCTAAGAGTGATGTTTGACACATGAGAACATGGCTGAATGTTGGCATGAGAAAACGCCATCCAATACTTTGCAAGAGGAGTCAAGTCAGTCCTCCTAATGTTCATCACAGAGCCAGTTCTATTCCTCTGAAAATGTCCTCCAGGTACACATAAAACTCTTTCCACATCATCAAAATCAGCGCCTTCTTCCATACCGAGAGAAAACTGGCACTGCTCACCAGCCCACACAGTATCCAAGAAGTTGTTGATGAAATCAGGATCATACCTAATAGCATGGCCTCTGACATAGCCTAGGTAATTCTCAGCCGGATAATCACCACTCTTCCTTGCATTGGTGTAGAATTCTTTCACCACTGCTATATTGGCAGGTTTAGGGTATGTGATGAGCGGGTCGCACCTCTCACAAAAGTTGTGCATAAAAGAATGCAGTATAGTACTAGGAAGTGACTCCTAGGTCGTCTCTCAAGGACCAAATGTGGTTCAGTCTCAGATCAAACACATAGTGGGGGGATTTTGAAAGATTGTTTTTGTGCGGATAAAATTAAATTAAACTGACTGGAAATTAAACACGACTGGATTAAAAACGGCGAAGCAAATTCTAAAACAGTAAAATGAAATTAACACAGTGAAAATGAAATTGGAACAGTAAAAATTCAAATAAAAAAAAATAGAATAGGATATTGTTTCCCTCCTCCAAAGCCGTAGCCTTCCTACATCCATACCACTTGATTTTACAAAGAAAACATTACTTCCACTTCAATTAATATTTCTTAATGAAAAGCAAATTAATTTGTATGCACACCATTCTACCCACGGCAATCTTCTTCCAAAAGTACTAAAAGAGACAAATTCAAATGTAAGAAAAGGTCCCACATGTTGACTAAATGCTAATAGATTTTTAGAAGAAAGATGTTTGATTTTTACAAGGAGAAGAAAGCTTTTACGTAACACACACCTAATCTACTTCTTCATTCTCAAACAAAATAAATTTACTGCAGTATTCCAGCCGTGACACATGTCCATAAATCACCATTTACTTTGCTTCTTTTTCACTTCTAACAACATTAAAACACAAGCATGAAACAATACTTCATTATCTATCTCAAAACAGCCATTAACATTAGCATAAACAATAAAAGGATTCAATCAAAACTGGATGAAATAAAACTAAATGAAAGAAGGAGAATAGCTCTTTAAACAAACCGTAACCTTGCACCACAAATCTAAAGAAGAGAAAACACTTCAGGATTAAATTACAAAGCTCTCAAAACAACTTTCACAAACACAGAATTCAAATTACAGTTTATGGAGACAGAGATGAATGAAACAGAAAATGAACAAAAGCTTAAATGAAAAATTTTCAAAACCAGATGAGAAGACATCAAGAACTGAAGCAACATCATCCTCCATTCCAAGTGACAACTTTCTTTCTTTCTCCAACCATCCCAAGCTCACGGCCCCCTCCTCACATCCCTTCTCCAAACTAATAAAAAAATGAACTCCTACTCAAGTGGCGGCTGTAACCCTGTGAAGGAATGTTGGACCGTGCCAAGCTGCTGGAATGATGTGCACCCCTGTTTTTTTCTGGACCGTCACCCCCTGCTGGATGCTTCTCATGGGCCGTGTTGAAGCTTGGATGGGAGCTGCCCCTTGGATGCTGGACCGCTTCTTTGCTGGACCCATACGCTGCCTCTTGCTATTAAAATTAAAAACAAAGTATTCCTCTCCAAAAGGTGCTAGACGTGGCAACTTTATGCTCTTCATTAATCACCGTATGCTTCCAAGTGGTGGTCCCAACTTTGATTCCAAAATATGTGAGGTTTTGGTGTGTGTGCCAACGTGAGTTGTCCATGGGGCCATGCTATTATTTTCCAATCAATTTTGAGACAGCCGTGAACACTCCACATGATACCAATTCCAATTTTAAAATCCAAAAGCTTTCCATGTGGGCCGTGATGTGCATGTGGCTGCTTTTTTTCTTTTTTTCTTTGCTATTCAATAAAGCCAAGCTGTTGTATGCCTTGTTTAAGAGTGTTGGGAGGTTTTAGCACTGTCCAATTATCAATTCCAGCCACCACAATTACTAAACAGCAAGCAAACAATGCAACAGATTAGAAATCACTCAAACAGCAGTAATCACTGGACTGACATATGAGAGTAAAATAAATACTGGGAATAGCACAGAATGAATTTGAACAAAGTAAAAACTATATGTTAAAATAGACATCCAGACGAAACTATGAAAAAAAATTGCATGGAAAACGGATAAGAATTGAACTCAAACGAAGACACAAAAGTTGACACAACATTCACGCGGCAACCAGCGAAAATAAAAATGGCTAAGATGCATTGGCTCAATTTCCATTTCTCATTTAGCTTTCTAATGTCCCAAAAAGTTATCCAAAATTTTCCCGTAATTAATAATGCAAAATAATAAGCTCAGATAATTCAAATTAGTTAAAATAAGAATTTCCGATCAAATTAAGCACAATTAGGAAAAACAGGAAAATACCGGACGTTTAAGCATAATTCCCCGACTAATTCTAGGACATTAAACTAAGTGAAGTGAGGAAAATATTGGTTCATCAAAATAGACCACACTTAGTCTTTTGCACTCCTGGGAAAAATCAAGACGCAAATCAGGGAATAGTTCAGAGGACATCCAGGGAAATGGCACAACTCAGCAAACAGAAAACAAAGACTAACAATGACAGAAACAGAATTACACAGTTCTCAAGGAATCTGGACCAAGAAAGGAAGTAGACAATATCCAACACAAAATCAAAGAAAGCAGATACTCATGAAATCATCCACGCAATTCAAAACATGGCAAAATGATTAATCAGTTCAAAAGGTGAATCAAAAGTAACAAAACCTCACAGATGCACTATCAGTGTTTCTCTCAAGTGTTTAGGGTAAATCAATGTCACTCAATGCACTCAAGAAAGCGAGCAACAACAGACTTGGCAAGCCTCTAATATCAACACTCAAACACATGCATGTTCAAATCAAAAGGTCTTTTATGGGTGAAATGGGGCCAAGGACAAGGGAGGATAAATTTGGATGAGAAGCTACAAACCAAAAGAAATAGAGGAGCAATGGGGGAACAAGTGTAAACACAGTCAACTCACACCCAAAACCTCTAATTCAATCCTCTTCTTGACTCCATTATTCACAAAATTTTTTATTTTTTTATTTTTTTCATTTTTCTGTATTCTTTTTCTTTCTCGTCTTGCCTCTTTTCTTTTCTCTCTTTAGCACACAACTGTAAGAGACAAGATATAAATCATATTTCCAAAAAGAAAACAAGAAGAGGAACCAACTAGCCAATTCATCAGAATCCCCAAGGAGACCACACTTGTTCCCAAAACACTTCCAAAGCTCCAAAATTCCCTTAGGTTAAGGTAATCATGGTTTTTCACTTAGGGCTAGTGTATGAGCTTCATAACAAAGAAATGAGGAAAGTATAGGCTCAAAAAGGGTTTTCAAAGAATCAGAACAAGGTAAGCTTATTTGGCTAGAGAGGCTCAAAAACAAAACTGCCTTTATCACTTCCAAACATGCATATCAATCAAGGATTATCAACAAGAGTCAAGCCAAGGCATATGTGCAAGCAATCAAGAGACATATCACAAACAAGAAAGAACATAAAGTGGCTCAAATTCTCACACAGGGCATTTGTGTCACAATCAATTCAACTCTCAAACATCATGATCATCTTCCAAGCAAAGAAAAGCAAGGAATCCAACATCTCAGAGTATCAATGAAGTGAAGGAAAACTAACTTCCTAACCACAATCCAGAAATTATGAGAAATATGTAAAACTGTACACAAACAAAACAAAAACTACCTAGAAAAGAAAAAAAAAATTTAACCAAGAAAACAAAAACTAACAAAGAAAAATAAAAATCTCCCCCAATAGACCACACTTAAACTACACAATGTCCTCAATGTGTCATAAGCATAAGATCATAAATCATAACAGTCAACAGATCATGGACAAGTGCAATAAAAGTAGGGAAAGGGGGAGAAGAGAGAAAGAAAACTCCCCTGTTCATGGTGGCAGTTGCCAATTTTGGACTATCAGGGAGATGTCGTCCACCACAGGATCCAGCAAGGAAGTTTTGAGGAAGAACTGCTTCATCCTCCATATTTGATCGAGCAGGGAAATGTCTTCCACAGCTGGATCTAAGAAGCAAGGATTGTTGATGAGCGGGTTCGGCCGGTGTCTATTGATCTTCAAACTGTTGTGTATGTGAGCACCTTTGTCTTCCACCGTGGGCGTTTGTTGGTTAAATATATGTGTACCTCCTGTAACATGGTTAGTGCAATGTGGTTCCAAAGAAATAACATGCAGGGGTATAACACCCAATCTCAGTGTAACAGGCTGAACCTCAGATACATCCTCAGAACATGAATCAATTTCAGATGTAGAAACGATATCAATAACAGGCTCAGATTCATGTTCAGTGCATGGAGAATAAATATTCATATGTGGTAGCAAAAAGTGGTTCTCATCATGCACAGAGGGAGAATTAAAAACATGCTCATCAACAGTATAATTATCAACATACCCCTCAACAGCATAATCATCAACAGAATAATCAAATTGAGGTATGCTTACCTCCACTTCTCTAAAGCTTGGAAAAGTGGTGAAAGATGAAAATGGTCTACCTGGCTCACAAATGTTGCTCATATATGCCTGGTCCTCAAAATCTTTCTCGGTCTCCTCAGGTGCAAGAGTGGGACCATTTGAAGGTGGGAAAGTATGTGGCGCAGTAGTAAGCTCATGACTCTTCTCCCCATCTTCTATGTTGATGCCACTATCATCATCATCTGGAATCTGAACAGTCTGAAATGGTAACTCTGAATCTTGAGACTGTTCCTCAGTGAGTTGAGTGGCCATCTGCCCTATCTGATCAGTCATACTCTGAATGACAGCTCCTATTTCTTGCTGGAACTGCATGTTCTCTTGCTGAAACTGAAGGTTCTGCATGGTCATCTGCTCCAACAACTCCTGCAATGTAGGCTCAGAAGTAGAAGGCTGAGGAGCTATTTGGGCAGGAGCATCATATTGCTGACTCTGATATTGCTGGACTGGTGGAGGCATGAAAGTACTCTAGAATGGTGGTTGTTGATATTGATGCTGTGGAGCATTATACCATCCCAAAGTAGGGTCATTCCATCCAAGACCGTTGCTGTAAGCATATTGCACAAGGGAAAATTTGCTCAGAAACTGATGCTCAAGATATCCCCAATCGGTAACGGATCTCAGAGGAAGAGAGTCTTTCCAATCCTTAGCTGCTCCTTGTAATGAATGCGGAAATGCGCTCAAGAAAATGTAATCAAGAGGGACATCTGGAGGCTTCATTGAAGAGCACATGATGTGGAGCTCCTCCAAATGTCTATGTGGGCATTCTCCTGCAAAACCATGAAACTTAGGCAGCAAATGTATCAGTCCAGGGGTGAGATCGCAATGAAGATCATCCTCCTTAAGTGAAACCGGCTCACAAAGAGCACTCTCAGAAATTAGAGGATGAGTCGTATTGTTCTCAACATAGAAATCAGCAGAATATGAATTACAATCAGAGTAACATGCAGAAGGAGAATCATAATCAGAGGCACTAGCAAAACAAGCAGTGTTCACGAAATCAAAATAGGTAGACATGGAAAAAGAAGAATACTAAAAATCACGAAACAAATAAAACACAACACATTTATACATGCAACACGCACACACAAAACAGAACATCACATCACATCACATCACAACACAAGACAAAACACAACACACACAAACACAACAAAAACCTAAGACCGAACCGTTGGGCCCCGGCAACGGCGCCATTTTGATGAGCGGGTCGCACCTCTCTCAAAAGTTGTGCATAAAAGAATGCAGTATAGTACTAGGAAGTGACTCCTAGGTCGTCTCTCAAGGACCAAATGTGGTTCAGTCTCAGATCAAACACATAGTGGGGGGATTTTGAAAGATTGTTTTTGTGCGGATAAAATTAAATTAAACTGACTGGAAATTAAACACGACTGGATTAAAAACGGCGAAGCAAATTCTAAAACAGTAAAATGAAATTAACACAGTGAAAATGAAATTGGAACAGTAAAAATTCAAATAAAAAAAAAATAGAATAGGAAATTGTTTCCCTCCTCCAAAACCGTAGCCTTCCTACATCCATACCACTTGATTTTACAAAGAAAACATTACTTCCACTTCAATTAATATTTCTTAATGAAAAGCAAATTAATTTGTATGCACACCATTCTACCCACGGCAATCTTCTTCCAAAAGTACTAAAAGAGACAAATTCAAATGTAAGAAAAGGTCCCACATGTTGACTAAATGCTAATAGATTTTTAGAAGAAAGATGTTTGATTTTTACAAGGAGAAGAAAGCTTTTACGTAACACACACCTAATCTACTTCTTCATTCTCAAACAAAATAAATTTACTGCAGTATTCCAGCCGTGACACATGTCCATAAATCACCATTTACTTTGCTTCTTTTTCACTTCTAACAACATTAAAACACAAGCATGAAACAATACTTCATTATCTATCTCAAAACAGCCATTAACATTAGCATACACAATAAAAGGATTCAATCAAAACTGGATGAAATAAAAAGACAATAAAAAGTGCAAAAGGAGAAGCCGAAGTCACCGCTCAGCGGCAGTTTACCGCTGAGCGGCACTCAGGAGTTTGCGGGAGGTCCGCTGAGGGGCAAAATGGCCGCTGAGGGGAGAAAACAAGTCACGCACTCACCGCTGAGCGGTATTTTACCGCTGAGCGGTACTCTGGAAGTCACGGGAGATCCGCTGAGGGGAAAAATGGCCGCTGAGGGGAGAAAACAAGTCACGCAATCACCGCTGAGCGGTAGTTTACCGTTGAGCGGCACTTTAATGGGCTTGGACTTGACTTTTTGTAATTTACGAATGATACATAAGCTTTAGGGTTTCCTAGGGTTAGGTATCTCTGGCTGGAACGAGGCAAACACTCTCTCTACCACCCCTTTGAAGGAGGATCTTGGATGCTGAGGCTTCCGCTTCACCTTTTTAGGGTTTATTCTTTCATTCTTTCATTGTAATTCATCTAGGTTCACCATGAATATGGTGAACTAACCTCTTTATGTTTGTTGGGGAATCAATGTAGTCTTGTGAAACTCTCATATATGGAATCTGTTTTTACATCTTTTAATTAAGACTTATGCTTTCTTTCATCATTAGTTAGGGTTTTTCCTCTTTGTTTAATGCTTGCATGGTTTAACTCATTCGATGCATGATTATTGGTTTTGTCGATACGGGAACGTACGGGGAAGTCTAGATCCGGGGAATTTCTCCCAATTTTATATTGGTTGTCGTTAAGCTCCTGTACTTATGAACTAATCATTAGGAATGCTAGGAATTGTATGAACTCGTGATTAGGGAGAAGCCTTCTGGAAAGGTACATTAGAGAGTGGCATTAACAATGGTGATTTGATCGTTGAATTCCTAAAATATATGAGAGTGGATAAGATGAAATTGAACCCCAACAACATATCCATACATAAATTTCATTGAAAGTGTTTATCTTTTGCTTTTTGCCATTGATCACAATTCATGCATACATGTTTATTTTCTGTCTTGCATTTTAAACCCCAATTAATTCGTTTGTAAGTCTTAGTTAATTAAGAAATCACATAACTAAACTAGGCCGTGAGTCCTTTGGGAAGAACGATACTTGGTCTAACCAAGTTTATTACTTGAACGATTCGGTCATACTTGCCGATTGAAAACAAGTTTGTGACATCATAATTTGGTGTTCATAAATTTGTCCATCAGTGTGCCAACGTGAGTTGTCCATGGGGCCATGCTATTATTTTCCAATCAATTTTGAGACAGCCGTGAACACTCCACATGATACCAATTCCAATTTTAAAATCCAAAAGCTTTCCACACTAGTGCAAAATTGATCTTTAACGTCACCTCATAGACGTCCGTCCACCAAAACCCCAACGTAAATAATTGACCGGTGGCATAAATGTAAATAATTGAGTGTGGAGACGTCCGTCCTAGACGGGGCCGGACGTCTATAATACAGTAGACGTCCGACCCCTCTAACGGACGTTCAAGGGGTTGACAGGTTCAACTACTCTGTCAGCCTCTTGAACGTCCGTCCTGGAGGGGGACGGACGTTTAATATATATAGACGTCCTTCCCCCTCCAGGACGGACGTTCAAGAGGCTGACAGAGTAGTTGAACCAGTCAGCCCCTTGAACGTCCGTCCTGGAGGGGGACGGACGTCTATATATATTAAACGTCCGTCCCCCTCCAGGACGGACGTTCAAGAGGCTGACAGAGTAGTTGAACCAGTCAGCCCCTTGAACGTCCTGGAGGGGGACGAACGTCTATATATATTAAACGTCCGTCCTGGTGGGGGACGAACGTTTATATATATTAAACGTCCGTCCCCCTCCAGGACGGACGTTCAAGAGACTGACTGAGTAGTTGAACCTGTCAGCCCCTTGAACGTCCGTCCTGGAGGGGGACGGACGTTTAATATATATAGACGTCCGTCCCCCTCCAGGACGGACGTTCAAGGGGCTGACTGGTTCAACTACTCTGTCAGCCTCTTGAACGTCCGTCCTGGAGGGGGACGGACGTCTATATAAATTAAACGTCCGTCCCCCTCCAGGACGGACGTTCAAGAGACTGACTGAGTAGTTGAACCTGTCAGCCCCTTGAACGTCCGTCCTGGAGGGGGACGGAAGTTTAATATATATAGACGTCCGTCCCCCTCCAGGACGGACGTTCAAGGGGCTGACAGGTTCAACTACTCTGTTAGCCTCTTGAACGTCCGTCCTGGAGGGGGACTGACGTCTATATATATTAAACGTCCGTCCCCCTTCAGGACGGACGTTCAAAAGACGTTTAAAATAAGGACTTACTAACCAAAACGCGAACCCGCGAGGAGTTATGCGAACCCGTGAGAGTTCCCTCTGCGCCTTGCATTTCCAGGTTGGTTTTTATCTGTTTTGGACCATTTAATCTTACTTTTATTCCGATTAAATTGTTCAGTGATGAAATATCTTTCATTTGAACCGATTAAAAGTCGTTTTCTGTGCATTTTTGTGCAGTTTGTAGCGTGTTCTTGGGCGGCGTTTTTGGCCTACGTTTTAGGTCGTTTACTCCTCCATCTCCCTCCATTTTCATTTCGAATCTGCTCTTCAGACGTGTTGCAGTGCACAAACAAACGTCCAAACCCTGTAATCCTAAATAACCCATAAATAACCCTAAATAACCCGTCTAATAAAGCCCTTTCTGCAGTAGTGTATAGACGTCCGAGAGGTTCACAGCGGACGTCTATATAGACGTCCGCCTGACAAGCGGACGTCTATATAGACGTCCGGCCTGACACAACGGACGTCTATATAGACGTCCGGCCTGACACAACGGACGTCTACATAGACGTCACCCACATAGACGTCCGTTGGAGGTCGGACGTCAAAAGACCCACAGAACGGACGTCTATAGCCCGTTCTGCACTAGTGCCATGTGGGCCGTGATGTGCATGTGGCTGCTTTTTTTCTTTTTTTCTTTGCTATTCAATAAAGCCAAGCTGTTGTATGCCTTGTTTAAGAGTGTTGGGAGGTTTTAGCACTGTCCAATTATCAATTCCAGCCACCACAATTACTAAACAGCAAGCAAACAATGCAACAGATTAGAAATCACTCAAACAGCAGTAATCACTGGACTGACATATGAGAGTAAAATAAATACTGGGAACAGCACAGAATGAATTTGAACAAAGTAAAAACTATATGTTAAAATAGACATCCAGACGAAACTATGAAAAAAAATTGCATGGAAAACGGATAAGAATTGAACTCAAACGAAGACACAAAAGTTGACACAACATTCACGCGGCAGCCAGCGAAAATAAAAATGGCTAAGATGCATTGGCTCAATTTCCATTTCTCATTTAGCTTTCTAATGTCCCAAAAAGTTATCCAAAATTTTCCCGTAATTAATAATGCAAAATAATAAGCTCAGATAATTCAAATTAGTTAAAATAAGAATTTCCGATCAAATTAAGCACAATTAGGAATAACAGGAAAATACCGGACGTTTAAGCATAATTCCCCGACTAATTCTAGCACATTAAACTAAGTGAAGTGAGGAAAATATTGGTTCATCAGTATGTAGCTAGCTTCCCCCAATCATTCCCTAACAATTACTCTCCAAATTGAGGAGCAAAGTTAGGTATCATTCCAACCTTTCTTTCCATAAGGAGTCTCCTATCTTGGACCACCTTAAAGTGCATCTCATGTTTGAGAGATAGGAACCTACTAGAATGGGGTTGTTCTGGTTCCTTTTCTTTTCTTTTTGATGCCATGGTCTTCATTCTTTTGCCTGAAGAGGATGCCATTCCTACATCAAACACAGATACAAAACCACAACACATGTTGTTAATCATTAGTACAACACAGACAACACCTTATTTCGAAGCTAAACCACCGCTGAGTGTCAAAATCACGCCTCAGCGCCACCAGTACAGCAATCTAGAACGCAACTTAGCAAAAACAACATGTCTGTCAGAGTGCCGCTCAGCGACAATTTACCCCTGAGCGGTGACTCTGTAGATTTTTGAAAAATTCATTTTTAACCTGTCCTAACTCCACCCACATACAATTTTTAGTCTTCCAGATCAAAATCATTCAGTTCAATCGGTTCAAACATCAATTAAATCATTAAATCATGCATAGAAATCAAAACACCTAAAAATTCATGCTTTAACAATCAAATTCAAACTCAAGAACCCTAGAATGAAAAATGCTTGACTTACTTGGGTGGACATGCTAGATGAATGGAGAATGCTTTCAAGCTATGATGCTCTCTTCCAACCCCAAACTTAGATGGAAAACTAGTGAAAAAGTGAGTGGAGAAGAGATTTTCTTAAGATGGATAAGGGAAAAGTTGTAGAAAACCTTTGAAAAGGTAAGTAGGAGTGTATGTGCAAAGAAGAATCTGAAAAGAGAAGCCAAAGCGCAGCTTAGGGTATAAAAATACCCTAATGGGCTCGGGTTCCGCTAAGGGGCAACCTAAGCCCAGTTTGCGATACTATCGCTCAGCGGCACTTTCAGGAAGTGCTCTTCTTCTCTCTAACTTAACCTAAGTGCCTCCTAAACACACCCCTCACTTGCTCCCTACAACGAAATTCTCAGATTACTCATGCAAAACCCTATTATGCAACTACAAACAAAAATATAATCAATCAACTAGGTTGCCTCCTAGGTAGCGCTTGTTTAACGTCACGAGCCTGATCCAAAATCCACCAACACCCATCAGTAGGTTCAAAACTTTCTTACCAACACCCATTAGTAGGTGTAACAACCTAGTATCCTTCAGTAGATACTCTTCCACCTAGCATCCTTCAGTAGATGTTATACCCAAAAATTTACAGAAATAATGTTCAACTGATTAAAAATTACAAAACAAAAATAAAATCAAAAGAAAAATTGTCCTCAAATCACTGGAATGCCTTCCAGCAAGCGCTCTTTTAACGTCATTAGCTTGACCCAATAAAGTTCAAGTTCCTTCTTCATGGTTGATGTTCATATCCCACCAACTCTTCAATTGCTTCCGGTACACTTTTTTGACTCTCCTAGAATGTGGAGACTCTATCTCTATCATCTCATTTTCTTTGTAGCCTTTTACAACCCACAACTTGTTTTTGAATCTCACAGGTGTACCAAGTTGGAGTCGTTCTTTCATCCAGTCATCATGAACTTTTCTTCCTCTTCCAATCTTTTCTTCTTCCTGTACCTGAAACAACAAACAATGTTTACCTTTAACCTTGGGCTTTTCATCTTTAGGGCTAGTCATGAGTACATCTTGAAATGCAGCTTTATGACTAGCTTCTTCCTCCTGCATCTGCCTATCTTCTTTGAAGACATCTACAACAACTCTTTCTTCTCGGTCTTGGAGCACCATTATACCTTCGTTCACATCAATGGTGGCTTTGGCCGTTTTCATAAACGGTCTTCTAAGAATAATGGGTATCTTTTCAGTCTTCATCTCCATCACTACAAAGTCTGCCAAGAACTGTAATTTGCCTACACAAACTATAATATCCTCTACTACTCCATAGGGTTCCTTTGAGGATCCATCTACCATTACTAAGTTAACCTTTATAGGCTTCACATCAACATCACCAATCTGCTCAAGTAAAGAATAAGGTATCAAGTTAACACTTGATCCTAAATCAAGTAAAGCTTTTTTTATCCTTTTCTTCCCTATTGTGCATGGAATGGAAAAGCCTCCTGGATCTTATGCTTTTGGAGGGAATGACTCTTTTTTAATAGCTTTATACTTCTTTGTATCATCATCTCTACGTCTTTTCTTTATAGAGGCTTCTTCCTCAGGTTTAGTATAAACTGCAATTTGCTGTAATATCTCCTTCCAAGGTACATCATTGTCCACCATCTTGAATAATTCTGTAAAATCAAATTGTTTCTCTTGATTTATTGGAAAAGGAAAAAAATCTTTACTCTTTATCTCTCTTCTCTCTCCTTTCTCTCATCTTTTTCTTTTTCTCTCTTTTCTCTCTCTTCTTTTTCTGTCTCTCCTTTTTCTAACTCAACTATCTCATCATTTGTACTCTCCAACACTTTACATTCTTCCCTGGGGTTAACCTCAGTATTAGCCCCAAAATTTTTGTCAGGCCTTTCTTCCAACTGCTTGGTAATCTGACCCATTTGAATCTCCAAATTCTTAATAGCAGCTTGAGTGCTCTTTTGAGTAGATTCAGTTTTCTGTATGAATTGATGAAGAGTTTCTTCCATCCTTATTGATCTTTCATTAAGTATAGAAATCTGTTGCCATAAGGTTGGTTGTTGTTGTTGCTTGTTAAATTGCCCAGTTTGTCCAGATTGCCCACTTTGTCCTTGACCAATGCTTGGGTGTGGTTTCCACCCTTGATTGAAATTTCCCTGACGGTATGAAAATTGATTGGCCATGAAGTTAACATCCTCTAAAGCATCTGCTGGAAAAGCGCATTGACCATTGATATGGTCACCCCCACATAATTCACACAATTGTGGTTGAACCTGTGCAACAGTCTTTAACTCTTTTGGTAGTTGTGCAAGCGTTTTTGTGAGAGTCTCCAGTTGTTGAGTTAGTATCTTGTTTTGTGCTAGCAAGGCATCATTGGTTTGTAATTGTAGAACTCCTTTTTGTTGAATAGGAGCTCCTCTTTCACTGTTTAGTTCATTATCACTTGTAGCCATATTTTCAATGATTTCTGTAGCTTCCTCTGGAGTTTTCCATTTGATATTTCCTCCTGCTGAGGTGTCAAGCATCATCTTGGTTTGTGAACCAAGACCTCCAAGGAAGATCAGGACTACCTCCATTTCGTCAAATCCATGCGTGGGAGTCTTTCTTAACAAGCTTTTATATCTGTCCCATGCATGACCTAGTGATTCCTCCATGCCTTGCCTGAATGATGAAATCTCTTGCTTTCCTTTATTTACCTTTGATTGTGGAAAGTATTTGTTTAGGAACTTTGTCACCACTGCTTCCCATTCTGTAAAGCTTCCTTCTGGAAAAGAATTCAACCAAAGCTTAGCGTTGCCTCCTAACGAGAATGGAAACAGGCTAAGTTTGATTGCTTCGTCCGACACCCCATTTATCTTTACTGTGTTGCATATCTCATTAAAAGTTGTAAGGTGCTCATATGGGCTTTTGTGAGACAACCCATTAAATTGATTACTCTTCACCAGTTAGATTAATGTTGGTTTCACCTCCATATTTGCTGCATTGACTCTTGGTCTTGATATGCTATTGAAGTGCTGAGGTCCAGCTATATTAGTATAATATGCAAGAGTTCTTCTGGCATTATTATTCTCCATATTCTCAGTGCTATGGTCAGAACCTTGTGGTGATGGTTGTAACAAAGTTTCCGGAGAAGGAAAAAGTTCTCTAGATGTACAGATTCTTCTCCTCCGTTTACTCTCGTTTAAACCTTCAAGAAGAGGTTCTGCAGTTTTCTTGCTCCTATTTCGGATTGCTTCCTGCATACACAAGAAAAAAAATCCCTAGAAAAATTGGTTAGCACAAAAAGATATAGAAGAAGATATAAGATCAGAGATAAGAAGATAAAAATACAAAAATAACAAAAGAAAAAATAAAAACAGAAAAATAAATTAAAATAAAATAAAATAAAATAAAATAAAAACCGAAAAATAAAAACAGAAAATAAAAAGAGAAGTTCAAAATTTGAAATTTAAAATTCAAGTCAAAGATAATCAATAATCACACAAATAAACTAGTTAAACCACGAGTCCCTGGCAACGGTGCCAAAAACTTGATGACAAATTTATGAACACCGAAAAACGGCGCCAAAAACCTGTTTACCAATCGGCAAGTGTGACCGAATCGTATCAAGTAATAAAACTAGGTAAGACCAAGTACCATTTTCCCAAAGGACTCACGGCCTAGTTAGCTATATGATTTGTTGATTATTTAAGACTTGTTAACAATTTATTGTAGGGCTTAAATGCAAAAGACAATAATTAAACATGTATGCATGAATTTGATCAATGGAAAAGACGAATACAAACACTTTAATGAATTAGATGGATGAGTATGTTGTTGGGGTTATCAATTTCATCTTATCCACTCTTATATACTTTAGGAATTCATAATTCTTTTCATCAATTGCTAATGCCACTCTCTAAATCACATTGCAAGAAGGCCTATCCTTAATTACGAGTTCATACAATTCCTAGAATTCCTAATAATTAATTCTGAAGTGCAGAAGCTTAACGGCAACCAACCCTCATATTCCTATGTCTAGGCAATATGCTATTGGGAGAATTTCCCCGGATCTAGATTTCCCCGTACGTTCCCATATCGACAAAATCAATAATCATGGCATTGAATGAGTTAAACAACGCAAGCTTTAAGCAAAGAGAAAAAACCCTAACTAATGATGAAAGAAAGCATGTATCTTAAAATAAGATGTTAAAACACAAATTCCATATATGAGAGTTTCACAAGAGTACATTGATTCCCCAACAACAATACAAGGTTTAGTTCACCATAATCATGGTGAAACTAGATGAACAATAATGAAAGAATGAAAGAGATAGAAAAACCCTAGTAAGAGAAGAGGAGAGTTGTCACCATCTCCCAATCTACCCCCAAGGTGTGAAAAGTGTGTTTCTGCTTCCTCCCAGCCAAAGATACAAGCCCTAGGAACACCTAAAGCTTATATATTATTCGTAAAATTACAGAAAATTAGGCCCAAGCCCAAAATAGTGTCGCTTAGCGGTAAACTACCGCTCAGCGGTAAGTGCGTCAGTTGATTCTTCCCCCTCAGCGGCATTTTCACCCCTCAGCGGATCCAACGTGAGTTCCTGAGTGCCGCTTAGCGGTAAACTGCCGCTGAGCGGTAGTTGTGACTTCTCCTTTTGCACTTTTTTATGTCTTTTCTGATTCCATCTCTATCCTTCTTCACTTCTTTCACCAATTTCACCTTAAAACTTGCATGAAACACTGAAATCAAGCATAAACCTGTCCAGCTCTCTTATTTTTAATAATATGACCAAAAGCATGATTTCCAGCTAGTTTCTAAGTGTTAAAGGTTGCTTTTAGTATCAATTTTAAGCATGAAAATAACAGTTTTTCAACTGTTATCACAACCCCAAACTTAGAACTTTGCTTGTCCTCAAGCAAACAAGATGTAACTCAATCTTCTACCAATCCGTACAATGGTTCACTCTTTCAAAAATTCTCTTTTCAGAATAAGTACAAACTTCAATTAAGCTCATGAGAAAGACTTCAATCAAGACATACACATGCTTTAGTGTTCACAAAGTCACTTAATATCCAACAAATGCTATTTTTCATGAATGATCAATCAACTAAGCATGGATGTTCATGTGCTCATGGAATATTTCCTCAGTAAGTAAAGTGTTTCACTCAAACACAAGTGTATAAGAGGTAATCACTCATTCACTCTACTATCACAATGTATCATGAATTGACTTTGCCTTTCGTTTAACCACAATCAAATAAATTCACAAGCATGCATCATCACAAGGACTTTTCTATGGCTTATTATGTGGCTGGGCTAACAAGAAAATTGGTTTTTCTAGATCACAAAACCCTTGAGTTAAGAGAATCATATAAACACAATCATTCTTACTTTTCCCAACTTTCCTTTGCATTGAGCTTTGCTTTTTCTTCTTTTTTCTTTCTCTTTTTCTTTTTCTTTTCACATACTTAATTCTTAGCTCTTAGCTCAATGCTTTCAATTTCCCTTTCATAACTTCCCAGCAACCCCAAACTTGAACATTTGTTAATACCACAAAATATTTTCTTCTTAACTCAAGGTAAAGCTTTTCACAAGGGTTTCCAAATTATGTTCAAGGCTAAGGGTTCAAATGATGGAACACAAAGTGCTCTCTTTTAGTGGGATAACTTTATGAATTTGGCTAATAAAAGGGTTACCAACAAATGGCCTTGATCATATGATGCAAAACAAGCAATTGATTCAATCATAGAAAACCTGGGCAAAATCATTCATGCTTTCAAAGTAATAACATTCAATCACAAAAACTCTGGAGCTCAAAACCTCACATATAAGCTCATTCACATTCCACATGTACACATCCTGCTTAGTATCATAATCACAATCACAACAACATCATGCATTTGTTCATAAAGCTTGTGAATCACCTGTATAAGCATCTAATGTGCACATCTCAACATCAATTAATATCAAAACATCATCAAGCATTACTTATCAAACAACAATCGTAAGTAAACCATCATAACAGACAATGTTTCCAATTGAGTACATCAAATCCTATTCTAAAAACAAAAGTGATTGATAAAACAAATCCTGCTCTAATGCTTTGAAAAACTCAGCCCATCAATGATGCTCTCTCCCAACCCCAAACTTAGATGGAAAACTAGTGAGAAAGTGAGTGGAAGGGAGATTTTCTAAAGAGGAATGATAGGAAAAATGTAGAGAACCTTTGGAAAAGTGTTTAGGAGTGTGTGTGCAGAGAAGAATATGAAAATAGAGGCCAAAGCGTGACTTAGGGTATAAAAATACCCTAATGGGCTCGGGTTCCGCTAAGGGGCAACCTAAGCCCATTCTGCGACACTACCGCTCAGCGGCACTTTCGTGAAGTGCTCTTCCTCTTCCTAGCTTAACCTAGGTGCGTCCTACTCATGCCCCTCACTTGGTCCCTGTAATTAAGTTCTCAGAACACTCAAACATTCAATCCCTATCATGCAACTAAAGTAGAATCAAAACAAACTATACAGATAAAATCAATCAACTGGGTTGCCTCCCAGGTAGCGCTTGTTTAACGTCACGAGCCTGACCCAAAATCCTCCAGCACCCTTTAGTAGATGCAAATCTTCCTTACCAACACCCATCAGTAGGTGTATACAAACATAGTATCCTTCAGTAGATACTCTTCCGCCTAACATCCATCAGTAGATGTAAACCCTGTAACAAACTTATAACAAAAACAAAAATACCCAAAAGTTCAAAATTACATCACCAAACCAAAAATTAAAAGTTCTTAAATCACTGGGTTGCCTCCCAGCAAGCGCTCTTTTAACGTCACTAGCATGACCCAATAAAGTTCATGTTCTTTCTTCTTTTTCTTCTTTCTACTGAACTTCTTCAAGAATTTGATAAAACCAGGAACCTGTTGCAATGTCTCAATCATAGGAACTTTAATCTCCAATTTCTTGAAGATTTCCATAAAGCGCTAAAATTTCTTTTCCTTCCTATGATACTTCCTTGGATGACGAAACGGTTTTTCATATGATTCTCTCTCTCTTCCTCTCGTCCTCTTTCTCTTTTCTCTCACTTTCTTTTTTTCTTTTCTTTTTTTACTCACTTTCTCAATCTTCACACAAATTTTCTCTTCTTCTTTCTCTTTTCTCTCTTCTTTTTCCAACTCAACTTTTTCAATATTTACATTCACTAGCACTTTACACTCTTCCCTGGGGTTAACCTCAGTATTAGCCCCCCAATTCTTGTTAAGCCTTTCTTCCAACTGCTTACTGATCTAACCCACTTGAATCTCCAAATTCTTAATAGCAGCTTCAGTGCTCTTTTGAGTAGATTCAGTTTTTTGTATGAACTGCTGAAGAGTTTCTTCCATCCTTATTGATCTTTCATTAAGTATAGAAATTTGTTGCCATAAGGTTGGTTGTTGTTGTTTCTTGTTAAATTGCCCAACTTATCCAGCTTGCCTACTTTGTCCTTGACCAATGCTTGGGTGTGTTTTCCACCCTTGATTGAAATTACCCTGATGGTATGGAAATTGATTGGCCATGAAGTTAACATCCTCGAAAGCTTCTGTTGGAAAGGCGCATTGACCATTGATATGGTTACCCCCACATAATTCACACAACTGTGGTTGAACCTGTGCAACAGTCTTTAACTCTTTTGGCAGTTATGCAAGTGTTTTTGTGAGATTCTCCAATTGTTGAGTTAGTATCTTGTTCTATGCTAGCAAGGCATCATTGCTTTGTAACTGTAGAACTCCTATTTGTTGAATAGGAGCTCCTCTTTAACTATTTAGTTCATTATCACTTGTAGCCATATTTTCAATGATTTATGTAGCTTCCTCTGGAGTTTTCCATTTGATATTTCCTCCAGCTGAGGCGTCAAGCATCATCTTGGTTTTTGAACCAAGACCTCCAAGGAAGATTAGGACTACTTCCACTTCGTCAAATCCATGCGTGGGAGTCTTTCTTAATAGGCTTTTATATCTGTCCCATGCATGACCTAGTGATTCCTCCATGCCTTGCCTGAAAGATGACATCTCTTGCTTTCCTTTGTTTACCTTGGATTGTGGGAAGTATTTGTTCAAGAACTTTGTCACCACAGCTTCCCACTCTATAAAGCTCCCTTCTGGAAAAGAGTTCAACCAAAGCTTAGCGTTGCCTCCTAATGAGAATGGAAACAGGCTAAGTTTGATTGCTTTGTCAGGCACCCTATTTATCTTCACTGTATTGCAAATCTCATTAAAAGTTGTGAGGTGCTCATATGGGCTTTCGTGAGACAACCCATTAAATTGGTTACTCTTAACCAGTTGGATTAATGCCGGTTTCACCTCCATATTAGCTGCAATGACCCTCGGTCTTGCTATGCTATTGAAATGCTGAGGTCCATCTACATTAGTGTAATCTGCAAGAGTTCTTCTGGCATTATTATTCTCCATCTCCTCAGTGCTATGGTAAGAACCTTGTGGTGATGGTTGTAAGAGATCTTCCGGAGGAGGGAAAAGTTCTCTAGATGTACGGATTCTTCTCTTCCGTCTACTCTCGTCTAAGCCTTCAAGAAGAGGTTCTAAGGTTTTCTTGCTCCTAGTTCGGATTGCTTCCTGCATACACAAGAAAACAAATCCCTAGAAAAATTTGTTAGCACAAAAAGATAAAGAAAAAGATATAAAATCAGAGAAAAGAAGATAAAATAAAAACAGAAAAAATAACAACAGAAAAAATTAAAACAGAAAAATAAAATAAAATAAAATAATAACCGAAAAAAATAAAAACAGAAAAAATAAAATAAAATAAAATAAAAACCGAAAAATAAAAACAGAAAATAAAAACAGAAATTCAAATTTCAAAATTCAAAATTCAACTCAAAGATAATCCATAATCACACAAATAAACTAGTTAAACCACGAGTCCCCAACAACGGCGCCAAAAACTTGATGACAAATTTATGAACACCGAAAAACGTCGCCAAAAACGTGTTTAACAATCGGCAAGTGTGACCGAATCGTATCAAGTAACAAAACTCGGTAGGACCAAGTATCGTTTTCCCAAAGGACTCACGACCTAGTTAGCTATATGATTTGTTGATTATTTAAGACTTGTTAACAATTGATTGTAGGGCTTAAACGCAAAAGACAATAATTAAACATGTATGCATGAATTTGATCAATGGAAAAGACGAATACAAACACTTTAATGAATTAGATGGATGAGTATGTTGTTGGGGTTATCAATTTCATCTTATCCACTCTTATATACTTTAGGAATTCATAATTCTTTTCATCAATTGCTAATGCCACTCTCTAAATCACATTGCAAGAAGGCCTATCCTTAATTACGAGTTCATACAATTCCTAGAATTCCTAATAATTAATTCTGAAGTGCAGAAGCTTAACGGCAACCAACCCTCATATTCCTATGTCTAGGCAATATGCTATTGGGAGAATTTCCCCGGATCTAGATTTCCCCGTACGTTCCCATATCGACAAAATCAATAATCATGGCATTGAATGAGTTAAACAACGCAAGCTTTAAGCAAAGAGAAAAAACCCTAACTAATGATGAAAGAAAGCATGTATCTTAAAATAAGATGTTAAAACACAAATTCCATATATGAGAGTTTCACAAGAGTACATTGATTCCCCAACAACAATACAAGGTTTAGTTCACCATAATCATGGTGAAACTAGATGAACAATAATGAAAGAATGAAAGAGATAGAAAAACCCTAGTAAGAGAAGAGGAGAGTTGTCACCATCTCCCAATCTACCCCCAAGGTGTGAAAAGTGTGTTTCTGCTTCCTCCCAGCCAAAGATACAAGCCCTAGGAACACCTAAAGCTTATATATTATTCGTAAAATTACAGAAAATTAGGCCCAAGCCCAAAATAGTGTCGCTTAGCGGTAAACTACCGCTCAGCGGTAAGTGCGTCAGTTGATTCTTCCCCCTCAGCGGCATTTTCACCCCTCAGCGGATCCAACGTGAGTTCCTGAGTGCCGCTTAGCGGTAAACTGCCGCTGAGCGGTAGTTGTGACTTCTCCTTTTGCACTTTTTTATGTCTTTTCTGATTCCATCTCTATCCTTCTTCACTTCTTTCACCAATTTCACCTTAAAACTTGCATGAAACACTGAAATCAAGCATAAACCTGTCCAGCTCTCTTATTTTTAATAATATGACCAAAAGCATGATTTCCAGCTAGTTTCTAAGTGTTAAAGGTTGCTTTTAGTATCAATTTTAAGCATGAAAATAACAGTTTTTCAACTGTTATCACAACCCCAAACTTAGAACTTTGCTTGTCCTCAAGCAAACAAGATGTAACTCAATCTTCTACCAATCCGTACAATGGTTCACTCTTTCAAAAATTCTCTTTTCAGAATAAGTACAAACTTCAATTAAGCTCATGAGAAAGACTTCAATCAAGACATACACATGCTTTAGTGTTCACAAAGTCACTTAATATCCAACAAATGCTATTTTTCATGAATGATCAATCAACTAAGCATGGATGTTCATGTGCTCATGGAATATTTCCTCAGTAAGTAAAGTGTTTCACTCAAACACAAGTGTATAAGAGGTAATCACTCATTCACTCTACTATCACAATGTATCATGAATTGACTTTGCCTTTCGTTTAACCACAATCAAATAAATTCACAAGCATGCATCATCACAAGGACTTTTCTATGGCTTATTATGTGGCTGGGCTAACAAGAAAATTGGTTTTTCTAGATCACAAAACCCTTGAGTTAAGAGAATCATATAAACACAATCATTCTTACTTTTCCCAACTTTCCTTTGCATTGAGCTTTGCTTTTTCTTCTTTTTTCTTTCTCTTTTTCTTTTTCTTTTCACATACTTAATTCTTAGCTCTTAGCTCAATGCTTTCAATTTCCCTTTCATAACTTCCCAGCAACCCCAAACTTGAACATTTGTTAATACCACAAAATATTTTCTTCTTAACTCAAGGTAAAGCTTTTCACAAGGGTTTCCAAATTATGTTCAAGGCTAAGGGTTCAAATGATGGAACACAAAGTGCTCTCTTTTAGTGGGATAACTTTATGAATTTGGCTAATAAAAGGGTTACCAACAAATGGCCTTGATCATATGATGCAAAACAAGCAATTGATTCAATCATAGAAAACCTGGGCAAAATCATTCATGCTTTCAAAGTAATAACATTCAATCACAAAAACTCTGGAGCTCAAAACCTCACATATAAGCTCATTCACATTCCACATGTACACATCCTGCTTAGTATCATAATCACAATCACAACAACATCATGCATTTGTTCATAAAGCTTGTGAATCACCTGTATAAGCATCTAATGTGCACATCTCAACATCAATTAATATCAAAACATCATCAAGCATTACTTATCAAACAACAATCGTAAGTAAACCATCATAACAGACAATGTTTCCAATTGAGTACATCAAATCCTATTCTAAAAACAAAAGTGATTGATAAAACAAATCCTGCTCTAATGCTTTGAAAAACTCAGCCCCATCAATGATGCTCTCTCCCAACCCCAAACTTAGATGGAAAACTAGTGAGAAAGTGAGTGGAAGGGAGATTTTCTAAAGAGGAATGATAGGAAAAATGTAGAGAACCTTTGGAAAAGTGTTTAGGAGTGTGTGTGCAGAGAAGAATATGAAAATAGAGGCCAAAGCGTGACTTAGGGTATAAAAATACCCTAATGGGCTCGGGTTCCGCTAAGGGGCAACCTAAGCCCATTCTGCGACACTACCGCTCAGCGGCACTTTCGTGAAGTGCTCTTCCTCTTCCTAGCTTAACCTAGGTGCGTCCTACTCATGCCCCTCACTTGGTCCCTGTAATTAAGTTCTCAGAACACTCAAACATTCAATCCCTATCATGCAACTAAAGTAGAATCAAAACAAACTATACAGATAAAATCAATCAACTGGGTTGCCTCCTAGGTAGCGCTTGTTTAACGTCACGAGCCTGACCCAAAATCCTCCAGCACCCTTTAGTAGATGCAAATCTTCCTTACCAACACCCATCAGTAGGTGTATACAAACATAGTATCCTTCAGTAGATACTCTTCCGCCTAACATCCATCAGTAGATGTAAACCCTGTAACAAACTTATAACAAAAACAAAAATACCCAAAAGTTCAAAATTACATCACCAAACCAAAAATTAAAAGTTCTTAAATCACTGGGTTGCCTCCCAGCAAGCGCTCTTTTAACGTCACTAGCATGACCCAATAAAGTTCATGTTCTTTCTTCTTTTTCTTCTTTCTACTGAACTTCTTCAAGAATTTGATAAAACCAGGAACCTGTTGCAATGTCTCAATCATAGGAACTTTAATCTCCAATTTCTTGAAGATTTCCATAAAGCGCTAAAATTTCTTTTCCTTCCTATGATACTTCCTTGGATGACGAAACGGTTTTTCATATGATTCTCTCTCTCTTCCTCTCGTCCTCTTTCTCTTTTCTCTCACTTTCTTTTTTTCTTTTCTTTTTTACTCACTTTCTCAATCTTCACACAAATTTTCTCTTCTTCTTTCTCTTTTCTCTCTTCTTTTTCCAACTCAACTTTTTCAATATTTACATTCACTAGCACTTTACACTCTTCCCTGGGGTTAACCTCAGTATTAGCCCCCCAATTCTTGTTAAGCCTTTCTTCCAACTGCTTACTGATCTAACCCACTTGAATCTCCAAATTCTTAATAGCAGCTTCAGTGCTCTTTTGAGTAGATTCAGTTTTTTGTATGAACTGCTGAAGAGTTTCTTCCATCCTTATTGATCTTTCATTAAGTATAGAAATTTGTTGCCATAAGGTTGGTTGTTGTTGTTTCTTGTTAAATTGCCCAACTTATCCAGCTTGCCTACTTTGTCCTTGACCAATGCTTGGGTGTGTTTTCCACCCTTGATTGAAATTACCCTGATGGTATGGAAATTGATTGGCCATGAAGTTAACATCCTCGAAAGCTTCTGTTGGAAAGGCGCATTGACCATTGATATGGTTACCCCCACATAATTCACACAACTGTGGTTGAACCTGTGCAACAGTCTTTAACTCTTTTGGCAGTTATGCAAGTGTTTTTGTGAGATTCTCCAATTGTTGAGTTAGTATCTTGTTCTATGCTAGCAAGGCATCATTGCTTTGTAACTGTAGAACTCCTATTTGTTGAATAGGAGCTCCTCTTTAACTATTTAGTTCATTATCACTTGTAGCCATATTTTCAATGATTTATGTAGCTTCCTCTGGAGTTTTCCATTTGATATTTCCTCCAGCTGAGGCGTCAAGCATCATCTTGGTTTTTGAACCAAGACCTCCAAGGAAGATTAGGACTACTTCCACTTCGTCAAATCCATGCGTGGGAGTCTTTCTTAATAGGCTTTTATATCTGTCCCATGCATGACCTAGTGATTCCTCCATGCCTTGCCTGAAAGATGACATCTCTTGCTTTCCTTTGTTTACCTTGGATTGTGGGAAGTATTTGTTCAAGAACTTTGTCACCACAGCTTCCCACTCTATAAAGCTCCCTTCTGGAAAAGAGTTCAACCAAAGCTTAGCGTTGCCTCCTAATGAGAATGGAAACAGGCTAAGTTTGATTGCTTTGTCAGGCACCCTATTTATCTTCACTGTATTGCAAATCTCATTAAAAGTTGTGAGGTGCTCATATGGGCTTTCGTGAGACAACCCATTAAATTGGTTACTCTTAACCAGTTGGATTAATGCCGGTTTCACCTCCATATTAGCTGCAATGACCCTCGGTCTTGCTATGCTATTGAAATGCTGAGGTCCATCTACATTAGTGTAATCTGCAAGAGTTCTTCTGGCATTATTATTCTCCATCTCCTCAGTGCTATGGTAAGAACCTTGTGGTGATGGTTGTAAGAGATCTTCCGGAGGAGGGAAAAGTTCTCTAGATGTACGGATTCTTCTCTTCCGTCTACTCTCGTCTAAGCCTTCAAGAAGAGGTTCTAAGGTTTTCTTGCTCCTAGTTCGGATTGCTTCCTGCATACACAAGAAAACAAATCCCTAGAAAAATTTGTTAGCACAAAAAGATAAAGAAAAAGATATAAAATCAGAGAAAAGAAGATAAAATAAAAACAGAAAAAATAACAACAGAAAAAATTAAAACAGAAAAATAAAATAAAATAAAATAATAACCGAAAAAAATAAAAACAGAAAAAATAAAATAAAATAAAATAAAAACCGAAAAATAAAAACAGAAAATAAAAACAGAAATTCAAATTTCAAAATTCAAAATTCAACTCAAAGATAATCCATAATCACACAAATAAACTAGTTAAACCACGAGTCCCCAACAACGGCGCCAAAAACTTGATGACAAATTTATGAACACCGAAAAACGTCGCCAAAAACGTGTTTAACAATCGGCAAGTGTGACCGAATCGTATCAAGTAACAAAACTCGGTAGGACCAAGTATCGTTTTCCCAAAGGACTCACGACCTAGTTAGCTATATGATTTGTTGATTATTTAAGACTTGTTAACAATTGATTGTAGGGCTTAAACGCAAAAGACAATAATTAAACATGTATGCATGAATTTGATCAAAGGAAAAGAGGAATACAAACACTTTAATTAATTAGATGGATGAGTATGTTGTTGGGGTTATGATAACGGTTGAAAAACCGTTATTTTTATGCTTAAAATTGATACCAAAAGCAACCTTTAAGACTTAGAAACTAGCTTGAACTCATATTTTTGCTTTAGTTTTGTGAATAAGAGAGTTGAAAGTGAATTTAATGGTTTTGTGCAAGATTCCCTTGATTTTGTAGCCTAATTGAATGATTTGAAAGAAGAATTGAAGTACCGAATGATTGGAGTGCTGAGAAGTCAACCAGAAACCAGAAAAGTCAACCAGTCAACCAGAATGCTGAAAAACCAACCAGAACGCAGAAAAAGTGTGACCGAGTGGCGCTGAGCGGTAAAATACCGCTGAGCGGCACTTTTCAGGTGCCAAAATCACCGCTGAGGGGCAAAAACAGCAGTTGCGGGCAAAATGGATCATGCGGTATTACCGCTCAATGGTAAAATACCGCTGAGCGCCATTCTAAGTGGGCTTGGACCGGTTTTCTTTTGTTTTTATGGGCTTGGACTTGTTTTATGTTATTTTTATGCCCTATTTAAGGAATTGCATGTCCTAGGGTTTGTATCTTTGGTTGGGAGGAAGCTGAAACACACTTTTCACCCCTTTGAGGTAGATTGGGAGATGGTGACAACTCTCCTCTTCTCTTTCTAGGGTTTTGCTATCTCTTCCATTCCTTCATTATTGTTCATCTAGTTTCACCATGAATATGGTGAACTAAACCTTGTATTGTTGTTGGGGAATCAATGTAGTCTTGTGAAACTCTCATATATGGAATTTGTTTTAACATCTTATGTTAAGATACATGCTTTCTTTCATCTTTAGTTAGGGTTTTTCCTCTTTGCTTAATGCTTGCTTTGTTTAACTCATTCATTGCCATGATTATTGATTTTGTCGATATGGGAACGTACGGGGAAATCTAGATCCGGGGAATTTCCCCCAATAGCATATTGGTTGCCTTTAAGCTCCTGCACTTCAGAACTAATTACTAGGAATGCTAGGAATTGTATGAACTCGTAATTAAGGATAGGCCTTCTTGCAAGGTGTTTTAGAGAGTGGCATTAGCAATTGATGAAAAGAATGATGAATTCCTAAAAGTATATGAGAGTGGATAAGATGAAATTGATAACCCCAACAACATACTCATCCATTTAATTCATTAAAGTGTTTGTTTTCCTCTTTTCCATTGATCAAATTCATGCATACATGTTTAATTACTGTCTTTTGCATTTAAAACCTACAATCAATTGTTCACAAGTCTTAAATAATCAACAAAGCATATAACTAACTAGGCCGTGAGTCCTTTGGGAGAACGATACATGGTCTTATAGAGTTTTATTACTTGATACGATTCGGTCACACTTGCCGATTGTTAAACAAGTTTGTGGCGCCGTTTTTCGGTGTTCATAAATTTGTCATCAGGTTATCAATTTCATCTTATCCACTCTCATACTTTAGGAATTCATCATTCTTTTCATCAATTGCTAATGCCACTCTCTAAATCACCTTGCAAGAAGGCCTATCCTTAATTACGAGTTCATACAATTCCTAGCATTCCTAATAATTAATTCTGAAGCGCAGAAGATTAACGGCAACCAACCCTCATATTCCTATGTCTAGGCAATATGCTATTGGGAGAATTTCCCCGGATCTAGATTTCCCCGTACGTTCCCATATCGACAAAATCAATAATCATGGCATTGAATGAGTTAAACAACGCAAGCTTTAAGCAAAGAGAAAAAACCCTAACTAATGATGAAAGAAAGCATGTATCTTAAAATAAGATGTTAAAACACAAATTCCATATATGAGAGTTTCACAAGACTACATTGATTCCCCAACAACAATACAAGGTTTAGTTCACCATAATCATGGTGAAACTAGATGAACAATAATGAAAGAATGAAAGAGATAGAAAAACCCTAGAAAGAGAAGAGGAGAGATGTCACCATCTCCCAATCTACCCCCAAGGGGTGAAAAGTGTGTTTCTGCTTCCTCCCAGCCAAAGATACAAACCCTAGGAACACCTAAAGCTTATATACTATTCGTAAAATTACAGAAAATTAGGCCCAAGCCCAAAATAGTGTCGCTCAGTGGTAAACTACCACTCAAAGGTAAGTGCGTTAGTTGATTCTTCCCCCTCAGCGGCATTTTCACCCCTCAGCGGATCCAACGTGACTTCCTGAGTGTCGCTCAGCGGTAAATTGCCGCTGAGCGGTAGTTGCGATTTCTCCTTTTGCACTTTTTTATGTCTTTTCTGATTCCATCTCTATCTTTCTTCACTTCTTTCACCAAATTCACCTGAAAACATGCATAAAACACTGAAATCAAGCATAAACCTGTCCAGCTCTCTTATTTATAAAAATATGACCAAAAGCATTATTTCAAGCTAGTTTCTAAGTGTTAAAGGTTGCTTTTAGTATCAATTTTAAGCATGAAAATAACAGTTTTTCAACTGTTATCAATAGGCTTGACTTTAAGATCACCCATTTTTTCAAGTAAAGAATAAGGCATTAAATTAACGCTTGACCCTAAATCAAGTAGGGCTTTATTTACCTTTTTCTTTTCTATGACACATGGAATGGTGAAACTTCCTGCATCTTTCTCTTTTGGAGGGAGTAGCTTCTTCTTGACCGCTTTGTAATCATTTGTCTCCTCTTTGCTATGTCTTTTCTTTGTGGAGACTTGTTCCGTGGGTTTTGTATAATTTGCAATTTGTTGCAATATCTCCTTCAAAGGTAAATCACCCTCCAATTGTTTGAATATTTCTGTAAAATGCCCAAACTGTCTCTCTTTCTCTAATCTCTCATAATCTGTCGGAAAAGGAAGAATATCTTCAATTTTTATCTCTTCTCTCTCTTCTTTCTCTTTTCTTTCTACTTTCTTTTCTTTTTCCTTTACTCTCTCTTCTTTTTCTTTTTTTCTCTCTAACTAAATGATGCACAAATTTATGATCACCAAAATATGATGTCACAAACTTGATTAACAATCGGCAAGTATGACCGAATCGTTTCAAGTAATAAACTCGATAAGACCAAGTATCGTTCTCCCAAAGGACTCACGGCCTAGTTTAGTTATGTGATTTGTTGATTAGCTAAGACTTAAGAACAAAATAATTGGATTTTACTATGCAAAAGACGAAAATAAACATGTATGCATGAGGTTGATCAATGGCTAAAACAAAAGACAAGCACTTTCAATGAAATATATTGATGAATATGTTGTTGGGGGTCAATTTCATCTTATCCACTCTCATATATTTTAGGAATTCAACATTCAAGTCATCATTGTTAATGCCACTCTCTAAATTACCTTTCAAGAAGGCTTCTCCCCAATTACGAGTTCATACGATTCCTAGCATTCCTAATAATTAGTTTTTTTAGCACAGGAGCTTAAGGCAACCAATATACTATTGGGAGAAATTCCCCGGATCTAGACTTCCCCATACGTTCCCGTATCGACAAAATCAATAATCATGCATTGAATGAGTTAAACAAAGCAAGCATTGAGCAAAGAGGAAAAACCCTAACTAATGATGAAAGAAAGCATAAGTCTTAGATTAAGATGCAAGCACAAATTCCATATATGAGAGCTTCAAAAGATTACATTGATTCCCCAACAAACATACAAGGTTTAGTTCACCATCTTCATGGTGAACCTAGATGAACAATAATGAAAGAATGAAAGATAAAACCCTAGAAAGGTGAAGAGGTAGCCTGAGCATCCAAGATCCTCCTTCAAAGGGGTGAAAGAGAGAGTGTTTGCTTCGTTTCTGCCAAAGATACAAACCCTAGGACGTCCTAAAGCTTATATACTATTCTAAAATTACAAAAAATCTAGGTCCAAGCCCATAAGTGTGCCGCTTAGTGGTAAAGTACCGTTCAGCGGTAAGTGCGTGAGTAGTTTCTTCCCCTCAGCGGCCATTTTGCCCCTCAGCGGTTCCAACGTGAACTCCTGAGTGCCGCTCAGCGGTAAACTGCCGTTGAGCGGCAGTTGCATCTTCTCCTTTTGCACTTTTTGATGTCTTTTCTGATTTCATCTCTCTCCTTCTTCACTTCTTTCACCAAATTCACCTTAAAACCTGCACAAAAACACTGAAATCAAGCATAAACCTGTCCAGCTCTCTTATTTCTGAAAATATGAATAAAAGCATGATTTCAAGCTAGTTTCTAAGTGTTAAAGGTTGCTTTTAGTATCAATTTAAGCATGAAAATAACAGTTTTTCAACTGTTATCACTCAACTCTTTCAACATCTACACTTACTAAAACTCTACAATCTTCTTTAGGGTTAACCTCCGTATTAGCCCCAAAACTCTTATCAGGCCTTTCTTCCAACTTCTTAGTTAATTGTCCGATTTTGCATCTCCATACTTCTAAGGGTTGCTTGAGTGCTGTTATGATTGGAGATGGTTACCTACATAAACTGGTTAAGAGTTTCTTCCAACTTTGTATGTTTTTCAGTCAGTGTAGACATCTGTTGCCATAATGACAGTTGTTCTTGTGGCCTATTAAATTGTCCTGATTGCCCAGCTTGTCCAGATTGTCCCTGACCTTGACCCATGCTTGGGTGAGGTTTCCAGCCTTGGTTGAAATTACCTTGACGGTATGGAAATTGATTGTTCATGAAATTTACATCTTTTAGGACCTTCACTGGAAAAGCACATTGACCATTGATATGGTCACCTGATGAAAAATTTATGATTACCGAAAAACGGCGCCAAAAACTTGTTTAACCCTCGGCAAGTGTGACCGAATAGTATCAAGTAATAAACTCGGTAAGACCAAGTATCGTTCTCCCAAAGGACTCACGGCCTAGTTAGTTATATGATTTGTTGATTATTTAAGACTTGTGAACAAATTCTTGTGGTTTCAAATGCAATAGACAATAATTAAATATGTATGCATGAGTTTGATCAATGGCAAATAGGAAAACAAACATGGAATGCATTAGATGGATGGGTATGTTGTTGGGGAAATAAATTTCATCTTATCCACTCTCATATATTTTAGGAATTCATCATTCTTTTCAACAACAATAATGCCACTCTCTAAATTACCTTAAACCCGATGTCTCGGCGAAGAAAGCCTATTCTTAATTACGAGTTCATACAATTCCTAGCATCCCTAATAATTAATTCTGAAGCACAGAAGCTTAAAGGCAATCAACCTCATATCCCTATGTCTAGGCGATATTACTTTTGGGAGAATTTCCCCGGATCTAGATTTTACCGTATGTGTCCATATCACTAAAATCAATAATCATGACATCGAATGAGTTAAACAATGCATACTTTGAGCAAAGAGGAAAAACCCTAACTAATGATGAAAGAAAACATGTATCAAAGATATGATGTTTAAACACAAAATTCCATATATGAGAGTTTCACAAGATTACATTGATCCCAACAACAAGAAGAGTTTAGTTCACCATATTCATGGTGAAACTAGATGAAAAATAATGAAAGAATGAAAGATAGAACCCTAGAAAGATGAGTAGGTAGCCTTAGCATCCAAGATCTTCCTCCAAGGGGTGGAAAGGTGTGTGATTGCTTCGTCTTCAGCCAAAGATACAAACCCTAGGACGTCCTAAAGCTTATATACTATTCTAAAAAAAATAGAAAATTAGGCCCAAGCCCATAAAAGTACCATAAAACGGGTCCAATCCCATTTTGAATGGCGCTCAACGGTATTTTACCGTTGAGCGGTAGTAGCGCATGATCCATTTTTCCCCCCAGCTGCTGTTTTGCCCCTCAGCGGTGATTTCGGCACCTGAAAATTGCCGCTCAGCGCAAAATTACCGCTCAGCGCCACTCGTTCGCAACTTTTTCTGCATTCTGGTTGACTGGTTGACTTTTCTGGTTGACTGGTTGACTTTTCTGGTTGACTAGTTGACTTTTCTGGTTTCTGGTTGATTTTTCAGCATTTCAATCATTCGGTACTTCAATTCTTCTTTCAAATCATTCAATTAGCCTACAAAATCAAGGGAATCTTGAACAAAACCATTAAATTCACCTTCAACTCTCTTATTCACAAAACTAAAGCAAAAATATGAGTTCAAGCTAGTTTCTAAGTCTTAAAGGTTGCTTTTGGTATCAATTTTAAGCATAAAAATAATGGTTTTTCAACCGTTATAACAACCCCAAACTTAAAACTTTGCTTGTCCTCAAGCAAACAAGATATAACTCAATCTTCCATCAATCCATATAATGGTTCACCACATTCAAAACTCCCTTTTCAAAATAAGTAAGTACTCAATTAAGCTCATTGCAAAGATTTCAATCAAGACATGCACATGCTTTAGTGTTCACACAATCACATACTATCCAACAAATGCTACTTTTCATGAATGATCAATCAACTAAGCAAAGATGTTCTTATGTGTTCATGGAATCTTTCCTCACTAGATAATGTGTTTCACTCAAACACATAAGTGTATAAGACATATTCACTCATTCACTCTACTATCACAATGCCACATGAATTGACTTTGCCTTTCATTTAACCACAATCAAATACATTCGCAAGCATGCATCATCACAAGGACTTTTCAATGGCTTATAATGTGGTTGGGCTAACAAGAAAAAATGGTTTTTCTAGATCACAAAACCCTTGAGTTAAGAGAATCATCTAACACAATCATTCTTACTTATTTCCAACTTTCCTTTGCATTGAGCTTTGCTTTTTTTTCTTTTTCCCTTTTTTTCACATCTTAGCTCTTAGCTCAATGCTTTCAATTTCCCTTTCATAACTTCCCAACAACCCCAAACTTGAACATTTATCAATACCACAAAATATTTTCTACTTAACTCAAGGTAAAGGTTTTCACAAAGGGTTTTCAAATCATGTTCAAGGCTAAGGGTTCAAAGGATAGAACACATAGTGCTCTCTAGTGCTTTGAAAAACTCAGCCCCAACAATGATGCTCTCTCCCAACCCCAAACTTAGATGGAAAACTAGTGAGAATGTGAGTGGAAGAGAGATTTTCTAAAGAGGAATGAAGGGAAAATTGTAGAGAACTCTTGGAAAAGTGTTTAGGAGTGTGTGGGAAGAAGAAAATCTGAAAATAGAGACCAAATCGCGGCTGAGGGTATAAAAATACCCTAATGGGCTTGGGTTCCGCTAAGGGCAACCCAAAAAGCCCATTCTACGATACTACTGCTCAGCGAAAATTTGCCACTGAGCGGCACTTACGTGTTTTTCTTTTCTTCTTCCTAGCTTACCCTAGGTGCCTTCTACTCATGCCCCTCACTTGCTCCCTGTAATTAAGTTCTCAATCACTCATACATTCAATCCCTATCATGCAATTAAAGCATAATCAAAACAAACAATATAGATAAAATCAATCAACTGGGTTGCCTCCCGGGTAGCGCTTGTTTAACATCATGAGCCTGACCCAAAATCCTCCAACACCCTTCAGTAGATGCAGATTTTTCTTACCAACACCCATCAGTAGGTGTATACAAACATAGTATCCTTCAGTAGATACTCTTCTGCCTAACATCCATCAATAGATGTAAACCCTATCTATAACAAACTTATAACAAAAACAAAAATACCCAAAAGTTCAAAATTACATCACCAAACCAAAAATTAAAAGTTCTTAAATCACTGGGTTGCCTCCCAGCAAGCGCTCTTTTAACGTCACTAGCTTGACCCAATAAAACTCAAGTTCTTTCTTCTTTTTCTTCTTTCTACTGAACTTCTTCGGGAATTTGATAAAACCAGGAACCTGTTGCAATGTCTCAATCATAGGAACTTTAATCTTGAAGATTTCCATAAAGCGCTCAAATTCCTTCTTCCTATGATACTTCTTTCGATGAGGAAGAGGTTTTTCATATGATTCTTTCTTTTTTTCTCTCGTCTTCTTTTTCTTTTCTCTCACTTTCTTTTTGCTTTCTCTTTTTCCACTCACTTTCTTCATCTTCACACAAATTTTCTCTTCTTCTTTCTCTTCCCTCTCTTCTTTTTCCAACTCAACTTTTTCAACATTTACACTCACTAGCACTTTAGACTCTTCCCTGGGGTTAACCTCAGTATTAGCCCCAAAATTCTTGTCAGGCCTTTCTTCCAACTGCTTAGTAAGTTGACCCACTTGAATCTCCAAGTTCTTAATAGCAGCTTCAGTGCTCTTTTGAGTGGATTCAGTTGCCTATATGAATTGCTGAAGAGTTTCTTCCATCCTTATTGTTCTTTCATTAAGTGTAGACATTTGTTTCCATAAGGTTGGTTGTTGTTGTTGCTTGTTTCATTGCCCTGATTGTCCAGCTTGCCCACTTTGTCCTTAACAAATACTTGGGTGTGGTTTCCACTGATAACGGTTGAAAAACCGTTATTTTTATGCTTAAATTTGATACCAAAAGCAACCTTTAAGACTTAGAAACTAGCTTGAACTCATATTATTGCTTTAGTTTTGAGAATAAGAGAGTTGAAAGTGCATTTAATGGTTTTGTGCAAGATTTCCTTGATTTTGTAGGCTAATTGAATGATTTGAAAGAAGAATTGAAATACCGAATGATTGAAGTGCTGAAAAGTCAACTAGAAACTAGAAAAGTCAACCAGTCAACCAGAAAAGTCAACCAGTCAACCAGAAAAGTCAACCAGTCAACCAGAATGCTGAAAAACCAACCAGAACGCAGAAAAAGTCTGACCGAGTGGCGCTGAGCGGAAAAATACCGCTGAGCGGCACTTTTCGGGTGCCGAAATCACCGCTGAGGGGCAAAACAGCAGCTGGGGGGCAAAATGGATCATCCGCTAGTACCGCTCAGCGGTAAAATACCGCTGAGCGCCATTCTAAGTGGGCTTGGACCGATTTTCTTTTGTTTTTATGGGCTTGGACTTGTTTTATGTTATTTTTATGCCCTATTTAAGGACTTGCACGTCCTAGGGTTTGTATCTCTGGCTAGAACGAAGCAAACACTCTCTCTTCCACCCCTTTGAAGGAGGATCTTGGATGCTGAGGCTTCCTCTTCACCTTTTTAGGGTTTATTCTTTCATTCTTTCATTGTAATTCATCTAGGTTCACCATGAATATGGTGAACTAAACTCTGTATGTTTGTTGGGGAATCAATGTAATCTTGTGAAACTCTCATATATGGAATCTGTTTTTACATCTTTTAATTAAGACTTATGCTTTCTTTTCATCATTAGTTAGGGTTTTTCCTCTTTGCTTAATGCTTGCATTGTTTAACTCATTCGGTGCATGATTATTGGTTTTTTCGATACGGGCACGTACGGGGAAGTCTAGATCCGGGGAATTTCTCCCAATTTTATATTGGTTGTCGTTAAGCTCCTGCACTTATGAACTGATCATTAGGAATGCTAGGAATTGTATGAACTCGTGATTAGGGAGAAGCCTTCTGGAAAGGTACATTAGAGAGTGGCATTAACAATGATGATTTGAATGTTGAATTCCTAAAATATATGAGAGTGGATAAGATGAAATTGACCCCCAACAACATATTCATACATTAATATCATTGAAAGTGTTTATCTTTTGCTTTTTGCCATTGATCAAAACTTCATGCATACATGTTTATTTTCTGTCTTGCATATTAAACTCCAAATATTTTATCTGTAAGTCTTAGCTAATTAAGAAATCACATAACTAAACTAGGCCGTGAGTCCTTTGGGAGAACGATACTTGGTCTTACCGAGTTTATTACTTGAACGATTCGGTCATACTTGCCGATTGAAGAACAAGTTTGTGACATCATAATTTGGTGTTCATAAATTTGTCCATCATCCACCCTTGATTGAAGTTCCCCTGACAGTATGGAAATTGATTGGCCATGAAGTTAACATCCTCTAAAGCTTCCACTGGAAAGGCACATTGACCGTTGATATGGTCACCGCCACATAGTTCACACATTTGTTGTTGAACCTGTGCAACATTCTTTAACTCCTTTGGCAGTTGCGCAAGTGCCTTTGTGAGATTCTGCAGTTGTTGAGTTATTATTTTGTTCTAAGCTAACAAGGCATCTTTGGATTGCAACTGTAGAACTCCTTTTTGTTGAATAGGAGCTCCTCTTTCACTGTTCAGCTCATTGTCATTAGTAGCCATGTTTTCAATTATTTCAGTTGCTTCCTCTGGAGTCTTCCATTTAATATTGCCTCCAGTTGCGGCGTCTAGCATCAACTTGGTTTGTGAACCAAGACCTCCAAGGAAGATTAGGACTACTTCTACTTCGTCAAATCCATGCATGAGAGTCTTTCTTAATAAGCTTTTGTACCTGTCCCATGCGTGACCTAGTGATTCCTCCATGCCTTGCCTGAAAGATAAGATCTCTTGCTTTCCTTTGTTTACCTTGGATTGTGGGAAGTATTTGTTCAAAAACTTTGTCACCACAGCTTCCCACTCTGTAAAGCTCCCTTCTAGAAAAAAGTTCAACCAAAGCTTAGCGTTGCCTCCCAATGAGAAAGGAAACAGTCTAAGTTTGATTGCTTCGTCAGGCACCCCATTTATCTTCATTGTATTGCAAATTTCAATAAAGGTTATGAGGTGCTCATATGGGCTTTCATGTGAAAACCCATTAAATTGATTACTCTTAACCAGTTGGATCAACGCCGGTTTCACCTTCATGTTGGCTACATTGACCCTCGGTCTTGCTATGCTGTTAAAATGTTGAGGGCCAACTGCATTGGTGTAATCTGCAAGAGTCCGTCTAATATTCTTATTCTTCATCTCCTTAGTGCTATGGTGAGAACCTTGTGGTGAAGGTTGTAAAAGATCTTTCGGAGGACGGAAAAGTTCTTTGGATGTACGAATTCTTCTCCTCTGTCTACTCTCGTCTAAGCCTTCAAGAAGAAGTTTCGAGGTTTTCTTGCTTCTAGTTCAAATTACTTCCTGCATACACAAGAAAACAAGTCCCTAGAAAAATTTGTTAGCACAAAAAGATAGAGAAGAGGAGAAATAATCAAAGGACATAATTGAAAAGATAAGAAGAAAAAAAAAATCAAATCAAATCAAAACCGAAAAATAAAAACAAAAAATAAAAATAGAAAATAAAATAAAATAATAACCGAAAAATAAAAATAGAAAATAAAAACAGAAAAATAAAATAAAATAAAATAATAACCGAAAAATAAAAACAAAAAATAAAAACAGAAAAATAATAACAGAAAAATAATAACAGAAAAATAAAAACAAAAAAATAAAAACAGAAATTCAAAATTCGAAATTTAAAATTCAAAATTCAAAAACAAGTCAAAGATAATCAATAATCATACAAATAAACTAGTTAAACCACGAGTCCCCAGCAACGGCGCAAAAAACTTGATGACAAATTTATGAACACCGAAAAAAGGTGCCAAAAACTTGTTTAACCCTCAGCAAGTGTGACCGAATCGTATCAAGTAATAAACTCGGTAAGACCAAGTATCATTCTCCCAAAGGACACATGGCCTAGTTAGTTATATGATTTGTTGATTATTTAAGACTTGTGAACAAATTCTTGTGGTTTCAAATGCAACAGACAATAATTAAATATGTATGCATGAGTTTGATCAATGGAAAATAGGAAAACAAACACGGAATGAATTATATGGATGAGTATGTTGTTGGGGAAATCAATTTCATCTTATCCACTCTCATATATTTTAGGGATTCATCATTCTTTTCATCAACGTTAATGTCACTCTCTAAATTAGCTTAAACCCGATGTCTCGGCGAATAAAGCCTATCCTTAATTACGAGTTCATACAATTCCTAGCATCCCTAATAATTAATTCTGAAGCATAGAAGCTTAAAGGCAACCAACCTCATATCCCTATGTCTAGGCGATATTACTTTTGGGAGAATTTCCCCGGATCTAGATTTTACCGTATGTGTCCATATCACTAAAATCAATAATCATGACATCGAATGAGTTAAACAATGCATACTTTGAGAAAAGAGGAAAACCCTAACTAATGATGAAAGAAAACATGTATCAAAGATATGATGTTTAAACACAAAATTCCATATATTAGAGTTTCACAAGATTGCATTGATTCCCCAACAACAAGAAGAGTTTAGTTCACCATATTCATGGTGAAACTAGATGAACAATAATGGAAGAATGAAAGATAGAACCCTAGAAAGATGAGTAGGTAGCCTTAGCATCCAAGATCTTCCTCCAAGGGGTGGAAAGGTGTGTGTTTGCCTCGTCTTCAGCCAAAGATACAAACCCTAGGACGTCTTAAAGCTTATATACTATTCTAAAAAATATAGAAAATTAGGCCCAAGTGATAACAGTTGAAAAACTGTTATTTTCATGATTAAAATTGACACTAAAAGCAACCTTCACACTTAGAAATTAGCTTGAAATCATGTTTTTCTGTATATTTTTAGAAATAAGAGAGTTGGACAGGTTTATGCTTGATTTCAGTGTTTTTGTGCAGGTTTTAAGGTGAATTTGGTAAAAGAAGTGAAGAAGGAGAGAGATGAAATCAGAAAAGACAACAAAAAGTGCAAAAGGAGAAGCCGAAGTCACCGCTCAGCGGCAGTTTACCGCTGAGCGGCACTCAGGAGTTTGCGGGAGGTCCGCTGAGGGGCAAATTGGCCGCTGATGGGAGAAAACAAGTCACGCACTCACCGCTGAGCGGTATTTTACCGCTGAGCGGTACTCTGGAAGTCACGGGAGATCCGCTGAGGGGCAAAATGGCCGCTGAGGGGAGAAAACAAGTCACGCAATCACCGCTGAGCGGTAGTTTACCGCTGAGCGGCACTTTAATGGGCTTGGACTTGACTTTTTGTAATTTACGAATGATACATAAGCTTTAGGGTTTCCTAGGGTTAGGTATCTCTGGCTGGAACGAGGCAAACACTCTCTCTACCACCCCTTTGAAGGAGGATCTTGGATGCTGAGGCTTCCTCTTCACCTTTTTAGGGTTTATTCTTTCATTCTTTCATTGTAATTCATCTAGGTTCACCATGAATATGGTGAACTAACCTCTTTATGTTTGTTGGGGAATCAATGTAGTCTTGTGAAACTCTCATATATGGAATCTGTGTTTACATCTTTTATTTAAGATCTATGCTTTCTTTCATCATTAGTTAGGGTTTTTCCTCTTTGTTTAATGCTTGCATGGTTTAACTCATTCGATGCATGATTATTGGTTTTGTCGATACGGGAACGTACGGGGAAGTCTAGATCCGGGGAATTTCTCCCAATTTTATATTGGTTGTCGTTAAGCTCCTGAACTTATGAACTAATCATTAGGAATGCTAGGAATTGTATGAACTCGTGATTAGGGAGAAGCCTTCTGGAAAGGTACATTAGAGAGTGGCATTAACAATGGTGATTTGATCGTTGAATTCCTAAAATATATGAGAGTGGATAAGATGAAATTGAACCCCAACAACATATCCATACATAAATTTCATTGAAAGTGTTTATCTTTTGTTTTGCCATTGATCACAATTCATGCATACATGTTTATTTTCTGTCTTGCATTTTAAACCCCAATTAATTCGTTTGTAAGTCTTAGTTAATTAAGAAATCACATAACTAAACTAGGCCGTGAGTCCTTTGGGAAGAACGATACTTGGTCTTACCAAGTTTTATTACTTGAACGATTCGGTCATACTTGCCGATTGAAAACAAGTTTGTGACATCATAATTTGGTGTTCATAAATTTGTCCATCACCAAGCCCATAAAAGTACCATAAAACCGGTCCAAGCCCATTTTGAATGGCGCTCAGCGGTATTTTGCCGCTGAGCGGTACTAGCGCATGATCCATTTTGCCCCCCAGCTGCTGTTTTGCCCCTCAGCGGTGATTTCGGCACCTGAAAATTGCCGCTCAGTGCAAAATTACCACTCAGCGCCACTCGGTCGCAACATTTTCTGCATTCTGGTTGACTTTTCAGCATTCTGGTTGACTGGTTGACTTTTCTGGTTGACTAATTGACTTTTCTGGTTGACCGGATGACTTTTCTGGTTTCTGGTTGATTTTTCAGCATTCCAATCATTCGGTACTTCAATTCTTCTTTCAAATCATTCAATTAGACGATAAAATCAAGGGAATCTTGCACAAAACCATTAAATTCACCTTCAACTCTCTTATTCACAAAACTAAAGCAAAAATATGAGTTCAAGCTAGTTTCTAAGTCTTAAAGGTTGCTTTTGGTATCAATTTTAAGCATAAAAATAACGGTTTTTCAACCATTATCATCACTACCACATAATTCACACATCTGTTGTTGAGCTTGAGCAACAATTTTTAATTCCTTCGGCAATTGAGCAAGTGTCTTTGTTAGATTCTCAAACTATTGAGTTATAATCTTATTCTGAGCAAGCAAGACATCATTTGACTGCAATTGTAGAACCCCTTTCGGTTTAACAAAGGCTCCTCTTTCACTATGCATTTCATTGTCATTAGGAGCCATGTTCTCTATCAATTATGTTGCTTCCTCTAGAGTCTTACATTTAATATTACCTCCAGCTGAGGCATCTAACATCAACTTGGTTTGTGAACCAAGACTTCCAAGGAAAAGTAGAACTACTGCTACTTCATCAAAACCGTGCATGGGAGTCTTTCTCAAAAAGCTTTTGTACCTGTCCCATGCTTGACCTAATGTCTCCTCCATGCCTTGTCTAAAAGAAGAGATCTCTTGCTTCCCTTTGTTGACTTTAGATTGTGGGAAGTACTTATTCAAAAACTTTGCAACCACAACTTCCCATTCTGTAAAACTACCTTCTCGATAAGAATTTAACCATAACTTAGCATTGCCTCCCAATGAGAAAGGAAACAAGCTAAGCTTGAATTCTTCATTCGACACTCCATTTATCTTTACGGTGTTACAGATTTCATTGAAGGTGGTGAGATGTTCATATGGGCTTTCATGTGATATCCCATTAAACTGATTACTTTTCACCAACTGTATCAACGCCGATTTCACCTCCATGTTTGCAGCATTGACCCTCGGTCTTGCTATACTGTTAAAATGTTGAGGGCCAACCACATTGGTGTAATCTGCAAGAGTCCGTCTACAATTATTCTCCTCTGCCATATTTTCAGTGCTATGGTAAGACCTTTGTGGTGAAGGTTGTAAGAGTGTCTCAGGAGAAGGGAATAGTTCTCTTGAAGTTCAAATTCTCCTCCTCCTTTTACTTTTGTCAAGTCCTTCAAGAAGAGGTTCCGAGGTTTTCTAGCTTCTAGTGCGAATTGCTTCCTGCATACACAAGAAAACAAAACCCTAGAAAAATTTTGTGGTTGCAACAGAGTTTCCGGAGGAGGAAAAAGTTCTCTAGATGTTCTGATTCTTCTCCTCCGTCTACTGTCTTCTAATCCTTCAAGCAGAGGTTCTGTTGTTTTCTTGCTCCTAGTTCGAATTGCCTCCTGCATACACAAGAACACAAAACCCTAGAAAAGATTTGGTTAGCACAAAAAGATATAAGAGAAGATATCAGATTCAGAAAATAAAAACAGAAAACAGAAAAACAGAAAACAGAAAAATAAAATAAAATAAAATCAAATATAATACAAAATAAAAACAGAAAACAGAAAAATAAAATAAAAAAATTCGAAATTTAAAAATAAAACAAAAAAATAAGTCAAAGATAATCAATAATCACACAAATTAACCAGTTAAACCACGAGTCCCCGGCAACGGCGCCAAAAACTTGATGGACAAATTTATGAACACCAAAATATGATGTCACAAACTTGTTTTTCAATCGGCAAGTATGACTGAATCGTTCAAGTAATAAACTTGGTAAGACCAAGTATCGTTCTTCCCAAAGGACTCACGGCCTAGTTTAGTTATGTGGTTTCTTGATTAGCTAAGACTTACAGACGAAATATTTGGAGTTTAATATGCAAGACAGAAAATAAACATGTATGCATGAAGTTTTGATCAATGGCAAAAAAACAAAAGATAAACACTTTCAATGATATTAATGTATGAATATGTTGTTGGGGGTCAATTTCATCTTATCCACTCTCATATATTTTAGGAATTCAACATTCAAATCATCATTGTTAATGCCACTCTCTGAAGTACCTTTCTAGAAGGCTTCTCCCTAATCACGAGTTCATACAATTCCTACCATTCCTAATGATCAGTTCATAAGTGCAGGAGCTTAACGACAACCAATATCATATTGGGAGAAATTCCCCGGATCTAGACTTCCCCGTACGTGCCCGTATCGACAAAACCAATAATCATGCATCGAATGAGTTAAACAATGCAAGCATTAAGCAAAGAGGAAAAACCCTAACTAATGATGAAAGAAAGCATAAGTCTTAATTAAAAGATGTAAAAACAGATTCCATATATGAGAGTTTCAAAGGATTACATTGATTCCCCAACAAACATACAGAGTTTAGTTCACCATATTCATGGTGAACCTAGATGAATTACAATGAAAGAATGAAAGATAAAACCCTAGAAAGGTGAAGAGGAAGCCTCAGCATCCAAGATCCTCCTTCAAAGGGGTGGAAGAGAGAGTGTTTGCTTCGTTCCAGCCAAAGATACCTAACCCTAGGAAACCCTAAAGCTTAAATACCATTCGTAAATTACAAAAACTTAGGTCCAAGCCATTAAAGTGCCGCTCAGCGGTAAATTACCGCTCAGAGGTAAATGCGTGTCTTATTTTCTCCCCTCAGCGGCCATTTTGCCCCTCAGCGGATCTCCCGTGAGTGCCTGAGTGCCGCTCAGCGGTAAACTGCCGCTGAGCGGTGACTTCGGCTTCTCCTTTTGCACTTTTTGATGTCTTTTCTGATTTCATCTCTCTCCTTCTTCACTTCTTTCACCAAATTCACCTTAAAACCTGCACAAAAACACTGAAATCAAGCATAAACCTGTCCAGCTCTCTTATTTCCAAAAATATAAAGAAAAGCATGATTTCAAGCTAGTTTCTAAGTGTAAAGGTTGCTTTTAGTGTCAATTTTAATCATAAAAATAACAGTTTTTCAACTGTTATCAAAGGTCTAGACGAGAGTAGACGGAGGAGAAGAATCCGAACATCTAGAGAACTTTTCCCTTCTCCAGAAACTCTCTTACAATCATCACCACAAGGTTCTGTTCATAGCACAGAAAATATGGAGAACAACAATGTTAGAAGAACTCTTGCTGACTACACCAATATAGCTGGACCTCAGCACTTTAACAGTATAGCTAGACCTAGAGTCAATGCAGCTAATATGGAGGTCAAACCAGCACTGATTCAACTGGTGAAAAGCAACCAATTTAATGGGTTATCTCATGAAAGCCCATATGAGCACCTCACTACCTTCAATGAGATTTGCAACACAGTCAAAATTAATGGGGTGCCAGACGAAGCTATCAAACTTAGCTTGTTTCCTTTCTCATTGGGAGGCAATGCTAAGCTTTGGTTGAATTCTTTCCCAGAAGAAAGTTTCAGAGAGTGGGAAGCAGTGGTCACAAAATTTTTAAACAAGTACTTCCCACAATCTAAGGTGACAAAAGGCAAGCAAGAGATTTCTTCATTTAAGCAGGGTATGGAAGAATCACTGGGGCATGCATGGGACAGATACAAAAGCTTGCTAAGAAAAACACCCACGCATGGCTTTGAAGATCAGGAAGTAGCCTTAACTTTCCTTGGAGGGCTTGGTTCACAAACCAAGATGATGCTGGACGCCTCAGCAGGAGGCAATATTAAATGGAAAACTCCAGAGGAAGCAATAGAGATTATAGAAAACATGGCTACTAGTGATAATGAGATACACAATGAGAGAGGAGCTCCTATGAAAAAAGGAGTCCTCCAATTACAGACACATGATGCCCTACTAGCTCAAAACAAAATTCTAACTCAACAGTTGGAGACTCTGACCAAAACTCTTGCACAATTACCCAAAGAGTTGGAAACTGTTGCACAGGTACAAACCCAGTTGTGCGAATTGTGTGGAGGCGACCATATCAATGGTCAATGTGCCTTTCCAGTTGAAGCCGTAGAGGATGTAAACTACATGACCAATCAGTATCGTCAAGGGAGCTACAATCAGGGTTAGAAACCACACCCAAGTATTGGTCAAGGGCAAACTGGGCAAGCGGGTCAATATAATAAGCAGCAACAACAACCCACCTTATGGCAACAGTTATCTATGCTTAATGAAAGGTCCATGAGGATGGAGGAAACTCTCAACAATTTCATACAGAAAACTGAGTCTACCCAAAGAGCACTGAAGCTGCTATCAAAAATTTGGAGACTCAGATGGGGCAGATCACCAAACAGGTGGAAGAAAGGCCAAGTAGAAATTGTGGGGCTAATACCGAGGTTAACCCCAGGGAAGAGTGTGAAGTGCTAGTGAGTGTAAATGTTGAAAAAGTTGAGTTGGAAAAAGAAGAGAGAAAAGAGAGAGAAGAGAAAATTTGTGTGAAGATTGAGAAAGTGAGTAGAAAAAGAAAAGAAAAAAAGAAAGTGAGAGAAAAGAAAAGGAGGACGAGAGAAAAAAAGAAAGAATCATATGAAAAACCTCTTCCTCATCCAAAGAAGTATCATAGGAAGAAGGAATTTGAGCGCTTTATGGAAATTTTCAAGAAATTGGAAATTAAAGTTCTTATGACTGAGTCACTGCAACAGGTTCCCGGTTTGATCAAATTTTTGAAGAAGTTCAGTAGAAAGAAGAAAAAGAAGATGGAACATGAGCTTTATTGGGTCAAGCTAATGACATTAAAAGAGCGCTTGCTGGGAGGCAACCCAGTGATTTAAAAACTTTTGATTTCGATTTTGGTTTTGTAACTTTTAATCTGTGGACATTATTTTTGTAAATATTTTGTTGGATATAGCATCTACTGAAGGATGCTAGGTGGTTAAGTATCTACTGAAGGAGACTCAGTTTGTAACACCTACTGATGAGTGTTGGTAAGAAAATTTTGCACCTACTGATGGGTGTTGGTAAGTTTGTTACACCTACTGATGGGTGTTGGTGGATTTTGGGTCAGGCTCGTGACGTTAAACAAGCGCTACCTGGGAGGCAACCCAGTTGATTGAATGTTTCTGTTTGTTTCATTTTAGTTGAATAATAGGGTTTGCATAAGTATTATGAACATTGAATTGCAGGGAACCAGTGAGGGGCATGTCTAGGAGGCACGTAGGTTAAGAAAAGAAGGAGAAGGGCACATCACGAAAGTGCCGCTGAGCGGCAACTTACCGCTGAGCGGTACTCTCGCAGATTGGGCTTTGGTTGCCCCTTAGTGGGACCCAAGCCCATTAGGGTATTTTTATACCCTAAGCTGCACATAAGCTTCTATTTTCAGGCTCTTCTCTGCACACACACTCCTACATACCTTTTCCAAGGTTCTCCACATCTTTTCCCTCTTCCCTCTTGAGAAAATCTCCCTTCCACTCACGTTCTCACTAGTTTTCCATCTATGTTTGGGGTTGGGAGAGAGCATCATTGAAGGGGTTGATTTCTTCATTGTGGTTTACTAATGCTTAACAATGTATCTTTTGGTTTTGTGAATTAAGTTTGATGCAGGGATGGCCACCTCATCATGCTAAAAGAATCAACACTAGTGGAAAAATATCTTTTTATGACTAACTATATTATGACGTACTAAAATTATCTATCATAATAGGTTGACCGGTGGCAAAGTTGTAATAAAAGTAAGACATATTATAACGTACTTTTGTAAATCAGTTATAATATAAAACACGGTGGCAAACCTGTAAATAAGTTTAAGACATATTATAACGTAGTTTTGTATATTGGTTATAATATGAATTGCGGTGGCAAACTTGTAAATAAATTCAAAGATGTATTATAACGGAGTTTTAAAAATGAGTTATAATATCTCTTGTTCTTAATGTATTATAACAGAGTTTTAGAAATCAGTTATAATATTTCTTCCTCTCTAATTTTTCAGATTTCTCTCTCGCATCTCTAATTTCATAACGTTCCCTCTCACTCTCGTTCTTCTCTTCCGGTTCTCTAAACCCTTGCATTTTTCGGCAGTCCTCCAAGAACACTCCGAGAACACTCCTCCGTGCTTGTGGTTTTCTCGACTCCTCCGACACTCCTCCCTCCGCTGCTTCTGAGACTGCCTCCACTGCCTCTTCGTCGAAATCTCCAAAGTGTGACCAAGTAGGTTTTATGATTCATAGTTCACATTCTACTCTTTGTTTTTTCCTAATTTGTTATGTTTTTCTTCTATTAATTTCACTAATTTCTCCTAGATTGGTGGGGATTGTGTTTGGATTGGTGGGGAAATTGTTGTTCGTCGGATTTTCCCAGCGAATTCGAGAACGTCGGAACGGTAACTCTTCCTCTAATTGTGTTAATTTGATTGGTACTATTGGATGTTTTGGATGGCTCTGTTGGTGTCGTTTCTAGCTCTGGATTTGCTCTTGTTTGTGCTTTTATTGTTTCGTCCTATTTTCTTGTAAGAACTAGGGTTTTGAAAGTCTTATTTCTGTGTGAAGTTGAATTATTTATGAAGTGAGAAAATGCTGCTTGCGTGGTGTTGTCTTTTTTTGTCACATTGGCTCTTGCTGATCAGACGGCTTGCTTTTCTGGCATTCTATTATATTTAGCATTCTACTATAATGTCATGTTACTTGGTTAGTTGTTTCTTTCTAACATAAAATGTAAAATGGCCTGGATATAATTTCAAAGTTCAAATGCTTCTTTCTAATAAATCTTAATCCTGATTATCACATAGCTTTACTTTCATTTATAGTAAACTCTGTGCCTAGGTTGCTAGAATTTCTCTTCCTTATTATTGTCCAATATGCTGAGCATGACCAACACGTCCCTATTCGGCTACTTTCTTTTCTGAAATTTTATTTATCTACTTTTCACCCAGTTAGCTGTACTTCACTTCTTAATGCGACATGGATCATACCTGTTACTTGAATAAATTCTTTACTCCATTTTTTCAGTCAGTTAGTCAAAGCACTTCTTTCCCTTTCGTTTCAATTTACGGTTACACTCATACTATGTTGGTTTTGATGATTTTGTTGTTCTTATTGCTATATTTTTTCCATTTAAACACTTTAAATTAGTTTGGACCTGATATAAAAGACCACATAACTCGTATGAAGTTTTTACCTTTTAAAAAAAAGTCGCTGGCTTGTTTTGGACATATTTCATCAGGCAATTTCTTATCTAGAAATATTTTTGTTTTTGGAGAAATATTCTTTTGTTAATGTTACGTATATACACTCATTGAAAATATCAAATCCTTAACAAAAAAGGAAGTTGTTAATCTGTTTATCTGAAGGAATCTTAATTTTTATTATATTTTCATTGACCTTCTAAGTCTGACTGTGATTCCTTTTGAGTTTGTGTTCATATATTTATCTTTAGTGTCAAATAAAGAATTCTGGCACACAGATTACAGTGTTATTAAATTAGGTAGAGGTGGGATGGAGAAAAAATTGGTCGTTGATGGAGCCCAATGGTTTTGTTGATCCATGGCAGAGTACTTATCCATGTCTCCCTCCTTTGAAGAGTGTATTTTGCTGCTCTGTTCCTTTCCACTATCCATCTCTTGAAATTGATGCATTTTTTGGGAAATCCTCTTGTTCTCTAGTAGGCCAAAACAATTTTCAGCTGTCCTAATATGTTTTCTGGAACCTGTTTAACCTCTATTTAGTTTTTTTCCTTCTTGACCCAGGCGTTCATGCTCATGGTCAAGCTTTTGTTTTTTGCTGCAGTTTCTTGAGACCAATTTATAAATACATATTGATAATTAGTTACTTTTGAGAATTATAGACTTAGACGTTAACCAAATCATTTTTATTTCATTCTCCTTAAATTGATGTTAAATTGATTGTATAAAATTATTAGCACATATCCTTAATTAGCTGGACTTTATCTATGAATCTCAGATTTTAGTTATGACAAATGTACCTTTGCAAAGCAATCTGCATGCTGCTTTTAAAGCATGATGTGATATGTCTTTTCCCTTTAAATTATACAAAAATTGTATACATAAGATATTTGCAACAGTTAATTACTCATTAGTATAAACCATTAAATATGTATAACTATACTTTTCTGTAAAATGGTAAATGAGATTATCTTGTAAATACAAATGAAGTGGTTAAAAACATTAGAAAAATACACGTGTTTTTTGTTATTGCTATTTTTGTGAGGAATTGGCCGTGTTGTTGGTTTTGTGAAATTTCATTTAGCAAAATATACAAAGCTACATGGTGCAAAGGCTAGCTAGAGTATAATCTGATATTTTGTATCCTTGGTTTGAATAAGTCTTATTTGTATTTAATTTGCAGTGTCGACGTCAATTGGGCAGCTATGAATGTGGATATTATGTAATGAAACACATGCATACCATTATTTGTACAAGCATTCCTGAATCATGGAATAAATTATTAAAATATATAACTAAATACTTTTCCAATTATTCATTACAATATTTTTTTAACTCTACTATTTTATTTGCAGATCTTTAATGATTCATCTCCCATAGAAGCTGCAGACATTGAAGACATTAGAAGAAGACATTAGAAGGAACTGAGTTTCTTTTATTTTAAGTGTTAGTAGAAACTTGGCTACAATTTAATAGTGTATGTACATTAATGTAATATTTGGATTTAATATATAGTTTCATGTATAAACGATGTATTAAATATTATTAGACTATTTAAAGTTTGAAATGAATTCTATTTTGTTAGTTTCATTAAATTTGTTTATTTGAATTTATATTAATTATAAATTGATGGGATGAGATAATAATATAGGAATATTATTATAATTTCATTGGATGTCAAATGTAATAATCAATTTTTTTAAAGAAAACATATATTATGACGTACTAAATAATTTACATTATAATGTGTATTACATATTATAACGTATAAAAATATATACGTAATAATAGATCACATATTATAACATACAAAAAATTTTACGTCATAATACCTTCCGCCCTATTATAACGGACAAATGAAAATTCGTCATAATAAACTGCGCATATTATAACGGACTTAAGAAACTACGTTATAATATGTTTCACATATTATAACGTAAATTTCTGCTACGTTATAAAATGCGTAAACTTATTATATCGCCCAGAACTATATCCCCAGAAACAACGTTATAAAAAGTCATTTTTGTACGTTATAAAATGTCATTTTTCCACTAGTGCAAGACTATAAGATCCAAGAAGAAGGAGAGGAAGAAGATACAGATGACAGCTCAGATTGATGAGGAGCTGAGATAGCATTTACTGATGAATGTTATCATGAACTTATGCTTTTGTTGGTTTAAGTGTTCTAAACTTATTTATTTTTGTTTTAGATTAGGTTTGATGTACTCTATTGGACACTTGGTTTGTTATGATGGTTTGCTATTAACTGTGATTGTGTGATAAGTAATGCTTGATGATGCTTATTGATTGATTGATGTTGAGATGATGTGCACATTAAAATGCTTATACAGGTGATTCACAAGCTTTGTGAACAAATGCATGATATTATGATTGTGATTGTGAAATTAAGCAGGATGTGTATGTCAAATGTGAATGAGCTTATATGTGAGGTTTGGAGCTCTAGAGTTGTTATTGATTGAATGCTATTACTTTGGAAACATGAATGATTTTGCCCAGGTTTTCTATGATTGAATCAATTTCTTGTTTTGCATCATGTGATCAAGGCCGTTTGTTGGAACCCTTTTTATTGGCCAAATTCATAAAGTTAGCCCACTAAAAGAGAACACTTTGTGTTCTATCCTTTGAACCCTTAGCCTTGAACATACACTGAAACCCTTGATTGAAAATCTTTACCTTGAGTTAAGTAGAAGATCTTGTGTGGTATTATTAAATGTTCAAGTTTGGGGTTGTTTGGAAAACATGAAAAAGGAAAAGCATTGAGCTAAGAGCTAAAAAGTAAGAATATGCAAAGAAAAAGAAAAGAAAAGAAAAAGAAGCAAAGCTCAATGCAAAGGCAAAAGAAAGTTGGGAATGAATAAGAATGATTGTGTTGTTATGATTCTCTTAACTCAAGGATTTTGTGATCCAGAAAAAACCAATTTTCTTGTTAGCCCACCCACATTATAAGCCATTGAAAAGTCCTTGTGATGATGCATGCTTGTGAATGTTTTTGATTGTGGTAAAATGAAAGGCAAAGTTGATTCATGTGACATTGTGATAGTAGAGTGAATGAGTGATTACCTCTTATACACTTGTGTGTTGAGTGAAACACTTTACCTAGTGAGGAAATATTCCATAAGCACATGAACATCCATGCTTAATTGATTGATCATTCATGAAAAATAGCATTTGTTGGAATTTAAATGACTTTGTGAACACTAAAGCATGTGCACATCTTGATTGAACTCTTGGTCATAAGTTTGAGTGAAGTTGTTACTTATCTTGAAAAAGAGGATTTTTGAATGAGTGAACCATCATATGAATTGGTTGAAGATTGAGTTACATCTTGTTGGCTTGAGGACAAACAAAGTTCTAAGTTTGGGGTTGTGATAACAGTTGAAAAACTGTTATTTTCATGCTTAAAATTGACACAAAAAGCAACCTTTACACTTAGAAACTAGCTTGAAATCATGCTTTTATCCATATTTTCAGAAATAAGAGAGCTGGACAGGTTTATGCTTGATTTCAGTGTTTTTGTGCAGGTTTTAAGGTGAATTTAGTGAAAGAAGTGAAGAAGGAGAGAGATGGAATCAGAAAAGTCAACCAGAAACCAGAAAAGTCAACCAATCAACCAGAAAAGTCAACCAATCAACCAAAAAGTCAACTAGTCAACCAGAATACGAAAAAAGTCAACCAGACGAGTTTTGGGCCAGTTTTATGCGATTTTATGATCTGTTTGGGCCTGGACCCGTTTTCTATTATTTTTATGTCCTATTTAAAGACCTAGATGTCTTAGGGTTGGTATCTTTGGCAAAGAGAAGCAAACACTCTCTTTTCACCCCTTGGGGGTAGATTGGGAGATGGTGACAGCTCTCCTCTTCTCTTTCTCGGGTTTTTCTATCTCTTTCATTCTTTCATTATTGTTCATCTAGGTTCACCATGAATATGGTGAACTAAACCTTGTATGTTTGTTGGGGAATCAATGTAATCTTTTGAAGCTCTCATATATGGAATTTGTGCTTGCATCTTAATCTAAGATTTATGCTTTCTTTCATCATTAGTTAGGGTTTTTCCTCTTTGCTTAATGCTTGCTTTGTTTAACTCATTCAATGCATGATTATTGATTTTGTCGATACGGGAACGTACGGGGAAGTCTAGATCCGGGGAATTACTCCCAATATTATATTGGTTGTCGTTAAGCTCCTGTGCTAAGAAAACTAATTATTAGGAATGCTAGGAATCGTATGAACTCATAATTAGGGAGAAGCCTTCTTGAAAGGTAATTTAGAGAGTGGCATTAACAATGATGACTTGAATGTTGAATTCCTAAAATATATGAGAGTGGATAAGATGAAATTGACCCCCAACAACATATTCATATATATATTTCATTGAAAGTGCTTGTCTTTTGCTTTTGCCATTGATCAAAACTCATGCATACATGTTTATTTTCTGTCTTGCATATTAAACTCCAAATATTTCGTTCTTAAGTCTTAGCTAATCAGCAAACCACACAACTAAACTAGGCCGTGAGTCCTTTGGGAGAACGATACTTGGTCTTACCGAGTTTATTACTTGAAACGATTCGGTCATACTTGCCGATTGTTCAACAAGTTTGTGACATCATATTTTGGTGATCATAAATTTGTGCATCATATGGTCACCACCACATAGTTCTATTGTTGAACTTGCGCAACAGTCTTTAATTCCTTTGGCAATTGAGCAAGTGTCTTTGTTAGATTCTCCAACTGTTGAGTTATAATCTTATTCTGAGCAAGCAAGGAATCATTTGATTGCAATTGTAGAACCCTTTCTGTTGAATAGGAGTTCCTGTTTCACTGTGCAACTCATTGTCATTAGTAGCCATATTCTCTATTAACTCGATTGCTTCCTCTGGAGTTTTCCATTTAATATTACCTCCTGCTGAGGCATCTAGCATCAACTTGGTTTGTGAACCAAGACCTCCAAGGAAAAGTAAGACTACTGCTGCTTCATCAAAGCCATGCGTGGGAGTTTTTCTCAACAAACTTTTATAACGATCCCATGCTTGACCTAATGTCTCTTCCATGCCTTGTCTAAAAGAAGATATCTCTTACTTCCCTTTATTGACTTTAGATTGTGGGAAGTATTTGTTTAAAAACTTTGCAACCACATCTTCCCACTCTATAAAGCTTCCTTCTGGAAAAGAGTTTAATCATAACTTAATGTTGCCTCCCAATGAGAAAGGAAACAAGCTAAGCTTGATTGCTTCATCCGGCACCTCATTTATCTCCACAGTGTTACAAATTTCATTAAAGGTAGTGAGATGCTCATATGGACTTTCATGTGATAGCCCATTAAATTGATTACTCTTTACCATTTGTATCAATGTTGGTTTCACCTCCATGTTTGTAGCATTGACTCTCGGCCTTGCTATACTGTTAAAATGTTGAGGGCCAACCACAATGGTGTAATCTGCAAGAGTGCGTCTACCATTATTTCCCTCTGCCATATTTTCAGTGCTTTGGTTAGACCTTTGTGGTGAAGGTTGTAAGAGTGTTTATGGATGAGGGAATAGTTCTCTAGATGTACGGATTCTTCTCTTCCGTCTACTTTCATCCAAGCCTTCAAGAAGAGGTTCTGAATTTTTCTTACTTCTAGGGCGAATTGCTTCCTACATACACAAGAAAACAAAACCCTAGAAAACTTTGTTAGCACAAAAAGATAGAAAAGAAAAATATAAAGATAGAAGATAGAAAGATAAAACAAATAAAATTAGGAATACAAAAAATAAAAACAAAAACCAAAAAAAAAAACTTCAAGATACAAAAGTAAAAAGATAAATAAAAAATATACAAATCAAGTCATTGTTAATCAATAATCACACAAATAGACTAGTTAAACCACGAGTCCCCAGCAACGGCGCCAAAAACTTGTTAAACCCTCGACAAGTGTAACCGAATCGTATCAAGTAATAAACCTGGTAAGACAAAGTATCGTTCTCCCAAAGGACTCACGACCTAGACAGTTGTGTGGTTTGTTGATTAGCTAAGACTTGCAAAACCGATTGATTAAGATTTAAATGCAAATACTCAAAAGTAAATATGAATGCATGGATTGATTATGTTGTTGAGGTTTATCAATTTCATTTTATCCACTCTCATGTATTCAAGAATTCATCTTTCTTCATTAGTTGTTAATGCCACTATCTAAATTACCTTAAACCCGATGTCTCGGCGAAGAAAGCCTAATCATAATCACTAGTTTACAATGTCTTGTCTCCCTAGCAATTAATCATGCATAATAGTGAATAGAAGCTTAAAGGCAACCAACCATCATACTCCTATGTCTAGGTTTATACTACTAGTGGGAGAGATTCCCAGATCTAGATTTCCCCGTATGTGTCTGATAACAGTTGAAAAACCGTTATTTTTATGCTTAAAATTGATACCAAAAGCAACCTTTAAGACATAGAAACTAGCTTGAACTCATATTTTTTCTTTAGTTTTGTGAATAAGAGAGTTAAATGTGAATTTAATGGTTTTGTGCAAGATTCCCCTGATTTTGTAGGTTAATTGAATGATTTGAAAAAAGAATTGAAATACCGAATGATTGGAGTGCTGAAAAGTCAACCAGAAACCAGAAAAGTCAACCAGTCAACTAGAAAAGTCAACCAGTCAACCAGAATGTTGAAAAACCAACCAGAACGCAGAAAAAGTGTGACCGAGTGGCGCTGAGCGGTAAAATACCACTGAGCGGCACTTTTCAGGTGCCAAAATCACCGCTGAGGGGCAAAAACAGCAGCTGGGGGCAAAATGGATCATGCAGTATTACCGCTCAGCGGTATTTTACCGCTGAGCGCCATTCTAAGTGGGCTTGGACCGGTTTTCTTTTGTTTTTATGGGCTTGGACTTGTTTTATGTTATTTTTATGCCCTATTTAAGGACTTGCACGTCCTAGGGTTTGTATCTTTGGTTGGGAGGAAGCAGAAACACACTTTTCACCCCTTAGGGGTAGATTGGGAGATGGTGACGGCTCTCCTCTTCTCTTTCTAGGGTTTTTCTATCTCTTTCATTATTGTTCATCTAGTTTCACCATGAATATGGTGAACTAAACTTTGTATGGTTGTTGGGAAATCAATGTAGTCTTGTGAAACTCTCATATATGGAATTTGTTTTAACATCTTATTTTAAGACTTATGCTTTCTTTCATAATTAGTTAGGGTTTTTCCTCTTTGCTTAATGCTTGCTTTGTTTAACTCATTCATTGTCATGATTATTGATTTTGTCGATATGGGAACGTACGGGGAAATCTAGATCCGGGGAATTTCTCCCAATAGCATATTGGTTGCCTTTAAGCTCCTGCACTTCAGAACTAATTACTAGGAATGCTAGGAATTGTAAGAACTCGTAATTAAGGATAGGCCTTCTTGCAAGGTGATTTAGAGAGTGACATTAGCAATTGATGAAAAGAATGATGAATTCCTAAAGTAGATGAGAGTGAACAAGATGAAATTGATAACCCAACAACATACTCATCCATTTAATTCATTAAAGTGTTTGTTTTCCTCTTTTCCATTGATCAACATTCATGCATACATGTTTAATTATTGTCTTCTGCATTTAAACCTTACAATCAATTGTTAACAAGTCTCAAATAGTCAACAAATCATATAACTAACTAGGCCGTGAGTCCTTTGGGAGAACGATACTTGGTCTTACCGAGTTTTATTACTTGATACGATTCGGTCACACTTGCCGATTGTTAAACAAGTTTGTGGCGCCATTTCTCGGTGTTCATAAATTTGTCATCAGTGTCCATATCGACAAAATCAATAATCATGACATCGAATGCGTTAAACAATGCATGCTTTGAGAAAAGAGGAAAAACCCTAACAATTAATGAAAGAAAGCATGTATCTTAAAGAAGATTTTGAAGAACAAATTCCATACATGAGAGTTTCAAAAGGATTACATTGATTCCCCAACAACAATATATGTTTAGTTCACCATATTCATGGTGAAACTAGATGAAATACAATGAAAGTGTGAAAAGAATGAACCCTAGAACGGTGAGAAAGGAGCTGTAGCATCCAAAATCCTCCTCCAAGGGGTGAAAGAGTGTGTTTCTGCCTCGTTCCAGCCAAAGATGACTGACCAAATAATTGTAGGTTAAATGCAAAATACTGAAAAGTAAATATGAATGCATGTATTGATCAATGGGCAAGAAGAAATAAAACATGTGGTTTGAAATATATGAATGAATATGTTGTTGGGGTTATCAATTTCATCTTATCCACTCTCATGTATTCAAGAATTAATCTTTCTTCATCAATTGTTAATGCCACTTTCTAAATTACCTTAACCCGATGTCTCGGCAAAGAAAGCCTAATCATAATGACTAGTTTACAATGTCTTGTCTCCCTAGCAATTACTCATGCATTATAAAGAATAGAAGCTTAAAGGCAACTAACCATCATACTCCTATGTCTAGGTTTATACTACTATTAGGATAGATTCCCCAAATCTAGATTTCCCCGTATGTGTCCATATCGACAAAATCAATAATCATGACATCGAATGAGTTAAACAATGCATGCTGACAGCAAAGAGGAAAAACCCTAACAATTAATGAAAGAAAGCATGTATCTTTAAAAGATCTTGAAGAACAAATTCAATACATGAGAGTTTCCAAGGATTACATTGATTCCCCAAGAACAATAAGGGTTTGGTTCACCATATTCATGGTGAAACTAGATGAAATACAAAGAAAGAGTGAAAGATAAAAACCTAGAAAGGAGCTATAGCATCCAAAATCCTCCTCCAAGGGGTGAAAGAGTGTGTTTTTGCTTCGTCCCAGCCAAAGATGACTGACCTAGGTTAACTAAAACCTTATATAGTATTCTCAAAATTACAGAAAAGTAAGGCCAAGCACATAAGAATTCCGCTCAGCGGTAAATACCGCTCAACAGTAAGTGCGTGACTTCTATTCTGCGCTTCGGTTGCAGTTTTGGCCCTCAACGGTGACTGCGGGTCTTCAAAGTGCCGCTCAATGGAAAATGGCGCTGAGCAGTACTTGCGACTTCTACCTTTTATGCACGTTTTCTTCCTTTTCTGAATCCAACTCCTAGCTCTTTCACTTCTTTCACTCAATTCATCTTAAAACCTGCAAAAACAAGGAAATCAACCATAAAACCTTTCCAACTCTCTTATTTCTAAAACTTCAACAAAAACATGATTCCATGCTAGTTTCTAAGTCATAAAGGTTGTCTATAAGGTCAAATTTAAGTATAAAAATAACAATTTTTCAACTATTATCAGATGCTCATGTGGACATTCATGTGACAGTCCATTAAATTGGTTCCTCTTTACCAATTGTATCAACGCCGGTTTCACCTCCATGTTTGCAGCATTGACCCTCGCCTAACAATGCTATTAAAGTGATGAGAGCCAACAATTGTGGTATAATTGATAACAGTTGAAAAACTGTTATTTTCATGCTTTAAATTGATACTAAAAGCAACCTTTAACACTTAGAAAATAGCTTGAAATCATGCTTTTGGTTATATTTTTAGAAATAAGAGAGCTGGACAGGTTTATGCTTGATTTCAGTGTTTTATGCAGGTTTTAAGGTGAAATTGGTGAAAAAAGTGAAGAAGGATAGAGATGGAATCAGAAAAGACATCAAAAAGTGCAAAAGGAGAAGTCGCAAATACCGCTCAGCGGCACTCTGAAACCCACGTTGAGGGGTGAAAAGGCCGCTGAGGGGAAGAAACGACTCACGCACTTACGCTGAGCGGTAGTTTACCGCTGAGCGGCACTATTTTGGGCTTGGGCCTAATTTTCTGTATATTTTATAATAGTACATAAGCTTTAGGACGTCCTAGGGTTTGTATCTTTGGCTGAGATGAAGCAAACACTCACTTTTCCACCCCTTGAAGGAAGATCTTGGATGCTCAGGCTACCTCCTCATCTTTCTAGGGTTCTATCTTTCATTCTTCCATTATTGTTCATCTAGTTTCACCATGAATATGGTGAACTAAACCTTGTATTGTTGTTGGGGAATCAATGTAGTCTTTTGAAACTCTCATATATGGAATTTATTTTAACATCTTATTTTAAGACTTATGCTTTCTTTCATCATTAGTTAGGGTTTTTCCTCTTTGCTTAAAGCTTGCTTTATTTAACTCATTCATTGCCATGATTATTGATTTTGTCGATATGGGAACGTACAGGGAAATCTAGATCCGGGGAATTTCTCCCAATAGCATATTGGTTGCCTTTAAGCTTCTGCACTTCAGAATTAATTACTAGGAATGCTAGGAATTGTATGAACTCGTAATTAAGGATAGGCCTTCTTGCAAGGTGATTTAGAGAGTGGCATTAGCATTGATGAAGAGAATGATGAATTCCTAAAGTATATGAGAGTGGATAAGATGAAATTGATAACCCCAACAACATACTCATCCATCCAATTCATTAAAGTGTTTGTATTCCTTTTTTCCATTGATCAAATTCATGCATACATGTTTAATTATTGTCTTTTACATTTAAACCCTACAATCAATTGTTAACAAGTCTTAAATAATCAACAAATCATATAGCTAACTAGGCCATGAGTCCTTTGGGAAAACGATACTTGGTCTTACCTAGTTTTATTACTTGATATGATTCGGTCACACTTGCCGATTGTTAAACAAGTTTGTGGCGCCGTTTTTCGGTGTTCATAAATTTGTCATCAATAATCTGCCAGAGTACGTCCAACATTGTTCTCTTCGGCCATATCTTCTGTGCTCTGGTTAGACCTTTGTGGTGAGGGTTGTAAAAGTGTTTCCGGAGGAGGGAATAATTCTCTATATGTTCGAACTCTCCTCCTCCTTCTACTTTCGTCCAATCCTTCAAGAAGAGGTTCTGAAATTTTCTTGCTCCTAGTCTTAATTGTATCCTGCATACACAAGCACACAAAACCCTAGAAACAAGTTTTAGCACAAAAAGATAGAAAAGATAAACTAAAGAGATAACAAGATAAAAAGATAAAACAAAAAGATAGAAAGATAAAAAAAAGAAGATAAAAAACCAAAATGATAGAATTATAAAAACAAAAAGATAAAAACATAAAAAGATAAAAAATCAAGTCAAAGTTAATCAATAATAACACAAATAGAATAGTTCAACCACGAGTCCCTGACAACGGCGCCGACAACTTGTTAACACTCAGCAAGTGTACCGAATCGTATCAAGTAATAATAAAATGGTAAGACCAAGTATCGTTTCCCAAAGGACTCACGACCTAAACAGTTATGTGATTTGTTGATTAAATTAAACTTGTAAACAAAAACATTGTTGTTGAATTACGAAAAATAAACATGAATGCAAAGTTTTGATCAATGGAATAGAAAGATGCAAAAACGGTTGATGTAGAATATGTATGATTATGTTGCTGGGGTTTCCGATTCATCCTATCCACTCTCATGTATTCAAGAATTCCTCTTTCTTCATTAATGTTAATGTCACTTTCTAATTTACCTTAAACCCGATGTCTCGGTGAAGAAAGACTACTCGTAATCACTAGTTTACAATGTCTTGTCTCCCTAGCAATTATTCATGCATTACATTCACACAGAAGCTTAAAGGCAACCAATCCTCCTATCCCTATGTCTAGGCAATATTGCTCCTGGGAGAATTTCTTCAGTTCTAGATTTACTTATATGTTCATGGCTAAGGCTTCAAAGGATAGAACACATTGTATTCTCTTTAATTGGGCTAAATTCATGCATTTGGCTAACAAAAAGGGTTTCCAATAAATGGCTTTGATCATATGATGCAAACAAGCAAATGATTCAATCATAGAAAACCTGGGCAAAGTCATTCATGCTTTCAAAGTAATAGCATTCAATCACAACAACTTTGGAGCTCAAAACTTCACATATAAGCTCATTCACATTCCACCTATAACATCCTGCGTAGAATCATAATCACAATCACAACATCTTGCATTTGTTCACAAATCTTGTGAACCACCTGTATAAGCATATACTATGCACAATCTCAACATCAATGAATATCAAAGCATCATCAAGCATTACTTATCACACAATAGTCACAAGCAAACCATCAAAACAGATAAAGTTTAAATTGAGAACATCAACCCTATTCTAAAAACAAAAGCAAATAAGTTCAATATTATAAAACACTAGGTTGCCTCCCAGTAAGCACTTGTTTAACGTCACAAGCCTGACCCAAAATAGTTCAAGGATTTGCCAACTTTATCACTGTGGATAATTGCTCTACTTCTCCTCCTAAATAATGCTTGAGACGTTGACCGTTCACCACCCAACTTCTTTTTTTATCACTAGCAGCTGGATCAACTAATTCAATTGCTCCATGAGGACGAACATTCTTCGCTATGAATGGCCTGGACCATTTTGACTTTAACTTTCCAAGAAACAACTTCAATCTTGAATTGAACAATAGCACCTGTTGTCCTGGATTTAAAATCTTCTTTATCAACTTCCTATCACGATAGAATTTTACCTTTTCTTTGTAGTTTCTGGATGAATCATATGCATGCAACCACATCTCTTCAAGCTCCAACATCTGCCTTCTCCGCTTATTTTGAGTTTCAGAAGGATCAAAATTAAAAAATTTAAGTGCCCATAAAGCTTTGTGCTCCATCTCCCTTGGTAAATGACATGCTTTCCCATAGACTAACTGATAAGGTGATAAATCCATAGATGTATTCATTGCAGTCCTGTATGCCCAAAGAGCATCATCAAGTTTCTGTGACCAGTCCTTTCTTGACGTAGCAACTGTTTCCTCAAAGATCTGCTTGATTTCTCTGTTAGACACTTCAGCTTGCCCATTAGTCTGTGGATGATAAGGTGCAGCTACCTTATGTCTCACTCTGTAAATGTTTGAGTACCTTGGCTAGCTGATAATTGCAAAAATGAGATCCTCCATCACTAAGGGCAACCTAAAAACCCATGTTGCAGTGATACCGCTCAGCGGAAATTTCCGTTGAGCGGCACTTGCGTGACATACTCTCCTTCTTCCTAGCTTGCCCTAGGTGCCTTATACTCATGCCTCTCACTCACTTCATGCATTTAAGTTCTCAAATCACTCATACATTCAATCCCTAACATGCAACTAAAGCAGAATCAAAATAAACAAACAAAATATAGTAAATAAACTAGGTTGCCTCCCAGGTAGCGCTTGTTTAACGTCATGAGCCTGACCCAAAATCCACCAACACCCATCAATAGGTGCAAATCTTTCTTACCAACATCCATTAGTAAGTGTAACAAACCTAGTATCCTTCAGTAGATACTTAACCACCTAGCATCCATCAGTAGATGCTATACCCTGTAGAAAAAATTTATAACTAAAACAAAACTAACAAAAGTTCATAATTACATCACCAAACCAAAAACAAAAGTTCTTAAATCATTGGGTTGCTTCCCAGCAAGCGCTCTTTTGATGTCATTAGCTTGACCCAATAACGCTCAAGTTCTATCTTCTTTTTCTTCTTCTTTCTACTGAACTTCTTTAGAAATTTGATCAAACCAGGAACCTGTTGCAATGTCTCAATCATAGGAACTTTAATCTCCAATTTCTTGAAGATTTCCAGAAGCACTTAAATTTCTTTTCCTTCCTATGATACTTCTTTGGATGACGAAAGGGTTTTTCATATGATTCTCTCTCTCTTCCTCTCGTCCTCTTTCTCTTTTCTCTCACTTTCTTGTTCCTCTTTTTCTTTTCTCTTATTTTTTTCTTCCCTTCTCTTTTTCTATTTAACTTCTTTATTTTCACACACATTCTTTTTTTTTCTTGTCTCTCAACCACTTCTTTTTCTTTCTCTTCATCTTTATGTTTCTCACTCAACCTTTCTGTTTCTTTTTCCTCTATCTTTTCCTCATCTCTCTCTATCTTTTCCTCATAAAATATCTTGTCACTTTTAGTGACAATGGCTTGACCTTCCTCCCTAGGGTTAACTTCAGTATTAACCCCAACATCCTCCAATCTCTTAATTATGCGACCAATATGCATCTCTATCCTTTTACATGATGCTTCAATGCATTTTTGAGTAGAGATGGAATTTTGCGAAAATTGTTGAAATGTGTCATCTAAACTTTCTGATAGTGAGCTTTGTTGTTGCCATTGTTGTTGTGGTTGGTTCTCAAATTTTCCGACAGCTTGCCAATATTTCTGAGTGGAGATGGACACTTGCAAAAATCGTTGAAAGGTGTCATCCAAACTTTTTTATAGAAAGCTTTGTTGCTGCCATTGTTGTTGTGGTTGGTTCTCAAATTGATCCGCAGCTTGCCAAAATTGGCTTTGATCCATGCTTGAGTGAGGTTCCCACCAGTGGTTGAGATTACTTTGATAGAATTGAGTGCCCATATAGTTAAATTCTTGTCCGAATTGCATCCTGCAAGCATTAGGCACAAAACCCTAGAAACAATTGTTAGCACAAAAAGATAGAAAAGAGAAGAAATAATCAAAGGATATAATTGAAAAGATAAGAAGATAGGAAATAAAAACAGAAAAACCGAAAAAAAATAGAAAATAAAAACCGAAAATAATAACAAAAAAATTATAACAGAAAAAATCGAAAAAAAAAACGAAAATACAAACAGAAAAACAAAATTCGAAACTAGTAAAAAATAATAAAAAATCACACAAATAGACTAGTTAAACCACGAGTCCCCAACAACGGCGCCAAAAACTTGATGAACAAATTTTCAATCCCCAAAAACGGAGTCAAAGACTTGTTAACCCTCGGCAAGTGTAACCGAATCGTATCAAGTAATAACCTGCTAAGACCAAGTATCGTTTTCCCAAAGGACTCACGGCCTAGACAGTTGTGTGGTTTATTGATTAGCTAAGACTTGCAAAACCGATTGATTAAGAGTTTAATGCAAATACTCAAAAGTAAATATGTATGCATGTATTGATCAATGGAACAAAAGAAACAAAACACGTGATTTGAATTATATGGATGAATATGTTGTTGGGATTTATCAATTTCATCCTATCCACTCTCTTGTATTTATATACTATTCTAAAAAAATACAGAAAATTAGGCCCAAGCCCATAAAAGTGCCGCTCAGCGGTAAATACCGCTGAGCGGTAGTAGCGCATTTCACTTCTTCCCCTCAACGGTGCCAACGGGTACTGAAAAGTGCCGCTCAGCGGTAGTTGGCGCTGAGCGGTACTTGCTGATTCTCTTCTTTTGCACTTTTTGTGTCCTTTTCTGTCTCCATCTCTTTCCCTTTTCACTTCTTTCATCAATTTCATCTTAAAACCTGCAAAAACAAGGAAATCAAGCATAAAACCTGTCCAACTCTGTTATTTCCAATAATTCAACAAAATCATGAGTTCAAGCTAATTTCTAAGTCATAAAGGTTGTAATTGAAGTCAAGTTTAAGTATAAAAATAACAGTTTTTCAACTGTTATCACCTGCCAATCTCTCCAGCATCTGGTCCATGAAAGGAAGAGGAAAATGATCTTTCCTGGTAGCTTTATTCAATTTCCTGTAATCAATGCACATTCGCCATCCATTAACAGTCCGAGTAGGAATAAGCTCATTCTTCTCATTATGGATTGTTGAGAGGGTCGCACCTCACACAAAAATTGATTGCAAAAATAATGCAGTATAAACTAGGAAGTGACTCCTAGGTCGTCTCTCAAGGACCAAATGTGGTTCAGGTAATAGGTCGAACATTTTGTGGGGGGGGGGGGGGGGGGGGGGGAGGGAGGGGTTTGTGAAGATTTTGTGAATGCAAGTGAACTAAATTAAAACACGAACATAAACACGGATGTGAACACAGGATTAAAACAGTTGGTCACTTAAGCTAACATATCGTAATTTGAAATTTTATACTAAATATTGTAAGTATGGTCAGGTGAAATAGACATAAACCTCAAAGAATCCGACATAATGTAAGTTAATGTACTACTGTTTCATCTTGAAACTCTTTCTCGATATTCATTGTCATGGAGTAAGAAAAGCCCATACGCTGATAGAGAAATGTTACCGTGAAATCTACAAAACAAAACATATATAAACAACTCGCTGTATTCAACCAGAAGAAAAAACATGTGTGTTGTGTATAAAATCTACCAACCATACTTGTATACTTGTGTATCTTTAAATTAAATACATATTTTTAACCTATCATTAATTAATAAAGGACACAGAACAAGAGCTGAATAACAAAAGGAAAAATAGATTTAGGACCAAGACCAAAACCTGTTATATTAAAATTTAAGTACTAAAAAGAAAATTATAGAAAATTCTTAAAGGTATAACCTTGTAATCTTGATGAAATAAAATAAAATTATTTTTGACCTAAAAGCCTTATAATATGTTTTGTTTCACTATTGGAAAGGGCATGTGGAATAGATGGGGGCTGAGCATATAAAAGTTAAATGAGCAGTGCATAGAAGGAGAGGTGGGGTCGAATTAATAAGCTTTAGCCCTTGGAGACACAGATCGAATGGAACAGTGAGCCTGGGAGACATGCTCATTGCATCATGGACATGTCAAAATCATACATATATCAATCCAAACTACCACTGTTACCAGAACAAAATAGAAAACATATGCACTTCAAAATAAACGAAACTAATTATTTTATAATAATATATTTATGTTTATATTTCACTGGTTTTCAAGGGAGTAATGATCTTCTCAAATGACATTTGAAAAAAAAAAGTGAATACAGTAATAGTTTGAGTTCCTGATGTGTTTTTCATACGTAAGAATTGAATAAATATTCATGAATGAGATTTTTGTTTCACTTGAAAATCCGAAATGGCAAAAGATAAAATTATAATATATAATTAAGTTTACAAATTAATTTTATAAAATTGAATTATATAAAGTTCACTTCATAATATTGTTGGACGAATTTCATAGAACGAGATTTCAATCACTACAAGAAAATAGTTAATTATCGAAGGTATATTTTCGACGGCCTTTTGGCCTTCGATAAAGTTGATTTATCGAAGGCTTTTGACCGTCGGTATTGGTGCAGTGATTATCGAAGGACTTTAACCTTCGGTATTGGTATAGTGATTTTACCGAAAGAATATGCCCGTCGGTATAAGGTTCGACTTATGAAATTAGAATTTGGGATTTTTCTCTCCCATTCTCCCAAATTTTGTCTTCGTTAAAACTCTCCCGCACTCCCTCGCCTACCTCCCGCGCCACCCAGAGCCGCCTCCGTTCCTACTACCTCATCGTCTGCCTCGGCTCCGCCGACCGCACCGTCGACTCTGCCGACCGCACCGTCGACTCTGCCGACCGCGCCGTCGACTCCGCCCTTGCCGCTGACCTCGGCCTTCGCCTCGTCCACGTCGACACCTCGCGCACCGAGGAGATCGCAGACACCGTCATGGGGCTCTTCCTCGGCCTCCTCCGCCGCACGCACCTCCTCTCCCGCCACGCGCTCTCCGCCTCCGGCTGGCTCGGCTTCGTCCAGCCTCTCTGCCGTGGGATGCGCCGCTGTCGCGGCCTTGTTCTCGGCATCGTCGGAATCTCCGCGTCGGCTAGGTCTTTGGCCACTTGCAGTTTGGCCTTCAAAATGAGCGTGCTCTATTTTGATACTCAAGCAGTACGTATTTTTAGTCTTTCCTTCATTGAGTGAAGATCCCTTCTTCAGTTGAAATTAAAATAGTAATCGATGTATCAATGCTTTAATTTTGTGATCCACTTGTTGTTTGAGAGACTTGATTCTTAATTGATATTGTAGCATTTGTTTCATGATTCTGAAGCATTTTTTGTTTTTGTGGCACTGTAATTGGTGTGTAACAGTTTGGATTTTATGATTAGCATGTGCGTTAACACTATTGAAACTGGTGTGTAACATAATGAATTCAGTTTTTGATAGAATTAGAATAACATGTATGGATTTGTTGTTCAGTCCGTGCAAACAAGCATTTTTGTTACTGGAATAGTGTAGCTGGATGACTTTCTTCACCTCCTAGTCTTGCCAAAGAAATAGGTGGGCTCCCATTGTTTGTCTTCTTCTTCAATTTGTTGTGTACACTCTTCTTTGCTAGACCCGTGAATCTTCTTCTGCTGCTTCTTGCCAAGATATTGCCAAGATATTGCCACTTGCCCACTTCCCACTGCAATCTGTTGCCCACTTCCCACTTTCCACCGTGAAACAAATCTCCACCTTTTGTCTTGTTGAAAAATTAACTGTTCCAGCCCCTCTCGGTTGTTGTATGCTTCTCAACGGTTACTCTTCAAAATAAGTGGCAAGTGGTGGCTGCAGCTGTTCCAACTCCAAGCTGCTGGATTTTGTAAGCTCCATCACCGTGAAAGGGTGGTCACTCTCTTCTTTACTGGACATTGCTTCTTCACAAAGGCTGGACGTGGCTCCTTCATTTCTACGTGGCCCCTCTTGTTATTCCAAATGCTTTGGTTGATGCTTGCCAAGAGAATTGTCATATGGGGCCGTGTAACTTGCTATCTTCCAAATAATAATGTTGTTGAGAAAACCGTGAGGTGCGGTGCAAATGTGGCAGCTTATTTTTTTCACTTGTTAATTGATGAAATCAATGAGTTGCAAGGTGGAATGTAAGCTGGATGTCACTCCAAATCTGCTGCTCCCTTACGTGGCAATTGTCTCCAAATGGTCATGAACTTTTGCCAAGCCATTAAGTAAAAACCGTGAGTGGTGGCAAGACCTCTCTTCTCTTCAAGCCTCTTTGGCTTCACTGCTGTTGTGCATCATTCTCTGCTTCACGTGCTTCTAGCCTTGAACTTCTTCCAGCTTCTACAAACTCTAACATGCTGCACCTTAGACTTCTAAAAGAAATTGTAATGTGCTTCTCCCAAGTGTGCAGCCGTGAGCTATCTATCAAGTGGTGACCCCTTCTCTGTTATTCTGTGATGCAAGGCAAGATGCAAGCCAAAATGAATGGAGAAAACCGTGAGCTTCCCTTCATCTACAACACTCCATTTATTCTCATCCAAGGTGGCTGCTGCTGGAACGCTTCTTCTTCAAACTCAGCTGCTCCAAAATGCTTGAAGCTGCCTCCATTCTAAGCTGCTATCATGGCCATGAGCTTCTTTCTTACGGGTAGTGTTGGACGGACATCAGTTCCTAAAGGGGAAGGAGGTTCCTCCGAGAAAAGCAAGTGTGCCACACTATTTTTCTCCCATAAATCCAAAACAATATTTAAAACAAAGAGGAAGAAAAGGAGTGTGCCCTCTCTTTGTACATGCTGCCTCCACTAATTGCCAAACTCTTCTTTTAGGTGGCTAGACTTTTCCATGACCCTTGCTGGACATTACCCAGGACTTATCAATCAAAGAATAAAAGTTTATGATGTGTGGAGTGGAAAATCACGTATGGACATAAGCTTTCAATGTGGTCCCCTCCTTTAATTTCAATTGACCTTGTATTTTGTCCTTTTGTGTTGGCTATCTATATTGTCGTGGCTACTCTTCTTATGTGGCTTCAAGTCCATTTGTTTTTTTTTTCACAAATGAAAACCACGTTCCAGCCAACAAAAATGTGGTTGCCCCAATTTTGTTTAATGTGTTTGGTGCTACATCTTGGAGGTAACCGTGCACTTCTTTCCCATTTTATAATTGATTTCTCTTTTGTAAATAAAAGAATTTGGTTGCTAGGTGCCAAACGTTCCATCCTCTAGGCTCTATTCTAAAGAGAAACACGGTACTCTTTTCCCCTTCCAGCAAAGAAGCAAGAAAAGGCTTTGTTCAAAAACTTAAATGGTAAGCTTGTGCATTTTATTTCCAGCCGTGAAAAGCATTCAATGAGCCATGTACATTTCCAGCAATATGGTAATTTTCTCCCAATACCTATGACTTCTACTTACATTTATACTTTATGGTTTGCAAGTGTGTGGCACCTTGATCAAAGTCTGCTTCATCATGCCGCTTGAACTTGGATAGTCTTTATTATTAGTTATCGTTTATATTTTCTCTTAGAATTTAAATTTTTTTCCTATGTACTGAGATGTGAAAACTTGTAGTGTTATAGTGTTGTGGCAGCAAATATCTTATGTAAAAGACTACAAACATATTATGCAATATAATTTGATATCTCCTTTTCAATTATCCTTCTCCAATAGAAATATCAGTGGTTAGTTTGACTTGATGTCATGAAAAATTTCATAAACTGCACCACAATGCAGGAGAGTAATAAAAAATCACATGAAATTAGCACCAAAGCAGATCATAAACTGCACCATAATTGGTTACTGGACAGCAGAAAATTCGCCCTTCAGAAATTACCGAAGGCTTTTGCCCTTCGGAAATTACCGAAGGCTTTTGACCTTCGATAATTACCGAGGGCTTTTGGCCCTCGGTAATTACCGAAGGCTTTTGGCCCTCGGTAAATGTTAGCGACAAGGGATTTACCGAGGGCTCTTTGGCCGTCGATAAGCCTTCGGTAATTACCTTTTACCGACGGTTTTGGGCTGTTTCCGAGGGCTTCTGGCCTTCGGTAATGCCCTTCTTTTTTGTAGTGAATCTTTAAATAGTTTACAGAAATAAACTGTGAAAATAAATAAAATACAATATGAAAGGACCCAGAAAATAGAAGTAATAGAGTAATGTACTAAAATAATAGAACCGAGTTTTTGGTGGTAAAATACAGCAACAGTATAAAATAGGAAATTTTAAGAAACGGTTCATTATCTTAAAACTATCTATCTCTCTAAAACTCTATTTCATACCTTTGCTCTCCCTTCTCTCTAGATTTCTTTAATCTTAGTTCATCTTTTCAACAATCAGACAGTGTATAAGCAATCTTGGCACCAAGAGCTTCCATTCCACCTATCAGTTTCCTGTTTAGAGTCGGTAAGTTTGTCTCTCTTTGATTCTTGAAATTTATGCAATTTTTTGTACATGCAAGCACTGTCCGGTTTGCATGTGTTCTTCGACTCTTCATATGAGTCCTGATTCTGCTTCTGGTTCGGTGGTTGGTTTTCTTTCACCGATCCAAAGTCTGTAGGTTGTCCTAGAATCACTTGCGATTTAACAAGACTGTGAAGAAGGTTAAATCTGTCAAGTTGTGCGGTTCGGTTAAGAGGTAAGAGAAGCTGGTTAATTTAATTAATATTTTCTGTGTATGAAATTTACTGTTTGGATGGTTGTATGTGTGTAATTTGAATGTTTGATTAAAATTGTGAATGTTGGAACCTGTGAACGGTTTGGAGTTCTCTGCATCAGTGGTCGATTTGTTATGATTTGGAGGAAGTGAGTATGTGAAAATGAGAATTTGGGGTTAGGAGTGAATTTAGTCAGTAAGAAGAGTCTGAGCATGTATAATTGAACTTATTAGAACCCTTAAGTCTCTATAAAATGTGTAAAAGGTAGAAAAATGGATTTTGGGTCATTGAGTTGTTGGTTATGCAGAATTTGGAGTGAAATCTGGTATGAGACTCTTTGGAAGGATGTTAGGAAGACTTAGGTACCCTTGGATAGGTGTAAATTGGTATATGATTCATGTGTGGAAGATTAGAAGTTGGGAAAAATGTTTAGTTTTGGTAAAGTCTAGCATGTTCATCATTCTGCAGAAGTTCTGCAGAATTATGCAAAAAGCTGAGCACGCGCTATTGACCGCTCGACCATGCGCTGATTGGCCGTTCGGCCATGTTCAAGTACTCGGTCATCAACTAGGTTCGGTCTCTTTAGAGTCTTACCTGTTCATGACCGTTCGATCTTCAGTATGGGTGGTCTTCCTCTTGTGTTCGGTCTTAACTGAGCTTTGCTTCTGTGAAATTCAATTAATGACAAAACAGCCTTATTAGCGTTCGATCTTAATAGTGCTCGGTTTTGTAATAGCGTTCGGTCGTAGTACGTTTGGTCTCCTATGGGTCTTTTGTTAATGAGCGTTCGATCATGTTTTGGTAATCGGTTTTATGATATTATTCGGTCTACATTCTAAATGTTTGGTCTAGGCCATAAGGATTATGTCTAAGTTCTTAGTATTCGGTAAGTTCTAAGTGTTCGGTTTAATTATAGTATTCGGTCCTCAAACTGTGTTAGACTTCGGCCATGTTCAGGGGTTGTATTGTTGTCGTTCGGTCTTCTTCTACGAAATGTTATTTGGTATTCAAATGTTTGTTTCTCTTTTGCGATGATCACCTGATTGGTGTGCACTTAGGGATACAACTTTTTCAGTCGGCTCATCGGAAGGTTGTCGGTATAGCAGTGATATAGGAGTATTTCGGTCTTCAAGTGAATAATTTAGTTCTTCATAAAATCATAGTTCTGTTCTTGTTTTATCAATGTAATGTTTCATTTTAGTAAGTTTTATATTAGTAAATTGGATGTTACACAATATAATCACTTTACTAAAAACTTCCTTGTATTATGTAATTAAATAAGGAAAATATGTTTTTCTTTTATTTTTTTTAACCTTGTTTCTAGTTGTTATGCTTTCAAATGGATAAGTTAGCCTTTTATATTCTAAAATTAATATAACATGTGATATTAGTCATCTTTTAAATTTAATATAATCATTTCGTGATAACATTTTATCTATACCTATATACCTATCTATATATATATATATATATATATATATATATATATATATATATATATATATATATATATATATATATATATAAAAGTTTTCTTTTTAATGTCCACATTTATTTTTTAATTTAATTCTTAAATAAAAAATAAATAAAATAATAATTTTACTGATTTTACTATTTAAGTGATTTTTTTAAATTGTAACTGTTTTTTTATTTGATCATTTTTTTAATCTTAATTATTTTTTAATTAAAAAGTTATCTAAATAATAAACAAAAGCTATTAACAATAAAATTATAAAAGTTATTTATATTTAATTTAATAATTATAATAATAATAATAATAATGATTTTATTAATTTTTATTATCCTAAAAAGAAAGTGTTTCACCCATCTTTATAAAAATAATAAAAAATATTAAATTTTAGAGTTAAATATGATTTTGATTTTTTAACTATTAATAAAATTAAAAGTAAAGTTTATTTAAAACTTTTGAATTAAATTAGTCTCATCTTTATTATGGTATGAATTTAATTTTTTTAACTAAAATTTAGTAAGTTTATTTGATATTTTAAATGTATTTATTAAAATTTTAAAATATATTAATTCTAAATTTTACTGAAAATTAAATTACACCAAAAATATATCTAACTGTAAAATTTTAAAATTTAAACAGCAATTAATAATTTTTGAAATAGAGAGATGAAAAACATGTTTTAGGAAAATTGGAAGGAAATAAAACATATTTAAGTCATTAATAAATTAGGTGAGGATATATAGCTTAGGTGTGTATGATGTGGCTTCTGCAGGCTGCTGGTTGGGGGATGCCATCTAAAGTCTCATCTGCTCCTTGCAGCCCGAGCACTGACATGGGATGTTGATCTTTCCTTCTCCATTGTTACCTTGGTGGGGCCCACCCGACATATTCACATGCATAATGTTACTGATAGATACATTCATACATAATTCATATTCATATTCTTTTTATCTATTTACTGTCACGAAAAGTAACCTAAACTGCTATACTAGCTACAAGGAAGGAATGTAGTAAGGTAAACCAATAGGTGGAGGAATAAAGAATATGCATGTCAGTGAATAATGGAGTGTCTCAATAATTAATGTGTCCATCCAACTTTATCTATTCTACTCTGACCTAATTAGGGCATCAGGAAAGGTATATATTAATGGCAAAACTGATCACAACATTTTTAGAAGCATATATAATATATTCCTTATCAACATCTTGTGGAATACAAGAAAACTTTGTTTCTGTTATGTCAAGTGTGTTTAGTTCAGAATATCTATGTTAATTTTCTGTTACTTATTTGAAGAGGTTAACACATTTAAGCAACCAGTTAAGTTGGAAAAAAGAGAAAGGAAACTATAGATAGATAATTATAAATGTAATGAGTAACATAGCAAATAAAGTAGAATGAGATAGAAAAACCACGTAGGTGATTATAATTATTCTCTTCTAAAAGATATATCAGTAAGTATTACATCATGCACAAGAAATGAAACTATTACGACAAAACAAGAAGCTACGAACCTATGGAAAAACATTCAATGCATGAAACAAAAAGTAAAGGAGTAACAAGGGCTAATAAATGAGGTGGTTATACGAGGTTTTAAAAGTGATTAGTCTAAAGATTATGTTAATAAAGGATATAGGAATTAATGTTAAGAGGGACAAAAAGGGGTGTGTGAAAGGGAAACGTTGAGTATATCAACGATGGTGCACAAACAGTATAGAGAATACAAGAAGTGATCAAATCCAAGAAGTAAAAGAGGTTGTTGTCGGATAAGCACATCGCTGTCTGGTTTTTGATTCCCCTGAGAAATTGGTGTCGGCGCCGGCTGCAGTAGTATACGTATGAGAGTATTAAGTAACAGTTGTTTTCCCCTTTGAAAATGATTGCATACCCTTCTTTTCCTTTTTCCACCAAACACACCATTATTTCCACCCTTCAACCCTCACCAACATATTACCACATTTCTCCTCTCACTATCCTTTTCTCCCCACTTTTTCCAACATTATAGTTGTAATCAACTCTTCTACTTCTTATTCCCTTACCCTTTTATTCCCCTTTTCCATGCATCATTAATATATACATACATTACCATCCATAAACTTTTAAGACAAACATTGATTTTTACCGTATACACATATTAGGATGCAGAAGGTGTGAAAGCACAGGCTAGGACGAAAACTACAGTGAAATTGATTTGAAAGGCATAGAAAAAGCCATGAGTTTTGAAAATTAATTGTCTGAATAAGAAAAGAGAAAATAAGTGATTTAATTTCTGAAGAAAGTGTCTCCCGTTGTAGACAAATGTACAGGCACTAATTTATTCTCTGGTCTCTCAAAGGTCACGATCTTTCTCACTTCTCATTTCCATTCCATCTTCTACCTCGGGCAACACAACACATTATATTTTATTTATTTATTTAGCAACAAAATAAAAATGTACCATTGTGTTTCTTTGGTAGGATCCCATTCTTCCACAACAGTTCAAACTTTGCTCCCTCATTCCTCACCCGACTGCCTCTCACGTACACAATACGCACACACTAATTTCTACCTAAAAAGCTGCCCAACAATACACCGTACCTAAACCACCACAACGACAACGGACACTTCACACATCATCGTTACATCACCCTCTCCCCACTCCTTAAACCTCTTCATTCTCCACACACCAACAACATTATTCATTACAAACAAAAAAACATGCTTCCCTTCCGGAGATTCTACGGCTTCCAGAGTTGGCTAGACCACGACTCTACCCACGTCCCCAACACTTTCATTAAACGGTCAGTGGAGTTCGACGGCGCCAGATCAAAAGCCGACCGCAAATCAACGGAAGCATGCAAGAGTCACAGGGAAGCCGAGAGGAGACGCAGGCAGAGAATCAACTCTCACCTATCCACCTTACGATCCCTCCTTCCTAACGCCGCCAAGGTTATCTACAAAAAAAATATGTTCATTAATTATTATACGACAACGAAACTCACTCACACGTTTCTCTACAAGAATTTCCAAAATAAAACTTTTACAAAATAAGCTTAGTAATTAATTTGTATATTTTTTTATATATCTTATCATTCTTTGTGTATAATATCTTATTTTTTTATATATATTTCATTATAAATGAACGCCCTTCTGAAAAACTGTTCAGTTGGTGTGAATTTAGTTTCTGCATGGTTGGAGAGTAATGTAGTAAATTCTGACTTTTTTTAGTCGGATAAAGCGTCGTTGCTGGCGGAAGTTGTTGAGCACGTGAAACGGTTAAAGAAGCAGGCCGCTGAAGTGGCGTGCGTGGACGGCGGCGAACCAGGTGCGGTTCGGTCTGAGGCGTGGCCGCTTCCCGGGGAGTGCGACGAGGCGACGGTGAGTTGGTGCGAGGGGGAGGCGAATAGGGTAAAGGCGACGGTGTGCTGTGAGGACCGGGCCGGTCTGAACCGCGACGTGACACGGGCAATCCGGTCGGTTCAGGCAAAGCCGGTTCGCGCGGAAATGATGACGGTTGGGGGAAGGATGAAGAGTGTGGTGGTGGTGGAGTGGGGTGAAGAGGAGGTGGAGGTTGGGGCGCTGGAACGGGCTTTGAAGGCCGTAGTGGAGAATCGGGCTTTGGTGGGCTTTGGAATGGGCCCTATTGTTTTGGGCCAGAAACGGGGTAGGGATTGTTGCGGTTCGCCTACTTCTTCTTGAGAGGAATGGGAAAATCGGCTAGCGCGTAATTAATTTTGTTTTATTTTTTTATTTGGTATAAGAAATATTTAGATTTTAGTTATTTTTCTGATTGGAGATGCCATTTTTATTTTATATAGGTAGATGATGCTTTTGGTCTGTATTAGAATCTATAATTTATACTTATAATAATCTAATTTATAAAACTAATAGAATAACATGGTAGTGTAAAGAAAGTACTATTAGCATCAATGATTAATTTCATTCTTCTTATGTAGGCTACCTATACAATGTGAGTTAACTTCACTTTCCATTCTCTTTCTCTTTCGGGCATTTTTTATACTATCAAATGTACCAATAAATGAAGATTGTTTAATTATAATTTTGAATGAGTTATAATAATAAGTGATTATTTAACTTTGGAGTATTAATTTAGCTGGGATCTCATAATTCATAATAATGCTTTTAAATGGATAGTCTTTAGAGAGAGAAATAAAATAAAATCTCCTTATTTTGGGTTTTAAAATTTAAAAGGATGCAAAAAAATATATGGCAATGTAATGCTTTACTTCTAAAGCAAAACATATGTTTATGTAGAATTTTAGAAAAAAAATGAAATCTTAATATAATATGGAAAAGCATTTAAGGTGATATGATCATAAATGGGGCAACAATGAAGAGCTTTCAAAGTGACAACAAGCATAAAAAAGAGTAGAATAGGTTTCATAGGCGTGTATTTGCCTCTTTGATTTCTTTCTCTTAGTTCTTGTGAATAAACGCTTATAAACTCTTCTTTCTCTTTAGGAACAAGCAATGTGGGACTCTCCATGGCTTGGTCTTAAAAAGAAAAGAAGAGGAAATGGGCGTCCTAGGCGTGTAGCATTAGATAGCATAACTAGTTTTCATGTTTTGAACTATAGGAGAACTAGTTACCTTATAAACCCTTTGGAGTGGAGAGAATTGAGCATTGTGGGACTCAAAAGTCCCTAGAGGAACTACAACAGCTGTTGGACGGCCTCCAAACTCATAAGTCCCACATCTCCTAGATCTTGCATCCTAGCTCACTCCAAAGGTTATATAAGAAGGCTTAGGGGTCTCCTTTTTGTACCTTACCTTGATTCAATGGATTTGAGTTGATTTGCACTTTTGCAATCCTCTTTGAGATAGAATTTTGTCTCTAAAGTCCCAAATTTGGGCAGACCTTATCTTGTTCAAGCAAGTGGCGGTCCTCCTCTTTATGCTTATCTTGGAAGTTGTTCAAGTGGCGCATCTTCAAATCATAAGTTTCCTCTTCCTTAATTTCTTCCATTTTTAATTTCTTTCCCATTCTCTTAAATGTCATTTAGTATATTCTCTCTAGGTATGCACTTCCCCATCATGTGGTATCATGAGCCTTAGGTTTTTGATCTCTTAGGAATTGCATGCTGGAGTAGAATAGCTTAGATATGTTCATTTTCGCTGAGCCATTTTCTGTCTCGCCCAGCCTCTGCGTGAAAATACAGTCAACTTGTATGATTTAGTTTAGCTTCATTTCTAGTCCGTTTTCCATGCAATTTTTTTTTCAAAGTTTCATCTGGATGTCTAGTTTTATGTACAATTTTTACTTTGTTCAAATTCGTTCTGTGCTGTTCCCAGTAAAATTTTTGCTCCACTATGTCAGTCCAGTGCTTACTGTTGTGTGACTTCTAATCTGTTTGCATTGTTTGCTTGTTGTTTGGTACTTGTTGTGGCTGAATTTGATCTGTGGACGGTGCTAAGGCCTACCAATACTCTTAAGCAAGGATTAAACACTTCATATCACAGCTTGGAGGTGATTATCCGTAGTTGTCCAGAGCATTATACAAGCAGTCATTTCTTCAAACAGCAACAATGCTATTGGAGGTCTTCCACAAGTCGGTGTCCTATTTCCTTTTGTTTGTTTTTCCAGCTTAGAATTCTTGTCTTGGCTGGCTTATTTGCGTCTTTCTTGCTTGCTTAGCTTTGATTTTGAGTCATATGTGTTTCCTCCTTAGGAGTTTTCTAGCAAATAATTCTTGAAATTGCACTTCTTAAGAGTCTTGTTGCATCTTGGTTCTTGTATGCTGAATTGAGTTTGATCAACCTAGGATTTAAGTGTGTAGAATTTGCTTGTATGTTCTGTATTAGTAGAGGCATTACTTACATCCAATTTTAGCTTTAATCAAATACACATACTCAATTAAGTCCTCCTTGGCCGAGACTAGTGATATCAATTTTGTTTGATTAAAATAAAAATCAAACCAACACCAAATTTGGTTGTTGTTTTGTGCTAGTCTGGCTGAGAAGTTTGCCCACTGTTTTGGTGTGTTTGATAGCTAATTTTGCAGCCTCTTTTGTCATAAAATTACAGAATATATAGGTTTGAAGTTTGCCAAATTAATTCCATCTGTTGCTAGATCTTACTCTTCATGTATGCATAGAATTTTGGTGTCACTTGTTTCTTAGTTGTGTCAATTTTTCTTTGCTGTCTTGTTCATTTGTGCCACTGTTTTGCCTCCATTTTTCTTGTTGTTTTGTCTTCATAAAATCATTAGATTGCTGCCTCCTTTTTCTTTTTTGTGCCAAGTTTCTTAAGTTTTTAGGTTCCATTTTCATCATTTGTCTTGTAGTTTTCATTCATTCTTTGGCTTATACCATGTGCTGTCTTGATTTGGCTTCTTTGCATTGAGGGTGGATTGTACATCTTTCCATTTGCTTTGGACTTGACTTGGTGCTCTCAAAGTGGACTTGTGAGACATTACTATTTTGAAAGAAGAGTGCATGTGAGTAGAGTGATCTTGCTTTGTTTCACTAAAACCGTGAGTCTTGAGCCTAAATTTTTGGTGCTATTGGAGTGAACCTTGGCTGTTGTTTGCGCGAGTTTTGTTGCTGTTTTAATATTGTTTCTAACTTGTTTTGTTTTGAAAGTGTTGCTGCTGTTTGCATTAGAACACCATGTCTGTAGGTTCAAGCAATTCTTCTTCCACTGGAAGTAGCCATCAAGAAAGTGCCTCTAGCAAACTTGACTGGATAAAGGCCTTTCAACAAATGCAACATCAACTTGACTCCATTAGTAAACGGCTGGACAAGGACGCGAAAGCAAAAGGGGAGCAACCTTGATAACAGTTGAAAAACTGTTATTTTCATGCTTAAAATTGACACAAAAAGCAACCTTTACACTTAGAAACTAGCTTGAAATCATGCTTTTATCCATATTTTCAGAAATAAGAGAGCTGGACAGGTTTATGCTTGATTTCAGTGTTTTTGTGCAGGTTTTAAGGTGAATTTAGTGAAAGAAGTGAAGAAGGAGAGAGATGGAATCAGAAAAGTCAACCAGAAACCAGAAAAGTCAACCAGTCAACCAGAAAAGTCAACCAGTCAACCAAAAAGTCAACCAGTCAACCAAAAAGTCAACCAGTCAACCAGAATACGGAAAAAGTCAACCATACGAGTTTTGGGCCAGTTTTCTGCGATTTTTATGATCTGTTTGGGCTTGGACCCGTTTTCTATTATTTTTATGTCCTATTTAAAGACCTAGATGTCTTAGGGTTTGGTATCTTTGGCAGAAACGAAGCAAACACTCTCTCTTCCACCCCTTTGAAGGAGGATCTTGGATGCTCAGGCTATCTCTTCACCTTTCTTGGGTTTTATCTTTCATTCTTTCATTATTGTTCATCTAGGTTCACCATGAAAATGGTGAACTAAACCTTGTATGTTTGTTGGGGAATCAATGTAATCTTTTGAAGCTCTCATATATGGAATTTGTGCTTGCATCTTAATCTAAGATTTATGCTTTCTTTCATCATTAGTTAGGGTTTTTCCTGTTTGCTTAGTGCTTGCTTTGTTTAACTCATTCAATGCATGATTATTGATTTTGTCGATACGGGAACGTACGGGGAAGTCTAGATCCGGGAAATTTCTCCCAATAGTATATTGGTTGCCTTAAGCTCCTGTGCTAAAAAACCTAATTATTAGGAATGCTAGGAATTGCATGAACTCGTAATTAGGGAGAAGCCTTCTTGAAAGGTAATTTTGAGAGTGGCATTAACAATGATGACTTAAATGTTGAATTCCTAAAATATATGAGAGTGGATAAGATGAAATTGACCCCCAACAACATATTCATCAATATATTTCATTGAAAGTGCTTGTCTTTTGTTTTAGCCATTGATCAACCTCATGCATACATGTTTATTTTCGTCCTTTGCATATTAAACTCCAATTATTTTGTTCTTAAGTCTTAGCTAATCAACAAATCACATAACTAAACAAGGCCGTGAGTCCTTTGGGAGAACGATACTTGGTCTTACCGAGTTTATTACTTGAAACGATTCGGTCATACTTGCCGATTGTTAAACAAGTTTGTGACATCATATTTTGGTGATCATAAATTTGTCCATCAAGTTTTTGGCGCCGTTGCCGGGGACTCTAGTTTAACTGGTTAATTTGTGTGATTATTGATTATCTTTGACTTTAATTTTGAATTTCTGTTTTTATTTTGTATTTTTATCTTATTTTATCTTATTTGATTTGATTTTATTTTATTTGATTTGATTTGATTAGATTAGATTTTATTTTATTTTATCTTATTTGATTTTATTTTATTTTATTTTCTGTTTTTATTTTTTGGTTATTATTTTATTTTGTTTTATTTTTTGTTTTGATTTTATTTTAATTTGATTTGATTTGATTTGATTTGATTTGATTTGATTTTATTTGATTTTATTTTCTGTTTTTATTTTTCGGTTATTATTTTATTTTGTTTTATTTTTCTTTTTTTTTTATTTTAATTTTTGTTTTTTATTTTTATTTTTATTTTTTTTTCTTTTTTGTTTTTATTTTTTATTTATTTATTTTTTTCGTTTTTTGTTTATATTTTTTATTTTTATTTTTTTATTTTTTTCTGTTTTCATTTTGTATTTTTCTATTTTCTGTTTTTATTTGTATCTTCTATCTTGCTATCATTTATCTTCTTATCTTTTATTCTTTGTATCTTCTCTATCTTTTTGTGCTAATAAATATTTTCTAGAGTTCTTTGCCTAATGCATGCACGATGCAATTCGGTCAAGAATTTAACTATATGGGCACTCAATTCTTCCAAGGTCAACAAAGGCAAGCAAGAGATTTCTTCATTCAGGCAGGGCATGGAAGAATCACTCGGGCATGCATGGGACAGATATAAAAGCTTATTAAGAAAAACACCCACGCATGGCTTTGAAGATCAGGAAGTAGTCTTAACTTTCCTTGGAGGGCTTGGTTCACAAACCAAGATGATGCTGGACGCCTCAGCAGGAAGCAATATTAAATGGAAAACTCCAGAGGAAGCAACAGAGATTATAGAAAACATGGCTACTAGTGATAATGAGCTACACAATGAGAGAGGAGCTCCTATGCAAAAAGGAGTCCTCCAATTACAGACACATGATGCCCTGCTAGCTCAAAACAAAATTCTAACTCAACAGCTGGAGACTCTGACCAAAACTCTTGCACAATTACCTAAAGAGTTGAAAACTGCTGCACAGGTACAAACCCAGTTGTGCGAATTGTGTGGAGGCGACCATATCAATGGTCAATGTGCCTTTCCAGTTGAAGCCGTAGAGGATGTAAACTACATGACCAATCAGTATCGTCAAGGAAGCTACAATCAGGGGTGGAAACCACACCCAAGTATTGGTCAAGGGCAAACTGGGCAAGCTGGTCAATATAATAAGCAGTAGCAGCAACCCACCATATGGCGACAATTATCTATGCTTAATGAAAGGTCCATGAGGATGGAGGAAACTCTTAACAATTTCATACAGAAAACTGAGTCTACCCAAAAGAGCACTAAAGCTGCTATAAAAAATTTGGAGACTCAGATGGGGCAGATCACCAAACAGGTGGAAGAAAGGCCAAATAGAAATTTTGGGGCTAATACTGAGGTTAACCCCAGAGAAGAGTGCAAGGTGGTAGAGAGTGTTGATGATGAGAAAGTTGAGTTAGATACAGAAGAGAGAAGAGAAATAGAGAGCAAAAGTACTTTTCCTTTTCCAATCCATCAAGGGAAACAACTGGACTTCACAGAATTATTCAGAATGGTGGATAATGATGCACCTTGGGAGCAGATTCTACAGCAAATCACAGTTTACACAAAATCTGATGAAAACATCTCTACAAAGAAAAGACGTAGAGATGATGCAGCAAAGGAGTGTATAACTGTTGAAAAAGAGTCATTCCCTCCTAAAGCAACAAACCCAGGCAGTTTTTCTATCCCTTGTACCATAGGGAAGAAAAGGGTGAAGAAAGCTCTTCTTGATTTAGGTTTAAGTGTTAACTTGATACCTTACTCTTTACTGGAGCAAATCGGCAATGTTAATGTGAAACCTGTAAAGGTTAATCTAGTAATGGCCGATGGATCTTCATAGGAGCCATGTGGGATTGCAGAGGACATTATAGTTTGTGTTGGCAAACTTCAGTTCTTGGCAGACTTTGTGGTGATGAAGATGGAGACAGAGAAGATAGCTATCATACTTGGAAGACCGTTTATGAAAACGGCCAGAGCTATCATTGATGTAAATGAAGGTATAGTGGTGCTCCAGGACAGGGAGGAGAGAGTGGTTATAGACGTCTTTAAAGATGAGACGCAAACGCAGGAGGAAGAAGCTAGTTATAAAGCTACATTTCAAGATGCACCCATGACTAGCCGTAAAGATGAAAATCTCAAGGTTGCAGGTAACCATTGTTTGTTGTTTCAGGTACACAAGGAAGAAAAGATTGGAAGAGGAGGAGAAATTCCTGGTGACTGGGAGAAAAGAAGACTCCAACTTGGCACACCTGTAAGAATCAAGAACAAGTTGTGGGTTGTGAAGGGCTTTAAAGAGAAGGAGATGATAGAGATAGAGTCTCCACATTCTAGAAGGACCAAAACAGTTCACAGGAAACAGCTGAGGAGTTGGTGGAATGACAACATCAACTATAAAGAAGGAACTTGAGCTTTACTGGGTCAAGCTAATGACGTTAAAAGAGCGCTTGCTGGGAGGCAACCCAGTGATTTTAGAACTTTTAAATTTTACTTTGGTTTGTAATCTTTAAATCTGTTGAACATTATATTGCTGAACATAGCATCTACTGAAGGATGTTAGTTGGATATAGCATCTACTGAAGGATGCTAAGTGTGTAACACCTACTGATGGGTGTTGCTGAGAAAATTTTGCACCTACTGATAGGTGTTGGTAAGTTTTTAACACCTACTGATGGGTGTTGGTGGATTTTGGGTCAGGCTCGTGACGTTAAACAAGCGCTACCTGGGAGGCAACCCAGTTGATTGATTGTTTTTGTTTGTTTTATTTTAGTTAGGGTTTGCATAAGTATTTTAAGCATTGAATTGTAGGGAGCAAGTCAGGGGCATGAGTAGAAGACACCTAAGGTAAGCTAGGAAGAAGAAAGGCACAACACGAAAGTGCCGCTGAGCGGCAAATTACCGCTGAGCGGTACTCTCGCAGAATGTGCTTTAGTTCCCCTTAGCGGGATCCGAGCCCATTAGGGTATTTTTATGCCCTAAGATGTGCAAATGCGTTTATTTTCAGGCTTTTCTCTGCACACACACTCCTACATACCTTTTCAAAGGTTCTCTACAACTTTTCCCTCATCCTTCTTTAGAAAATCTCCCTTCCACTCACTTGCTCACTAGTTTTCCATCTAAGTTTGGGGTTGGGAGAGAGCATCATTGAAGGGGCTGATTTCTTCATTGTGGTTTACTAATACTTAACAATGTATCTTTTGGTTTTGTGAATTATGTTTGATGCAGGGATGGCCTCCTCATCGGGCAAAAAGAATCAAGACTATAAGATCCAAGAAGAGGAAGATACAGAGGACAGCTCAGATTGATGAGGAGTTGAGATAGCATTTACTGATGAATGCTATCATAACTAGAGCAAGACTTATGCTTTTGTTGGTTTAAGTTTTCTAAACTTATTTATTTTTTGTTTTAGATTAGGGTTTGATGTACTCTATTGGAAACATGGTTTGTTATGATGGTTTGCTATTAACTGTGATTGTGTGATAAGTAATGCTTGATGATGATTAGTGATTGATTGATGTTGAGATAGATGTGCACATTAAAATGCTTATACAGGTGATTCACAAGCTTTGTGAACAAATGCAGGATATTATGATTGTGATTGTGAAATTAAGCAGGATGTGTATGTCAAATGTGAATGAGCTTATATGTGAGGTTTTGAGCTCCAGAGTTGTTATGTTTGAATGCTATTACTTTGAAAGCATGAATGATTTTGCCCAGGTTTTCTATGATTGAATCAATTACTTGTATTGCATCATATGATCAAGGCCATTTGTTGGAACCCTTTTTATTGGCCAGATTCATAAAGTTAGCCCACTAAAAGAGAACACTTTGTGTTCTATGCTTTGAACCCTTAGCCTTGAACATACACTGAAACCCTTGATTGAAAATCTTTACCTTGAGTTAAGTACAAGATCTTGTGTGGTATTGTTAAATGTTCAAGTTTGGGGTTGTCGGGAAAACATGAAAAAGGAAAAGCATTGAGCTAAGAGCTAAAAAGTAAGAGTATGCAAAGAAGAAAAAAAAAAGAAAAGAAAAGAAAAAGAAGCGAAGCTCAATGAAAATGCAAAAGAAAGTTGGGAAGAATAAGAATAATTGTGTTGTTATGACTCTCTTAACTCAAGGATTTTGTGATCCAGAAAAACCAATTTTCTTGTTAGCCAAGCCACATTATAAGCCATTGAAAAGTCCTTGTGATGATGCATGCTTGTGAATGTTTTTGATTGTGGTAAAATGAAAGGCAAAGTTGATTCATGTAACATTGTGATAGTGGAGTGAATGAGTGAAACACTTTACCTCTTATACACTTGTGTGTTTAGTGAAACACTTTACCTAGTGAGGAAGTATTCCATAAGCACATGAACATCCATGCTTAATTGATTGATCATTCATGAAAAATAGCATTTGTTGAAATTTAAATGACTTTGTGAACACTAAAGCATGTGCACATCTTGATTGAACTCTTGGTCATAAGTTTGAGTGAAGTTGTTACTTATCTTGAAAAAGAGGATTTTTGAATGAGTGAACCATCATACGAAGCAAACACTCTCTCTTCCACCCCTTTGAAGGATGATCTTGGATGCTCAGGCTACCTCTTCACCTTTCTAGGGTTTTATCTTTCATTCTTTCATTATTGTTCATCTAGGTTCACCATGAATATGGTGAACTAAACCTTGTATGTTTGTTGGGGAATCAATGTAATCTTTTGAAGCTCTCATATATGGAATTTGTGCTTGCATCTTAATCTAAGATTTATGCTTTCTTTCATCATTAGTTAGGGTTTTTCCTGTTTGCTTAATGCTTGCTTTGTTTAACTCATTCAATGCATGATTATTGATTTTGTCGATATGGGAACGTACGGGGAAGTCTAGATCCGGGGAATTTCTCCCAATAGTATATTGGTTGCCTTAAGCTCCTGTGCTAAAAAAACTAATTATTAGGAATGCTAGGAATTGTATGAACTCGTAATTAGGGAGAAGCCTTCTTGAAAGGTAATTTAGAGAGTGGCATTAACAATGATGACTTGAATGTTGAATTCCTAAAATATATGAGAGTGGATAAGATGAAATTGACCCCCAACAACATATTCATCAATATATTTCATTGAAAGTGCTTGTCTTTTGTTTTAACCATTGATCAACCTCATGCATACATGTTTATTTTCATCTTTTGCATATTAAACTCCAATTATTTTGTTCTTAAGTCTTAGCTAATCAACAAATCACATAACTAAACTAGGCCGTGAGTCCTTTGGGAGAACGATACTTGGTCTTACCGAGTTTATTACTTGAAACGATTCGGTCATACTTGCCGATTGTTAAACAAGTTTGTGACATCATATTTTGGTGATCATAAATTTGTCCATCAAACCTCATGGTCATGATCATGGTTCCTACAAGAAGAAGCAAGAAGCTAGAACCGTAAATGTATACCTTCCCTCACCAAAGAAGCATCAAGAAGATAAAGCTATGGACCAAGGGCTTACACTACCAATGTTGAATTTACCTACTTTCAAAGGGGAAGCCGAGCCGTTTATTTTTCTAGATTGGATAGCTAAATTAGACCAAATTTTTGATTTGTATATTTTAAATGGACCTTTGCGTGTAAAGTTAGCTTGTTTAGCTTTAGAGGGATATGCCAAACAATGGCTAAATAGGAGATACTTAACCATGGCCTCACCCGCGAGTACATGGGAACATTGCAGGGACATTACGTTTTGTACCTCCATACTACCATAGGGACCTCTTGATTAAGCTCCAACGGCTTACTCAAGGTAGACGAAGTGTGGAGGAGTATGCTCGTGAGCTCGAAGTGCTCCTACATCATACTAACCTTAAAGAAAATGATCATGCAAAAATAGTTAGATTTATTAGTGGACTTAATAGAAACATCCAAGATATAATTGAATTCCATGATGATGAGACTTTAGATGTAGTGGTTCATAGAGCCATGAAAGTAGAGAAGAAACTCTTGAAAAAAGAAGCTTGTCACAACAAATTTTCCAAATCTTCAAGAGATGTTTTCTACAAATCCTCATCATCAAAGGATAAAACCAAGGATGTTTCTAAGGAGCCCACTAACAAATCATTTCCTCATTCTTCTTCTAACCATTCCTCTTCCCCACCTAAATCTCCTTCTAGACCAAGTCACATTAAATGTTTTAAATGTTTAGGACATGGTCATATAGCCTCTGCCTGCCCCACCAAAAAGGCAACATGCATTGAGGGTGAAGTAATTATGACTAATGAGTCTACCTCTTCCTTAACTTCACCAACCTATAGCTCTTCTTCCTCATCAAGTGATGCCAAAGAGAAGGTCATGCTTACTTGTTTAAATGAAGAAAGAAAAGAAAGAGAGGAGAGAGAGTAAAAGAAGAGACTGAGAGAAAAGAAAGAGAGGAGAGAGAAAAGAAAGAAAAAGAAGAACTTGTGAGAGAAATGGAGAAGGACAAAGTCTTAGTAAAAAAGGAAGTGTTACTGAAGGCACCATCCACTCCCATCATTCAAATAGATCTAAACCATGACAAGGGAGTTTTTCAATCCTTCTACTTTTCTCCTTTTACTAAGTTTTCTTTCTTTGTTCCAAAAATATTTTGCACAACTCTTTTACCTCCCTCTTTCCTTCTTTCCAAATATTCCATAAACATTTGTGAAACATATCATGAGTTAGTGTTACCCCTTTGGTTCCATTCAACTCAAGACAAAAATAATTTTTTCTCTAAAAATGGTCTCCTAGTTTTCACCACTAAATGCAATAAAAATATCAGGAGACTTTCTTTTACTATTACTTGTTTATATACATTGATTAGTCAACATAAACTCATTCACAAAATGTTTAATGATTTTTGCAGGTTGACATTTGATCCAGGAGGAGTTGCTTTGGTTTATACACGAAATAAGTCACTAATCTCTCTTTGTTGCAGGATTTTCAAGATTCGAGGTCGAATCCTCTCCAACCTTGGGGGGATGATATGATCATAAATGGGGCAACAATGAAGAGCTTTCAAAGTGACAACAAGCATAAAAAAGAGTAGAATAGGTTTCATAGGCGTGTATTTGCCTCTTTGATTTCTTTCTCTTAGTTCTTGTGAATAAACGCTTATAAACTCTTCTTTCTCTTTAAGAACAAGCAATGTGGGACTTTCCATGGCTTGGTCTTAAAACGAAAAGAAGAGGAAATGGGCGTCCTAGGTGTGTAGCATTAGATAACATAACTAGTTTTCATGTTTTGAACTATAGGAGAACTAGTTACCTTATAAACCCTTTGGAGTGGAGAGAATTGAGCATTGTGGGACTCAAAAGTCCCTAGAGGAACTGCAGCAGCTGTTGGACGACCTCCACACTCATAACTCCTACGTCTAAATTCACTAACACGTTAGCTCCCCAAATTGTACGCCAAAAATATGGTAGACATTAATTTTTTATTCGTTTTAGACATTCGACTTGAGAGCCCCCAACGTCTACTTCGTATTTAGACGTCCAATTACTCCATTGGACGCCAAAATGGTAGCGCCAAAATCCCAAAAGCCATATTTTGACGCCATTTAGACGTCTGACCCCGCCACCCGGACGCGTTGATTGCCAGAGGACAAATGTTGACATTGACCCGATATCAAGTGTGCCATCAAGGCCAAATGCTGATAGGTTTAGGAATTATCTGGGTGTGTTAGCAAAAACCTATCTTTCTATCTTCTTTGCATCTTGGGATGACGTCTCAGAGGTCGACAAGAACCTTTTATGGCAACATATACAGGTATGTTTATTTAAAACAAATTTGATATACTTTTTTCTTTGTTCTTATTATGTCATTAACATGTTCTTTATTTTAAACAGCAAAATTATGATATTCCAAACACTGGTCAAATTAGAAAGAAAGTGTTATCCCATGTAGCGACCAAATGGAGGGATTTCAAGACATGACTGACAGGTCTATATGTCTTTGGAGACAGACAACATGAGAATCCATGTGAGCGGTACAATTTCACAGAAGAGTAGATGCAGTTTCGTTCATCTAGAGAGTTTGTGAACTGCCAGGTTTGTTTCTTAACATCTAGAGAGTCTTTAGTTAATGCATTTTATTATGATTTTACATTTATGAATATACATGGTTTGACAGGGTAAAAGGATAGCCGCCCAAGAAAGACAAAGGTTAAATGATGCACCACACGTGTTATCACGAGGTGGTTATGCAAAACTTGAGAAGAAGATGAGAAAGAGTCGAGCAGAGGAATTAGGACTTGAATCCCCGACCTAGCTACTGCACCTGCTAGGTACTGATGAAAAAATCTTAGATCCCCGAAAACAGAGTCAAGAACTTGTTAACCCTCAGCAAGTGTAACCGAATCGTATCAAGTAATAAACCTGGTAAGACCAAGTATCGTTCTCCCAAAGGACTCACAGCCTAGACAATTATGTGATTTATTGATGAATTAAGACTTGTGAACAAATTGTTGTAAGTTTCAAATGCAATAGACTAAAAAGTAAATATGTATGCATGTGATGATCAATGGGCAAGAAGAAACAAAACACGTGAATTGAAATATATGGATGAATATGTTGTTGGGGTTTATCAATTTCATCCTATCCATTCTCTTGTATTTAGGAATTCATCATTCTTTTCATTAATGTTAATGCCACTTTCTAAATTACTTAAAACCCGATGTCTCAGCGAAGAAAGCCTAATCATAATCACTAGTTTACAATGTCTTGTCTCCCTAGCAATTAATCATGCATTATAGTGAACAGAAGCTTAAAGGCAACCAACTATCATACTCCTATGTCTAGGTTGGTAATATACTGATGGGAGAGATTCCCCAGATCTAGATTTTCCCGTATGTCCATATCGACAAAACCAATAATCATGACATCGAATGAGTTAAACAATGCATGCTTTGAGCAAAGAGAAAAAACCCTAACTATTAATGAAAGAAAGCATGTATCATATAAATGATCTTGAAGAACAAATTCCATACAAGAGAGTTTCTAAGGATTTCATTTATTCCCCAACAACAAATTCCCCAACAACAAAATAAGTTTAGTTCACCATATTCATGGTGAAACTAGATGAAATACAATGGAAAAGTGAAGGATAGAACCCTAGAAAGTTGAGAAAGGAGCCTTAACATCCAAAATCCTCCTCCAACGGGTGAAAGAGTGTGTTTTTTATTCGTCCCAACCAAAGATACAAACCCTAGGACGTTCTAAAGCTTATATATTATTCTAAAAAATACAGAAAATTAGGCCTAAGCCCTTAAAAGTGTCGCTCAGCGGTAGTAGTGCGTGTCAATTTTTCCCCTCAGTGCCAGTTTTCCCCTCAGCGGTGCCAACGGATACTGAAAAGTGCTGCTCAACGGTAATTGGCGCTGAGCGGTACTTGCTGATTCTCTTCTTTTGCACTTTTTGTGTCCTCTTCTGATTCCATCTCTATCTCCTTTCACTTCTTTCATCAATTTCATCTAAAAACCTACAAAAACAAGGAAATCAAGCATAAAACCTGTCGAGCTCTGTTGTTTCCACTAATTCAACAAAATCATGAGTTCAAGCTAATTTCCAAGTCATAAAGGTTGTAATTGAAGTCAATTTTAAGTATAAAAATAACAGTTTTTCAACTGTTATTAGGTATGAGCTGTGGGAGGCTGCTCGGACTAAATTTGATGGGAACATCACATCTTCCTAAGCTGCCTTGATCTCACAAAGAATTGTAAGTTCAAACCAAAGCATTGTTTGGTTGTGTATTTATCATCGCATGTATTTATGTAATAAAGTTATTTTTAATATGCAGGATGAGTTGGTTGAGCAACAAACTCAAGGAACATTTGTTGGCCAAGGTAGGGACGACATTCTAAATACGACCATTGGAAAGCCCGAGCACCCAGGACGTGTATGTGGAGTTGGTGGGGCAATTGGTCTTCGTGACTACTTTGGACCTACATAAAAAAACACTCAATCCATGTGTCAGGAGGCATTGAGGAAGATGGATCTTCAGTGGGAGAAAGACTCAACCAAAGCATGAGGTCAATGGAGCAACGATTCATGGAGAAGCTACAAGAACAAAAAGAAATACAAAGAACGGTTGAAGAGAAGCTGCATTCCATGACGCAGGGCACCATGGGGTTGCCCACTGAAGCTCCCACACCACCTCGGGTCAGCACTGGAGGATCATGCTCTATTGTAGATGTTACTAACTATAGTTGTCAGTATGAGTTATTGGTTGATGGGGATCCCCCAAACATTGTGGCTGTCGGACGAGTAGTTGAGGGAGGTCAGACTAGTCATGGTGTTCCCATATTACCCCACCACGTGCGTGTGACGGTTGATGAGGTTCAGGATCCCCAGGCTCAGGTGCCTGTACCCACTTCAGAAATTCATTTTGTGGGAGAGGCCATAGGAACATTTATAGCCTGGCCTAGAGCATTGATCATGTCACACATTGCTACACCACAAGTATAATATTTTTATTATTAGTATTTCTATGTTAAATTTAAAAACATTTATTGATAACTTTGAAATTTTTATGTTCAGTCCATACGTCCTCAAAAGCAGTCGATGCATGAGCCAGTCATGGATGAAGATGATGAGATGGATGAAGCGGAGGATGATCCTCTATAAAAGCTCATGACAAAATTACCCAGGTCGAACAGAGGACCAGTAGAAGTGTACTGGGATAATGGAGTATTTGGCATCCCCTTGTTAAGACTCCGACAAGTGTACCAAATCGTATCAAGTAATAATAAAATGGTAAGACCAAGTATCATTTCCCAAAGGACTCACGACACTAAACAGTTATGTGATTACTCAACTAATTAAGACTTAAGAAGAACAATTTTTGGGGTTTTGAATGCAAATGCAATAAAAATAAACATGAATGCAATTTGATCAATTGAGGCTAAACACTAGAATGGAGGGATGAAGTTGATAATATGAGATGAATATATTGTTGGGGTTTAGATTTCACCTACTTTACTCTCATGTATATACATATTCTACTTCTTCATTAATGTCAATGTCACTACTGTCGCGACTAGGATCGCGATGGGACGGCAAGCCGAAAACAAACGGGTTTAAGAAATTTTTTTGGGAGTCGCCACCAGAATTTATTATGGAAAAAATATGGAAAATTAGATTTTAGGTTCGGGAATCGGTTACGCATAAGGAAGGTGTTAGCACCCTACCGTGCCTACCGACAGGCAGTACCTTTAATTAAATGTATAAAGTTGACGTGGTTTTCCCAAATATTTAATTTCCCCAAAAATAAAAATATAAAGAAATTATTAAGAAACAATTTTTTTTTTGTTTTATGAACTCCACAATGATTGACCTTGCTCCTACGTATATCTATTTATGATGGACAATTAGGATCACGTAGTTCTTTATCTAGAAAAAGGTTTGTGAGTTTGTTTGGAAATTATTATGGATTTTTTGAGAGTTTTGAAAAGTAATCCTGACAAGGATTTGGTAAGATTGACATTTTTTTATTTCAAGAATGGTGGGAAGAAGGAAAGAAACCGGCCTTAGGCCGACGAGTACTTATAGCATTTATTTTATGACTTATTATTTTTTTCTATAAGAAAATACGTGATAAGAAATATTCTTTTATTTTTTTGAAATTGTTTTTTTATTATTTATTTTTTAAATAAAAGTTTTAGAAAATAAGTATCATGTGATGCGGGAGATATAACCAATACCAAAAGAAACTAGAGAAGATATTCTTTTTATGAAAAAATATTATTGGTGTGTAATAAAAAAATACCTTTAGAAAGACCTTCAACGAAAAGAGAAAAAGAAGGGTGCAGATATGACATACCTTTTCAACTTTCAATATTCCCCTAGTTCTTCCTTGGTAGTTTCTGTTGGCTGAGTCCCTCTAGCGTGAGAACTTACTTTTCTCTATACTCTCCTGTACTCTTTCTATCTCTATTATTTCAGAGTGTCTCTCTCTATTTTTTTTCGTCCCCTTTTTTCTATGACAGAGTATGTATTTATATACATACATTGTAATATTATGGTAATCTTGCCTTAATTGTGAATTAATTGACAACGAACAAGATAGGAAAAGAAAATGTCTTGGTTCCAAGAAAAAGAAATCAAATAATATTCAAGACATGGTGATGAGTCGTTATTTCTTGAATTATATTTAGTTTATTGCACTTAAATAAACCAGGGAATTGTGTTTAATTGCTTGTTATTTCCCCGTTTTTCCGAATTCTGCTTAATTTGGTCGGAAATTTGTAATTGTGCTAATTTGGATTTTCTGAGCTGATTAAGTGCATTTTTGAAGTGCAGGAAAATTTCGGAAATACATTTTGGGACATCAGGAAGATTGCCAAATAAATTCAAGACTCTCCAGACAAACATTTTTTTGAATTAATTAAATTGTAATTCAGTAGTTTAGAATTTTTGAATCAACTCTGATATTTTGGGTCAATTTTTGGTAAATTAGATTAGACCCAAAATTAGAAATTAATGACTTGGCACCTAGGGTTTTATTTTTGTGGACCCTACCCTAAAAAAGGGGACACACGGTCTTAGAAATTTGGGGGACAGCCGCCACTTGACACGCACCACTGACTTTTTCATTCGGACCTGGGTTTTCCTACAACGCTGTTTTTTTCAATGGCATGAATGAAGACAACGTTGATTGCTTTTCGCTGATTTCTCATTACCTTTTTATTTTTGGTTTTATGCACTTTGATTGAAAGTTTAACCCATCATTTCACGTCCTAGAAGCACGGAAAGAAACTTGGATTGAAAGGAGCAAGGATGTGGTGTCACGGCTGGATTGAACGCTGATTTCATTGAGAACTGGCACACACGGGATCTATTGATTCTTCATTTCCTTGCTGGAGATTAAGTACACAGTTGTCTCGGCTGCAGGGAAGCAGTGCATTCACGGCCTGGGAGGACTACACACGGGATACACGCTCATTTAAATTTTCTTTTAGAAAAGAAAATCCTTTCTTTTGAAACACATACACGTAGCGTGGAGATGAAGTGAAGAAGGTGTTGTTGCTGTTTGGAGGGGCAGCAGCTACGTGGATCTGTATAGGAAGCACACGATGACTTATGAAGAAAATCTCGGTTTTATCTTTTAGAAAAAGGAGGGTTGATATTCATTTGGCAGAGTGGAACGGTGATTCATGAACGGTGATGAGATAATGAAGAGCACGGTCACGTCAAGGGATTTTTTCTTTCTTTAGAAAAAAGAGGCACACATTATGGAATGAGAATTAGATGAGGTGAAAGAAGTACTGTCCACGGCTTAGCATGGATGTGCACAACCCTTTTCATTTTTGCTGGAGAAGTTTTATACTTTGGAGCATTGGGAGACGTGGAGTTAATTTAAGTAGGGGCTGAATTCATTTGTTGAGCTGCCCTTTAAATTCTTGAAAAAGAAGAGGTGATTAGATGGGGTGGGTACACATGTACGACGGTTAATGTTGGAAGAAGAAGATTAATTAATTGCTTGGAGAAGTAGGTGCAGGGATGCTACGGCTTAGAGGAAAAGTATAGCTTTGCTTTTGATTATTTTTTTGGAACGAAAGGGAGATTAGGTGGAAGAATGGTGTGCATGAAAAAAAAAAAATTGTCTAGAAGAATGGCACATGAAAGGGCTGCCACGGTGATGGGACGTTGATGGTTTGGTGTAGAGTGGAAGAATAGAAGCACTTTCTACCGCTGGTGTGCAAGAGAATGAAGAAGTAGAGTAGGGAAATGTGTGGTGCACGGTGACGGGAGGGAGCTGCTGCCACGTCAGAGGAGCTCCAAGGGTCTATTTTTATATTATTTTAAATGCTTAATCTTGCACTTAGTTAGGTTACAATTTTCATATTGCATACACTTAGGTTTGAATGCTTGCTAATTTCCAAGTGATCTTTGCTTGATAACCATATTCCCCTTTCAATGTTAATCATCACAAAGTTAATTTTCACTCCTTTAATTTAAAAGCAATGTTAGCTTTGGTGATCAACCGCTTCAATTTTGTAATTGAGACCGTTTTTATATTTCCGTTGCATTAGTGTCTTATTTAAGTTTAGTTGCATTCACAAAAAAATCTTTCAAAAAACCCCCCCACTACGTGTTGATCTGAGACTGAACCCAATTTGGTCCTTGAGAGACGACCTAGGAGTCACTTCCTAGTCTATACTGCATTCTTTTATGCACAACTTTTGTGGGAGGTGCGACCCTCTCATCACATGGATTATAATTATTGTCAGAAAATTTGTCCATTTTTAAAATCATATTTTCCTCTTTAAAAACAACTGACACAGCAAATTATATTAATATACTATTTTAATTATTGCTTATAATTATTGGCATAATATTGATTCAAATTATTACCATATCAAACTAATATTTCAAAAATATTTTCTAGTAATGTGTCTTGCATTAAGGAAATTTATTTTATTATTTTCTTTTTTTTTCTATTTTTTCTTTACCCACCATTAATTATTACTTTTTTATTCTTTATTTTTATTTATTTATTTACCTGGACGAAATTGGGTGTTGACAACTATTTAAAATACTTAAAACCCGATTCCTCGGCGAAGAAAACCTATCCTTAATTATTAGTTCATACGATTCCTAGCATTCCTAATAATTAATTCTGAAGATCAAAAGCTTAACACAACCAGAACTCATTCCCCCATTCCTGAGCAATAGTGCTTCTGGGAATAATTCTCTAGAACATGAATTGTAAGATACCTTCCGGTACTCATGTAAATCACAAATCATGCTAATGAATGAGTTAAACACATCAAGCATTACACGAAGAAGAATTACGCTAACAATTAATGAAAGAAGCATAAATAATTAAGAATCAACTCAAAATACATGAGAGTTCAAGAGGTTACATCTTTCCCCAACAACAAATAAGGTTTAGTTCCCCATCCTCATGGAGAAACTAGATGAACAATGAAAGAATGAAAGAGATAGAAAAACCCTAGAAAGAGAAGAGGAGAGCTGTTACATCCCCAAATCTACCCTCAAGGAAAAGGAGAGCTGTCACATCCCCAAAATCTACCCCCCAAGGGGTGAAAAGTGTGCTTCTGTGCTCAAGCCATCAAAAGATATAATCCCTAGGACGTCCAAGTCCTTAAATAGAACATAAAAAATAACATAAAACAGGTCCAAGCCCACGAAAATGGCGTTCAGCGCCCCACTTAGGGCGCCTAGGCGAGGTTTAGGTCAAAACTGGCGCTCAATGCCCCTGGAAGGGTGCCCAGGCATGGCGTGGGAAGAAAACTGGCGCTCAGCCTTGGCAGTAGCAGTCCAAAACTCACTTTTGTTTTCTGTTTTTCTTGTTTTTTTGGTTGATTCAGCTCTATACAGCTCTATGTATTATTGGAGATTCTTCTAAGCACCTTATTAGCTACAAAATAAAGGGAATTTAGTGATAAAATCATAAAGTATAACCTATACTCACTTATTCACAAAACTAAAGCAAAAACATGAGTTCAAGGAAGCTTCTAAGTCAAAAAGGGTGCATTTAGTATCAAAATTATATCACAGATAACCGTATTTTCAACCGTTATCACCCCCCATGTGCCCGTATATATTACATTCAATGATGCACTGGAGATCATTGGGGGAGACAGGATGTTGAATATTTCTATCCTTCAACTATGGTGCATGTAAGATAGTTAATTTTGTCTTCCATATTAGTTTTGTTTAGATTCTTAGTTTCTAACAACTTAACTTTGTTATTTTAGGTACATGAACATGGTCATTCTGGACAAAAGTTGGTCTTCCATGTACGAATTTGTTGAACCTCAGGCCATCCATTCTTCTAGTAACACAATTGAGACCAAACAAAATTATTTGAAGACATGAAGGGCTAAGTCAAACAGAGACGTATACCTTGTGGCATACATTGATGGGTATGTGTTGTTCTATGTAAAAGTTCATTAAAGTCTACTTAATTAGTTTACTAACTATTTATGATTCATAGTAGGTCTCACTGACAGTTAATGGTCATCATTCACAAGAAGATGAAAACTGACTCGAGAAACATGCTTCAAGGATAAGTGTTTCTCTTTTTATGTTTCAAATTTGTGTTGACCTTCAATTTTTATGATAAATATAGTTATATTAATATTACATTGTGTTTTCAATGTAAATAGAGTTATGGGTAAATCCCGAAGTCAACTAGTTCAAATCCTGTATCCAAAGGTTGTAAGTCATTTATAGTTCTAATTCATTTTCCATGTTAATTAATTATTGATGGACAAATTTATGAACACCAAATTATGATGTCACAAACTTGTTCTTCAATCGGCAAGTATGACCGAATCGTTCAAGTAATAAACTCGGTAAGACCAAGTATCGTTCTCCCAAAGGACTCACGGCCTAGTTTAGTTATGTGATTTCTTAATTAGCTAAGACTTACAGATAAAATATTTGGAGTTTAGTATGCAAGACAGAAAATAAACATGTATGCATGAAGTTTTGATCAATGGCAAAAAGCAAAAGATAAACACTTTCAATGATATTAATGTATGAATATGTTGTTGGGGGTCAATTTCATCTTATCCACTCTCATATATTTTAGGAATTCAACATTCAAATCATCATTGTTAATGCCACTCTCTAATGTACCTTTCCAGAAGGCTTCTCCCTAATCACGAGTTCATACAATTCCTAGCATTCCTAATGATCAGTTCATAAGTGCAGGAGCTTAACGACAACCAATATAAAATTGGGAGAAATTCCCCGGATCTAGACTTCCCCGTACGTGCCCGTGTCGACAAAACCAATAATCATGCACCGAATGAGTTAAACAATGCAAGCATTAAGCAAAGAGGAAAAACCCTAACTAATGATGAAAAGAAAGCATAAGTCTTAATTAAAAGATGTAAAAACAGATTCCATATATGAGAGTTTCACAAGATTACATTGATTCCCCAACAAACATACAGAGTTTAGTTCACCATATTCATGGTGAACCTAGATGAATTACAATGAAAGAATGAAAGAATAAACCCTAAAAAGGTGAAGAGGAAGCCTCAGCATCCAAGATCCTCCTTCAAAGGGGTGGAAGAGAGAGTGTTTGCTTCGTTCTAGCCAGAGATACAAACCCTAGGACGTGCAAGTCCTTAAATAGGGCATAAAAATAACATAAAACAAGTCCAAGCCCATAAAAACAAAAGAAAACCGGTCCAAGCCCACTTAGAATGGCGCTCAGCGGTATTTTACCGCTGAGCGGTACTAGCGCATGATCCATTTTGCCCCCCAGCTGCTGTTTTGCCCCTCAGCGATGATTTCGGCACCCGAAAAGTGCCGCTCAGCGGTATTTTTCCGCTCAGCGCCACTCGGTCAGACTTTTTCTGCGTTCTGGTTGGTTTTTCAGCATTATGGTTGACTGGTTGACTTTTCTGGTTGACTGGTTGACTTTTCTGGTTGACTGGTTGACTTTTCAGCACTTCAATCATTCGGTATTTCAATTCTTCTTTCAAATCATTCAATTAGCCTACAAAATCAAGGAAATCTTGCACAAAACCATTAAATGCACTTTCAACTCTCTTATTCTCAAAACTAAAGCAATAATATGAGTTCAAGCTAGTTTCTAAGTCTTAAAGGTTGCTTTTGGTATCAAATTTAAGCATAAAAATAACGGTTTTTCAACCGTTATCAATTATCTAAATGCTTGACTATTTAATTTGTCATTTTAGTGTAACAAGCAAATAGATTCATGGGAATGTGGCTACTATGTCATGTCTTGGATTAAGACCATCATTTGAGCACTGATGGACAAATTTATGAACACCAAAATATGATGTCACAAACTTGTTTTTCAATCGGCAAGTATGACCGAATCGTTCAAGTAATAAACTTGGTAAGACCAAGTATCGTTCTTCCCAAAGGACTCACGGCCTAGTTTAGTTATGTGGTTTCTTGATTAGCTAAGACTTACAGACGAAATATTTGGAGTTTAATATGCAAGACAGAAAATAAACATGTATGCATGAAGTTTTGATCAATGGCAAAAAAACAAAAGATAAACACTTTCAATGATATTAATGTATGAATATGTTGTTGGGGGTCAATTTCATCTTATCCACTCTCATATATTTTAGGAATTCAACATTCAAATCATCATTGTTAATGCCACTCTCTAAAGTACCTTTCTAGAAGGCTTCTCCCTAATCACGAGTTCATACAATTCCTAGCATTCCTAATGATCAGTTCATAAGTGCAGGAGCTTAACGATAACCAATATCATATTGGGAGAAATTCCCCGGATCTAGACTTCCCCGTACGTGCCCGTATCGACAAAACCAATAATCATGCATCGAATGAGTTAAACAATGCAAGCATTAAGCAAAGAGGAAAAACCCTAACTAATGATGAAAGAAAGCATAAGTCTTAATTAAAAGATGTAAAAACAGATTCCATATATGAGAGTTTCACAAGATTACATTGATTCCCCAACAAACATACAGAGTTTAGTTCACCATATTCATGGTGAACCTAGATGAATTACAATGAAAGAATGAAAGATAAAACCCTAGAAAGGTGAAGAGGAAGCCTCAGCATCCAAGATCCTCCTTCAAAGGGGTGGAAGAGAGAGTGTTTACTTCGTTCCAGCCAAAGATGCCTAACCCTAGGAAACCCTAAAGCTTATATATCATTCGTAAATTACAAAAAGTCAAGTCCAAGCCCATTAAAGTGCCGCTCAGCGGTAAAATACCGCTCAGCGGTGAGTGCGTGACTTGTTTGCTCCCCTCAGCGGCCATTTTGCCCCTCAGCGGACCTCCCGCAAGCTCCTGAGTGCCGCTCAGCGGTAAACTGCCGCTGAGCGGTGACTTCGGCTTCTCCTTTTGCACTTTTTGATGTCTTTTCTGATTTCATCTCTCTCCTTCTTCACCTCTTTCACCAAATTCACCTTAAAACCTGCACAAAAACACTGAAATCAAGCATAAACCTGTCCAGCTCTCTTATTTATAAAAATATGAAGAAAAGCATGATTTCAAGCTAGTTTCTAAGTGTAAAGGTTGCTTTTAGTGTCAATTTTAATCATGAAAATAACAGTTTTTCAACTGTTATCACAACCCCAAACTTAGAACTTTGCTTGTCCTCAAGCAAACAAGATGTAACTCTATCTTCAACCAATTCATATGATGTTCACTTCATTCAAAATCTTCTTTTCAAGATAAGTAAAAACTTCAATCAAACTTATGACCAAGATTTCAATCAAGATGTGCACATGCTTTAGTGTTCACAAAGTCATTTAAATTCCAACAAATGCTATTTTCATGAATGATCAATCAATTAAGCATGGATGTTCATGTGTTCATGGAATATTTCCTCACTAGGTAAAGTGTTTCACTCACACACAAGTGTATAAGAGGTAATCACTCATTCACTCTACTATCACAATGTCACATGAATCAACTTTGCCTTTCATTTACACAATCAAAAACATTCACAAGCATGCATCATCACAAGGACTTTTCAATGGCTTATAATGTGGCTGGGCTAACAAGAAAATTGGTTTTTCTGGATCAAAAATCCTTGAGTTAAGAGAATCATAACAACACAATCATCTTATCTTTCCCAACTTTCTTTTGCCTTTGCATTGAGCTTTGCTTCTTTTTCTTTTCTTTTCTTTTTCTTTGCATATTCTTACTTTTTAGCTCTTAGCTCAATGCTTTTCATGTTTTCCCAACAACCCCAAACTTGAACATTTAACAATACCACACAAAATCTTCTACTTAACTCAAGGTAAAGATTTTCAATCAAGGGTTTTCAGTGTATATTCAAGGCTAAGGGTTCAAAGGATAGAACACAAAGTGTTTCTTTTAGTGGCTAATTTTTCGAATTTGGCCAATAAAAAGGTTTCAAAAACGGCCTTGATCATATGATGCAAAACAAGCAATTGATTCAATCATAGAAAACCTGGGCAAAATCATTCATGCTTTCAAAGTAATAGCATTAACAATAACAACTCTGGAGCTCAAAACCTCACATATAAGCTCATTCACATTTGACATACACATCCTGCTTAATTTCAAAATCACAATCATGATATCATGCATTTGTTCACAAAGCTTGTGAATCACCTGTATAAGCATTTTAATGTGCACATCATCTCAACATCAATCAATCATAAGCATTATTCAGAATTACTTATCACACAATCACAGTTAATAGCAAACCATCATAACAAACCAGGTGTTCAATAGAGTACATCAAACCCTAATCTAAAAACAAAAACAAATAAGTTCAGAAAACTTAAACCACAAAAGCATAATCATATGATAGCATTCATCAGTAAATGCTATCTCAGCTCCTCATCATCTGAGCTGTCCTCTGTATCTTCCTCTTCCTCCTCATCTTCATCATCTTCAAACATCATCCTCATCAGCTTCATCTTCTTCCATATCTCTAGCTGAAGCTTCAGCTGCTCCAGCTCCTCCTCCATGCACTGGTTCCTCTGGCCAAGCTACCACATTATGGAATTCATCCATAGTCCACCTGTGGGCTGGAGGTGTATCATACATCCCCACAATCATCTCAGCAGTGGCCACCTGCCCTCTGTGAATGGACTGCAACTGAGCACCTATAAGAGACATATACATGTCCCTCATCTGGAATGGCTCTGCTTCATGTGTATCAGCAGATGTCTGACTCTGTGCTGGCCCTCTTTCTCTACGAGCACGGCGTGGTGGAACTGGCTGAGCTGCATCATCACCTCCACAGTACTGTCTATAATAGGCTTCATCAATAGCTTTTCTTGGTCTCTCAAATGGTGGAACAGAAGTGTCCACCCCAGCTAGCTTGCAAAGGTGAGTGATCAAAGAAGGATGTCCTAATGGTGCTTTGTTGTTTGAGGTGTTAGCACATACACTAATTTCATCAGCTATCACCTGCCCAATATTAACATTTAAGCTTCTGATAGCACAGTAGATGAATAGTGCCTTGCTGAGAGTAATATCTGACACATGTGAACATGGCTGAATGTTGCCATGAGAAAACGCCATCCAATACTTTGCAAGAGGAGTCAAATCTGTCCTCCTAATGTTAACCACTGAGCCAGATCTATTCCTTTGGAAGTGTCCTCCAGGTATACACAATACTCTCTCCACATCCTCATAATCAGCACCTTCCTCCATGCAAAGAGCAAACTGGCACTGCTCACCAGCCCACACAGTATCCAGGAAGTTATTGATAGAATCAGGATCATACCTGATAGCATGGCCTCTGACATACCCAAATAATTCTCAGCTGGATAATCACCAATCTTCTTTGCATTGGTGTAAAATTCCTTTACCACAGCTATGTTGGCAGGTGCAGGATAAGTGGCTAGCTTTCCCCAGTCATTCCCTAACACTTGCTCTCCAAATTGAGGAGCAAAGTTAGGTATCATTCCAACCTTTCTCTCCATCAAAAGTCTTCTGTCTTGAACCACCCTAAAGTGCTTCTCATGTTTCCTAGATAGGAACCTGCTAGATTGGGGTTGCTCTGGTTCCTTTTCCTTTCTCTTGGTTGCCATGGTTTTTAATCTTTTTCCTGATGAGGATGCCATTCCTACATTTAAAACACAAACAAAACCACAGAACATGATGTTAATCATTAGTAAATGATGGACAAATTTGTAAGCACCAAAATGTGATGTCACAAACTTGTTTCACAATCGGCAAGTATGACCGAATCGTTTCAAGTAATAAACTTGGTAAGACCAAGTATCGTTCTCCCAAAGGACTCACGGCCTAGTTTAGTTATGTGATTTGTTGATTAGCTAAGACTTAAGAACACAATAATTGAAGTTTAATATGCAAAGACGAAAATTAAATATGTATGCATGAATTGATCAATGACAAAGACAAAAGATAAACACTTTCAAGGAAATATATGAATGAATATGTTGTTGGGGGTCAATTTCATCTCATCCACTCTCATATATTTTAGGAATTCAACATTCAAATCATCATTGTTAATGCCACTCTCTAATGTACCATTCTAGATGGCTTCTCCCTAATCAAATAGTTCATACAATTCCTAGCATTCCTAATGATTAGTTCATGAGTGCAGGAGCTTAAAGGCAACCAATATAATATTGTCAGTATAATATTGGGAGAAATTCCCCGGATCTAGATTTCCCCGTACGTGTCCGTATCAACAAAACCAATAATCATGCATTAGAATGAGTTAAACAATGCAAGCATTGAGCAAAGAGGAAAAACCCTAACTAATGATGAAAGAAAGCATATGTCTTAATTCAAAGATGTACTCAACAAATCCATATATGAGAGCTTCAAGAGATTACTTTGACTCCCCAACAAACATACAAGGTTTAGTTCACCATATTCATGGTGAACCTAGATGAATTACAATGAAAGTATGAAAGAATAAACCCAATAAAGGTGAAGAGGTAGCCTGAGCATCCAAGATCCTCCTTCAAAGGGGTGAAAGAGAGAGTGTTTGCCTTGTTTCTGCCAAAGATGCCTAACTATAGGACGTGCAAGCCCTTATATACTAATCTAGAGTTACAAAAGATTACAAAAGTCCAAGCCCAAAAAGTGCCGCTCAGCGGTATTTACCGCTCAGCGGTGATTGCGCGTCTTCTTTCTTCCCCTCAGCGGCCATTTTGCCCCTCAGCGGTTCCAACGTCACCTCTTGAGTGCCGCTCAACGGTAGTTTGCCGCTGAGCGGTGCCTTCGACTTCTCCTTTTTGCACTCTTTCTTGTCGTTTCTAATGTCCTCTCTCTTATTCTTCACTTCTTTCACCAAATTCACCTCAAAACCTGCACAAGAACACTTAAATCAAGCATAAACCTGTCCAGCTCTCTTATTTCTGAAAATATAAACAAAAGGCATGATTTCAAGCTAGTTTCTAAGTCTAAAGGTTGCTTTTAGTATCAACTTTAAGCATGAAAATAACAGTTTTTCAACTGTTATCAGTAAAACACAGAACACAACTCCTTTCGAAGCTAAACCACCGTTGAGGGCCAGAATTCCCCCTCAGCGCCACCAGTACCACATTCCATATCACAAAAAACCAGAAAAATCAAATCTGGCAGAGTGCCGCTCAGCGGCAGTTTACCCCTCAGCGGTAACTATGCAGATTTTTGAAAAACCTGTTTTAAAGCTTTCCTAACTCCACCCAAATGCAATTTTCAGTTTTCCAGTTCATAATCATGCAGTTTAATTGGTTCAAACATCAAATATATCATCAAATCATGCAAAGAAATCAAAACCCCTAAACCTTCATGCTTTGACAATCATATTCAAAATCAAAAACCCTAGAATGAACAAAATGCATTTTACTTACTTGGGTGGAGATACTAGATGCAATGAGAATGCTTCCAAGCTAGAATGCTCTCTTCCAACCCCAAACTTTGATGGCACACTAGTGAAAAAGTGAGTAGAAGAGAAATTTTCTTAAGAGGGAAGAGTGAAAAGATGTGGAAAACCTTGGAGAAGGTATGTGGGAGTGTTTGTGCAGAGAAAAATCTGAAAGTGTGAAAGAATACGCAGCTTAGGGTTTAAAAATACCCTAATGGGCTCGGGTCCCGCTAAGGGGAACTAAAACCCAATCTGCGAGAGTACCGCTCAGCGGTAAAGTACCGCTCAGCGGCACTTTCGTGATGTGTTCTTCTCCTTCTTTTCTTAACCTACGTGCCTCCTAGACATGCCCCTCACTGGCTCCCTGCAATTCAATGTTCAAAATGCTTATGCAAACCCTAACTAAAACAAATCAACAAAAATATTCAATCAACTGGGTTGCCTCCCAGGTAGCGCTTGTTTAACGTCACGAGCCTGACCCAAAATCCACCAACACCCTTCAGTAGGTGCAAAATGTTCGTACCAACACCCATCAGTAGGTGTTACAGCCATTGTATCCTTCAGTAGATACTTAACCACCTAGCATCCTTCAGTAGATGCTATATCCAACAAAATAAATACAAAAATAATGTTCACAAATTAAAAATTACAAAACCAAATCAAAATTTTTTAAATTCACTGGGTTGCCTCCCAGCAAGCGCTCTTTTAATGTCATTAGCTTGACCCAATAAAGTTCAAGTTCCATCTTCTTTTTCTTCTTCTTTCTACTGAACTTCTTTAGAAATTTAATCAAACCAGGAACCTGTTGCAGTGTCTCAATCATAGGAACTTTAATCTCCAATTTCTTGAAGATTTCCATAAAGCACTTAAATTTCTTTTCCTTCCTATGATTCTTCTTTAGATGAGGAAGTTATTTTTCATGTGATTTCTTCTTCTTTCCTCTCATCTTCTTTTTCTTCCTTTTTCTTTCCCTAAATTTTCTCTTTTTCTCTTCTTTTATTTTTTTCTTCCTTTCTCTTTTTCTTCTCAACTTCTTTATTTTCACACAAATTTTCTTTCTCTCTTCTCTCTCAACCAATTCTTTTTCTTTTTCTTCATCGTTATCTTTCTCACTCAACTCTTCTTTCTCTTTTCTCTCTACCCTTTCCTCATCTCCCTTTAATTTTTCCTCATCAAGAATCTTGTCACTTTCAGTGATAATGACTTGCCCTTCCTCCTTAAGGTTAACTTCAGTATTAACATCATCATTTAATCTCTGACTAATGTGACGAAGTTGCATCTCCATTCTTTTACATGATTCTTCAATGCTTTTCTGAGTAGAGTCGGAATTTTTCAAAAATCGTTGAAGGGTGTCCTCCAACCTATCCAAACTTCCTGATAGAAAGGGTTGTTGCTGCCATTGTTGTTGTGGTTGGTTCTCAAATTGTCCAGCAGCTTGCAAAAATTGGCTTTGATCCATGCTTGAGTTAGGTTCCCACCATTGGTTGAGATTACTTTGGTAGAATTGAGCGCCCCTATAGTTAAACTCTTGACCAAATTGCATTCTGCAGACATTAGGCACAAAACCCTAAAAAAGATTTGGTTAGCACAAAAAGATATAAAAGAAGATATAAGATTCAGAAGATAAAACAGAAAAACAGAAAAACAGAAAAATAAAATAAAATAAAATCAAATAAAATACAAACTGAAAAATATAAACAGAAAATAAAATAAAATAAAAAAATTCGAAATTTAAAATAAAATAAAAAAAATAAGTCAAAGATAATCAATAATCACACAAATTAACCAGTTAAACCACGAGTCCCCGGCAGCGGCGCCAAAAACTTGATGGACAAATTTATGAACACCAAAATATGATGTCACAAACTTGTTTTTCAATCGGCAAGTATGACCGAATCGTTCAAGTAATAAACTTGGTAAGACCAAATATCGTTCTTCCCAAAGAACTCACGGCCTAGTTTAGTTATGTGGTTTCTTGATTAGCTAAGACTTACAGACGAAATATTTGGAGTTTAATATGCAAGACAGAAAATAAACATGTATGCATGAAGTTTTGATCAATGGCAAAAAAACAAAAGATAAACACTTTCAATGATATTAATGTATGAATATGTTGTTGGGGGTCAATTTCATCTTATCCACTCTCATATATTTTAGGAATTCAACATTCAAATCATCATTGTTAATGCCACTCTCTAAAGTACCTTTCTAGAAGGCTTCTCCCTAATCACGAGTTCATACAATTCCTAGCATTCCTAATGATCAGTTCATAAGTGCAGGAGCTTAACGATAACCAATATCATATTGGGAGAAATTCCCCGGATCTAGACTTCCCCGTACGTGCCCGTATCGACAAAACCAATAATCATGCATCGAATGAGTTAAACAATGCAAGCATTAAGCAAAGAGGAAAAACCCTAACTAATGATGAAAGAAAGCATAAGTCTTAATTAAAAGATGTAAAAACAGATTCCATATATGAGAGTTTCACAAGATTACATTGATTCCCCAACAAACATACAGAGTTTAGTTCACCATATTCATGGTGAACCTAGATGAATTACAATGAAAGAATGAAAGATAAAACCCTAGAAAGGTGAAGAGGAAGCCTCAGCATCCAAGATCCTCCTTCAAAGGGGTGGAAGAGAGAGTGTTTACTTCGTTCCAGCCAAAGATGCCTAACCCTAGGAAACCCTAAAGCTTATATATCATTCGTAAATTACAAAAAGTCAAGTCCAAGCCCATTAAAGTGCCGCTCAGCGGTAAAATACCGCTCAGCGGTGAGTGCGTGACTTGTTTGCTCCCCTCAGCGGCCATTTTGCCCCTCAGCGGACCTCCCGCAAGCTCCTGAGTGCCGCTCAGTGGTAAACTGCCGTTGAGCGGTGACTTCGGCTTCTCCTTTTGCACTTTTTGATGTCTTTTCTGATTTCATCTCTCTCCTTCTTCACTTCTTTCACCAAATTCACCTTAAAACCTGCACAAAAGCACTGAAATCAAGCATAAACCTGTCCAGCTCTCTTATTTCTAAAAATATGAAGAAAAGCATGATTTCAAGCTAGTTTCTAAGTGTAAAGGTTACTTTTAGTGTCAATTTTAATCATGAAAATAACAGTTTTTCAACTGTTATCAAGCACTAGAATGAGGTAATGATGCTTACCTTCAATACATTACAAATCAAATTCATCTTTCAACATATGAAAACATAATGAATCTTTCTTCATTTTACAGCGCTTCAAGAGTAAATCTCCTATACCAGAGGACGCAATTAAGAAGATAAGACAGGAGTGGACAACTTATCTTTTGCAAAGATGGACCTAGGAAGATTTATTATTGTTGTTGAACATTTACATTTAGTTTAATTTTAAGTTTTGATAGTTTAGGTTTTGGATTGTTTTTTAGTACTGTGTTAACTTGAAATGCATATATATATATATATATATATATATATATATATATATATATATATATATATATATATATTATACTGTGCTGGGACAAATTTTTGTTTTTCAGGTGTGGTTTTATTACAAAAATAAATTAATTTAAAAAAAAACACCTAATAGATGTCTGTTAGTGTACAGTCCGACGACTAATGAAGTCTGTCAGTGTATGCACAAACGTCCAATGGATTACAGAGGCTGAGCACGTTCTAGGGTCTTAGATGTCTGATATGCACGGTCAGACGTCTAGACGTTTGACCTGTACAATCAGAGTTCTATATAGACGTTTAACTATGGGTCCGATGTCCCATTAACGTCACCCGTATAGACTATAGACGTCAAAAGCCCACAATAACAGAAGTCAAAAGCCTTTTCTGCACTAGTGTATTTTAGTTTCTCTTATTTAAAATTGTAAAATGGGAGAAACTGAAATAATTTTCTGGATTTTTTTTTAATTTGGAAACTAAAACCATGTTTACTTTATATTAAGATAATTGCTAACGATTGAAAAACCGTTATTTTTATACTTAATTTTGATATTAAAAACACCCTTTATGACTTTGAAACTAGCTTGAAATCATGCTTTTGATTAAGTTGTGAGAATAAGAGAGTTGGATGGGTTTTATGCTTGTTTTTCCTTGTTTTGACAGGAATTAAGATGAATTGGATGAAGAAGTTGAAGTAGCAAGAAGCTGGAGTCATGAAAGGCTGGAAAGTGGCACATAGAAGAACCACTGTTTCATGCTTGGGCGGCACCGCTGAGTGCCAACTTAGTTCTGAGAGCACTGTTTCACGCTTGGGCGGCACCGCTGAGCACCAGTTTGATTTTTGCAGCACTGTTTCACGCTTGGGCGCCACCGCTGAGGGTCAAAAGAGTGCCGCAGCTACCGCTGAGCGCTAATCACATGGGCTCGGGCTATTTTTCTGTATTTTTAAGAAACTATTTAAGTTTTTGGACGTTCTAGGGTTCAGATCTTTGGATAGAAAGAGACGAAATTACACACCTTCAGGTTGACAAAAATCTACTAAGGCAGGATATTTTGGTATGTTTAAGATGTTTTACTTCCATCATTGACTTATTTTTGTTGATAATGCTTTAACATTAATTCTTTTTTAACAGGAAAATTGGGATATCCCTAATGATGATAGGATAAAGAAGAAGATTTTATCCCACATTGCAGTCTGGTGGAGGGACTTGAAGAAGAGAATTACACATTGATGAGAGGGTCGCACCTCCCAACAAAAGTTGTGCATAAAAGAATGCAGTATAGACTAGGAAGTGACTCCTAGGTCGTCTCTCAAGGACCAAATGTGGTTCAATCTCAGATTAACACGTAGTGGGGGGGGGGTTATCACAGGTTTGTGACTGTAATTGAACTTAAATTAAAATGGAAATTAAACACAACTAAACATGATTGACGGTATTCCAGTGCATGAAAACATTAAACTGAACATTGCAATAAATAAATATCCAAACACAATTCAAGTTGTAAAATGCAACACTTAAGCTAAAACATTAGATGCACAATGTTGTTATCTATCCTACGCATTCACCACCAAAGAGGAGAAAATCAACTCAACATGATATAAAATATTTTAAGGCAAACAAAGTAAAAGAAAATAAAACTTCTCAACTATCACCGTGCAACTACTACTTCAAGTTGTCCATTCACAAATAAATAAAAGAAATGCTTCAAATGGCCGTGACCATGTGCGTGATTTAATGCCTCCCACAGTGACATGGTCCCTCCCAATAATGCTGGAATTCTACTCCAAATGAAATGTCCTTCTATTGCTAAACCCAAATGAATGCACCGTGTGCTTTTCAAAAGAAAATGAAAATGCTTCTCAATATCTATCATCAGACCGTGACACCTACGCTTTCTAAATCTCCGTGCACACCACCAACTCCTTTCAAATCAGCTTTCTTACTTCCCTTCTCCACGTTTCAGCACACCATTTCTTCATCCTGCTACATGTGCGTGCAGCAGCTCTCCCAACCCGAGAATCACTTCATCTCAAAATGAATAGAAAGGACGCTCGTTCACGGAACGAGCGTACCATTCCAGCCGTCCGCGTGCATCACTTCTTCCAGGACATCCAGGCGCATGCTCCAAATGAGTCACCAATCCCGTACGTTCATTCTCTCCTACTCAATCAACATTTCATTCTTTAATGCTTCCAGCCGTGACAAGGGGAACATGATGTGACCGTGTGCACTACTTTACTGGACCGAAACTTCACTTTTCCTTCACCTAATCTCCGTGGCACCACTTTCATGTGCCAATTCTCTTTTCTTCCAACCGTGAATCATCTCCAACTCCACGTGCTCCTTTCTTGTAAAATGAATTCTTTCTTCTTTCCCAGGTGGCAGCTGGACTCGCTTCCCACAACCAAATTAAATGCATCAAACTTCAACACGTTCCAGCACAACATGCGGACACCATTCCCCTTCTTCCAATCAACACTTCCTCTCCGTGTGCACACCAACGCACCTCTCCCACCTAATCTACTTCATTTCAATAATTTCATGAACCAAATTGAAATTAAATGGCAAACTGAAAACGTAACGTGTGCTCAAGTCAAAGCAAGAAAATTTAATTTCATAAAAGCTTCCTTTGCAACAGTGTTTTCAGCCAAAGAAAAATTCACCCAAAAACCAAAACCCGAGAGAGACCCCCCTGGAACACAAGCCGAGAGAAAATAAAACAAGTGGGGCTCTCCTTTGCAAGTGGCGGCTGTGCTCTCTTTCTAAGGACCGTGTGTCCTCTTTTTTTTAGGGTAGGGTCCACACAATAAACCCTAGGGTGCCAAGTCACTAATTTCTAATTTTGGGTCTAATCTAATTTACCAAAAATTGACCCAAAATATAAGAGTTGATTCAAAAAATTCTAAACTACTGAATTACAATTTAATTAATTCAAAAATGTCTGTCTGGGGAGTCTTGAATTTATTCGGCATTCTTCCTGATGTCCCAAAATGTATTTCCGAAATTTTCCTGCACTTCAAAAAATGCACTTAATCAGCTCAGAAAATCCAAATTAGCACAATTACAAATTTCCGACCAAATTAAGCGGCATTCGGAAAACTGGGAAATAACAAACAATTAAACACAATTCCCTGGTTTATTTGAGTGCAGTAAACTAAATCTAATTCAAGAAATAACGATTCATCAAAATAGACCACACTTAGTCTTTTGCACTCCTGGGCAAAACTAAAACGAAAACCAGGGAACTACTCAAACATCAGGGAGCTGACACAGACTCGAAAGACAGACAACAAAGACTCCAAAACAGAAACACAGTTGCACAATTCTCACAAAATTCTGGACGGTAAAAGGTATAGGCAGAATCCAACACAGAGTCAACAAAAGCAGATACTCAAAGAATCATCCAAACAATTCAGTACAAGGAAAGCAGTCAATCAGTTCAAGAGATGAATCAACAGCAACAGAGCCTCACAGATGCACACAATCAGTGTTTCTCTCAAGTGTTTAAGGTAAATCAATGTCACTCAATTCACTCAATGCACTCAATGCACTCAAGAAAGCAAACAACAACAGACTTGGCAAGCCTCTAATATCAACACTCAAACACATATGCATGTTCAAATCAAAAGGTCTTTTCATGGTTGTAATGGGGCCAAGGACAAGGGAGGATATATCTAGATAAGAAGCTACAAACCATAAGGAACAGAGGAGCAATGGGGAACAAGTGTAAACACATACAAACACACCCACAACCTCTAATTCCATCCTCTTCTTGACTCCATTATTCACAATTATTCACATTTTTTTTTTTTTTTTTCACTATTTTTCTGCTTTCTTTTTTTTTCATCCTGTCTCTTTTCTTTTCTCTCTTTTCAAAACAAAACTGTAAAAGACAAGATACACATATATTTACCAAAGCAAAACAAGAATAGGAACCAACTAGCCAACTCATCAGAAACCCCCAAGAGACCACACTTGTTCCCAAAACACTTCCAAAGCTCCAAAATTCCCTATGGTTAAGGTAATCATTGTTTTTCACTGAGGGCTAGTGTATGAGCTTCGAAACAAGGAAATGGTGGAAAGTATAGGCTCAAAATGGGTTATCAAAGAATTAAAACAAGGTAAGCTTATTTGGCTAGAGAGGCTCAAGAACAAAATTGCCTTTATCACTTCCAAACATGCATATCAATCAAGAATTATCAACAAGAGTCAAGCCAAGGCATATGTGCAAGCAATCAAGAGACATATCACACACAAGAAAGAACATAAAATGGCTCAAATTCTCACACAGGGCATTTGTGTCACAATCAATTCAACTCTCAAACATCATGATCATCTTCCAAGCAAAGAAAAACAAGGAATCCAACATCTCAGAGTATCAATGAAGTGAAGGAAAACTGCCAACCTAACCCCAATCCAGAATTTACGAAAAACGTGCAAAACTGTACACAAGACACAACAAACTACATAAAAACCGAAACATGAACAAAGAAACAACCTCCCCTAATAATTTTGATGAGAGGGTCGCACCTCCAACAAAAGTTGTGCATAAAAGAATGCAGTATAGACTAGGAAGTGACTCCTAGGTCGTCTCTCAAGGACCAAATGTGGTTCAATCTCAGATTAACACGTAGTGGGGGGGGGGGGGTTATCACAGGTTTGTGACTGTAATTGAACTTAAATTAAAATGGAAATTAAACACAACTAAACATGATTGACGGTATTCCAGTGCATGAAAACATTAAACTGAACATTGCAATAAATAAATATCCAAACACAATTCAAGTTGTAAAAATGCAACACTTAAGCTAAAACATTAGATGCACAATGTTGTTATCTATCCTACGCATTCACCACCAAAGAGGAGAAAATCAACTCAACATGATATAAAATATTTTAAGGCAAACAAAGTAAAAGAAAATAAAACTTCTCAACTATCACCGTGCAACTACTACTTCAAGTTGTCCATTCACAAATAAATAAAAGAAATGCTTCAAATGGCCGTGACCATGTGCGTGATTTAATGCCTCCCACAGTGACATGGTCCCTCCCAATAATGCTGGAATTCTACTCCAAATGAAATGTCCTTCTATTGCTAAACCCAAATGAATGCACCGTGTGCTTTTCAAAAGAAAATGAAAATGCTTCTCAATATCTATCATCAGACCGTGACACCTACGCTTTCTAAATCTCCGTGCACACCACCAACTCCTTTCAAATCAGCTTTCTTACTTCCCTTCTCCACGTTTCAGCACACCATTTCTTCATCCTGCTACATGTGCGTGCAGCAGCTCTCCCAACCCGAGAATCACTTCATCTCAAAATGAATAGAAAGGACGCTCGTTCACGGAACGAGCGTACCATTCCAGCCGTCCGCGTGCATCACTTCTTCCAGGACATCCAGGCGCATGCTCCAAATGAGTCACCAATCCCGTACGTTCATTCTCTCCTACTCAATCAACATTTCATTCTTTAATGCTTCCAGCCGTGACAAGGGGAACATGATGTGACCGTGTGCACTACTTTACTGGACCGAAACTTCACTTTTCCTTCACCTAATCTCCGTGGCACCACTTTCATGTGCCAATTCTCTTTTCTTCCAACCGTGAATCATCTCCAACTCCACGTGCTCCTTTCTTGTAAAATGAATTCTTTCTTCTTTCCCAGGTGGCAGCTGGTGATGAGTCAATATTTTATTCACTTCACTTAGTTTAATGTGCTAGAATTAGTTGGGGAATTATGCTTAAACGTCCGGTATTTTCCTGTTTTTCCTAATTGTGCTTAATTTGATCGGAAATTCTTATTTTAACTAATTTGAATTATCTGAGCTTATTATTTTGCATTATTAATTACGGGAAAATTTTGGATAACTTTTTGGGACATTTGAAAGCTAAATGAGAAATGGCAATTGAGCCAATGCATCTTAGCCATTTTTATTTTCGCTGGCTGCCGCGTGAATGTTGTGTCAACTTGTGTGTCTTCGTTTGAGTTCAATTCTTATTCGTTTTCCATGCAATTTTTTTTCATAGTTTCGTCTGGATGTCTATTTTAACATATAGTTTTTACTTTGTTCAAATTCATTCTGTGCTGTTCCCAGTATTTATTTTACTCTCATATGTCAGTGCAGTGATTACTGCTGTTTGTGTCAACTTGTGTGTCTTCGTTTGAGTTCAATTCTTATCCGTTTTCCATGCAATTTTTTTTCATAGTTTCGTATGGATGTCTATTTTCACGTATAGTTTTTATTTTGTTCAAATTCGTTCTGTGTTGTTCCCAGTATTTTTTTTACTCCCCTATGTCATTCCAATGCTTGCTGTTTGAGTGATTTCTAATCTGTTGCATTGTTTGCTTGTTTTTAGTAATTGTGGTGGCTGGAATTGATCATTGGATGATGCTAAGACCTCCCAACACTCTTAACCAAGTCCTTTAATTCTTGAATTTTAAGAAGCAAAATGGAAGGGCCCACATAGAAACGAAGTGGTCCAGCCTTGGAGCTCCCGTCCAGCAACACCACGCGGATGAAAACGCACAAGGAAATTGGTGTGCATGTTGGAAGGGAGGTGCACACGGTAATTGCTAGCTCTCGGTCCAGCAAAATTGGGGTGTGTCCAGTAGCAAGGGTGCACATCCAGCTTTCAATTGAAGAAACAACATCACGCCACGGACACGCTCTTTTGGGCTGGAGTTTTCTGGAAGATTGAAGTGTTACATCTGGAAGCAGCTGCCACGTCCACGGTCCAGCAAGGAGAGCAGCGGTGCACGCAGAAAACACACGGTCCAGAAGCAAGCAGGTCCAGCAGCTGTGAAGACGTGGTGCTTGAGAGTTTGGGGGTGCATCCAGCACAGATCCAGCCGCAACCTAGGATGGACATCATGTAGCGTCATCCAGAGAGAAGCTCCAGCCGCCACACTAGAAAGAGGGAACCACCGAGAGTAAGTAGGGGAGGAGTTGGAGAAAGAAAAAGCCACGCACATGGAGGGGTACGGCTAGAAGGAGAGAAGCACGCTGGAATGGCTGGAATGCTGCACGCTCATTTCATTCGGAATAGCTGGAAGAAGTGAAGGTGCTGATTCACTTTTCTTTTTGGAAGCACACATTTTCCTTTCACTTTGAAGAAAGAGTAGTTGGCACATCAGGAGGGGAGTAGCCCCCGAAAGGGTTTTCGTTTATTGTAGTTATGCTTGGATGAGAATGAATTTTATATTCCAATTTTTGAAATACCAAAAGCATTGACCGGTTTTGAAGTTGTTTGCTATGAATCATCATTCGCGTTTTTCAATGTTCATCATTAACTATCCATTATTCTAATCCATTCCATTACTATTCATGTGTCCTTTTATTTATACTTTTCACGTGATGGAGGTGTCTTGAAAGAAGACCAACCTAGCACTTCATTTATTAGCTTTAGGATGCATTTTATTTTCTTTTATTGAGAAATGCACTCACGGTGCAGCTGCCATGTGGAGTAGTTTTAGTTTATTTAATTTGCTGCCACTCATTTTGATTCCTTAAGTGTTCACGTTTTTTTTTCAATCTAGAAGTAAGGTGTGTCCACGTAAATGTGAAGCATTGTGTGGTGATGAGACACGTTGAAGGATAGAAAGTTTTATTTTTTTACTTCTTCACGCATTTACTTTTATGTGTTCTTTACGCATTCATTTCAATTGGTTTCCGTTCTCGATGTGCATTTAAATTGTTTAGCTCAATGTTGCACTTTTAATTTGGTTAAAGCGATTTTCATTTTGACGTTCTCTATTTTTCGTGGTTGTGATATTTTAGTTACAATGTTAGCTTAAGTGACTAACCATTTTAATTATGTGTTTATATCTGTGTTTACATCCGTGTTTATGTTCGTGTTTTAATTTAGTTCACTTGCACTCTCAAAAAAAAAAAAATATTCACACACCCCCCCTACGTGTTTGACCTAAGCCTCGAACCACATTTGGTCCTTGAGAGACGACCTAGGAGTCACTTCCTAGTCTATACTGCATTCTTTTATGCATAACTTTTGTGGGAGGTGCGACCCTCTCATCAGCTGGACTCGCTTCCCAAACCAAATTAAATGCATCAAACTTCAACACGTTCCAGCACAACATGCGGACACCATTCCCCTTCTTCCAATCAACACTTCCTCTCCGTGTGCACACCAACGCACCTCTCCCACCTAATCTACTTCATTTCAATAATTTCATGAACCAAATTGAAATTAAATGGCAAACTGAAAACGTAACGTGTGCTCAAGTCAAAGCAAGAAAATTTAATTTCATAAAAGCTTCCTTTGCAACAGTGTTTTCAGCCAAAGAAAAATTCACCCAAAAACCAAAACCCGAGAGAGACCCCCCTGGAACACAAGCCGAGAGAAAATAAAACAAGTGGGGCTCTCCTTTGCAAGTGGCGGCTGTGCTCTCTTTCTAAGGACCGTGTGTCCTCTTTTTTTAGGGTAGGGTCCACACAATAAACCCTAGGGTGCCAAGTCACTAATTTCTAATTTTGGGTCTAATCTAATTTACCAAAAATTGACCCAAAATATAAGAGTTGATTCAAAAAATTCTAAACTACTGAATTACAATTTAATTAATTCAAAAATGTCTGTCTGGGGAGTCTTGAATTTATTCGGCATTCTTCCTGATGTCCCAAAATGTATTTCCGAAATTTTCCTGCACTTCAAAAATGCACTTAATCAGCTCAGAAAATCCAAATTAGCACAATTACAAATTTCCGACCAAATTAAGCGGCATTCGGAAAACTGGGAAATAACAAACAATTAAACACAATTCCCTGGTTTATTTGAGTGCAGTAAACTAAATCTAATTCAAGAAATAACGATTCATCAAAATAGACCACACTTAGTCTTTTGCACTCCTGGGCAAAACTAAAACGAAAACCAGGGAACTACTCAAACATCAGGGAGCTGACACAGACTCGAAAGACAGACAACAAAGACTCCAAAACAGAAACACAGTTGCACAATTCTCACAAAATTCTGGACGGTAAAAGGTATAGGCAGAATCCAACACAGAGTCAACAAAAGCAGATACTCAAAGAATCATCCAAACAATTCAGTACAAGGAAAGCAGTCAATCAGTTCAAGAGATGAATCAACAGCAACAGAGCCTCACAGATGCACACAATCAGTGTTTCTCTCAAGTGTTTAAGGTAAATCAATGTCACTCAATTCACTCAATGCACTCAATGCACTCAAGAAAGCAAACAACAACAGACTTGGCAAGCCTCTAATATCAACACTCAAACACATATGCATGTTCAAATCAAAAGGTCTTTTCATGGTTGTAATGGGGCCAAGGACAAGGGAGGATATATCTAGATAAGAAGCTACAAACCATAAGGAACAGAGGAGCAATGGGGAACAAGTGTAAACACATACAAACACACCCACAACCTCTAATTCCATCCTCTTCTTGACTCCATTATTCACAATTATTCACATTTTTTTTTTTTTTTTTCACTATTTTTCTGCTTTCTTTTTTTTTTCATCCTGTCTCTTTTCTTTTCTCTCTTTTCAAAACAAAACTGTAAAAGACAAGATACACATATATTTACCAAAGCAAAACAAGAATAGGAACCAACTAGCCAACTCATCAGAAACCCCCAAGAGACCACACTTGTTCCCAAAACACTTCCAAAGCTCCAAAATTCCCTATGGTTAAGGTAATCATTGTTTTTCACTGAGGGCTAGTGTATGAGCTTCGAAACAAGGAAATGGTGGAAAGTATAGGCTCAAAATGGGTTATCAAAGAATTAAAACAAGGTAAGCTTATTTGGCTAGAGAGGCTCAAGAACAAAATTGCCTTTATCACTTCCAAACATGCATATCAATCAAGAATTATCAACAAGAGTCAAGCCAAGGCATATGTGCAAGCAATCAAGAGACATATCACACACAAGAAAGAACATAAAATGGCTCAAATTCTCACACAGGGCATTTGTGTCACAATCAATTCAACTCTCAAACATCATGATCATCTTCCAAGCAAAGAAAAACAAGGAATCCAACATCTCAGAGTATCAATGAAGTGAAGGAAAACTGCCAACCTAACCCCAATCCAGAATTTACGAAAAACGTGCAAAACTGTACACAAGACACAACAAACTACATAAAAACCGAAACATGAACAAAGAAACAACCTCCCCTAATAATTTTGATGAGAGGGTCGCACCTCCCAACAAAAGTTGTGCATAAAAGAATGCAGTATAGACTAGGAAGTGACTCCTAGGTCGTCTCTCAAGGACCAAATGTGGTTCAATCTCAGATTAACACGTAGTGGGGGGGGGGTTATCACAGGTTTGTGACTGTAATTGAACTTAAATTAAAATGGAAATTAAACACAACTAAACATGATTGACGGTATTCCAGTGCATGAAAACATTAAACTGAACATTGCAATAAATAAATATCCAAACACAATTCAAGTTGTAAAAATGCAACACTTAAGCTAAAACATTAGATGCACAATGTTGTTATCTATCCTACGCATTCACCACCAAAGAGGAGAAAATCAACTCAACATGATATAAAATATTTTAAGGCAAACAAAGTAAAAGAAAATAAAACTTCTCAACTATCACCGTGCAACTACTACTTCAAGTTGTCCATTCACAAATAAATAAAAGAAATGCTTCAAATGGCCGTGACCATGTGCGTGATTTAATGCCTCCCACAGTGACATGGTCCCTCCCAATAATGCTGGAATTCTACTCCAAATGAAATGTCCTTCTATTGCTAAACCCAAATGAATGCACCGTGTGCTTTTCAAAAGAAAATGAAAATGCTTCTCAATATCTATCATCAGACCGTGACACCTACGCTTTCTAAATCTCCGTGCACACCACCAACTCCTTTCAAATCAGCTTTCTTACTTCCCTTCTCCACGTTTCAGCACACCATTTCTTCATCCTGCTACATGTGCGTGCAGCAGCTCTCCCAACCCGAGAATCACTTCATCTCAAAATGAATAGAAAGGACGCTCGTTCACGGAACGAGCGTACCATTCCAGCCGTCCGCGTGCATCACTTCTTCCAGGACATCCAGGCGCATGCTCCAAATGAGTCACCAATCCCGTACGTTCATTCTCTCCTACTCAATCAACATTTCATTCTTTAATGCTTCCAGCCGTGACAAGGGGAACATGATGTGACCGTGTGCACTACTTTACTGGACCGAAACTTCACTTTTCCTTCACCTAATCTCCGTGGCACCACTTTCATGTGCCAATTCTCTTTTCTTCCAACCGTGAATCATCTCCAACTCCACGTGCTCCTTTCTTGTAAAATGAATTCTTTCTTCTTTCCCAGGTGGCAGCTGGTGATGAGTCAATATTTTATTCACTTCACTTAGTTTAATGTGCTAGAATTAGTTGGGGAATTATGCTTAAACGTCCGGTATTTTCCTGTTTTTCCTAATTGTGCTTAATTTGATCGGAAATTCTTATTTTAACTAATTTGAATTATCTGAGCTTATTATTTTGCATTATTAATTACGGGAAAATTTTGGATAACTTTTTGGGACATTTGAAAGCTAAATGAGAAATGGCAATTGAGCCAATGCATCTTAGCCATTTTTATTTTCGCTGGCTGCCGCGTGAATGTTGTGTCAACTTGTGTGTCTTCGTTTGAGTTCAATTCTTATTCGTTTTCCATGCAATTTTTTTTCATAGTTTCGTCTGGATGTCTATTTTAACATATAGTTTTTACTTTGTTCAAATTCATTCTGTGCTGTTCCCAGTATTTATTTTACTCTCATATGTCAGTGCAGTGATTACTGCTGTTTGTGTCAACTTGTGTGTCTTCGTTTGAGTTCAATTCTTATCCGTTTTCCATGCAATTTTTTTTCATAGTTTCGTATGGATGTCTATTTTCACGTATAGTTTTTATTTTGTTCAAATTCGTTCTGTGTTGTTCCCAGTATTTTTTTTACTCCCCTATGTCATTCCAATGCTTGCTGTTTGAGTGATTTCTAATCTGTTGCATTGTTTGCTTGTTGTTTAGTAATTGTGGTGGCTGGAATTGATCATTGGATGATGCTAAGACCTCCCAACACTCTTAACCAAGTCCTTTAATTCTTGAATTTTAAGAAGCAAAATGGAAGGGCCCACATAGAAACGAAGTGGTCCAGCCTTGGAGCTCCCGTCCAGCAACACCACGCGGATGAAAACGCACAAGGAAATTGGTGTGCATGTTGGAAGGGAGGTGCACACGGTAATTGCTAGCTCTCGGTCCAGCAAAATTGGGGGTGTGTCCAGTAGCAAGGGTGCACATCCAGCTTTCAATTGAAGAAACAACATCACGCCACGGACACGCTCTTTTGGGCTGGAGTTTTCTGGAAGATTGAAGTGTTACATCTGGAAGCAGCTGCCACGTCCACGGTCCAGCAAGGAGAGCAGCGGTGCACGCAGAAAACACACGGTCCAGAAGCAAGCAGGTCCAGCAGCTGTGAAGACGTGGTGCTTGAGAGTTTGGGGGTGCATCCAGCACAGATCCAGCCGCAACCTAGGATGGACATCATGTAGCGTCATCCAGAGAGAAGCTCCAGCCGCCACACTAGAAAGAGGGAACCACCGAGAGTAAGTAGGGGAGGAGTTGGAGAAAGAAAAAGCCACGCACATGGAGGGGTACGGCTAGAAGGAGAGAAGCACGCTGGAATGGCTGGAATGCTGCACGCTCATTTCATTCGGAATAGCTGGAAGAAGTGAAGGTGCTGATTCACTTTTCTTTTTGGAAGCACACATTTTCCTTTCACTTTGAAGAAAGAGTAGTTGGCACATCAGGAGGGGAGTAGCCCCCGAAAGGGTTTTCGTTTATTGTAGTTATGCTTGGATGAGAATGAATTTTATATTCCAATTTTTGAAATACCAAAAGCATTGACCGGTTTTGAAGTTGTTTGCTATGAATCATCATTCGCGTTTTTCAATGTTCATCATTAACTATCCATTATTCTAATCCATTCCATTACTATTCATGTGTCCTTTTATTTATACTTTTCACGTGATGGAGGTGTCTTGAAAGAAGACCAACCTAGCACTTCATTTATTAGCTTTAGGATGCATTTTATTTTCTTTTATTGAGAAATGCACTCACGGTGCAGCTGCCGCCATGTGGAGTAGTTTTAGTTTATTTAATTTGCTGCCACTCATTTTGATTCCTTAAGTGTTCACGTTTTTTTTTCAATCTAGAAGTAAGGTGTGTCCACGTAAATGTGAAGCATTGTGTGGTGATGAGACACGTTGAAGGATAGAAAGTTTTATTTTTTTACTTCTTCACGCATTTACTTTTATGTGTTCTTTACGCATTCATTTCAATTGGTTTCCGTTCTCGATGTGCATTTAAATTGTTTAGCTCAATGTTGCACTTTTAATTTGGTTAAAGCGATTTTCATTTTGACGTTCTCTATTTTTCGTGGTTGTGATATTTTAGTTACAATGTTAGCTTAAGTGACTAACCATTTTAATTATGTGTTTATATCTGTGTTTACATCCGTGTTTATGTTCGTGTTTTAATTTAGTTCACTTGCACTCTCAAAAAAAAAAAAATATTCACACACCCCCCCACTACGTGTTTGACCTAAGCCTCGAACCACATTTGGTCCTTGAGAGACGACCTAGGAGTCACTTCCTAGTCTATACTGCATTCTTTTATGCATAACTTTTGTGGGAGGTGCGACCCTCTCATCAGCTGGACTCGCTTCCCACAACCAAATTAAATGCATCAAACTTCAACACGTTCCAGCACAACATGCGGACACCATTCCCCTTCTTCCAATCAACACTTCCTCTCCGTGTGCACACCAACGCACCTCTCCCACCTAATCTACTTCATTTCAATAATTTCATGAACCAAATTGAAATTAAATGGCAAACTGAAAACGTAACGTGTGCTCAAGTCAAAGCAAGAAAATTTAATTTCATAAAAGCTTCCTTTGCAACAGTGTTTTCAGCCAAAGAAAAATTCACCCAAAAACCAAAACCCGAGAGAGACCCCCCTGGAACACAAGCCGAGAGAAAATAAAACAAGTGGGGCTCTCCTTTGCAAGTGGCGGCTGTGCTCTCTTTCTAAGGACCGTGTGTCCTCTTTTTTTTAGGGTAGGGTCCACACAATAAACCCTAGGGTGCCAAGTCACTAATTTCTAATTTTGGGTCTAATCTAATTTACCAAAAATTGACCCAAAATATAAGAGTTGATTCAAAAATTCTAAACTACTGAATTACAATTTAATTAATTCAAAAATGTCTGTCTGGGGAGTCTTGAATTTATTCGGCATTCTTCCTGATGTCCCAAAATGTATTTCCGAAATTTTCCTGCACTTCAAAAATGCACTTAATCAGCTCAGAAAATCCAAATTAGCACAATTACAAATTTCCGACCAAATTAAGCGGAATTCGGAAAACTGGGAAATAACAAACAATTAAACACAATTCCCTGGTTTATTTAAGTGCAATAAACTAAATCTAATTCAAGAAATAACGATTCATCAAAATAGACCACACTTAGTCTTTTGCACTCCTGGGCAAAACTAAAACGAAAACCAGGGAACTACTCAAACATCAGGGAGCTGACACAGACTCGAAAGACAGACAACAAAGACTCCAAAACAGAAACACAGTTGCACAATTCTCACAAAATTCTGGACGGTAAAAGGTATAGGCAGAATCCAACACAGAGTCAACAAAAGCAGATACTCAAAGAATCATCCAAACAATTCAGTACAAGGAAAGCAGTCAATCAGTTCAAGAGATGAATCAACAGCAACAGAGCCTCACAGATGCACACAATCAGTGTTTCTCTCAAGTGTTTAAGGTAAATCAATGTCACTCAATGCACTCAAGAAAGCAAACAACAACAGACTTGGCAAGCCTCTAATATCAACACTCGAACACATATGCATGTTCAAATCAAAAGGTCTTTTCATGGTTGTAATGGGGCCAAGGACAAGGGAGGATATATCTAGATAAGAAGCTACAAACCATAAGGAACAGAGGAGCAATGGGGAACAAGTGTAAACACATTACAAACACACCCACAACCTCTAATTCCATCCTCTTCTTGACTCCATTATTCACAATTATTCACATTTTTTTTTTTTTTCACTATTTTTCTGCTTTCTTTTTTTTTCATCCTGTCTCTTTTCTTTTCTCTATTTCAGAACACAACTGTAAAGAGACAAGATACACATATATTTACCAAAAGCAAAACAAGAATAGGAACCAACTAGCCAACTCATCAGAAATCCCCAAGAGACCACACTTGTTCCCAAAACACTTCCAAAGCTCCAAAATTCCCTAAGGTTAAGGTAATCATGGTTTTTCACTTAGGGCTAGTGTATGAGCATTCGAAACAAGAAATGGGGGAAAGTATAGGCTCAAAATGGGTTATCAAAGAATTAGAACAAGGTAAGCTTATTTGGCTAGAGAGGCTCAAGAACAAAATTGCCTTTATCACTTCCAAACATGCATATCAATCAAGAATTATCAACAAGAGTCAAGCCAAGGCATATGTGCAAGCAATCAAGAGACATATCACACACAAGAAAGAACATAAAGTGGCTCAAATTCTCACACAGGGCATTTGTGTCACAATCAATTCAACTCTCAAACATCATGATCATCTTCCAAGCAAAGAAAAGCAAGGAATCCAACATCTCAGAGTATCAATGAAGTGAAGGAAAACTGACAACCTAACCACAATCCAGAATTTACGAAAACGTATGCAAAACTGTACACAAGACACAACAAACTACATAAAAACCGAAACATGAACAAAGAAACAACCTCCCCTAATAGACCACACTTAAACGACACAATGTCCTCAGTGTGTCACAATCAGTAGATCAACAATCAGAACAATCATCAGATATCGACAAAGTGCAATAAAAGTGAGGAGGGAAGGAGAAAAGAAACTCCCTGAGTCAGATGGGAGGATAGGTGGGGTGGACCAAAGACGTCTCCTCCACCACTACATCCACTAAAGAAGGGTTGCTGAGGAAAGGCTTCAGTCTATGCCCGTTCACCTTGAAGCTTTTAGCTGTAGATGGACCTTGGATCTCTACTGCACCATAAGGATAAACATTAGTCACAACAAAAGGTCCAGTCCATTTTGATCTCAACTTACCACCCATGAGGCCGAGTCTAGAGTTATACAACAAAACCTGTTGGCCCACCTCGAAGTCCTTTCTAACAATAGAACTATCATGGAACTTCTTTGTCCTTTCCTTGTAGAACTTCGAGTTCTCATATGCCTCCAATCGGATCTCATCCAATTCATTCAGTTGCAACTTTCTTTCCTCTCCAGCTTGGTCCATGGAGAAGTTGCAAATCTTCACAGCCCAATATGCCCGATGCTCAATCTCGACCGGTAGGTGACATGCTTTTCCGAAGACAACCCGGTAAGGAGACATCCCTATCGGTGCTTTGTAAGCTGTCCTGTGAGCCCAAAGAGCATCGTCCAACCTATTGCTCCAATCTTTCCTGTTGGGCTGGACAATCTTCTCCAAAATCCTCTTAATCTCCCTGTTGGAGATCTCAGCCTGCCCATTTGTTTGGGGGTGGTAAGGTGTAGAAACTCTGTGCGTCACCCCATATTTCTTGAGCAAGGCTTGCATGGATCTGTTGCAAAAATGGGTTCCTTGATCACTAACAATTGCTCTAGGCACTCCAAACCTGCAAAAGAGGTGAGATCTAACAAAATCTACAACAACCCGAGCATCATTAGTCCTGGTGGCTCTAGCTTCCACCCATTTTGAAACATAATCCACAGCAAGGAGAATATAACAGAAACCAAAAGAAACAGGAAAAGGACCCATGAAATCTATACCCCATACATCAAACACCTCACAGAACAACATAGGTTGTTGAGGCATCTCTTGTCTCTGTGAAATTGATCCTCCTGCTCTCTGACAAGGCTCACAGGTGCTGCAGATCTTCTCCGCATCTTTGAAGATGGAAGGCCAATAAAAACCACAGTCCAGCACCCTGCGAGCTGTTCTCTGTATCCCCAGATGACCACCAGGTGAGGAGGCATGACAAAACTGCAGGACCGAGTCAATCTCATGGTCCGGAATGCATCTCCTAGTAACCTGGTCACTGCACAACTTCCACAGATATGGGTCATCCCAAACATAATACTTAGCATCACTCTTAATTTTAGCAATCTGAGCACGTGATGCTAAGGGAGGAAAAACAGAAGCAACCAAATAATTTACAATGTGTGCAAACCAAGGAGTGGGGTGAGAGTAAGAAATCATCAACAAACTCTCGTCAGGAAAGGTATCCTGTATGGGCAACACATCAGCTTCATCATCAGCTTTTTCAATCCGGCTTAGGTGGTCTGCAACCAAATTTCGTGCTCCACTCCGGTCTTCAATTTGCAAGTCAAACTCTTGGAGCAGTAGCATCCACCTGATCAATCTAGGCTTTGACTCCGCCTTTTTCAACAGAAACTTTAGAGCTGCATGGTCAGTATACACAATAACAGGTGATCCAAGCAAATATGACCTAAACTTATCAAGGGCAAAAACAATTGCCAACAACTCTTTTTCAGTGGTGGTATAATTTGCCTGGGCAACATCCAAAGTGCGTGAAGCATAGTAGATCACTCTCGGCAGCTTGTCAATTTTCTGTGTCAAGACAGCCCCTAATGCATAATTAGACGCATCACACATGAGCTCAAATGGGGCTGTCCAATCCGGTGCCTGAATGATAGGGGCGGTGGTCAAAGCTTCCTTCAGGCAATCAAACGCCTGCTTGCATCTGTCATCAAAAGAGAAGTCAATATCTTTCTGCAGCAGTCTGGACAAAGGAAGCGCCTTCTTGCTGAAATCTTTGATGAAGCGCCTGTAGAAACCTGCATGTCCAAGAAAAGATCGCACCTCTCGCACGCAAGAGGGGTAAGGCAACTGCGAAATCACAGATATCTTAGCAGGGTCTACCTCTATTCCCTTTTCAGAAATGATATGCCCTAGAACCAAACCTTGTCCAACCATGAAGTGACATTTCTCAAAATTGAGAACAAGGTTTGTTTCTATGCATCTTTTCAAAACTTTTTCCAGACTGTCTAAACATGCATCAAAGGAGGATCCGTACACAGTAAAATCATCCATAAACACCTCTATGCAATTCTCAAGAAAGTCGCTAAAAATGCTAAGCATGCACCGCTGGAAGGTACCAGGGGCATTGCATAGACCAAAGGGCATCCTCCTATAGGCAAAAGTGCCAAAGGGACAGGTGAATGTGGTTTTTTCTTGATCCTCAGGAGCAATATTTATTTGAAAGTAACCAGAAAAACCATCAAGAAAACAATAATGAGATTTACCTGCCAGGCGCTCCAGCATCTGATCAATGAATGGCAGGGGGAAATGATCTTTCCTGGTTGCTTGGTTGAGCCTCCTATAGTCAATGCAGACTCTCCAACTGTTCTGCACTCTAGCTGGGATAAGCTCATCCCTCTCATTCTTCACCACAGTGAGGCCAGTTTTCTTGGGCACAACATGGATGGGGCTAACCCACTGACTGTCTGAAATAGGGTAGATGATCCCAGCTTGCAAAAGCTTGGTCACCTCCTTCTTGATGACGTCCATGATCACGGGGTTTTGCCTTCTTTGTGGCTGTCTCACTGGCCTTGCCCCATCTTCCAAAAGAATTCTATGCATGCATGTGGATGGGCTAATACCAGGTATGTCAGCCAAACTCCAACCAATGGCCTTCTTGTGCTTCCTCAACACACCAAGCAACTTCTCCTCTTGAACAGAATCAAGGGAGGTGGAAATGATCACCGGTTTCTTCTCATCATCCTCCAAGTACACGTACTTGAGGTTATCTGGGAGCTGTTTCAACTCAAGAGTAGGTGCCTGCAAGTCAGATTCATTTGTACTTCCTACAAAGTGGTTAGTGCATTCTGACTCCAAAGAATTCACAGGTAAAGGCGGAACACCTATCTCATCAAGCTCCAAATCCATATCCATGACAATTACATTATCAACATCATCCATATAAAAACATCATCAACATCATGGATATCAAAATTCTCTTCAAAATCAACATCATTCTCAAATTCAGATTCAATGCATGTATGTAGAGAAGATAGAAAAGAATGCTCTTTCTTATGCAAAGAATCAAAATCATCAACAACATATCTATCAATAATGTCATCCAATGCATCGATCCTAAACAGAGAATGGTCCTCAGCTGGAAATTTCATTGCATCAAGGATATTAAAATGAACAACAATATCAGCAAATTCCATAGACAAAGTTCCAGCATACACATCAATCTTAGTTCGGGCAGTTTTCAAGAATGGCCTGCCTAAGATAATGGGAGCGGATCCATGAGAGAATCCCTCCTCCATTTCCAAAACATAAAAGTCAGCAGGAAAAATCAATTCACCAACCCTAACCAAGACATCCTCTATGAAACCTGCTGGGTGGGTAACACTCCTATTGGCCAACTGAATGACCACACCCGTGGTTTGCAAAGGACCCAGAGACAAAGATGCATATATAGATAAAGGCATGACATTAACAGAAGCACCCAAATCAAGCATGGCATTTTCAAATTTATTGTTTCCAATCACACAAGGAATGCAAAATATACCTGGGTCCTTGCACTTTTCAGGGATGTGCGGGACCGACTTACCAATGAGCGCAGATACATTCCTTCCCATGCTTATTCCTCTCATTTCCCTTCATCTTCCTCTTGTGTGTGCACAGCTCCTTCAAGAATTTGGCATACTTCGGTATCTGCTTGATGGCATCAAGTAGAGGTATGTTCACCTCTACCTTCCTGAAGGTCTCCAGAATTTCCTTATCCACATCTTCCATCTTTTTGCTAGGAAGTGCCCGTGAAGGGAATGGTAGAGGGATAGGTCGGTCAACCAATGGAGAAGGTGCGGCAGCGGTGGTGGTGGAAGAGGGAGAAGATCCACTTGAAGAAGAACCACCGGCTGGAGAAGAAGATTCACCCACCTCAAATGCCTTGCTCGGACCGTCATGGTCGTTCTTTCTAGGACAAGTAGCAGGCATGGGTGTAGGTGTAGAAGCGGGCTCTGAAGGCACAAAAATCTGCTTCCCTGATCTAAGGGTTATGGCACTCACATTCCTTGGGTTCTGCACAGTCTGGGATGGTAACTTATCCGAATTCTGAGACTGCGCCTGGTTTATCTGAGTAGCCATCTGACCCATCTGGTTAGTGAGACTCTGTATGGAAGCTCTAGTCTCCTGCTGAAACTGCAGGTTTTGCATAGTCATCTGTCTCACTAACTCTTCCAATGAAGGTTCAGACGAAGTGGAAGGTTGGGCAGCTGGTTGGGCAGGTGCCTCTTGTTGCTGCTGTTGTTGTTGCCTCTGGTGTTGTTGCATAGGTGGAGGCACATATCTGTTAGGTGCTCCAGCATTCTGGAAAGGTGGTGCCTGCTGTTGATGCTGTGGCGCATTGTTCCATCTCAGATTGGGGTGATTCCTCCACCCTGGGTTGTACCTGTTGCTGGATAAGTCATGATTTTGCTGTTGTTGCTGCCTGTTGTTGTAGATGTTCGTAGCATAAGCCTGAGGCGCATCAGAGGCAGCAGAGTGCTGCAAAGAAGGACAAGCATCTGTATAGTGGTCACTGGAAGGACAAATAGCACATAGTCGTGCAACAGATGCAGATGGAGCTGCAGATTTCTGGTTGGTAGTCAACTGTGTCACCAACTTCGTAAGAGAGTCAATCTTTCCTTCCAACTTGCTTTCAACAGCTGATAAAGACTGGGCAACAACATCATGTACGCCCCTCACCACAATGGCATCATTCCTGGTGCTAAACTGCTGGGAGTTGGAGGCCATCTTCTCAATCAATTGCCTGGCCTCAGCAGGTGTGGTGTCTCCAAGAGCTCCACCACTGGCAGCATCAATCATACCACGGTCCATGTTGTTCAAACCCTCATAGAAATACTGGACAAGGAGATGCTCAGGTATCTGATGGTGGGGACAACTAGCACAAAGTGTCTTGAATCTCTCCCAATACTCATATAAGTTCTCTCCACCAAGCTGCCTAATCCCAGTTATGTCTTTTCTGATAGCTGTGGTCCGGGCTGCTGGAAAAAATTTATCTAAGAACAGCCTCTTCAGATCATCCCAGCTAGTGACGGATCTAGGCGCCAAACCATACAACCAATCCTTAGCAACATTTTCCAATGAATGAGGGAATGCCTTAAGAAGATGTGCTCTTCAGGAACATCATGTGGTTTCATACTAGAACAGACAATGTGGAATTCCTTCAAATGCTTATGAGGACTCTCACCTGCAAGACCATGAAACTTGGGCAACAAATGGATCAGTCCAGTCTTGAGAACACATGGAACGTCCTCATCAGGATATTGGATGCACAAGCTTTCGATATCGAAATCAGGTGCAGCCATCTCCCTAAAAGTCCTCTCGCGAGGTGGAGGTTGTGCCATATTGTTCTCAGTGTGAAAAACAACAGAATCAGAATCAGAGTCACGTGCAGATGCAACAGATGCAGTAGATGCAGTATGCACAAATACTCAGCAGTGGGATGCACAGTATCCAATGGAACAGACTCAAAAACAGACTCTAAAGATAAATTCTAGAATGCCTAGCTAACCTATGAAAAGTTCTATCAATCTCAGGATCAAAGGGTGGTATAGGCCCAGGATTTCCCCTAGTCATGCACTAAGTCAGAACACCCTAAAATCATGAAACGATATCACAAAAATTTTGAACACACAAAACAACCTAAACAAACAAATCACACACACTCAAACATTTAAGACAAAACACAACACACCAACAACACATTATCAACACAAAAGACACTAACACAACAAAAACCTAAGACCGAACCGTTGGTCCCCGGCAACGGCGCCATTTTGATGAGAGGGTCGCACCTCCCAACAAAAGTTGTGCATAAAAGAATGCAGTATAGACTAGGAAGTGACTCCTAGGTCGTCTCTCAAGGACCAAATGTGGTTCAATCTCAGATTAACACGTAGTGGGGGGGGGGGTTATCACAGGTTTGTGACTGTAATTGAACTTAAATTAAAATGGAAATTAAACACAACTAAACATGATTGACGGTATTCCAGTGCATGAAAACATTAAACTGAACATTGCAATAAATAAATATCCAAACACAATTCAAGTTGTAAAAATGCAACACTTAAGCTAAAACATTAGATGCACAATGTTGTTATCTATCCTACGCATTCACCACCAAAGAGGAGAAAATCAACTCAACATGATATAAAATATTTTAAGGCAAACAAAGTAAAAGAAAATAAAACTTCTCAACTATCACCGTGCAACTACTACTTCAAGTTGTCCATTCACAAATAAATAAAAGAAATGCTTCAAATGGCCGTGACCATGTGCGTGATTTAATGCCTCCCACAGTGACATGGTCCCTCCCAATAATGCTGGAATTCTACTCCAAATGAAATGTCCTTCTATTGCTAAACCCAAATGAATGCACCGTGTGCTTTTCAAAAGAAATGAAAATGCTTCTCAATATCTATCATCAGACCGTGACACCTACGCTTTCTAAATCTCCGTGCACACCACCAACTCCTTTCAAATCAGCTTTCTTACTTCCCTTCTCCACGTTTCAGCACACCATTTCTTCATCCTGCTACATGTGCGTGCAGCAGCTCTCCCAACCCGAGAATCACTTCATCTCAAAATGAATAGAAAGGACGCTCGTTCACGGAACGAGCGTACCATTCCAGCCGTCCGCGTGCATCACTTCTTCCAGGACATCCAGGCGCATGCTCCAAATGAGTCACCAATCCCGTACGTTCATTCTCTCCTACTCAATCAACATTTCATTCTTTAATGCTTCCAGCCGTGACAAGGGGAACATGATGTGACCGTGTGCACTACTTTACTGGACCGAAACTTCACTTTTCCTTCACCTAATCTCCGTGGCACCACTTTCATGTGCCAATTCTCTTTTCTTCCAACCGTGAATCATCTCCAACTCCACGTGCTCCTTTCTTGTAAAATGAATTCTTTCTTCTTTCCCAGGTGGCAGCTGGACTCGCTTCCCACAACCAAATTAAATGCATCAAACTTCAACACGTTCCAGCACAACATGCGGACACCATTCCCCTTCTTCCAATCAACACTTCCTCTCCGTGTGCACACCAACGCACCTCTCCCACCTAATCTACTTCATTTCAATAATTTCATGAACCAAATTGAAATTAAATGGCAAACTGAAAACGTAACGTGTGCTCAAGTCAAAGCAAGAAAATTTAATTTCATAAAAGCTTCCTTTGCAACAGTGTTTTCAGCCAAAGAAAAATTCACCCAAAAACCAAAACCCGAGAGAGACCCCCCTGGAACACAAGCCGAGAGAAAATAAAACAAGTGGGGCTCTCCTTTGCAAGTGGCGGCTGTGCTCTCTTTCTAAGGACCGTGTGTCCTCTTTTTTTTAGGGTAGGGTCCACACAATAAACCCTAGGGTGCCAAGTCACTAATTTCTAATTTTGGGTCTAATCTAATTTACCAAAAATTGACCCAAAATATAAGAGTTGATTCAAAAAATTCTAAACTACTGAATTACAATTTAATTAATTCAAAAATGTCTGTCTGGGGAGTCTTGAATTTATTCGGCATTCTTCCTGATGTCCCAAAATGTATTTCCGAAATTTTCCTGCACTTCAAAAAATGCACTTAATCAGCTCAGAAAATCCAAATTAGCACAATTACAAATTTCCGACCAAATTAAGCGGCATTCGGAAAACTGGGAAATAACAAACAATTAAACACAATTCCCTGGTTTATTTGAGTGCAGTAAACTAAATCTAATTCAAGAAATAACGATTCATCACACATCAATACGTCTTTGGCTCTAAACAGAACAACACTCCTTGTACAAAATATAAAATAACTAAAGAGGAGTAGGTGCAGTTTAAAGAATCTAGACTTACTCCTGAGTGACAGGTATGTTTTTTAATATTTTGCTCTAGTCACACACAAGATGTTAATTTGTGATTTATGCTTAATGATTTTCATTTTTTCATAGGTGAAAAGGATAGCCGCCCAATAGAGGCAGAAGCTTAATGATACACCACAATTACTGTCACGTGGTGGTGATGCGTTATTAGAGAAAAAGATGAGAAAACGTTGTGCTGAGGAGTCATGGACAAATTTATGAACACCAAATTATGATGTCACAAACTTGTTTTTCAATCGGCAAGTATGACCGAATCGTTCAAGTAATAAACTTGGTAAGACCAAGTATCGTTCTTCCCAAAGGACTCACGGCCTAGTTTAGTTGCGTGGCTTACTGATTAGTTAAGACTTAAAGACAAAATATTTGGATTTTTATATATGCAAAAGACGAAAATTAAATATGTATGCATGAAGTTTTTGATCAATGGCAAAAAGCAAAAGATAAACACTTTCAATGAAATATATGTATGAATATGTTGTTGGGGGTCAATTTCATCTTATCCACTCTCATATATTTTAGGAATTCAACATTCATTTCATCATTGTTAATGCCACTCTCTAAAGTACCTTTCTAGAAGGCTTCTCCCTAATCACGAGTTCATACAATTCCTAGATTCCTAATGATCAGTTCATAAGTGCAGGAGCTTAACGACAACCAATATCATATTGGGAGAAATTCCCCGGATCTAGACTTCCCCGTACGTGCCCGTATCGACAAAACCAATAATCATGCATCGAATGAGTTAAACAATGCAAGCATTAAGCAAAGAGGAAAAACCCTAACTAATGATGAAAGAAAGCATAAGTCTTAATTAAAAGATGTAAAAACAGATTCCATATATGAGAGCTTCAAAAGATTACATTGATTCCCCAACAAACATACAGAGTTTAGTTCACCATATTCATGGTGAACCTAGATGAATTACAATGAAAGAATGAAAGAATAAACCCTAAAAAGGTGAAGAGGAAGCCTCAGCATCCAAGATCCTCCTTCAAAGGGGTGGAAGAGAGAGTGTTTGCTTCGTTCCTACCAAAGATGCCTAACCCTAGGAAACCCTAAAGCTTATATATCATTCGTAAATTACAAAAAGTCAAGTCCAAGCCCATTAAAGTGCCGCTCAACGGTAAAATACCGCTCAGCGGTGAGTGCGTGACTTGTTTGCTCCCCTCAGCGGCCATTTTGCCCCTCAGCGGACCTCCCGCAAGCTCCTGAGTGCCGCTCAGCGGTAAACTGCCGTTGAGCGGTGACTTCGGCTTCTCGTTTTGCACTTTTTATTGTCTTTTCTGATTTCATCTCTCTCCTTCTTCACTTCTTTCGCCAAATTCACCTTAAAACCTGCACAAAAACACTGAAATCAAGCATAAACCTGTCCAGCTCTCTTATTTCTGAAACTATCAATAAAAGGCATGATTTCAAGCTAGTTTTTAAGTGTAAAGGTTGCTTTTAGTATGAATTTTAAGCATGAAAATAACAGTTTTTCAATCAAGATGTGCACATGCTTTAGTGTTCACAAAGTCATTTAAATGCCAACAAATGCTATTTTTCATGAATGATCAATCAATTAAACATGAATGTTCATGTGTTCATGGAATATTTCCTCACTAGGTAAAGTGTTTCACTCACACACAAGTGTATAAGAGGTAATCACTCATTCACTCTACTATCACAATGTCACATGAATCAACTTTGCCTTTCATTTTACCACAATCAAAAACATTCACAAGCATGCATCATCACAAGGACTTTTCTATCACAAGGACTTTTCTATGGCTTATAATGTGGCTGGGCTAACAAGAAAATTGGTTTTTCTGGATCACAAAATCCTTGAGTTAAGAGAATCATACAACACAATCATCTTATTCTTTCCCAACTTTCTTTTGCCTTTGCATTGAGCTTTGCTTCTTTTTCTTTTCTTTTCCTTTTTCTCTGCATATTCTTACTTTTTAGCTCTTAGCTCAATGCTTTTCATGTTTTCTCAACAACCCCAAACTTGAACATTTAACAATACCACACAAGATCTTCTACTTAACTCAAGGTAAAGATTTTCAATCAAGGGTTTTCAGTATATATTCAAGGCTAAGGGTTCAAAGGATAGAACACATAGTGTTCTCTTTTAGTGGGCTAATTTTATAAATTTGGCCAATAAAAAGGTTCCCCAACAAACGGCCTTGATCATATGATGCAAAACAAGCAATTGATTCAATCATAGAAAACCTGGGCAAAACCATTCATGCTTTCAAAGTAATAGCATTCAACAATAACAACTCTGGAGCTCAAAATCTCACATATAAGCTCATTCATTTGACATACACATCCTGCTTAATTTCACAATCACAATCATGATATCATGCATTTGTTCACAAAGCTTGTGAGTCACCTGTATAAGCATTTTAATGTGCACATCATCTCAACATCAATTAATCATAAGCATCATTCAGCATTACTTATCACACAATCACAGTTAATAGCAAACCATCACAAGAAACCAGGTTTCAAATAAAGTACATCAAACCCTAATCTAAAAACAGATAATACTTACAAAACACTGGGTTGCCTCCAAGTGAGCGCTTGTTTAACGTCACGAGCCTGACCCAAACTTTCAAGGATCAACCAACAACATCATTGTGGAAAATTGTTGCACCTCTCCCCCTAGATAAGGTTTGAGACGTTGACCATTCACCACCCAACTTCTTTGTGGATCAGCAGCAACTGGATTAAATATTTCAATTGCTCCATGCGGATGCACTTCTTTTATCACATATGGTCCTGACCATTTTGACTTCAGCTTCCCAGGAAATATCTTCAATCTTGAATTGAACAATAATACCTGTTGTCCTGGATTGAAAACTCTATTCACCAACTTTCTGTCATGATAAAATTTAATTTTGTCTTTGTAAGCCTTGGATGAATCATATGCATGTAATCGCATTTCTTCAAGCTCCAAAATCTGCCGTCTGCGTGTGCATTTAGTTTCATAAGGATCAAAATTCAAGAATTTCAAAGCCCATAATGCTTTATGCTCCAATTCTACAGGCAAATGGCATGCTTTCCCATAGACTAATTGAAATGGTGATAATCCCATAGACGTCTTCATTGCTGTCCTATAAGCCCAAAGAGCATCATCCAATTTGAGAGACCAATCCTTTCTTGATGAAGTCACTGTTTTTTCCAGGATCCTTTTTATCTCCCTGTTAGATACCTCAGCTTGTCCATTGGTTTGTGGATGATAAGGTGCAGCTACCTTATGTTTTACTCCATAGTGTTTGAGTACTTTCTCTAGCTGATAATTGCAAAAATGAGATCCTCCATCACTGATCAACACTCTTGGAGTGCCAAAACGTGAGAATATCTGCCTCTTCAGGAATTTAATTACCGTGCTAGCATCATTTTTAGGACAAGCTAATGCTTCCACCCATTTACTCACATAATCCACTGCTACCAGAATATATTCATTGTTGAAAGATGGAGGGAAGGGTCCAACAAAGTCAATACCCCAACAATCAAAAACCTCAACCTCTAAAATACCTTGTAAAGGCATCTCATGACGTTTAGTGATTGTCCCTGCTCTTTGACATTTGTCACAATTTCTAGCATGATTATGAGCATCTTTAAACAAAGTTGGCCAATAAAATCCTGATTGAAGGACTTTTGCTGTGTTCTTTCTCCATTAAAATGTCCTCCATAAGGTGAATCATGACAATGCCAGAGAATTCCTTCTGCTTCTTCATTTGTAACACATCTCCTCAGAAGATTATCTGCTCCAATTTTGAACAAATAAGGATCATCCCAAACAAACTGCTTGGCATCATGCAAAAATTTCTTTCTTTGTTGCCAAGTTAAGTCTTCCGGCATGACCCTTGCAGCTTTGAAATTAGCCATATCAGCAAACCAGGGTCTCTGCTGAATATACATGAGTGATTCATCTGAAAAAGATTCCCAGATTTCAGACTCCTTGCTAGTGACTTCATTGTTGACTAACCGTGACAAATGATCAGCAATTAAGTTTTCACTTCCTTTCTTATCACGGATGTCTACATCAAATTCTTGCAATAGTAAAACCCATCTAATCAGACGTGGCTTAGAATCTGGTTTTGTCAACAAATATTTGATAGCTGCATGATCTGTATAGACAGTTACCTTGGACCCAATAAGATAAGGTCTAAATTTCTCTAGAGCATACACAATAGCAAGAAATTCTTTCTCGGTTGTAGCATAATTCAATTGAGCATCATTCAGAACCTTGCTAGCATAATAAATTGGATGAAACTTTTGTTCTTTCCGCTGGCCAAGGACAACTCCTATTGCATAATCACTTGCATCACACATTAATTCAAAGTTTTGATTCCAATCTGGTGCTACAATTACTGGAGCTGACACTAACTTCTTCTTCAATGTGTCAAAAGCTTTCAAACAATCTTCATTCATCACAAAAGGTGCATCCTTCATCAAAAGATTACTCAATGGTTTAGCAATTTTTGAGAAATCCTTGATGAATCTTCTATAAAACCCAGCATGACCAAGAAAACTTCTAATCCCCTTTACATTTGTTGGTGGAGGTAGTTTCTCAATGACTTCTACTTTAGCTTTGTCTACCTCGATTCCTTTAGCAGAGATTTTATGCCCCAATACAATTCCTTCAGTTACCATGAAATGACATTTCTCCCAATTCAAAACAAGATTTGTCTGAACACATCTTTTGAGGACAGTGTTCAAATTAGCCAAACATCTTTGGAAAGAATTTCCAAAAACTAAGAAATCATCCATGAATACTTCAATGCATTTTTCTAAAAGATCCGCAAAGATTGCCTGCATACACCTCTGAAACGTAGCTGGAGCATTACATAATCCAAAAGGCATCTTTCTATACGCAAAGATACCAAAAGGACAAGTAAAAGTCGTCTTCTCCTGGTCTTTTGGATCGACCACAATTTGATTATATCCAGAATATCCATCTAGAAAACAATAGAAAGCCTGCCCTGATAACCTTTCTAGCATCTGATCCATGAAAGGAAGAGGAAAATGATCTTTCCTAGTAGCTTTATTCAGCTTCCTGTAATCAATGCACATACGCCAACCAGTAACTGTCCGAGTAGGAATAAGTTCATTCTTATCATTATAAATTACTGTCATCCCAACCTTTCTTTGGAACCACCTGTACTGGACTCACCCATTCACTGTCAGAGATTGCATAGATGATACCAGCTTCTAACAGTTTCAACACTTCTTTTCTGACAACCTCCTTCATAACAGGATTTAACCTTCTCTGTGGTTGAGCACTTGGTTTATGATCTTCTTCCATAAAAATTTTGTGCATGCAGTAAGTTGGGCTAATACCTTTGAGATCTGATATTGACCACCCAATTGCTTCTTTGTTGGCTTTCAGAATTTCTATCAATTGCTCTTCTTCTTGTAGAGTGATGGACAAATTTATGAACACCAAATTATGATGTCACAAACTTGTTTTCAATCGGCAAGTATGACCGAATCGTTCAAGTAATAAACTTGGTAAGACCAAGTATCGTTCTTCCCAAAGGACTCACGGCCTAGTTTAGTTATGTGGTTTCTTGATTAAGTAAGACTTACAAACGAAATATTTGGAGTTTAATATGCAAGACAAAAAATAAACATGTATGCATGAATTTTGATCAATGGCAAAAAGCAAAAGATAAACACTTTCAATGAAATATAGATATGAATATGTTGTTGGGGGTCAATTTCATCTTATCCACTCACATATATTGTTAGGAATTCAACAGTCAAATCATCATTGTTAATGCCACTCTCTAATGTACCTTTCCAGAAGGCTTCTCCCTAATCATGAGTTCATACAATTCCTAGCATTCCTAATGATCAGTTCATAAGTGCAGGAGCTTAACGACAACCAATATCATATTGGGAGAAATTCCCCGGATCTAGACTTCCCCGTACGTGCCCGTATCGACAAAACCAATAATCATGCATCGAATGAGTTAAACAATGCAATCATTAAGCAAAGAGGAAAAACCCTAACTAATGATGAAAAGAAAGCATAAGTCTTAATTAAAAGATGTAAAAACAAATTCCATATTGATGGACAAATTTGTAAGCACCAAAATATGATGTCACAAACTTGTTTCACAATCGGCAAGTATGACCGAATCGTTCAAGTAATAAAACTTGGTAAGACCAAGTATCGTTCTTCCCAAAGGACTCACGGCCTAGTTTAGTTATGTGATTTGTTGATTAGGTAGGACTTACAAACGAAATATTCAAAGTTTAATATGCAAAGACAGAAAATAAACATGTATGCATGAATTAATCAATGGCAAAGACAAAAGATAAACACTTTCAATGGAATATATGAATGAATATGTTGTTGGGGGTCAATTTCATCTCATCCACTCTCATATATTTTAGGAATTCCTCTTTCAAATCATCATTGTTAATGCCACTCTCTAATGTACCATTCTAGATGGCTTCTCCCTAATCAAATAGTTCATACAATTCCTAGCATTCCTAATGATTAGTTCATGAGTGCAGGAGCTTAAGGCAACCAATATAATGTTGTCAGTAAAATATTGGGAGAAATTCCCCGGATCTAGATTTCCCCGTACGTGTCCGTATCAACAAAACCAATAATCATGCATTAGAATGAGTTAAACAATGCAAGCATTGAGCAAAGAGGAAAAACCCTAACTAATGATGAAAAGAAAGCATATGTCTTAATTCAAAGATGTATTCAACAAATCCATATATGAGAGCTTCAAGAGATTACATTGATTCCCCAACAAACATACAAGGTTTAGTTCACCATATTCATGGTGAACCTAGATGAATAACAATGAAAGTATGAAAGAATAAACCCAATAAAGGTGAAGAGGTAGCCTGAGCATCCAAGATCCTCCTTCAAAGGGGTGAAAGAGAGAGTGTTTGCCTCGTTTCTGCCAAAGATGTCTAACTAAAGGACGTGCAAGCCCTTATATACTAATCTAGAGTTACAAAAGATTACAAAAGCCCAAGCCCAAAAAGTGCCGCTCAGCGCCATTTACCGCTCAGCGGTGGTTACGCGTCTTCTTTCTTCCCCTCAGCGGCCATTTGCCCCTCAGCGGTTCCAACGCCACCTCTTGAGTGCCGCTCAGCGGTAGTTTGCCGCTGAGCGGTGCCTTCGACTTCTCCTTTTTGCACTCTTTCTTGTCTTTTCTAATGTCCTCTCTCTTATTCTTCACTTCTTTCACCAAATTCACCTCAAAACCTGCACAAAAACACTTAAATCAAGCATAAACCTGTCCAGCTCTCTTATTTCTGAAAATATAAACAAAATGCATGATTTCAAGCTAGTTTCTAAGTCTAAAGGTTGCTTTTAGTATCACTTTTAAGCATGAAAATAACAGTTTTTCAACTGTTATCACAACCCCAAACTTAGAACTTTGCTTGTCCTCAAGCAAACAAAATGTAACTCCATCTCCAACCAATTCATATGATGGTTCACTCATTCAAAATCCTCTTTTCAAGATAAGTAATAACTTCACTCAAACTTATGACCAAGAGTTAATTCAAGATGTGCACATGCTTTAGTGTTCACAAAGTCATTTAAGTTCCAACAAATGCTATTTTTCATGAATGATCAATCAATTAAGCATGGATGTTCATGTGCTTATGGAATCTTTCCTCACTAGGTAAAGTGTTTCACTCAACACACAAGTGTATAAGAGGTAAAGTGTTTCACTCATTCACTCCACTATCACAATGTCACATGAATCAACTTTGCCTTTCATTTAACCACAATCAAATACATTCACAAGCATGCATCATCACAAGGACTTTTCAATGGCTTATAATGTGGCTGGGCTAACAAGAAAATTGGTTTTTCTGGATCACAAAATCCTTGAGTTAAGAGAATCATAACAACACAATCTTCTTATTCATTCCCAACTTTCTTTTGCCTTTGCTTTTGCATTTGCATTGAGCTTTGCTTCTTTTTCTTTTCTTTTCTTTGCATATTCTTACTTTTTAGCTCTTAGCTCAATGCTTTTTCCTTTTTCATGTTTCCCCAATAACCCCAAACTTGAACATTTAACAATACCACACAAGATCTTCTACTTAACTCAAGGTAAAGATTTTCAATCAAGGGTGTTCAGTGTATATTTAAGGCTAAGGGTTCAAAGGATAGAACACAACGTGTTCTCTTTTAGAAGGCTAACTTTATGAATTTGGCCAATAAAAAGGGTTTCAAAAACACGGCCTTTGATCATATGATGCAAAACAAGCAATTGATTCAATCATAGAAAACCTGGGCAAAGTCATTCATGCTTTCAAAGTAATAGCATTCAACAATAACAACTCTGGAGCTCAAAACCTCACATATAAGCTCATTCACATTTGACATGCACATCCTGCTTAATTTCACAATCACAATCATGATATTATGCATTTGTTCACAAAGCTTGTGAATCACCTGTATAAGCATTTTAATGTGCACATCATCTCAACATCAATCAATCAATAAGCATCATCAAGCATTACTTATCACACAATCACAGTTAATAAAACCATCATAAGAAACCAGGTGTTCAATAGAGTACATCAAACCCTAATCTAAAAACAAAAACAAATAAGTTCAGAAAACTTAAACCATAAAAGCATAATCATATGATAGCATTCATCAGTAAATGCTATCTCAGCTCCTCATCAGTCCGAGCTCTCTGTATCTTCCTCTTCCTCTTCATCATCATCTTCATCAAATGCATCCTCCTCCTCTGCTTCATCTTCCTCCATATCTCTGGCTGAAGCTTCAGCTGCTCCAGCTCCTCCATATACTGGTTCTTCTGGCCAAGCTACCACATTATGGAATTCATCCATAGTCCACCTGTGTGCTGGAGGGGTATCATACATCCCCACTATCATCTCAGCCGTGGCCACCTGCCCTCTGTGGATGGACTGCAACTGAGCACCTATAAGAGACATATACATGTCCCTCATCTGGAATGGTTCTGCCTCATGAGTATCAGCAGAAGTCCTGCTCTGTGCTGGCCTTCTCTCTCTACGAGCCTGGCGTGGTGGACTGGCTGGGCTGCCTCCTCACCTCCACAGTACTGTCTGTAATAGGCCTCATCTATAGCTTTTCTTGGCCTCTCAAATGGTGGAACAGAAGTGTCCACCCCAGCTAGCTTGCAAAGGTGAGTGATCAAAGAAGGATGTCCCAGTGGTGCTTTGTTGTTTGAGGTGTTAGCACACACACTAATCTCATCAGCTATCACCTGCCCAATATTAACATTCAAGTTTCTGATAACACAGTAGATGAATAGTGCCCTGCTGAGAGTAATATCTGACACATGTGAACATGGCTGAATGTTGGCATGAGAAAACGCCATCCAATACTTTGCAAGAGGAGTCAAATCTGTCCTCCTAATGTTAACCACTGAGCCAGATCTATTCCTTTGGAAGTGTCCTTCAGGTATACACAATACTCTCTCCACATCCTCATAATCAGCACCTTCCTCCATGCTAAGAGCAAACTGGCATTGCTCACCAGCCCACACAGTATCCAGAAAGTTATTTATGGAGTCAGGATCATACCTGATAGTATGGCCTCTAACATAGCCTAAATAATTCTCAGCTGGATAATCACCAATCTTCTTTGCATTGGTGTAGAATTCTTTCACCACAGCTATGTTGGCAGGTGATGGATAAGTGGCTAACTTTCCCCAATCATTCCCTAACACTTGCTCTCCAAATTGAGGAGCAAAGTTAGGTATCATTCCAACCTTTCTCTCCATTAGAAGTCTCCTGTCCTGAACCACCCTAAAGTGCTTCTCATGTTTCCTAGAGAGGAACCTGCCATTATGGGGCTGCTCTAGTTCCTTTTCCTTCCTCTTGGTTGCCATGGTTTTCAATCTCTTTCCTGAAGAGGATGTCATTCCTGCATTCAAACACAAATCCA